>NW_028123793.1:0-663694 GCF_965194805.1 Balaenoptera borealis
CCATAAACCCAGTATGTAATAGACAAGACCTACTCCTTGCTCAGAGAACTGGACTCAACACGCCCTATTCACCGCACAAGAATATATCTGACTAGAAATAATCGTAAAACCTATGTATTGATATCTCTCTGTTAGTGTGTCAAGTGGGTGTAAAGCGGCATAAACACAGCAGTGAAAAGCAGCTAAATCCCATTATGAAAATAAATTACTTTGAAAAACTCATGAAACAAAGACACTGAAAGAGAGAGAAATACTTACACAATGCGTTCAGGGGCTGTGATGCAACCTGGATTGACCATATCTAGACCCACAGCTGGATGAGACATAAGGGTGGACACTCTTGGGGCTGAGAGGTTTGGTGAGGTTGGGTGAGCAAACGCAGACCCTTTAAAGTAATACTGCGTGGTACCCATCGCATGGGTCCCAAATCTCCAGGTTCAAGGGCATCTTCCTACATCGAAAACATGCATGAGAAACCCAGAAGATGGTACACCGTGTGATGGGGAAAGGTTTCTAAAACGCACCTCATTTCTCATCTCCTTGTGCCCGGGTTCGCCATTCCAGCCGCTTTACTAGCAATCTCCCTACTTGGAGCATCAGCACCTTTAACCTCCTGTTCCATACAGGTTGCAATTTGTCCTGAGGATGAACGGGAAGACGTGGAACCAACGAGAGACTAGCTCTTGGTGTTGGGACAGGCACAGGTCAATCTATTTTCCCATCAGGAAGAAGAATTAACCACAGGCTCAGGCTGCCTCCCGGAACCAGAACAGGGCCTGAAGCCATCCTGCGCTTTTGCGGCCAGCTCCCAAAAAAGCGAGTTGTAAAATGGAGGTTCAGGGCACTGCAATTCACAAACCTGCAGAGTTATAAATGATAACTCTCGTCCACAAATATATTGAGGGAAGGCAAAGAAGAGGATTTGAAATCAAGGCAGAATTGCAGGAAACAGAATTCAGGAGGTAGATATGAATCGCCTTTAAAGTACATGAAAAGCGGCAAAACGTTGACAATGATGCCCTTGGCCTAAAAGGGCGTATGCGTTTTTTCCTGAATATATTCAGGAAAAAACGCATACGCCCTTTTTGGCCAACCAAGCAACCTGGAAAGGCAAATCAGCGCTACAAAGAAGTCTCACTTCCCATCGGTCAAAAGGGCCATGCTGAAAAAAGAGTCATAACCAGAAATGCAGGACAGGCCATGGAGAAATGGGAGCCTTGCTACACTGATGGGCGGGATGTAAATTGCCAAGAGCCACTCTGGAGAAGTGTCCGGTGAGTCCTGAAACATCTGAAAAACACAGCTTAGAGAGCATAGGGCACTTCCACTCATGGGGTTATAAATTGGGAAAATTAAAAATCAGCAAGACACAAGCACCCCAAAGTTTAGGGCTGCTCTGTTGACCAGGACCTCCACTTCATTCCACCTTAAATATCCCAGGAAAGAGAAAAATGGATAAAGAAGTTGTGGTCCTTATGTACAATGGAATATCACTCAGCCATGAAATCAATGTCGTAAGGTTAGTAGCAGCATGATGAGTGGATTTAGGTACGACGATTCTAAGTGAAATAAGTCACACAGAAAAGGACACTTCTCATAAGGTATCACTGATAGAGGGAATGTAAAAACCGTTACACTTGAACTGAATTACAAAACAGAACAGAGTCACACATGCAGAAAACACACTATGGCTGCTTAACGGGAAAGGTGAGGTGGGGTGATACATAAAACAAGGGTATCAAATTAGCTCAGATACCGTTCCATAAACCCAATATGTAATAGACAAGACCTACTCCTTGCTCAGAGAACTGGACTCAACACGCCCTATTCAACGCACAAGAATATATCTGACTAATAATAATCGTAAAACCTATGTATTGATATCTCTCTGTTAGTGTGTCAAGTGGGTGTAAAGCGGCATAAACACAGCAGTGAAAAGCAGCTAAACCCCATTATAAAAATAAATTACTTTGAAACACCCATGAAACAAAGACAGTGAAAGAGAGAGAAATTCTTACACAATGCGTTCAGGGGCTGTGATGCAACCTGGATTGACCATATCTAGACGCACAGCTGGATGAGACATAAGGGTGGACACTCTTGGGGCTGAGAGGTTTGGTGAGGTTGGGTGAGCAAACACAGACCCTTTAAAGTAATACTGCGTGGTACCCATCGCATGGGTCCCAAATCTCCAGGTTCAAGGGCATCTTCCTACATCGAAAATATGCATGAGAAACCCAGAAGATGGTACACCGTGTGATGGGGAAAGGTTTCTAAAACGCACCTCATTTCTCATCTCCTTGTGCCCGGGTTCGCCATTCCAGCCGCTTTACTAGCAATCTCCCAACTTGGAGCATCAGCACCTTTAACCTCCTGTTCCATACAGGTTGCAATTTGTCCTGAGGATGAACGGGAAAACGGGGAACCAACGAGAGACTAGCTCTTGGTGTTGGGACAGGGACAGGTCAATCTATTTTCCCATCAGGAAGAAGAATTAACCACAGGCTCAGCCTGCCTCCCGGAACCAGAACAGGGCCTGAAGCCATCCTGCACTTTTGCGGCCAGCTCCCAAAAAAGCGAGTTGTAAAATGGAGGTTCAGGGCACTGCAATTCACAAACCTGCAGAGTTATAAATGATAACTCTCGTCCACAAATATATTGAGGGAAGGCAAAGAAGAGGATTTGAAATCAAGGAAGAATTGCAGGAAACAGATTTCAGGAGGTATATTCGAATCGCCTTTAAAGTACATGAAAAGCGGCAAAACGTTGACAATGATGCCCTTGGCCAAAAAGGGCGTATGCGTTTTTTCCTGAATATATTCAGGGAAAAACGCATACGCCCTTTTTGGCCAACCAAGCAACCTGGAAAGGCAAATCAGCGCTACAAGGAAGTCTCGCTTCCCATCGGTCAAAAGGGCCATGCTGAAAAAAGTGTCAAAACCAGAAATGCAGGACAGGCCATGGAGAAATGGGAGCCTTGCTACACTGATGGGCGGGATGTAAATTGCCAAGAGCCACTCTGGAGAAGTGTCGGGTGAGTCCAGAAACATCTGAAAAACACAGCTTAGAGAGCATAGGGCACTTCCACTCATGGGGGTATAAATTGGGAAAATTAAAAATCAGCAAGACACAAGCACCCCAAAGTTTAGGGCTGCTCTGTTGACAAGGAAATCCACTTCATTCCACCTTAAATATCCCAGGAAAGAGAAAAATGGGTAAAGAAGTTGTGGTCCTTATGTACAATGGAATATCACTCAGCCATGAAATCAATGTCATAAGGCTAGTAGCAGCATGATGAGTGGATTTAGGTACGACGATTCTAAGTGAAATAAGTCACACAGAAAAGGACACTTCTCATAAGGTATCACTAATAGAGGGAATGTAAAAACCGTTACACTTGAACTGAATTACAAAACAGAACAGAGTCACACATGCAGAAAACACACTATGGCTGCTTAACGGGAAAGGTGAGGTGGGGTGATACATAAAACAAGGGTTTCAAATTAGCTCAGATACCGTTCCATAAACCCAATATGTAATAGACAAGACCTACTCCTTGCTCAGAGAACTGGACACAACACGCCCTATTCACCGCACAAGAATATATCTGACTAGTAATAATCGTAAAACCTATGTATTGATATCTCTCTGTTAGTGTGTCAAGTGGGTGTAAAGCGGCATAAACACAGCAGTGAAAAGCAGCTAAATCCCACTATGAAAATAAATTACTTTGAAAAACCCATGAAACAAAGACAGTGAAAGAGAGAGACATTCTTACACAATGCGTTCAGGGGCTGTGATGCAACCTGGATTGACCATATCTAGACCCACAGCTGGATGAGACATAAGGGTGGACACTCTTGGGGCTGAGAGGTTTGGTGAGGTTGGGTGAGCAAACGCAGACCCTTTAAAGTAATACTGCGTGGTACCCATCGCATGGGTCCCAAATCTCCAGGTTCAAGGGCATCTTCCTACATCGAAAACATGCATGAGAAAAACCAGAAGATGGTGCACCGTGTGATGGGAAAAGGTTTCTAAAAGGCACCTCATTTCTCATCTCCTTGTGCCCGGGTTCGCCATTCCAGCCGCTTTACTAGCAATCTCCCTACTTGGAGCATCAGCACCTTTAACCTCCTGTTCCGTACAGGTTGCAATTTGCCCTGAGGATGAACGGGAAGACGTGGAACCAACGAGAGACTAGCTCTTGGTGTTGGGACAGGCACAGGTCACTCTATATTCCCATCAGAAAGAAGAATTAACCACAGGCTCAGCCTGCCCCCCGGATCAAGAACAGGGCCTGAAGCCATTCTGCGATTTTGCGGCGAGCTCCCATAAAAACGAGTTGTAAAATGGAGGTTCAGGGCACTGCAATTCACAAACCTGCAGAGTTATAAATGATAACTCTCGTCCACAAATATATTGAGGGAAGGCAAAGAAGAGGATTTGAAATCAAGGCAGAATTGCAGGAAACAGATTTCAGGAGGTAGATTCGAATCGCCTTTAAAGCACATGAAAAGCGGCAAAACGTTGACAATGATGCCCTTGGCCAAAAAGGGCGTATGCGTTTTTTTCCTGAATATATTCAGGAAAAAACGCATACGCCCTTTTTGGCCAACCAAGCAACCTGGAAAGGCAAATCAGCGCTACAAAGAAGTCTCGCTTCCCATCGGTCAAAAGGGCCATGCTGAAAAAAGTGTCAAAACCAGAAATGCAGGACAGGCCATGGAGAAATGGGAGCCTTGCTACACTGATGGGCGGGATGTAAATTGCCAAGAGCCACTCTGGAGAAGTGTCCGGAGAGTCCTGAAACATCTGAAAAACACAGCTTAGAGAGCAGAGGGCACTTCCACTCATGGGGGTATAAATTGGGAAAATTAAAAATCAGCAAGACACAAGCACCCCAAAGTTTAGGGCTGCTCTGTTGACCAGGATCTCCACTTCATTCCACCTTAAATATCCCAGGAAAGAGAAAAATGGATAAAGAAGTTGTGGTCCTTATGTACAATGGAATATCACTCAGCCATGAAATCAATGTCGTAAGGTTAGTAGCAGCATGATGAGTGGATTTAGGTACGACGATTCTAAGTGAAATAAGTCACACAGAAAAGGACACTTCTCATAAGGTATCACTGATAGAGGGAATGTAAAAACCGTTACACTTGAACTGAATTACAAAACAGAACAGAGTCACACATGCAGAAAACACACTATGGCTGCTTAACGGGAAAGGTGAGGTGGGGTGATACATAAAACAAGGGTTTCAAATTAGCTCAGATACCATTCCATAAACCCAGTATGTAATAGACAAGACCTACTCCTTGCTCAGAGAACTGGACTCAACACGCCCTATTCACCGCACAAGAATATATCTGACTAGAAATAATCGTAAAACCTATGTATTGATATCTCTCTGTTAGTGTGTCAAGTGGGTGTAAAGCGGCATAAACACAGCAGTGAAAAGCAGCTAAATCCCATTATGAAAATAAATTACTTTGAAAAACTCATGAAACAAAGACACTGAAAGAGAGAGAAATACTTACACAATGCGTTCAGGGGCTGTGATGCAACCTGGATTGACCATATCTAGACCCACAGCTGGATGAGACATAAGGGTGGACACTCTTGGGGCTGAGAGGTTTGGTGAGGTTGGGTGAGCAAACGCAGACCCTTTAAAGTAATACTGCGTGGTACCCATCGCATGGGTCCCAAATCTCCAGGTTCAAGGGCATCTTCCTACATCGAAAACATGCATGAGAAACCCAGAAGATGGTACACCGTGTGATGGGGAAAGGTTTCTAAAACGCACCTCATTTCTCATCTCCTTGTGCCCGGGTTCGCCATTCCAGCCGCTTTACTAGCAATCTCCCTACTTGGAGCATCAGCACCTTTAACCTCCTGTTCCATACAGGTTGCAATTTGTCCTGAGGATGAACGGGAAGACGTGGAACCAACGAGAGACTAGCTCTTGGTGTTGGGACAGGCACAGGTCAATCTATTTTCCCATCAGGAAGAAGAATTAACCACAGGCTCAGGCTGCCTCCCGGAACCAGAACAGGGCCTGAAGCCATCCTGCGCTTTTGCGGCCAGCTCCCAAAAAAGCGAGTTGTAAAATGGAGGTTCAGGGCACTGCAATTCACAAACCTGCAGAGTTATAAATGATAACTCTCGTCCACAAATATATTGAGGGAAGGCAAAGAAGAGGATTTGAAATCAAGGCAGAATTGCAGGAAACAGAATTCAGGAGGTAGATATGAATCGCCTTTAAAGTACATGAAAAGCGGCAAAACGTTGACAATGATGCCCTTGGCCTAAAAGGGCGTATGCGTTTTTTCCTGAATATATTCAGGAAAAAACGCATACGCCCTTTTTGGCCAACCAAGCAACCTGGAAAGGCAAATCAGCGCTACAAAGAAGTCTCACTTCCCATCGGTCAAAAGGGCCATGCTGAAAAAAGAGTCATAACCAGAAATGCAGGACAGGCCATGGAGAAATGGGAGCCTTGCTACACTGATGGGCGGGATGTAAATTGCCAAGAGCCACTCTGGAGAAGTGTCCGGTGAGTCCTGAAACATCTGAAAAACACAGCTTAGAGAGCATAGGGCACTTCCACTCATGGGGTTATAAATTGGGAAAATTAAAAATCAGCAAGACACAAGCACCCCAAAGTTTAGGGCTGCTCTGTTGACCAGGACCTCCACTTCATTCCACCTTAAATATCCCAGGAAAGAGAAAAATGGATAAAGAAGTTGTGGTCCTTATGTACAATGGAATATCACTCAGCCATGAAATCAATGTCGTAAGGTTAGTAGCAGCATGATGAGTGGATTTAGGTACGACGATTCTAAGTGAAATAAGTCACACAGAAAAGGACACTTCTCATAAGGTATCACTGATAGAGGGAATGTAAAAACCGTTACACTTGAACTGAATTACAAAACAGAACAGAGTCACACATGCAGAAAACACACTATGGCTGCTTAACGGGAAAGGTGAGGTGGGGTGATACATAAAACAAGGGTATCAAATTAGCTCAGATACCGTTCCATAAACCCAATATGTAATAGACAAGACCTACGCCTTGCTCAGAGAACTGGACTCAACACGCCCTATTCACCGCACAAGAATATATCTGACTAATAATAATCGTAAAACCTATGTATTGATATCTCTCTGTTAGTGTGTCAAGTGGGTGTAAAGCGGCATACACACAGCAGTGAAAAGCAGCTAAACCCCATTATAAAAATAAATTACTTTGAAACACCCATGAAACAAAGACAGTGAAAGAGAGAGAAATTCTTACACAATGCGTTCAGGGGCTGTGATGCAACCTGGATTGACCATATCTAGACGCACAGCTGGATGAGACATAAGGGTGGACACTCTTGGGGCTGAGAGGTTTGGTGAGGTTGGGTGAGCAAACACAGACCCTTTAAAGTAATACTGCGTGGTACCCATCGCATGGGTCCCAAATCTCCAGGTTCAAGGGCATCTTCCTACATCGAAAACATGCATGAGAAACCCAGAAGATGGTACACCGTGTGATGGGGAAAGGTTTCTAAAACGCACCTCATTTCTCATCTCCTTGTGCCCGGGTTCGCCATTCCAGCCGCTTTACTAGCAATCTCCCAACTTGGAGCATCAGCACCTTTAACCTCCTGTTCCATACAGGTTGCAATTTGTCCTGAGGATGAACGGGAAAACGGGGAACCAACGAGAGACTAGCTCTTGGTGTTGGGACAGGGACAGGTCAATCTATTTTCCCATCAGGAAGAAGAATTAACCACAGGCTCAGCCTGCCTCCCGGAACCAGAACAGGGCCTGAAGCCATCCTGCACTTTTGCGGCCAGCTCCCAAAAAAGCGAGTTGTAAAATGGAGGTTCAGGGCACTGCAATTCACAAACCTGCAGAGTTATAAATGATAACTCTCGTCCACAAATATATTGAGGGAAGGCAAAGAAGAGGATTTGAAATCAAGGAAGAATTGCAGGAAACAGATTTCAGGAGGTATATTCGAATCGCCTTTAAAGTACATGAAAAGCGGCAAAACGTTGACAATGATGCCCTTGGCCAAAAAGGGCGTATGCGTTTTTTCCTGAATATATTCAGGGAAAAACGCATACGCCCTTTTTGGCCAACCAAGCAACCTGGAAAGGCAAATCAGCGCTACAAGGAAGTCTCGCTTCCCATCGGTCAAAAGGGCCATGCTGAAAAAAGTGTCAAAACCAGAAATGCAGGACAGGCCATGGAGAAATGGGAGCCTTGCTACACTGATGGGCGGGATGTAAATTGCCAAGAGCCACTCTGGAGAAGTGTCCGGTGAGTCCTGAAACATCTAAAAAACACAGCTTAGAGAGCATAGGGCACTTCCACTCATGGGGGTATAAATTGGGAAAATTAAAAATCAGCAAGACACAAGCACCCCAAAGTTTAGGGCTGCTCTGTTGACAAGGACCTCCACTTCATTCCACCTTAAATATCCCAGGAAAGAGAAAAATGGATAAAGAAGTTGTGGTCCTTATGTACAATGGAATATCACTCAGCCATGAAATCAATGTCGTAAGGTTAGTAGCAGCATGATGAGTGGATTTAGGTACGACGATTCTAAGTGAAATAAGTCACACAGAAAAGGACACTTCTCATTAGGTATCACTGATAGAGGGAATGTAAAAACCGTTACACTTGAACTGAATTACAAAACAGAACAGAGTCACACATGCAGAAAACACACTATGGCTGCTTAACGGGAAAGGTGAGGTGGGGTGATACATAAAACAAGGGTTTCAAATTAGCTCAGATACCATTCCATAAACCCAGTATGTAATAGACAAGACCTACTCCTTGCTCAGAGAACTGGACTCAACACGCCCTATTCACCGCACAAGAATATATCTGACTAGAAATAATCGTAAAACCTATGTATTGATATCTCTCTGTTAGTGTGTCAAGTGGGTGTAAAGCGGCATAAACACAGCAGTGAAAAGCAGCTAAATCCCATTATGAAAATAAATTACTTAGAAAAACTCATGAAACAAAGACACTGAAAGAGAGAGAAATACTTACACAATGCGTTCAGGGGCTGTGATGCAACCTGGATTGACCATATCTAGACCCACAGCTGGATGAGACATAAGGGTGGACACTCTTGGGGCTGAGAGGTTTGGTGAGGTTGGGTGAGCAAACGCAGACCCTTTAAAGTAATACTGCGTGGTACCCATCGCATGGGTCCCAAATCTCCAGGTTCAAGGGCATCTTCCTACATCGAAAACATGCATGAGAAACCCAGAAGATGGTACACCGTGTGATGGGGAAAGGTTTCTAAAACGCACCTCATTTCTCATCTCCTTGTGCCCGGGTTCGCCATTCCAGCCGCTTTACTAGCAATCTCCCTACTTGGAGCATCAGCACCTTTAACCTCCTGTTCCATACAGGTTGCAATTTGTCCTGAGGATGAACGGGAAGACGTGGAACCAACGAGAGACTAGCTCTTGGTGTTGGGACAGGCACAGGTCAATCTATTTTCCCATCAGGAAGAAGAATTAACCACAGGCTCAGGCTGCCTCCCGGAACCAGAACAGGGCCTGAAGCCATCCTGCGCTTTTGCGGCCAGCTCCCAAAAAAGCGAGTTGTAAAATGGAGGTTCAGGGCACTGCAATTCACAAACCTGCAGAGTTATAAATGATAACTCTCGTCCACAAATATATTGAGGGAAGGCAAAGAAGAGGATTTGAAATCAAGGCAGAATTGCAGGAAACAGAATTCAGGAGGTAGATATGAATCGCCTTTAAAGTACATGAAAAGCGGCAAAACGTTGACAATGATGCCCTTGGCCTAAAAGGGCGTATGCGTTTTTTCCTGAATATATTCAGGAAAAAACGCATACGCCCTTTTTGGCCAACCAAGCAACCTGGAAAGGCAAATCAGCGCTACAAAGAAGTCTCACTTCCCATCGGTCAAAAGGGCCATGCTGAAAAAAGAGTCATAACCAGAAATGCAGGACAGGCCATGGAGAAATGGGAGCCTTGCTACACTGATGGGCGGGATGTAAATTGCCAAGAGCCACTCTGGAGAAGTGTCCGGTGAGTCCTGAAACATCTGAAAAACACAGCTTAGAGAGCATAGGGCACTTCCACTCATGGGGGTATAAATTGGGAAAATTAAAAATCAGCAAGACACAAGCACCCCAAAGTTTAGGGCTGCTCTGTTGACCAGGACCTCCACTTCATTCCACCTTAAATATCCCAGGAAAGAGAAAAATGGATAAAGAAGTTGTGGTCCTTATGTACAATGGAATATCACTCAGCCATGAAATCAATGTCGTAAGGTTAGTAGCAGCATGATGAGTGGATTTAGGTACGACGATTCTAAGTGAAATAAGTCACACAGAAAAGGACACTTCTCATAAGGTATCACTGATAGAGGGAATGTAAAAACCGTTACACTTGAACTGAATTACAAAACAGAACAGAGTCACACATGCAGAAAACACACTATGGCTGCTTAACGGGAAAGGTGAGGTGGGGTGATACATAAAACAAGGATATCAAATTAGCTCAGATACCGTTCCATAAACCCAATATGTAATAGACAAGACCTACTCCTTGCTCAGAGAACTGGACTCAACACGCCCTATTCAACGCACAAGAATATATCTGACTAATAATAATCGTAAAACCTATGTATTGATATCTCTCTGTTAGTGTGTCAAGTGGGTGTAAAGCGGCATAAACACAGCAGTGATAAGCAGCTAAACCCCATTATAAAAATAAATTACTTTGAAACACCCATGAAACAAAGACAGTGAAAGAGAGAGAAATTCTTACACAATGCGTTCAGGGGCTGTGATGCAACCTGGATTGACCATATCTAGACGCACAGCTGGATGAGACATAAGGGTGGACACTCTTGGGGCTGAGAGGTTTGGTGAGGTTGGGTGAGCAAACACAGACCCTTTAAAGTAATACTGCGTGGTACCCATCGCATGGGTCCCAAATCTCCAGGTTCAAGGGCATCTTCCTACATCGAAAACATGCATGAGAAACCCAGAAGATGGTACACCGTGTGATGGGGAAAGGTTTCTAAAACGCACCTCATTTCTCATCTCCTTGTGCCCGGGTTCGCCATTCCAGCCGCTTTACTAGCAATCTCCCAACTTGGAGCATCAGCACCTTTAACCTCCTGTTCCATACAGGTTGCAATTTGTCCTGAGGATGAACGGGAAGACGTGGAACCAACGAGAGACTAGCTCTTGGTGTTGGGACAGGCACAGGTCAATCTATTTTCCCATTAGGAAGAAGAATTAACCACAGGCTCAGCCTGCCTCCCGGAACCAGAACAGGGCCTGAAGCCATCCTGCGCTTTTGTGGCCAGCTCCCAAAAAAGCGAGTTGTAAAATGGAGGTTCAGGGCACTGCAATTCACAAACCTGCAGAATTATAAATGATAACTCTCGTCCACAAATATATTGAGGGAAGGCAAAGAAGAGGATTTGAAATCAAGGAAGAATTGCAGGAAACAGATTTCAGGAGGTATATTCGAATCGCCTTTAAAGTACATGAAAAGCGGCAAAACGTTGACAATGATGCCCTTGGCCAAAAAGGGCGTATGCGTTTTTTCCTGAATATATTCAGGGAAAAACGCATACGCCCTTTTTGGCCAACCAAGCAACCTGGAAAGGCAAATCAGCGCTACAAGGAAGTCTCGCTTCCCATCGGTCAAAAGGGCCATGCTGAAAAAAGTGTCAAAACCAGAAATGCAGGACAGGCCATGGAGAAATGGGAGCCTTGCTACACTGATGGGCGGGATGTAAATTGCCAAGAGCCACTCTGGAGAAGTGTCCGGTGAGTCCTGAAACATCTAAAAAACACAGCTTAGAGAGCATAGGGCACTTCCACTCATGGGGGTATAAATTGGGAAAATTAAAAATCAGCAAGACACAAGCACCCCAAAGTTTAGGGCTGCTCTGTTGACAAGGACCTCCACTTCATTCCACCTTAAATATCCCAGGAAAGAGAAAAATGGATAAAGAAGTTGTGGTCCTTATGTACAATGGAATATCACTGAGCCATGAAATCAATGCCGTAAGGTTAGTAGCAGCATGATGAGTGGATTTAGGTTCGATGATTCTAAGTGAAATAAGTCACACAGAAAAGGACACTTCTCATAAGGTATCACTGATAGAGGGAATGTAAAAACCGTTACACTTGAACTGAATTACAAAACAGAACAGAGTCACACATGCAGAAAACACACTATGGCTGCTTAACGGGAAAGGTGAGGTGGGGTGATACATAAAACAAGGGTGTCAAATTAGCTCAGATACCGTTCCATAAACCCAATATGTAATAGACAAGACCTACTCCTTGCTCAGAGAACTGGACTCAACACGCCCTATTCACCGCACAAGAATATATCTGACTAGTAATAATCGTAAAACCTATGTATTGATATCTCTCTGTTAGTGTGTCAAGTGGGTGTAAAGCGGCATAAACACAGCAGTGAAAAGCAGCTAAACCCCATTATAAAAATAAATTACTTTGAAAAACCCATGAAAGAAAGACAGTGAAAGAGAGAGAAATTCTTACACAATGCGTTCAGGGGCTGTGATGCAACCTGGATTGACCATATGTAGACGCACAGCTGGATGAGACATAAGGGTGGACACTCTTGGGGCTGAGAGGTTTGGTGAGGTTGGGTGAGCAAACGCAGACCCTTTAAAGTAATACTGCGTGGTACCCATCGCATGGGTCCCAAATCTCCAGGTTCAAGGGCATCTTCCTACATCGAAAACATGCATGAGAAAAACCAGAAGATGGTGCACCGTGTGATGGGAAAAGGTTTCTAAAACGCACCTCATTTCTCATCTCCTTGTGCCCGGGTTCGCCATTCCAGCCGCTTTACTAGCAATCTCCCTACTTGGAGCATCAGCACCTTTAACCTCCTGTTCCATACAGGTTGCAATTTGTCCTGAGGATGAACGGGAAGACGTGGAACCAACGAGAGACTAGCTCTTGGTGTTGGGACAGGCACAGGTCAATCTATTTTCCCATTAGGAAGAAGAATTAACCACAGGCTCAGCCTGCCTCCCGGAACCAGAACAGGGCCTGAAGCCATCCTGCGCTTTTGCGGCCAGCTCCCAAAAAAGCGAGTTGTAAAATGGAGGTTCAGGGCACTGCAATTCACAAACCTGCAGAGTTATAAATGATAACTCTCGTCCACAAATATATTGAGGGAAGGCAAAGAAGAGGATTTGAAATCAAGGCAGAATTGCAGGAAACAGATTTCAGGAGGTATATTCGAATCGCCTTTAAAGTACATGAAAAGCGGCAAAACGTTGACAATGATGCCCTTGGCCAAAAAGGGCGTATGCGTTTTTTCCTGAATATATTCAGGGAAAAACGCATACGCCCTTTTTGGCCAACCAAGCAACCTGGAAAGGCAAATCAGCGCTACAAAGAAGTCTGGCTTCCCATCGGTCAAAAGGGCCATGCTGAAAAAAGAGTCAAAACCAGAAATGCAGGACAGGCCATGGAGAAATGGGAGCCTTGCTACACTGATGGGCGGGATGTAAATTGCCAAGAGCCCCTCTGGAGAAGTGTCCGGTGAGTCCTGAAACATCTGAAAAACACAGCTTAGAGAGCATAGGGCACTTCCACTCATGGGGGTATAAATTGGGAAAATTAAAAATCAGCAAGACACAAGCACCCCAAAGTTTAGGGCTGCTCTGTTGACCAGGACCTCCACTTCATTCCACCTTAAATATCCCAGGAAAGAGAAAAATGGATAAAGAAGTTGTGGTCCTTATGTACAATGGAATATCACTCAGCCATGAAATCAATGTCGTAAGGTTAGTAGCAGCATGATGAGTGGATTTAGGTACGACGATTCTAAGTGAAATAAGTCACACAGAGAAGGACACTTCTCATAAGGTATCACTGATAGAGGGAATGTAAAAACCGTTACACTTGAACTGAATTACAAAACAGAACAGAGTCACACATGCAGAAAACACACTATGGCTGCTTAACGGGAAAGGTGAGGTGGGGTGATACATAAAACAAGGATATCAAATTAGCTCAGATACCGTTCCATAAACCCAATATGTAATAGACAAGACCTACTCCTTGCTCAGAGAACTGGACTCAACACGCCCTATTCACGGCACAAGAATATATCTGACTAGTAATAATCGTAAAACCTATGTATTGATATCTCTCTGTTAGTGTGTCAAGTGGGTGTAAAGCGGCATAAACACAGCAGTTAAAAGCAGCTAAATCCCATAATGAAAATAAATTATTTGAAAAACCCATGAAACAAAGACCGTGAAAGAGAGAGAAATTCTTACACAATGCGTTCAGGGGCTGTGATGCAACCTGGATTGACCATATCTAGACCCACAGCTGGATGAGACATAAGGGTGGACACTCTTGGGGCTGAGAGGTTTGGTGAGGTTGGGTGAGCAAACACAGACCCTTTAAAGTAATACTGCGTGGTACCCATCACATGGGTCCCAAATCTCCAGGTTCAAGGGCATCTTCCTACATCGAAAACATGCATGAGAAAAACCAGAAGATGGTGCACCGTGTGATGGGAAAAGGTTTCTAAAACGCACCTCATTTCTCATCTCCTTGTGCCCGGGTTCGCCATTCCAGCCGCTTTACTAGCAATCTCCCTACTTGGAGCATCAGCACCTTTAACCTCCTGTTCCATACAGGTTGCAATTTGTCCTGAGGATGAACGGGAAGACGTGGAACCAACGAGAGACTAGCTCTTGGTGTTGGGACAGGCACAGGTCAATCTATTTTCCCATCAGGAAGAAGAATTAACCACAGGCTCAGGCTGCCTCCCGGAACCAGAACAGGGCCTGAAGCCATCCTGCGCTTTTGCGGCCAGCTCCCAAAAAAGCGAGTTGTAAAATGGAGGTTCAGGGCACTGCAATTCACAAACCTGCAGAGTTATAAATGATAACTCTCGTCCACAAATATATTGAGGGAAGGCAAAGAAGAGGATTTGAAATCAAGGCAGAATTGCAGGAAACAGAATTCAGGAGGTAGATATGAATCGCCTTTAAAGTACATGAAAAGCGGCAAAACGTTGACAATGATGCCCTTGGCCTAAAAGGGCGTATGCGTTTTTTCCTGAATATATTCAGGAAAAAACGCATACGCCCTTTTTGGCCAACCAAGCAACCTGGAAAGGCAAATCAGCGCTACAAAGAAGTCTCACTTCCCATCGGTCAAAAGGGCCATGCTGAAAAAAGAGTCATAACCAGAAATGCAGGACAGGCCATGGAGAAATGGGAGCCTTGCTACACTGATGGGCGGGATGTAAATTGCCAAGAGCCACTCTGGAGAAGTGTCCGGTGAGTCCTGAAACATCTGAAAAACACAGCTTAGAGAGCATAGGGCACTTCCACTCATGGGGTTATAAATTGGGAAAATTAAAAATCAGCAAGACACAAGCACCCCAAAGTTTAGGGCTGCTCTGTTGACCAGGACCTCCACTTCATTCCACCTTAAATATCCCAGGAAAGAGAAAAATGGATAAAGAAGTTGTGGTCCTTATGTACAATGGAATATCACTGAGCCATGAAATCAATGCCGTAAGGTTAGTAGCAGCATGATGAGTGGATTTAGGTTCGACGATTCTAAGTGAAATAAGTCACACAGAAAAGGACACTTCTCATAAGGTATCACTGATAGAGGGAATGTAAAAACCGTTACACTTGAACTGAATTACAAAACAGAACAGAGTCACACATGCAGAAAACACACTATGGCTGCTTAACGGGAAAGGTGAGGTGGGGTGATACATAAAACAAGGGTGTCAAATTAGCTCAGATACCGTTCCATAAACCCAATATGTAATAGACAAGACCTACTCCTTGCTCAGAGAACTGGACTCAACACGCCCTATTCACCGCACAAGAATATATCTGACTAGTAATAATCGTAAAACCTATGTATTGATATCTCTCTGTTAGTGTGTCAAGTGGGTGTAAAGCGGCATAAACACAGCAGTGAAAAGCAGCTAAACCCCATTATAAAAATAAATTACTTTGAAAAACCCATGAAAGAAAGACAGTGAAAGAGAGAGAAATTCTTACACAATGCGTTCAGGGGCTGTGATGCAACCTGGATTGACCATATGTAGACGCACAGCTGGATGAGACATAAGGGTGGACACTCTTGGGGCTGAGAGGTTTGGTGAGGTTGGGTGAGCAAACGCAGACCCTTTAAAGTAATACTGCGTGGTACCCATCGCATGGGTCCCAAATCTCCAGGTTCAAGGGCATCTTCCTACATCGAAAACATGCATGAGAAAAACCAGAAGATGGTGCACCGTGTGATGGGAAAAGGTTTCTAAAACGCACCTCATTTCTCATCTCCTTGTGCCCGGGTTCGCCATTCCAGCCGCTTTACTAGCAATCTCCCTACTTGGAGCATCAGCACCTTTAACCTCCTGTTCCATACAGGTTGCAATTTGTCCTGAGGATGAACGGGAAGACGTGGAACCAACGAGAGACTAGCTCTTGGTGTTGGGACAGGCACAGGTCAATCTATTTTCCCATTAGGAAGAAGAATTAACCACAGGCTCAGCCTGCCTCCCGGAACCAGAACAGGGCCTGAAGCCATCCTGCGCTTTTGCGGCCAGCTCCCAAAAAAGCGAGTTGTAAAATGGAGGTTCAGGGCACTGCAATTCACAAACCTGCAGAGTTATAAATGATAACTCTCGTCCACAAATATATTGAGGGAAGGCAAAGAAGAGGATTTGAAATCAAGGCAGAATTGCAGGAAACAGATTTCAGGAGGTATATTCGAATCGCCTTTAAAGTACATGAAAAGCGGCAAAACGTTGACAATGATGCCCTTGGCCAAAAAGGGCGTATGCGTTTTTTCCTGAATATATTCAGGGAAAAACGCATACGCCCTTTTTGGCCAACCAAGCAACCTGGAAAGGCAAATCAGCGCTACAAGGAAGTCTCGCTTCCCATCGGTCAAAAGGGCCATGCTGAAAAAAGAGTCAAAACCAGAAATGCAGGACAGGCCATGGAGAAATGGGAGCCTTGCTACACTGATGGGCGGGATGTAAATTGCCAAGAGCCCCTCTGGAGAAGTGTCCGGTGAGTCCTGAAACATCTGAAAAACACAGCTTAGAGAGCATAGGGCACTTCCACTCATGGGGGTATAAATTGGGAAAATTAAAAATCAGCAAGACACAAGCACCCCAAAGTTTAGGGCTGCTCTGTTGACCAGGACCTCCACTTCATTCCACCTTAAATATCCCAGGAAAGAGAAAAATGGATAAAGAAGTTGTGGTCCTTATGTACAATGGAATATCACTCAGCCATGAAATCAATGTCGTAAGGTTAGTAGCAGCATGATGAGTGGATTTAGGTACGACGATTCTAAGTGAAATAAGTCACACAGAGAAGGACACTTCTCATAAGGTATCACTGATAGAGGGAATGTAAAAACCGTTACACTTGAACTGAATTACAAAACAGAACAGAGTCACACATGCAGAAAACACACTATGGCTGCTTAACGGGAAAGGTGAGGTGGGGTGATACATAAAACAAGGGTTTCAAATTAGCTCAGATACCGTTCCATAAACCCAATATGTAATAGACAAGACCTACTCCTTGCTCAGAGAACTGGACTCAACACGCCCTATTCACGGCACAAGAATATATCTGACTAGTAATAATCGTAAAACCTATGTATTGATATCTCTCTGTTAGTGTGTCAAGTGGGTGTAAAGCGGCATAAACACAGCAGTTAAAAGCAGCTAAATCCCATAATGAAAATAAATTATTTGAAAAACCCATGAAACAAAGACCGTGAAAGAGAGAGAAATTCTTACACAATGCGTTCAGGGGCTGTGATGCAACCTGGATTGACCATATCTAGACCCACAGCTGGATGAGACATATGGGTGGACACTCTTGGGGCTGAGAGGTTTGGTGAGGTTGGGTGAGCAAACACAGACCCTTTAAAGTAATACTGCGTGGTACCCATCACATGGGTCCCAAATCTCCAGGTTCAAGGGCATCTTCCTACATCGAAAACATGCATGAGAAAAACCAGAAGATGGTGCACCGTGTGATGGGAAAAGGTTTCTAAAACGCACCTCATTTCTCATCTCCTTGTGCCCGGGTTCGCCATTCCAGCCGCTTTACTAGCAATCTCCCTACTTGGAGCATCAGCACCTTTAACCTCCTGTTCCATACAGGTTGCAATTTGTCCTGAGGATGAACGGGAAGACGTGGAACCAACGAGAGACTAGCTCTTGGTGTTGGGACAGGCACAGGTCAATCTATTTTCCCATCAGGAAGAAGAATTAACCACAGGCTCAGGCTGCCTCCCGGAACCAGAACAGGGCCTGAAGCCATCCTGCGCTTTTGCGGCCAGCTCCCAAAAAAGCGAGTTGTAAAATGGAGGTTCAGGGCACTGCAATTCACAAACCTGCAGAGTTATAAATGATAACTCTCGTCCACAAATATATTGAGGGAAGGCAAAGAAGAGGATTTGAAATCAAGGCAGAATTGCAGGAAACAGAATTCAGGAGGTAGATATGAATCGCCTTTAAAGTACATGAAAAGCGGCAAAACGTTGACAATGATGCCCTTGGCCTAAAAGGGCGTATGCGTTTTTTCCTGAATATATTCAGGAAAAAACGCATACGCCCTTTTTGGCCAACCAAGCAACCTGGAAAGGCAAATCAGCGCTACAAAGAAGTCTCACTTCCCATCGGTCAAAAGGGCCATGCTGAAAAAAGAGTCATAACCAGAAATGCAGGACAGGCCATGGAGAAATGGGAGCCTTGCTACACTGATGGGCGGGATGTAAATTGCCAAGAGCCACTCTGGAGAAGTGTCCGGTGAGTCCTGAAACATCTGAAAAACACAGCTTAGAGAGCATAGGGCACTTCCACTCATGGGGTTATAAATTGGGAAAATTAAAAATCAGCAAGACACAAGCACCCCAAAGTTTAGGGCTGCTCTGTTGACCAGGACCTCCACTTCATTCCACCTTAAATATCCCAGGAAAGAGAAAAATGGATAAAGAAGTTGTGGTCCTTATGTACAATGGAATATCACTCAGCCATGAAATCAATGTCGTAAGGTTAGTAGCAGCATGATGAGTGGATTTAGGTACGACGATTCTAAGTGAAATAAGTCACACAGAAAAGGACACTTCTCATAAGGTATCACTGATAGAGGGAATGTAAAAACCGTTACACTTGAACTGAATTACAAAACAGAACAGAGTCACACATGCAGAAAACACACTATGGCTGCTTAACGGGAAAGGTGAGGTGGGGTGATACATAAAACAAGGGTATCAAATTAGCTCAGATACCGTTCCATAAACCCAATATGTAATAGACAAGACCTACTCCTTGCTCAGAGAACTGGACTCAACACGCCCTATTCACCGCACAAGAATATATCTGACTAATAATAATCGTAAAACCTATGTATTGATATCTCTCTGTTAGTGTGTCAAGTGGATGTAAAGCGGCATAAACACAGCAGTGAAAAGCAGCTAAACCCCATTATAAAAATAAATTACTTTGAAACACCCATGAAACAAAGACAGTGAAAGAGAGAGAAATTCTTACACAATGCGTTCAGGGGCTGTGATGCAACCTGGATTGACCATATCTAGACGCACAGCTGGATGAGACATAAGGGTGGACACTCTTGGGGCTGAGAGGTTTGGTGAGGTTGGGTGAGCAAACACAGACCCTTTAAAGTAATACTGCGTGGTACCCATCGCATGGGTCCCAAATCTCCAGGTTCAAGGGCATCTTCCTACATCGAAAACATGCATGAGAAACCCAGAAGATGGTACACCGTGTGATGGGGAAAGGTTTCTAAAACGCACCTCATTTCTCATCTCCTTGTGCCCGGGTTCGCCATTCCAGCCGCTTTACTAGCAATCTCCCAACTTGGAGCATCAGCACCTTTAACCTCCTGTTCCATACAGGTTGCAATTTGTCCTGAGGATGAACGGGAAAACGGGGAACCAACGAGAGACAAGCTCTTGGTGTTGGGACAGGCACAGGTCAATCTATTTTCCCATTAGGAAGAAGAATTAACCACAGGCTCAGCCTGCCTCCCGGAACCAGAACAGGGCCTGAAGCCATCCTGCACTTTTGCGGCCAGCTCCCAAAAAAGCGAGTTGTAAAATGGAGGTTCAGGGCACTGCAATTCACAAACCTGCAGAGTTATAAATGATAACTCTCGTCCACAAATATATTGAGGGAAGGCAAAGAAGAGGATTTGAAATCAAGGCAGAATTGCAGGAAACAGATTTCAGGAGGTATATTCGAATCGCCTTTAAAGTACATGAAAAGCGGCAAAACGTTGACAATGATGCCCTTGGCCAAAAAGGGCGTATGCGTTTTTTCCTGAATATATTCAGGGAAAAACGCATACGCCCTTTTTGGCCAACCAAGCAACCTGGAAAGGCAAATCAGCGCTACAAGGAAGTCTCGCTTCCCATCGGTCAAAAGGGCCATGCTGAAAAAAGTGTCAAAACCAGAAATGCAGGACAGGCCATGGAGAAATGGGAGCCTTGCTACACTGATGGGCGGGATGTAAATTGCCAAGAGCCACTCTGGAGAAGTGTCCGGTGAGTCCTGAAACATCTAAAAAACACAGCTTAGAGAGCATAGGGCACTTCCACTCATGGGGGTATAAATTGGGAAAATTAAAAATCAGCAAGACACAAGCACCCCAAAGTTTAGGGCTGCTCTGTTGACAAGGACCTCCACTTCATTCCACCTTAAAGATCCCAGGAAAGAGAAAAATAGATAAAGAAGTTGTGGTCCTTATGTACAATGGAATATCACTCAGCCATGAAATCAATGTCGTAAGGTTAGTAGCAGCATGATGAGTGGATTTAGGTACGACGATTCTAAGTGAAATAAGTCACACAGAAAAGGACACTTCTCATAAGGTATCACTGATAGAGGGAATGTAAAAACCGTTACACTTGAACTGAATTACAAAACAGAACAGAGTCATACATGCAGAAAACACACTATGGCTGCTTAACGGGAAAGGTGAGGTGGGGTGATACATAAAACAAGGGTTTCAAATTAGCTCAGATACCGTTCCATAAACCCAATATGTAATAGACAAGACCTACTCCTTGCTCAGAGAACTGGACTCAACACGCCCTATTCACGGCACAAGAATATATCTGACTACTAATAATCGTAAAACCTATGTATTGATATCTCTCTGTTAGTGTGTCAAGTGGGTGTAAAGCGGCATAAACACAGCAGTTAAAAGCAGCTAAATCCCATAATGAAAATAAATTACTTTGAAAAACCCATGAAACAAAGACAGTGAAAGAGAGAGAAATTCTTACACAATGCGTTCAGGGGCTGTGATGCAACCTGGATTGACCATATCTAGACCCACAGCTGGATGAGACATATGGGTGGACACTCTTGGGGCTGAGAGGTTTGGTGAGGTTGGGTGAGCAAACACAGACCCTTTAAAGTAATACTGCGTGGTACCCATCACATGGGTCCCAAATCTCCAGGTTCAAGGGCATCTTCCTACATCGAAAACATGCATGAGAAAAACCAGAAGATGGTGCACCGTGTGATGGGAAAAGGTTTCTAAAACGCACCTCATTTCTCATCTCCTTGTGCCCGGGTTCGCCATTCCAGCCGCTTTACTAGCAATCTCCCTACTTGGAGCATCAGCACCTTTAACCTCCTGTTCCATACAGGTTGCAATTTGTCCTGAGGATGAACGGGAAGACGTGGAACCAACGAGAGACTAGCTCTTGGTGTTGGGACAGGCACAGGTCAATCTATTTTCCCATCAGGAAGAAGAATTAACCACAGGCTCAGGCTGCCTCCCGGAACCAGAACAGGGCCTGAAGCCATCCTGCGCTTTTGCGGCCAGCTCCCAAAAAAGCGAGTTGTAAAATGGAGGTTCAGGGCACTGCAATTCACAAACCTGCAGAGTTATAAATGATAACTCTCGTCCACAAATATATTGAGGGAAGGCAAAGAAGAGGATTTGAAATCAAGGCAGAATTGCAGGAAACAGAATTCAGGAGGTAGATATGAATCGCCTTTAAAGTACATGAAAAGCGGCAAAACGTTGACAATGATGCCCTTGGCCTAAAAGGGCGTATGCGTTTTTTCCTGAATATATTCAGGAAAAAACGCATACGCCCTTTTTGGCCAACCAAGCAACCTGGAAAGGCAAATCAGCGCTACAAAGAAGTCTCACTTCCCATCGGTCAAAAGGGCCATGCTGAAAAAAGAGTCATAACCAGAAATGCAGGACAGGCCATGGAGAAATGGGAGCCTTGCTACACTGATGGGCGGGATGTAAATTGCCAAGAGCCACTCTGGAGAAGTGTCCGGTGAGTCCTGAAACATCTGAAAAACACAGCTTAGAGAGCATAGGG
Source organism: Balaenoptera borealis (assembly GCF_965194805.1). Classification (NCBI taxonomy): domain Eukaryota; kingdom Metazoa; phylum Chordata; class Mammalia; order Artiodactyla; family Balaenopteridae; genus Balaenoptera; species Balaenoptera borealis. The sequence continues at coordinate 22,445 of NW_028123793.1, forward strand.
CACTTCCACTCATGGGGTTATAAATTGGGAAAATTAAAAATCAGCAAGACACAAGCACCCCAAAGTTTAGGGCTGCTCTGTTGACCAGGACCTCCACTTCATTCCACCTTAAATATCCCAGGAAAGAGAAAAATGGATAAAGAAGTTGTGGTCCTTATGTACAATGGAATATCACTCAGCCATGAAATCAATGTCGTAAGGTTAGTAGCAGCATGATGAGTGGATTTAGGTACGACGATTCTAAGTGAAATAAGTCACACAGAAAAGGACACTTCTCATAAGGTATCACTGATAGAGGGAATGTAAAAACCGTTACACTTGAACTGAATTACAAAACAGAACAGAGTCACACATGCAGAAAACACACTATGGCTGCTTAACGGGAAAGGTGAGGTGGGGTGATACATAAAACAAGGGTATCAAATTAGCTCAGATACCGTTCCATAAACCCAATATGTAATAGACAAGACCTACTCCTTGCTCAGAGAACTGGACTCAACACGCCCTATTCACCGCACAAGAATATATCTGACTAATAATAATCGTAAAACCTATGTATTGATATCTCTCTGTTAGTGTGTCAAGTGGATGTAAAGCGGCATAAACACAGCAGTGAAAAGCAGCTAAACCCCATTATAAAAATAAATTACTTTGAAACACCCATGAAACAAAGACAGTGAAAGAGAGAGAAATTCTTACACAATGCGTTCAGGGGCTGTGATGCAACCTGGATTGACCATATCTAGACGCACAGCTGGATGAGACATAAGGGTGGACACTCTTGGGGCTGAGAGGTTTGGTGAGGTTGGGTGAGCAAACACAGACCCTTTAAAGTAATACTGCGTGGTACCCATCGCATGGGTCCCAAATCTCCAGGTTCAAGGGCATCTTCCTACATCGAAAACATGCATGAGAAACCCAGAAGATGGTACACCGTGTGATGGGGAAAGGTTTCTAAAACGCACCTCATTTCTCATCTCCTTGTGCCCGGGTTCGCCATTCCAGCCGCTTTACTAGCAATCTCCCAACTTGGAGCATCAGCACCTTTAACCTCCTGTTCCATACAGGTTGCAATTTGTCCTGAGGATGAACGGGAAAACGGGGAACCAACGAGAGACAAGCTCTTGGTGTTGGGACAGGCACAGGTCAATCTATTTTCCCATTAGGAAGAAGAATTAACCACAGGCTCAGCCTGCCTCCCGGAACCAGAACAGGGCCTGAAGCCATCCTGCACTTTTGCGGCCAGCTCCCAAAAAAGCGAGTTGTAAAATGGAGGTTCAGGGCACTGCAATTCACAAACCTGCAGAGTTATAAATGATAACTCTCGTCCACAAATATATTGAGGGAAGGCAAAGAAGAGGATTTGAAATCAAGGAAGAATTGCAGGAAACAGATTTCAGGAGGTATATTCGAATCGCCTTTAAAGTACATGAAAAGCGGCAAAACGTTGACAATGATGCCCTTGGCCAAAAAGGGCGTATGCGTTTTTTCCTGAATATATTCAGGGAAAAACGCATACGCCCTTTTTGGCCAACCAAGCAACCTGGAAAGGCAAATCAGCGCTACAAGGAAGTCTCGCTTCCCATCGGTCAAAAGGGCCATGCTGAAAAAAGTGTCAAAACCAGAAATGCAGGACAGGCCATGGAGAAATGGGAGCCTTGCTACACTGATGGGCGGGATGTAAATTGCCAAGAGCCACTCTGGAGAAGTGTCCGGTGAGTCCTGAAACATCTAAAAAACACAGCTTAGAGAGCATAGGGCACTTCCACTCATGGGGGTATAAATTGGGAAAATTAAAAATCAGCAAGACACAAGCACCCCAAAGTTTAGGGCTGCTCTGTTGACAAGGACCTCCACTTCATTCCACCTTAAAGATCCCAGGAAAGAGAAAAATAGATAAAGAAGTTGTGGTCCTTATGTACAATGGAATATCACTCAGCCATGAAATCAATGTCGTAAGGTTAGTAGCAGCATGATGAGTGGATTTAGGTACGACGATTCTAAGTGAAATAAGTCACACAGAAAAGGACACTTCTCATAAGGTATCACTGATAGAGGGAATGTAAAAACCGTTACACTTGAACTGAATTACAAAACAGAACAGAGTCATACATGCAGAAAACACACTATGGCTGCTTAACGGGAAAGGTGAGGTGGGGTGATACATAAAACAAGGGTTTCAAATTAGCTCAGATACCGTTCCATAAACCCAATATGTAATAGACAAGACCTACTCCTTGCTCAGAGAACTGGACTCAACACGCCCTATTCACGGCACAAGAATATATCTGACTACTAATAATCGTAAAACCTATGTATTGATATCTCTCTGTTAGTGTGTCAAGTGGGTGTAAAGCGGCATAAACACAGCAGTTAAAAGCAGCTAAATCCCATAATGAAAATAAATTACTTTGAAAAACCCATGAAACAAAGACAGTGAAAGAGAGAGAAATTCTTACACAATGCGTTCAGGGGCTGTGATGCAACCTGGATTAACCATATCTAGACCCACAGCTGGATGAGACATAAGGGTGGACACTCTTGGGGCTGAGAGGTTTGGTGAGGTTGGGTGAGCAAACGCAGACCCTTTAAAGTAATACTGCGTGGTACCCATCGCATGGGTCCCAAATCTCCAGGTTCAAGGGCATCTTCCTACATCGAAAACATGCATGAGAAAAACCAGAAGATGGTGCACCGTGTGATGGGAAAAGGTTTCTAAAACGCACCTCATTTCTCATCTCCTTGTGCCCGGGTTCGCCATTCCAGCCGCTTTACTAGCAATCTCCCAACTTGGAGCATCAGCACCTTTAACCTCCTGTTCCATACAGGTTGCAATTTGTCCTGAGGATGAACGGGAAGACGGGGAACCAACGAGAGACTAGCTCTTGGTGTTGGGACAGGGAAAGGTCAATCTATTTTCCCATCAGGAAGAAGAATTAACCACAGGCTCAACCTGCCTCCCGGAACCAGAACAGGGCCTGAAGCCAATCTGCGCTTTTGCGGCCAGCTCCCAAAAAAGCGAGTTGTAAAATGGAGGTTCAGGGCACTGCAATTCACAAACCTGCAGAGTTATAAATGATAACTCTCGTCCACAAATATATTGAGGGAAGGCAAAGAAGAGGATTTGAAATCAAGGAAGAATTGCAGGAAACAGATTTCAGGAGGTAGATTCGAATCGCCTTTAAAGTACATGAAAAGCGGCAAAACGTTGACAATGATGCCCTTGGCCAAAAAGGGCGTATGCGTTTTTTCCTGAATATATACAGGGAAAAACGCATACGCCCATTTTGGCCAACCAAGCAACCTGGAAAGGCAAATCAGCGCTTCAAGGAAGTCTCGCTTCCCATCGGTCAAAAGGGCCATGCTGAAAAAAGTGTCAAAACCAGAAATGCAGGACAGGCCATGGAGAAATGGGAGCCTTGCTACACTGATGGGCAGGATGTAAATTGCCAAGAGCCACTCTGCAGAAGTGTCCGGTGAGTCCTGAAACATCTAAAAAACACAGCTTAGAGAGCATAGGGCACTTCCACTCATGGGGGTATAAATTGGGAAAATTAAAAATCAGCAAGACACAAGCACCCCAAAGTTTAGGGCTGCTCTGTTGACAAGGACCTCCACTTCATTCCACCTTAAATATCCCAGGAAAGAGAAAAATGGATAAAGAAGTTGTGGTCCTTATGTACAATGGAATATCACTCAGCCATGAAATCAATGTCGTAAGGTTAGTAGCAGCATGATGAGTGGATTTAGGTACGACGATTCTAAGTGAAATAAGTCACACAGAAAAGGACACTTCTCATAAGGTATCACTGATAGAGGGAATGTAAAAACCGTTACACTTGAACTGAATTACAAAACAGAACAGAGTCACACATGCAGAAAACACACTATGGCTGCTTAACGGGAAAGGTGAGGTGGGGTGATACATAAAACAAGGGTGTCAAATTAGCTCAGATACCGTTCCATAAACCCAGTATGTAATAGACAAGACCTACTCCTTGCTCAGAGAACTGGACTCAACACGCCCTATTCACCGCACAAGAATATATCTGACTAATAATAATCGTAAAACCTATGTATTGATATCTCTCTGTTAGTGTGTCAAGTGGGTGTAAAGCGGCATAAACACAGCAGTGAAAAGCAGCTAAACCCCATTATAAAAATAAATTACTTTGAAACACCCATGAAACAAAGACAGTGAAAGAGAGAGAAATTCTTACACAATGCGTTCAGGGGCTGTGATGCAACCTGGATTGACCATATCTAGACGCACAGCTGGATGAGACATAAGGGTGGACACTCTTGGGGCTGAGAGGTTTGGTGAGGTTGGGTGAGCAAACACAGACCCTTTAAAGTAATACTGCGTGGTACCCATCGCATGGGTCCCAAATCTCCAGGTTCAAGGGCATCTTCCTACATCGAAAACATGCATGAGAAACCCAGAAGATGGTACACCGTGTGATGGGGAAAGGTTTCTAAAACGCACCTCATTTCTCATCTCCTTGTGCCCGGGTTCGCCATTCCAGCCGCTTTACTAGCAATCTCCCAACTTGGAGCATCAGCACCTTTAACCTCCTGTTCCATACAGGTTGCAATTTGTCCTGAGGATGAACGGGAAGACGGGGAACCAACGAGAGACTAGCTCTTGGTGTTGGGACAGGCACAGGTCAATCTATTTTCCCATTAGGAAGAAGAATTAACCACAGGCTCAGCCTGCCTCCCGGAACCAGAACAGGGCCTGAAGCCATCCTGCGCTTTTGCGGCCAGCTCCCAAAAAAGCGAGTTGTAAAATGGAGGTTCAGGGCACTGCAATTCACAAACCTGCAGAGTTATAAATGATAACTCTCGTCCACAAATATATTGAGGGAAGGCAAAGAAGAGGATTTGAAATCAAGGCAGAATTGCAGGAAACAGATTTCAGGAGGTATATTCGAATCGCCTTTAAAGTACATGAAAAGCGGCAAAACGTTGACAATGATGCCCTTGGCCAAAAAGGGCGTATGCGTTTTTTCCTGAATATATTCAGGGAAAAACGCATACGCCCTTTTTGGCCAACCAAGCAACCTGGAAAGGCAAATCAGCGCTACAAGGAAGTCTCGCTTCCCATCGGTCAAAAGGGCCATGCTGAAAAAAGAGTCAAAACCAGAAATGCAGGACAGGCCATGGAGAAATGGGAGCCTTGCTACACTGATGGGCGGGATGTAAATTGCCAAGAGCCCCTCTGGAGAAGTGTCCGGTGAGTCCTGAAACATCTGAAAAACACAGCTTAGAGAGCATAGGGCACTTCCACTCATGGGGGTATAAATTGGGAAAATTAAAAATCAGCAAGACACAAGCACCCCAAAGTTTAGGGCTGCTCTGTTGACCAGGACCTCCACTTCATTCCACCTTAAATATCCCAGGAAAGAGAAAAATGGATAAAGAAGTTGTGGTCCTTATGTACAATGGAATATCACTCAGCCATGAAATCAATGTCGTAAGGTTAGTAGCAGCATGATGAGTGGATTTAGGTACGACGATTCTAAGTGAAATAAGTCACACAGAGAAGGACACTTCTCATAAGGTATCACTGATAGAGGGAATGTAAAAACCGTTACACTTGAACTGAATTACAAAACAGAACAGAGTCACACATGCAGAAAACACACTATGGCTGCTTAACGGGAAAGGTGAGGTGGGGTGATACATAAAACAAGGGTTTCAAATTAGCTCAGATACCGTTCCATAAACCCAATATGTAATAGACAAGACCTACTCCTTGCTCAGAGAACTGGACTCAACACGCCCTATTCACGGCACAAGAATATATCTGACTAGTAATAATCGTAAAACCTATGTATTGATATCTCTCTGTTAGTGTGTCAAGTGGGTGTAAAGCGGCATAAACACAGCAGTTAAAAGCAGCTAAATCCCATAATGAAAATAAATTATTTGAAAAACCCATGAAACAAAGACCGTGAAAGAGAGAGAAATTCTTACACAATGCGTTCAGGGGCTGTGATGCAACCTGGATTGACCATATCTAGACCCACAGCTGGATGAGACATATGGGTGGACACTCTTGGGGCTGAGAGGTTTGGTGAGGTTGGGTGAGCAAACACAGACCCTTTAAAGTAATACTGCGTGGTACCCATCACATGGGTCCCAAATCTCCAGGTTCAAGGGCATCTTCCTACATCGAAAACATGCATGAGAAAAACCAGAAGATGGTGCACCGTGTGATGGGAAAAGGTTTCTAAAACGCACCTCATTTCTCATCTCCTTGTGCCCGGGTTCGCCATTCCAGCCGCTTTACTAGCAATCTCCCTACTTGGAGCATCAGCACCTTTAACCTCCTGTTCCATACAGGTTGCAATTTGTCCTGAGGATGAACGGGAAGACGTGGAACCAACGAGAGACTAGCTCTTGGTGTTGGGACAGGCACAGGTCAATCTATTTTCCCATCAGGAAGAAGAATTAACCACAGGCTCAGGCTGCCTCCCGGAACCAGAACAGGGCCTGAAGCCATCCTGCGCTTTTGCGGCCAGCTCCCAAAAAAGCGAGTTGTAAAATGGAGGTTCAGGGCACTGCAATTCACAAACCTGCAGAGTTATAAATGATAACTCTCGTCCACAAATATATTGAGGGAAGGCAAAGAAGAGGATTTGAAATCAAGGCAGAATTGCAGGAAACAGAATTCAGGAGGTAGATATGAATCGCCTTTAAAGTACATGAAAAGCGGCAAAACGTTGACAATGATGCCCTTGGCCTAAAAGGGCGTATGCGTTTTTTCCTGAATATATTCAGGAAAAAACGCATACGCCCTTTTTGGCCAACCAAGCAACCTGGAAAGGCAAATCAGCGCTACAAAGAAGTCTCACTTCCCATCGGTCAAAAGGGCCATGCTGAAAAAAGAGTCATAACCAGAAATGCAGGACAGGCCATGGAGAAATGGGAGCCTTGCTACACTGATGGGCGGGATGTAAATTGCCAAGAGCCACTCTGGAGAAGTGTCCGGTGAGTCCTGAAACATCTGAAAAACACAGCTTAGAGAGCATAGGGCACTTCCACTCATGGGGTTATAAATTGGGAAAATTAAAAATCAGCAAGACACAAGCACCCCAAAGTTTAGGGCTGCTCTGTTGACCAGGACCTCCACTTCATTCCACCTTAAATATCCCAGGAAAGAGAAAAATGGATAAAGAAGTTGTGGTCCTTATGTACAATGGAATATCACTCAGCCATGAAATCAATGTCGTAAGGTTAGTAGCAGCATGATGAGTGGATTTAGGTACGACGATTCTAAGTGAAATAAGTCACACAGAAAAGGACACTTCTCATAAGGTATCACTGATAGAGGGAATGTAAAAACCGTTACACTTGAACTGAATTACAAAACAGAACAGAGTCACACATGCAGAAAACACACTATGGCTGCTTAACGGGAAAGGTGAGGTGGGGTGATACATAAAACAAGGGTATCAAATTAGCTCAGATACCGTTCCATAAACCCAATATGTAATAGACAAGACCTACTCCTTGCTCAGAGAACTGGACTCAACACGCCCTATTCACCGCACAAGAATATATCTGACTAATAATAATCGTAAAACCTATGTATTGATATCTCTCTGTTAGTGTGTCAAGTGGATGTAAAGCGGCATAAACACAGCAGTGAAAAGCAGCTAAACCCCATTATAAAAATAAATTACTTTGAAACACCCATGAAACAAAGACAGTGAAAGAGAGAGAAATTCTTACACAATGCGTTCAGGGGCTGTGATGCAACCTGGATTGACCATATCTAGACGCACAGCTGGATGAGACATAAGGGTGGACACTCTTGGGGCTGAGAGGTTTGGTGAGGTTGGGTGAGCAAACACAGACCCTTTAAAGTAATACTGCGTGGTACCCATCGCATGGGTCCCAAATCTCCAGGTTCAAGGGCATCTTCCTACATCGAAAACATGCATGAGAAACCCAGAAGATGGTACACCGTGTGATGGGGAAAGGTTTCTAAAACGCACCTCATTTCTCATCTCCTTGTGCCCGGGTTCGCCATTCCAGCCGCTTTACTAGCAATCTCCCAACTTGGAGCATCAGCACCTTTAACCTCCTGTTCCATACAGGTTGCAATTTGTCCTGAGGATGAACGGGAAAACGGGGAACCAACGAGAGACAAGCTCTTGGTGTTGGGACAGGCACAGGTCAATCTATTTTCCCATTAGGAAGAAGAATTAACCACAGGCTCAGCCTGCCTCCCGGAACCAGAACAGGGCCTGAAGCCATCCTGCACTTTTGCGGCCAGCTCCCAAAAAAGCGAGTTGTAAAATGGAGGTTCAGGGCACTGCAATTCACAAACCTGCAGAGTTATAAATGATAACTCTCGTCCACAAATATATTGAGGGAAGGCAAAGAAGAGGATTTGAAATCAAGGAAGAATTGCAGGAAACAGATTTCAGGAGGTATATTCGAATCGCCTTTAAAGTACATGAAAAGCGGCAAAACGTTGACAATGATGCCCTTGGCCAAAAAGGGCGTATGCGTTTTTTCCTGAATATATTCAGGGAAAAACGCATACGCCCTTTTTGGCCAACCAAGCAACCTGGAAAGGCAAATCAGCGCTACAAGGAAGTCTCGCTTCCCATCGGTCAAAAGGGCCATGCTGAAAAAAGTGTCAAAACCAGAAATGCAGGACAGGCCATGGAGAAATGGGAGCCTTGCTACACTGATGGGCGGGATGTAAATTGCCAAGAGCCACTCTGGAGAAGTGTCCGGTGAGTCCTGAAACATCTAAAAAACACAGCTTAGAGAGCATAGGGCACTTCCACTCATGGGGGTATAAATTGGGAAAATTAAAAATCAGCAAGACACAAGCACCCCAAAGTTTAGGGCTGCTCTGTTGACAAGGACCTCCACTTCATTCCACCTTAAAGATCCCAGGAAAGAGAAAAATAGATAAAGAAGTTGTGGTCCTTATGTACAATGGAATATCACTCAGCCATGAAATCAATGTCGTAAGGTTAGTAGCAGCATGATGAGTGGATTTAGGTACGACGATTCTAAGTGAAATAAGTCACACAGAAAAGGACACTTCTCATAAGGTATCACTGATAGAGGGAATGTAAAAACCGTTACACTTGAACTGAATTACAAAACAGAACAGAGTCATACATGCAGAAAACACACTATGGCTGCTTAACGGGAAAGGTGAGGTGGGGTGATACATAAAACAAGGGTTTCAAATTAGCTCAGATACCGTTCCATAAACCCAATATGTAATAGACAAGACCTACTCCTTGCTCAGAGAACTGGACTCAACACGCCCTATTCACGGCACAAGAATATATCTGACTACTAATAATCGTAAAACCTATGTATTGATATCTCTCTGTTAGTGTGTCAAGTGGGTGTAAAGCGGCATAAACACAGCAGTTAAAAGCAGCTAAATCCCATAATGAAAATAAATTACTTTGAAAAACCCATGAAACAAAGACAGTGAAAGAGAGAGAAATTCTTACACAATGCGTTCAGGGGCTGTGATGCAACCTGGATTAACCATATCTAGACCCACAGCTGGATGAGACATAAGGGTGGACACTCTTGGGGCTGAGAGGTTTGGTGAGGTTGGGTGAGCAAACGCAGACCCTTTAAAGTAATACTGCGTGGTACCCATCGCATGGGTCCCAAATCTCCAGGTTCAAGGGCATCTTCCTACATCGAAAACATGCATGAGAAAAACCAGAAGATGGTGCACCGTGTGATGGGAAAAGGTTTCTAAAACGCACCTCATTTCTCATCTCCTTGTGCCCGGGTTCGCCATTCCAGCCGCTTTACTAGCAATCTCCCAACTTGGAGCATCAGCACCTTTAACCTCCTGTTCCATACAGGTTGCAATTTGTCCTGAGGATGAACGGGAAGACGGGGAACCAACGAGAGACTAGCTCTTGGTGTTGGGACAGGGAAAGGTCAATCTATTTTCCCATCAGGAAGAAGAATTAACCACAGGCTCAACCTGCCTCCCGGAACCAGAACAGGGCCTGAAGCCAATCTGCGCTTTTGCGGCCAGCTCCCAAAAAAGCGAGTTGTAAAATGGAGGTTCAGGGCACTGCAATTCACAAACCTGCAGAGTTATAAATGATAACTCTCGTCCACAAATATATTGAGGGAAGGCAAAGAAGAGGATTTGAAATCAAGGAAGAATTGCAGGAAACAGATTTCAGGAGGTAGATTCGAATCGCCTTTAAAGTACATGAAAAGCGGCAAAACGTTGACAATGATGCCCTTGGCCAAAAAGGGCGTATGCGTTTTTTCCTGAATATATACAGGGAAAAACGCATACGCCCATTTTGGCCAACCAAGCAACCTGGAAAGGCAAATCAGCGCTTCAAGGAAGTCTCGCTTCCCATCGGTCAAAAGGGCCATGCTGAAAAAAGTGTCAAAACCAGAAATGCAGGACAGGCCATGGAGAAATGGGAGCCTTGCTACACTGATGGGCAGGATGTAAATTGCCAAGAGCCACTCTGCAGAAGTGTCCGGTGAGTCCTGAAACATCTAAAAAACACAGCTTAGAGAGCATAGGGCACTTCCACTCATGGGGGTATAAATTGGGAAAATTAAAAATCAGCAAGACACAAGCACCCCAAAGTTTAGGGCTGCTCTGTTGACAAGGACCTCCACTTCATTCCACCTTAAATATCCCAGGAAAGAGAAAAATGGATAAAGAAGTTGTGGTCCTTATGTACAATGGAATATCACTCAGCCATGAAATCAATGTCGTAAGGTTAGTAGCAGCATGATGAGTGGATTTAGGTACGACGATTCTAAGTGAAATAAGTCACACAGAAAAGGACACTTCTCATAAGGTATCACTGATAGAGGGAATGTAAAAACCGTTACACTTGAACTGAATTACAAAACAGAACAGAGTCACACATGCAGAAAACACACTATGGCTGCTTAACGGGAAAGGTGAGGTGGGGTGATACATAAAACAAGGGTGTCAAATTAGCTCAGATACCGTTCCATAAACCCAGTATGTAATAGACAAGACCTACTCCTTGCTCAGAGAACTGGACTCAACACGCCCTATTCACCGCACAAGAATATATCTGACTAATAATAATCGTAAAACCTATGTATTGATATCTCTCTGTTAGTGTGTCAAGTGGGTGTAAAGCGGCATAAACACAGCAGTGAAAAGCAGCTAAACCCCATTATAAAAATAAATTACTTTGAAACACCCATGAAACAAAGACAGTGAAAGAGAGAGAAATTCTTACACAATGCGTTCAGGGGCTGTGATGCAACCTGGATTGACCATATCTAGACGCACAGCTGGATGAGACATAAGGGTGGACACTCTTGGGGCTGAGAGGTTTGGTGAGGTTGGGTGAGCAAACACAGACCCTTTAAAGTAATACTGCGTGGTACCCATCGCATGGGTCCCAAATCTCCAGGTTCAAGGGCATCTTCCTACATCGAAAACATGCATGAGAAACCCAGAAGATGGTACACCGTGTGATGGGGAAAGGTTTCTAAAACGCACCTCATTTCTCATCTCCTTGTGCCCGGGTTCGCCATTCCAGCCGCTTTACTAGCAATCTCCCAACTTGGAGCATCAGCACCTTTAACCTCCTGTTCCATACAGGTTGCAATTTGTCCTGAGGATGAACGGGAAGACGGGGAACCAACGAGAGACTAGCTCTTGGTGTTGGGACAGGGACAGGTCAATCTATTTTCCCATCAGGAAGAAGAATTAACCACAGGCTCAGCCTGCCTCCCGGAACCAGAACAGGGCCTGAAGCCATCCTGCGCTTTTGCGGCCAGCTCCCAAAAAAGCGAGTTGTAAAATGGAGGTTCAGGGCACTGCAATTCACAAACCTGCAGAGTTATAAATGATAACTCTCGTCCACAAATATATTGAGGGAAGGCAAAGAAGAGGATTTGAAATCAAGGAAGAATTGCAGGAAACAGATTTCAGGAGGTATATTCGAATCGCCTTTAAAGTACATGAAAAGCGGCAAAACGTTGACAATGATGCCCTTGGCCAAAAAGGGCGTATGCGTTTTTTCCTGAATATATTCAGGGAAAAACGCATACGCCCTTTTTGGCCAACCAAGCAACCTGGAAAGGCAAATCAGCGCTACAAGGAAGTCTCGCTTCCCATCGGTCAAAAGGGCCATGCTGAAAAAAGTGTCAAAACCAGAAATGCAGGACAGGCCATGGAGAAATGGGAGCCTTGCTACACTGATGGGCGGGATGTAAATTGCCAAGAGCCACTCTGGAGAAGTGTCCGGTGAGTCCTGAAACATCTAAAAAACACAGCTTAGAGAGCATAGGGCACTTCCACTCATGGGGGTATAAATTGGGAAAATTAAAAATCAGCAAGACACAAGCACCCCAAAGTTTAGGGCTGCTCTGTTGACAAGGACCTCCACTTCATTCCACCTTAAATATCCCAGGAAAGAGAAAAATGGATAAAGAAGATGTGGTCCTTATGTACAATGGAATATCACTCAGCCATGAAATCAATGTCGTAAGGTTAGTAGCAGCATGATGAGTGGATTTAGGTACGACGATTCTAAGTGAAATAAGTCACACAGAAAAGGACACTTCTCATAAGGTATCACTGATAGAGGGAATGTAAAAACCGTTACACTTGAACTGAATTACAAAACAGAACAGAGTCACACATGCAGAAAACACACTATGGCTGCTTAACGGGAAAGGTGAGGTGGGGTGATACATAAAACAAGGGTGTCAAATTAGCTCAGATACCGTTCCATAAACCCAATATGTAATAGACAAGACCTACTCCTTGCTCAGAGAACTGGACTCAACACGCCCTATTCACCGCACAAGAATATATCTGACTAGTAATAATCGTAAAACCTATGTATTGATATCTCTCTGTTAGTGTGTCAAGTGGGTGTAAAGCGGCATAAACACAGCAGTGAAAAGCAGCTAAACCCCATTATAAAAATAAATTACTTTGAAACACCCATGAAAGAAAGACAGTGAAAGAGAGAGAAATTCTTACACAATGCGTTCAGGGCCTGTGATGCAACCTGGATTGACCATATCTAGACCCACAGCTGGATGAGACATAAGGGTGGACACTCTTGGGGCTGAGAGGTTTGGTGAGGTTGGGTGAGCAAACGCAGACCCTTTAAAGTAATACTGCGTGGTACCCATCGCATGGGTCCCAAATCTCCAGGTTCAAGGGCATCTTCCTACATCGAAAACATGCATGAGAAAAACCAGAAGATGGTGCACCGTGTGATGGGAAAAGGTTTCTAAAACGCACCTCATTTCTCATCTCCTTGTGCCCGGGTTCGCCATTCCAGCCGCTTTACTAGCAATCTCCCTACTTGGAGCATCAGCACCTTTAACCTCCTGTTCCATACAGGTTGCAATTTGTCCTGAGGATGAACGGGAAGACGTGGAACCAACGAGAGACTAGCTCTTGGTGTTGGGACAGGCACAGGTCAATCTATTTTCCCATTAGGAAGAAGAATTAACCACAGGCTCAGCCTGCCTCCCGGAACCAGAACAGGGCCTGAAGCCATCCTGCGCTTTTGTGGCCAGCTCCCAAAAAAGCGAGTTGTAAAATGGAGGTTCAGGGCACTGCAATTCACAAACCTGCAGAATTATAAATGATAACTCTCGTCCACAAATATATTGAGGGAAGGCAAAGAAGAGGATTTGAAATCAAGGAAGAATTGCAGGAAACAGATTTCAGGAGGTATATTCGAATCGCCTTTAAAGTACATGAAAAGCGGCAAAACGTTGACAATGATGCCCTTGGCCAAAAAGGGCGTATGCGTTTTTTCCTGAATATATTCAGGGAAAAACGCATACGCCCTTTTTGGCCAACCAAGCAACCTGGAAAGGCAAATCAGCGCTACAAGGAAGTCTCGCTTCCCATCGGTCAAAAGGGCCATGCTGAAAAAAGTGTCAAAACCAGAAATGCAGGACAGGCCATGGAGAAATGGGAGCCTTGCTACACTGATGGGCGGGATGTAAATTGCCAAGAGCCACTCTGGAGAAGTGTCCGGTGAGTCCTGAAACATCTAAAAAACACAGCTTAGAGAGCATAGGGCACTTCCACTCATGGGGGTATAAATTGGGAAAATTAAAAATCAGCAAGACACAAGCACCCCAAAGTTTAGGGCTGCTCTGTTGACAAGGACCTCCACTTCATTCCACCTTAAATATCCCAGGAAAGAGAAAAATGGATAAAGAAGTTGTGGTCCTTATGTACAATGGAATATCACTCAGCCATGAAATCAATGCCGTAAGGTTAGTAGCAGCATGATGAGTGGATTTAGGTTCGACGATTCTAAGTGAAATAAGTCACACAGAAAAGGACACTTCTCATAAGGTATGACTGATAGAGGGAATGTAAAAACCGTTACACTTGAACTGAATTACAAAACAGAACAGAGTCACACATGCAGAAAACACACTATGGCTGCTTAACGGGAAAGGTGAGGTGGGGTGATACATAAAACAAGGGTGTCAAATTAGCTCAGATACCGTTCCATAAACCCAATATGTAATAGACAAGACCTACTCCTTGCTCAGAGAACTGGACTCAACACGCCCTATTCACCGCACAAGAATATATCTGACTAGTAATAATCGTAAAACCTATGTATTGATATCTCTCTGTTAGTGTGTCAAGTGGGTGTAAAGCGGCATAAACACAGCAGTGAAAAGCAGCTAAACCCCATTATAAAAATAAATTACTTTGAAAAACCCATGAAAGAAAGACAGTGAAAGAGAGAGAAATTCTTACACAATGCGTTCAGGGGCTGTGATGCAACCTGGATTGACCATATCTAGACGCACAGCTGGATGAGACATAAGGGTGGACACTCTTGGGGCTGAGAGGTTTGGTGAGGTTGGGTGAGCAAACGCAGACCCTTTAAAGTAATACTGCGTGGTACCCATCGCATGGGTCCCAAATCTCCAGGTTCAAGGGCATCTTCCTACATCGAAAACATGCATGAGAAAAACCAGAAGATGGTGCACCGTGTGATGGGAAAAGGTTTCTAAAACGCACCTCATTTCTCATCTCCTTGTGCCCGGGTTCGCCATTCCAGCCGCTTTACTAGCAATCTCCCTACTTGGAGCATCAGCACCTTTAACCTCCTGTTCCATACAGGTTGCAATTTGTCCTGAGGATGAACGGGAAGACGTGGAACCAACGAGAGACTAGCTCTTGGTGTTGGGACAGGCACAGGTCAATCTATTTTCCCATTAGGAAGAAGAATTAACCACAGGCTCAGCCTGCCTCCCGGAACCAGAACAGGGCCTGAAGCCATCCTGCGCTTTTGCGGCCAGCTCCCAAAAAAGCGAGTTGTAAAATGGAGGTTCAGGGCACTGCAATTCACAAACCTGCAGAGTTATAAATGATAACTCTCGTCCACAAATATATTGAGGGAAGGCAAAGAAGAGGATTTGAAATCAAGGCAGAATTGCAGGAAACAGATTTCAGGACGTATATTCGAATCGCCTTTAAAGTACATGAAAAGCGGCAAAACGTTGACAATGATGCCCTTGGCCAAAAAGGGCGTATGCGTTTTTTCCTGAATATATTCAGGGAAAAACGCATACGCCCTTTTTGGCCAACCAAGCAACCTGGAAAGGCAAATCAGCGCTACAAAGAAGTCTGGCTTCCCATCGGTCAAAAGGGCCATGCTGAAAAAAGAGTCAAAACCAGAAATGCAGGACAGGCCATGGAGAAATGGGAGCCTTGCTACACTGATGGGCGGGATGTAAATTGCCAAGAGCCCCTCTGGAGAAGTGTCCGGTGAGTCCTGAAACATCTGAAAAACACAGCTTAGAGAGCATAGGGCACTTCCACTCATGGGGGTATCAATTGGGAAAATTAAAAATCAGCAAGACACAAGCACCCCAAAGTTTAGGGCTGCTCTGTTGACCAGGACCTCCACTTCATTCCACCTTAAATATCCCAGGAAAGAGAAAAATGGATAAAGAAGTTGTGGTCCTTATGTACAATGGAATATCACTCAGCCATGAAATCAATGTCGTAAGGTTAGTAGCAGCATGATGAGTGGATTTAGGTACGACGATTCTAAGTGAAATAAGTCACACAGAGAAGGACACTTCTCATAAGGTATCACTGATAGAGGGAATGTAAAAACCGTTACACTTGAACTGAATTACAAAACAGAACAGAGTCACACATGCAGAAAACACACTATGGCTGCTTAACGGGAAAGGTGAGGTGGGGTGATACATAAAACAAGGGTTTCAAATTAGCTCAGATACCGTTCCATAAACCCAATATGTAATAGACAAGACCTACTCCTTGCTCAGAGAACTGGACTCAACACGCCCTATTCACGGCACAAGAATATATCTGACTAGTAATAATCGTAAAACCTATGTATTGATATCTCTCTGTTAGTGTGTCAAGTGGGTGTAAAGCGGCATAAACACAGCAGTTAAAAGCAGCTAAATCCCATAATGAAAATAAATTATTTGAAAAACCCATGAAACAAAGACCGTGAAAGAGAGAGAAATTCTTACACAATGCGTTCAGGGGCTGTGATGCAACCTGGATTGACCATATCTAGACCCACAGCTGGATGAGACATAAGGGTGGACACTCTTGGGGCTGAGAGGTTTGGTGAGGTTGGGTGAGCAAACACAGACCCTTTAAAGTAATACTGCGTGGTACCCATCTCATGGGTCCCAAATCTCCAGGTTCAAGGGCATCTTCCTACATCGAAAACATGCATGAGAAACCCAGAAGATGGTACACCGTGTGATGGGGAAAGGTTTCTAAAACGCACCTCATTTCTCATCTCCTTGTGCCCGGGTTCGCCATTCCAGCTGCTTTACTAGCAAGCTCCCTACTTGGAGCATCAGCACCTTTAACCTCCTGTTCCATACAGGTTGCAATTTGTCCTGAGGATAAACGGAAAGACGTGGAACCAGCGAGAGACTAGCTCTTGGTGTTGGGACAGGCACAGGTCACTCTATTTTCCCATCAGGAAGAAGAATTAACCACAGGCTCAGCCTGCCCCCCGGAACGAGAACAGGGCCTGAAGCCATTCTGCGATTTTGCGGCCAGCTCCCATAAAAACGAGTTGTAAAATGGAGGTTCAGGGCACTGCAATTGACAAACCTGCAGAGTTATAAATGATAACTCTCGTCCACAAATATATTGAGGGAAGGCAAAGAAGAGGATTTGAAATCAAGGCAGAATTGGCGGAAACAGATTTCAGGAGGTAGATTCGAATCGCCTTTAAAGCACATGAAAAGCGGCAAAACATTGACAATGATGCCCTTGGCCAAAAAGGGCGTATGCGTTTTTTGCTGAATATATTCAGGAAAAAACGCATACGCCCTTTTTGGCCAACCAAGCAACCTGGAAAGGCAAATCAGCGCTACAAGGAAGTCTCGCTTCCCATCGGTCAAAAGGGCCATGCTGAAAAAAGTGTCAAAACCAGAAATGCAGGACAGGCCATGGAGAAATGGGAGCCTTGCTACACTGATGGGCGGGATGTAAATTGCCAAGAGCCACTCTGGAGAAGTGTCCGGTGAGTCCTGAAACATCTGAAAAACACAGCTTAGAGAGCATAGGGCACTTCCACTCATGGGGGTATAAATTGGGAAAATTAAAAATCAGCAAGACACAAGCACCCCAAAGTTTAGGGCTGCTCTGTTGACAAGGACCTCCACTTCATTCCACCTTAAATATCCCAGGAAAGAGAAAAATGGGTAAAGAAGTTGTGGTCCTTATGTACAATGGAATATCACTCAGCCATGAAATCAATGTCATAAGGCTAGTAGCAGCATGATGAGTGGATTTAGGTACGACGATTCTAAGTGAAATATGTCACACAGAAAAGGACACTTCTCATAAGGTATCACTGATAGAGGGAATGTAAAAACCGTTACACTTGAACTGAATTACAAAACAGAACAGAGTCACACATGCAGAAAACACACTATGGCTGCTTAACGGGAAAGGTGAGGTGGGGTGATACATAAAACAAGGGTTTCAAATTAGCTCAGATACCGTTCCATAAACCCAATATGTAATAGACAAGACCTACTCCTTGCTCAGAGAACTGGACACAACACGCCCTATTCACCGCACAAGAATATATCTGACTAGTAATAATCGTAAAACCTATGTATTGATATCTCTCTGTTAGTGTGTCAAGTGGGTGTAAAGCGGCATAAACACAGCAGTGAAAAGCAGCTAAATCCCATTATGAAAATAAATTACTTTGAAAAACCCATGAAACAAAGACAGTGAAAGAGAGAGAAATTCTTACACAATGCGTTCAGGGGCTGTGATGCAACCTGGATTAACCATATCTAGACCCACAGCTGGATGAGACATAAGGGTGGACACTCTTGGGGCTGAGAGGTTTGGTGAGGTTGGGTGAGCAAACGCAGACCCTTTAAAGTAATACTGCGTGGTACCCATCGCATGGGTCCCAAATCTCCAGGTTCAAGGGCATCTTCCTACATCGAAAACATGCATGAGAAAAACCAGAAGATGGTGCACCGTGTGATGGGAAAAGGTTTCTAAAACGCACCTCATTTCTCATCTCCTTGTGCCCGGGTTCGCCATTCCAGCCGCTTTACTAGCAATCTCCCAACTTGGAGCATCAGCACCTTTAACCTCCTGTTCCATACAGGTTGCAATTTGTCCTGAGGATGAACGGGAAGACGGGGAACCAACGAGAGACTAGCTCTTGGTGTTGGGACAGGGAAAGGTCAATCTATTTTCCCATCAGGAAGAAGAATTAACCACAGGCTCAGCCTGCCTCCCGGAACCAGAACAGGGCCTGAAGCCAATCTGCGCTTTTGCGGCCAGCTCCCAAAAAAGCGAGTTGTAAAATGGAGGTTCAGGGCACTGCAATTCACAAACCTGCAGAGTTATAAATGATAACTCTCGTCCACAAATATATTGAGGGAAGGCAAAGAAGAGGATTTGAAATCAAGGAAGAATTGCAGGAAACAGATTTCAGGAGGTATATTCGAATCGCCTTTAAAGTACATGAAAAGCGGCAAAACGTTGACAATGATGCCCTTGGCCAAAAAGGGCGTATGCGTTTTTTCCTGAATATATACAGGGAAAAACGCATACGCCCTTTTTGGCCAACCAAGCAACCTGGAAAGGCAAATCAGCGCTTCAAGGAAGTCTCGCTTCCCATCGGTCAAAAGGGCCATGCTGAAAAAAGTGTCAAAACCAGAAATGCAGGACAGGCCATGGAGAAATGGGAGCCTTGCTACACTGATGGGCAGGATGTAAATTGCCAAGAGCCACTCTGCAGAAGTGTCCGGTGAGTCCTGAAACATCTAAAAAACACAGCTTAGAGAGCATAGGGCACTTCCACTCATGGGGGTATAAATTGGGAAAATTAAAAATCAGCAAGACACAAGCACCCCAAAGTTTAGGGCTGCTCTGTTGACAAGGACCTCCACTTCATTCCACCTTAAATATCCCAGGAAAGAGAAAAATGGATAAAGAAGTTGTGGTCCTTATGTACAATGGAATATCACTCAGCCATGAAATCAATGTCGTAAGGTTAGTAGCAGCATGATGAGTGGATTTAGGTACGACGATTCTAAGTGAAATAAGTCACACAGAAAAGGACACTTCTCATAAGGTATCACTGATAGAGGGAATGTAAAAACCGTTACACTTGAACTGAATTACAAAACAGAACAGAGTCACACATGCAGAAAACACACTATGGCTGCTTAACGGGAAAGGTGAGGTGGGGTGATACATAAAACAAGGGTGTCAAATTAGCTCAGATACCGTTCCATAAACCCAGTATGTAATAGACAAGACCTACTCCTTGCTCAGAGAACTGGACTCAACACGCCCTATTCACCGCACAAGAATATATCTGACTAGTAATAATCGTAAAACCTATGTATTGATATCTCTCTGTTAGTGTGTCAAGTGGGTGTAAAGCGGCATAAACACAGCAGTGAAAAGCAGCTAAACCCCATTATAAAAATAAATTACTTTGAAAAACCCATGAAAGAAAGACAGTGAAAGAGAGAGAAATTCTTACACAATGCGTTCAGGGCCTGTGATGCAACCTGGATTGACCATATCTAGACCCACAGCTGGATGAGACATAAGGGTGGACACTCTTGGGGCTGAGAGGTTTGGTGAGGTTGGGTGAGCAAACGCAGACCCTTTAAAGTAATACTGCGTGGTACCCATCGCATGGGTCCCAAATCTCCAGGTTCAAGGGCATCTTCCTACATCGAAAACATGCATGAGAAAAACCAGAAGATGGTGCACCGTGTGATGGGAAAAGGTTTCTAAAACGCACCTCATTTCTCATCTCCTTGTGCCCGGATTCGCCATTCCAGCCGCTTTACTAGCAATCTCCCTACTTGGAGCATCAGCACCTTTAACCTCCTGTTCCGTACAGGTGGCAATTTGTCCTGAGGATGAACGGGAAGACGTGGAACCAACGAGAGACTAGCTCTTGGTGTTGGGACAGGCACAGGTCACTCTATTTTCCCATCAGAAAGAAGAATTAACCACAGGCTCAGCCTGACCCCCGGAACCAGAACAGGGCCTGAAGCCATCCTGCGCTTTTATGGCCAGCTCCCAAAAAAGCGAGTTGTAAAATGGAGGTTCAGGGCACTGCAATTCACAAACCTGCAGAGTTATAAATGATAACTCTCGTCCACAAATATATTGAGGGAAGGCAAAGAAGAGGATTTGAAATCAAGGCAGAATTGCAGGAAACAGATTTCAGGAGGTAGATACGAATCGCCTTTAAAGCACATGAAAAGCGGCAAAACGTTGACAATGATGCCCTTGGCCAAAAAGGGCGTATGCGTTTTTTCCTGAATATATTCAGGAAAAAACGCATACGCCCTTTTTGGCCAACCAAACAACCTGGAAAGGCAAATCAGCGCTACAAAGAAGTCTCGCTTCCCATCGGTCAAAAGGGCCATGCTGAAAAAAGTGTCAAAACCAGAAATGCAGGACAGGCCATGGAGAAATGGGAGCCTTGCTACACTGATGGGCGGGATGTAAATTGCCAAGAGCCACTCTGGAGAAGTGTCCGGTGAGTCCTGAAACATCTGAAAAACACAGCTTAGAGAGCATAGGGCACTTCCACTCATGGGGGTATAAATTGGGAAAATTAAAAATCAGCAAGACACAAGCACCCCAAAGTTTAGGGCTGCTCTGTTGACCAGGACCTCCACTTCATTCCACCTTCAATATCCCAGGAAAGAGAAAAATGGATAAAGAAGTGGTGGTCCTTATGTACAATGGAATATCACTCAGCCATGAAATCAATGTCGTAAGGTTAGTAGCAGCATGATGAGTGGATTTAGGTACGACGATTCTAAGTGAAATAAGTCACACAGAAAAGGACACTTCTCATAAGGTATCACTGATAGAGGGAATGTAAAAACCGTTACACTTGAACTGAATTACAAAACAGAACAGAGTCACACATGCAGAAAACACACTATGGCTGCTTAACGGGAAATGTGAGGTGGGGTGATACATAAAACAAGGGTATCAAATTAGCTCAGATACCGTTCCATAAACCCAATATGTAATAGACAAGACCTACTCCTTGCTCAGAGAACTGGACTCAACACGCCCTATTCACCGCACAAGAATATATCTGACTAATAATAATCGTAAAACCTATGTATTGATATCTCTCTGTTAGTGTGTCAAGTGGGTGTAAAGCGGCATAAACACAGCAGTGAAAAGCAGCTAAACCCCATTATAAAAATAAATTACTTTGAAACACCCATGAAACAAAGACAGTGAAAGAGAGAGAAATTCTTACACAATGCGTTCAGGGGCTGTGATGCAACCTGGATTGACCATATCTAGACGCACAGCTGGATGAGACATAAGGGTGGACACTCTTGGGGCTGAGAGGTTTGGTGAGGTTGGGTGAGCAAACGCAGACCCTTTAAAGTCATACTGCGTGGTACCCATCGCATGGGTCCCAAATCTCCAGGTTCAAGGGCATCTTCCTACATCAAAAACATGCATGAGAAACCCAGAAGATGGTACACTGTGTGATGGGGAAAGGTTTCTAAAACGCACCTCATTTCTCATCTCCTTCTGCCCGGGTTCGCCATTCCAGCCGCTTTACTAGCAAGCTCCCTACTTGGAGCATCAGCACCTTTAACCTCCTGTTCCATACAGGTTGCAATCTGTCCTGAGGATAAACGGGAAGACGTGGAACCAACGAGAGACTAGCTCTTGGTGTTGGGACAGGCACAGGTCACTCTATATTCCCATCAGAAAGAAGAATTAACCACAGGCTCATCCTGCCCCCCGGAACCAGAACAGGGCCTGAAGCCATCCTGCACTTTTGCGGCCAGCTACCAAAAAAGCGAGTTGTAAAATGGAGGTTCAGGGCACTGCAATTCACAAACCTGCAGAGTTATAAATGATAACTCTCGTCCACAAATATATTGAGGGAAGGCAAAGAAGAGGATTTGAAATCAAGGCAGAATTGCAGGAAACAGATTTCAGGAGGTAGATACCAATCGCCTTTAAAGCACATGAAAAGCGGCAAAACGTTGACAATGATGCCCTTGGCCAAAAAGGGCGTATGCGTTTTTTCCTGAATATATTCAGGAAAAAACGCATACGCCCTTTTTGGCCAACCAAACAACCTGGAAAGGCAAATCAGTGCTACAAAGAAGTCTGGCTTCCCATCGGTCAAAAGGGCCATGCTGAAAAAAGTGTCAAAACCAGAAATGCAGGACAGGCCATGGAGAAATGGGAGCCTTGCTACACTGATGGGCGGGATGTAAATTGCCAAGAGCCACTCTGGAGAAGTGTCCGGTGAGTCCTGAAACATCTGAAAAACACAGCTTAGAGAGCATAGGGCACTTCCACTCATGGGGGTATAAATTGGGAAAATTAAAAATCAGCAAGACACAAGCACCCCAAAGTTTAGGGCTGCTCTGTTGACCAGGACCTCCACTTCATTCCACCTTAAATATCCCAGGAAAGAGAAAAATGGATAAAGAAGTTGTGGTCCATATGTACATTGGAATATCACTCAGCCATGAAATCAATGTCATAAGGTTAGTAGCAGCATGATGAGTGGATTTAGGTACGACGATTCTAAGTGAAATAAGTCACACAGAAAAGGACACTTCTCATAAGGTATCACTGATAGAGGGAATGTAAAAACCGTTACACTTGAACTGAATTACAAAACAGAACAGAGTCACACATGCAGAAAACACACTATGGCTGCTTAACGGGAAAGGTGAGGTGGGGTGATACATAAAACAAGGGTATCAAATTAGCTCAGATACCGTTCCATAAACCCAATATGTAATAGACAAGACCTACTCCTTGCTCAGAGAACTGGACTCAACACGCCCTATTCACCGCACAAGAATATATCTGACTAATAATAATCGTAAAACCTATGTATTGATATCTCTCTGTTAGTGTGTCAAGTGGGTGTAAAGCGGCATAAACACAGCAGTGAAAAGCAGCTAAACCCCATTATAAAAATAAATTACTTTGAAACACCCATGAAAGAAAGACAGTGAAAGAGAGGGAAATTCTTACACAATGCGTTCAGGGCTTGTGATGCAACCTGGATTGACCATATCTAGACCCACAGCTGGATGAGACATAAGGGTGGACACTCTTGGGGCTGAGAGGTTTGGTGAGGTTGGGTGAGCAAACACAGACCCTTTAAAGTAATACTGTGTGGTACCCATCGCATGGGTCCCAAATCTCCAGGTTCAAGGGCATCTTCCTACATCGAAAACATGCATGAGAAACCCAGAAGATGGTACACCGTGTGATGGGGAAAGGTTTCTAAAAGGCACGTCATTTCTCATCTCCTTGTGCCCGGGTTCGCCATTCCAGCCGCTTTACTAGAAAGCTCCCTACTTGGAGCATCAGCACCTTTAACCTCCTGTTCCATACAGGTTGCAATCTGTCCTGAGGATAAACGGGAAGACGTGGAACCAACGAGAGACTAGCTCTTGGTGTTGGGACAGGCACAGGTCACTGTATTTTCCCATCAGGAAGAAGAATTAACCACAGGCTCAGCTTGCCCCCCCGGAACGAGAACAGGGCCTGAAGCCATTCTGCGATTTTACGGCCAGCTCCCATAAAAACGAGTTGTAAAATGGAGGTTCAGGGCACTGCAATTCACAAACCTGCAGAGTTATAAATCATAACTCTTGTCCACAAATATATTGAGGGAAGGCAAAGAAGAGGATTTGAAATCAAGGCAGAATTGCCGGAAAAAGATTTCAGGAGGTAGATTCGAATCGCCTTTAAAGCACATGAAAAGCGGCAAAACGTTGACAATGATGCCCTTGGCCAAAAAGGGCGTATGCGTTTTTTCCTGAATATATTCAGGAAAAAACGCATACGCCATTTTTGGCCAACCAAGCAACCTGGAAAGGCAAATCAGCGCTACAAAGAAGTCTCGCTTCCCATCGGTCAAAAGGACCATGCTGAAAAAAGTGTCAAAACCAGAAATGCAGGACAGGCCGTGGAGAAATGGGAGCCTTGCTACACTGATGGGTGGCATGTAAATTGCCAACAGCCACTGTGGAGAAGTGTACGGTGAGTCCTGAAACATCTAAAAAACACAGCTTAGAGAGCATAGGGCACTTCCACTCATGGGGGTATAAATTGGGAAAATTAAAATCAGCAAGACACAAGCACCCCAAAGTTTAGGGCTGCTCTGTTGACAAGGACCTCCACTTCATTCCACCTTCAATATCCCAGGAAAGAGAAAAATGGATAAAGAAGTGGTGGCCCTTATGTACAATGGAATATCACTCAGCCATGAAATCTATGTCATAAGGCTAGTAGCAGCATGATGAGTGGATTTAGGTACGACGATTCTAAGTGAAATAAGTCACACAGAAAAGGACACTTCTCATAAGGTATCACTGATAGAGGGAATGTAAAAACCGTTACACTTGAACTGAATTACAAAACAGAACAGAGTCACACATGCAGAAAACACACTATGGCTGCTTAACGGGAAAGGTGAGGTGGGGTGATACATAAAACAAGGGTTTCAAATTAGCTCAGATACCGTTCCATAAACCCAATATGTAATAGACAAGACCTACTCCTTGCTCAGAGAACTGGACTCAACACGCCCTATTCATGGCACAAGAATATATCTGACTAGTAATAATCGTAAAACCTATGTATTGATATCTCTCTGTTAGTGTGTCAAGTGGGTGTAAAGCGGCATAAACACAGCAGTTAAAAGCAGCTAAATCCCATAATGAAAATAAATTATTTGAAAAACCCATGAAACAAAGACAGTGAAAGAGATAGAAATTCTTACACAATGCGTTCAGGGGCTGTGATGCAACCTGGATTGACCATATCTAGACGCACAGCTGGATGAGACATAAGGGTGGACACTCTTGGGGCTGAGAGGTTTGGTGAGGTTGGGTGAGCAAACGCAGACCCTTTAAAGTAATACTGCGTGGTACCCATTGCATGGGTCCCAAATCTCCAGGTTCAAGGGCATCTTCCTACATCGAAAACATGCATGAGGAACCCAGAAGATGGTACACCGTGTGATGGGGAAAGGTTTCTAAAACGCACCTCATTTCTCATCTCCTTGTGCCCGGGTTCGCCATTCCAGCCGCTTTGCTAGCAATCTCCCTACTTGGAGCATCAGCACCTTTCACCTCCTGTTCCGTACAGGTTGCAATTTGTCCTGAGGATGAACGGGAAGACGTGGAACCAATGAAAGACTAGCTCTTGGTGTTGGGACAGGCACAGGTCACTGTATTTTCCCATCAGGAAGAAGAATTAACCACAGGCTCATCCTGCCCCCCGGAACCAGAACAGGGCCTGAAGCCATCCTGCGCTTTTACGGCCAGCTACCAAAAAGCGAGTTGTAAAATGGAGGTTCAGGGCACTGCAATTCACAAACCTGCAGAGTTATAAATGATAACTCTCGTCCACAAATATATTGAGGGAAGGCAAAGAAGAGGATTTGAAATCAAGGCAGAATTGCAGGAAACAGATTTCAGGAGGTAGATACGAATCGCCTTTAAAGCACATGAAAAGCAGCAAAACGTTGACAATGATGCCCTTGGCCAAAAAGGGCGTATGCGTTTTTTCCTGAATATATTCAGGAAAAAACGCATACGCCCTTTTTGGCCAACCAAACAACCTGGAAAGGCAAATCAGCGCTACAAAGAAGTCTCGCTTCCCATCGGTCAAAAGGGCCATGCTGAAAAAAGTGTCAAAACCAGAAATGCAGGACAGGCCATGGAGAAATGGGAGCCTTGCTACACTGATGGGCGGGATGTAAATTGCCAAGAGCCACTCTGGAGAAGTGTCCGGTGAGTCCTGAAACATCTGAAAAACACAGCTTAGAGAGCATAGGGCACTTCCACTCATGGGGGTATAAATTGGGAAAATTAAAAATCAGCAAGACACAAGCACCCCAAAGTTTAGGGCTGCTCTGTTGACCAGGACCTCCACTTCATTCCACCTTCAATATCCCAGGAAAGAGAAAAATGGATAAAGAAGTTGTGGTCCTTATGTACAATGGAATATCACTCAGCCATGAAATCAATGTCGTAAGGTTAGTAGCAGCATGATGAGTGGATTTAGGTACGACGATTCTAAGTGAAATAAGTCACACAGAAAAGGACACTTCTCATAAGGTATCACTGATAGAGGGAATGTAAAAACCGTTACACTTGAACTGAATTACAAAACAGAACAGAGTCACACATGCAGAAAACACACTATGGCTGCTTAACGGGAAAGGTGAGGTGGGGTGATACATAAAACAAGGGTATCAAATTAGCTCAGATACCGTTCCATAAACCCAATATGTAATAGACAAGACCTACTCCTTGCTCAGAGAACTGGACTCAACACGCCCTATTCACCACACAAGAATATATCTGACTAATAATAATCGTAAAACCTATGTATTGATATCTCTCTGTTAGTGTGTCAAGTGGGTGTAAAGCGGCATAAACACAGCAGTGAAAAGCAGCTAAACCCCATTATAAAAATAAATTACTTTGAAACACCCATGAAAGAAAGACAGTGAAAGAGAGAGAAATTCTTACACAATGCGTTCAGGGCCTATGATGCAACCTGGATTGACCATATCTAGACCCACAGCTGGATGAGACATAAGGGTGGACACTCTTGGGGCTGAGAGGTTTGGTGAGGTTGGGTGAGCAAACACAGACCCTTTAAAGTAATACTGCGTGGTACCCATCGCATGGGTCCCAAATCTCCAGGTTCAAGGGCATCTTCCTACATCGAAAACATGCATGAGAAACCCAGAAGATGGTACACCGTGTGATGGGGAAAGGTTTCTAAAAGGCACCTCATTTCTCATCTCCTTGTGCCTGGGTTCGCCATTCCAGCCGCTTTACTAGAAAGCTCCCTTCTTGGAGCATCAGCACCTTTAACCTCCTGTTCCATACAGGTTGCAAACTGTCCTGAGGATAAACGGGAAGACGTGGAACCAACGAGAGACTAGCTCTTGGTGTTGGGACAGGCACAGGTCACTCTATATTCCCATCAGAAAGAAGAATTAACCACAGGCTCCCGCTGCCCCCCGGAACCAGAACAGGGCCTGAAGCCATTCTGCGATTTTGCGGCCAGCTCCCTTAAAAACGAGTTGTAAAATGGAGGTTCAGGGCACTGCAATTCACAAACCTGCAGAGTTATAAATGATAACTCTCGTCCACAAATATATTGAGGGAAGGCAAAGAAGAGGATTTGAAATCAAGGCAGAATTGCAGGAAACAGATTTCAGGAGGTAGATTCGAATCGCATTTAAAGCACATGAAAAGCGGCAAAACGTTGAAAATGATGCCCTTGGCCAAAAAGGGCGTATGCGTTTTTTCCTGAATATATTCAGGAAAAAACGCATACGCCCTTTTTGGCCAACCAAGCAACCTGGAAAGGCAAATCAGCGCTACAAAGAAGTCTCGCTTCCCATCGGTCAAAAGGGCCATGCTGAAAAAAGTGTCAAAACCAGAAATGCAGGACAGGCCATGGAGAAATGGGAGCCTTGCTACACTGATGGGCGGGATGTAAATTGCCAAGAGCCACAGTGGAGAAGTGTCCGGTGAGTCCTGAAACATCTGAAAAACACAGCTTAGAGAGCATAGGGCACTTCCACTCATGGGGGTATAAATTGGGAAAATTAAAAATCAGCAAGACACAAGCACCCCAAAGTTTAGGGCTGCTCTGTTGACCAGGACCTCCACTTCATTCCACCTTAAATATCCCAGGAAAGAGAAAAATGGATAAAGAAGTTGTGGTCCTTATGTACAATGGAATATCACTCAGCCATGAAATCAATGTCGTAAGGTTAGTAGCAGCATGATGAGTGGATTTAGGTACGACGATTCTAAGTGAAATAAGTCACACAGAAAAGGACACTTCTCATAAGGTATCACTGATAGAGGGAATGTAAAAACCGTTACACTTGAACTGAATTACAAAACAGAACAGAGTCACACATGCAGAAAACACACTATGGCTGCTTAACGGGAAAGTTGAGGTGGGGTGATACATAAAACAAGGGTATCAAATTAGCTCAGATACCGTTCCATAAACCCAATATGTAATAGACAAGACCTACTCCTTGCTCAGAGAACTGGACACAACACGCCCTATTCACCACACAAGAATATATCTGACTAATAATAATCGTAAAACCTATGTATTGATATCTCTCTGTTAGTGTGTCAAGTGGGTGTAAAGCGGCATAAACACAGCAGTGAAAAGCAGCTAAACCCCATTATAAAAATAAATTACTTTGAAACACCCATGAAAGAAAGACAGTGAAAGAGAGAGAAATTCTTACACAATGCGTTCAGGGCCTATGATGCAACCTGGATTGACCATATCTAGACCCACAGCTGGATGAGACATAAGGGTGGACACTCTTGGGGCTGAGAGGTTTGGTGAGGTTGGGTGAGCAAACACAGACCCTTTAAAGTAATACTGCGTGGTACCCATCGCATGGGTCCCAAATCTCCAGGTTCAAGGGCATCTTCCTACATCGAAAACATGCATGAGAAACCCAGAAGATGGTACACCGTGTGATGGGGAAAGGTTTCTAAAACGCACCTCATTTCTCATCTCCTTGTGCCTGGGTTCGCCATTCCAGCCGCTTTACTACAAAGCTCCCTTCTTGGAGCATCAGCACCTTTAACCTCCTGTTCCATACAGGTTGCAATTTGTCCTGAGGATAAACGGGAAGACGTGGAACCAACGAGAGACTAGCTCTTGGTGTTGGGACAGGCACAGGTCACTCTATATTCCCATCAGAAAGAAGAATTAACCACAGGCTCAGCCTGCCCCCCGGATCAAGAACAGGGCCTGAAGCCATCCTGCGCTTTTGCGGCCAGCTCCCAAAAAAGCGAGTTGTAAAATGGAGGTTCAGGGCACTGCAATTCACAAACCTGCAGAGTTATAAATGATAACTCTCGTCCACAAATATATTGAGGGAAGGCAAAGAAGAGGATTTGAAATCAAGGCAGAATTGCAGGAAACAGATTTCAGGAGGTAGATTCGAATCGCCTTTAAAGCACATGAAAAGCGGCAAAACGTTGACAATGATGCCCTTGGCCAAAAAGGGCGTATGCGTTTTTTTCCTGAATATATTCAGGAAAAAACGCATACGCCCTTTTTGGCCAACCAAGCAACCTGGAAAGGCAAATCAGCGCTACAGAGAAGTCTCGCTTCCCATCGGTCAAAAGGGCCATGCTGAAAAAAGTGTCAAAACCAGAAATGCAGGACAGGCCATGGAGAAATGGGAGCCTTGCTACACTGATGGGCGGGATGTAAATTGCCAACAGCCACTCTGGAGAAGTGTACGGTGTGTCCTGAAACATCTGAAAAACACAGCTTAGAGAGCATAGGGCACTTCCACTCATGGGGGTATAAATTGGGAAAATGAAAAATCAGCAAGACACAAGCACCCCAAAGTTTAGGGCTGCTCTGTTGACAAGGACCTCCACTTCATTCCACCTTAAATATCCCAGGAAAGAGAAAAATGGATAAAGAAGTTGTGGTCCTTATGTACAATGGAATATCACTCAGCCAGGAAATCAATGTCATAAGGTTAGGAGCAGCATGATGAGTGGATTTAGGTACGACGATTCTAAGTGAAATAAGTCACACAGAAAAGGACACTTCTCATAAGGTATCACTTATAGAGGGAATGTAAAAACCGTTACACTTGAACTGAATTACAAAACAGAACAGAGTCACACATGCAGAAAACACACTATGGCTGCTTAGCGGGAAAGGTGAGGTGGGGTGATACATAAAACAAGGGTATCAAATTAGCTCAGATACCGTTCCATAAACCCAATATGTAGTAGACAAGACCTACTCCTTGCTCAGAGAACTGGACTCAACACGCCCTATTCACCGCACAAGAATATATCTGACTAGTAATAATCTTGAAACCTATGTATTGATATCTCTCTGTTAGTGTGTCAAGTGGGTGTAAAGCGGCATAAACACAGCCGTGAAAAGCAGCTAAACCCCATTATGAAAATAAATTACTTTGAAAAACCCATGAAACAACGACAGTGAAAGAGATAGAAATTCTTACACAATGAGTTCAGGGGCTGTGATGCAACCTGGATTGACCATATCTAGACCCACAGCTGGATGAGACATAAGGGTGGACACTCTTGGGGCTGAGAGGTTTGGTGAGGTTGGGTGAGCAAACGCAGACCCTTTAAAGTAATACTGCGTGGTACCCATCGCATGGGTCCCAAATCTCCAGGTTCAAGGGCATCTTCCTACATCGAAAACATGCATGAGAAACCCAGAAGATGGTACACCGTGTGATGGGGAAAGGTTTCTAAAACGCACCTCATTTCTCATCTCCTTGTGCCCGGTTTCGCCATTCCAGCCGCTTTACTAGCAATCTCCCTACTTGGAGCATCAGCACCTTTAACCTCCTGTTCCGTACAGGTTGCAATTTGTCCTGAGGATGAACGGGAAGACGGGGAACCAACGAGAGACTAGCTCTTGGTGTCGGGACAGGCACAGGTCACTCTATTTTCCCATCAGGAAGAAGAATTAACCACAGGCTCAGCCTGCCCCCCGGAACCAGAACAGGGCCTGAAGCCATCCTGCGCTTTTGCGGCCAGCTCCCAAAAAAGCGAGTTGTAAAATGGAGGTTCAGGGCACTGCAATTCACAAACCTGCAGAGTTATAAATGATAACTCTCGTCCACAAATATATTGAGGGAAGGCAAAGAAGAGGATTTGAAATCAAGGCAGAATTGCACGAAACAGATTTCAGGAGGTAGATACGAATCGCCTTTAAAGCACATGAAAAGCGGCAAAACGTTGACAATGATGCCCTTGGCCAAAAAGGGCGTATGCGTTTTTTCCTGAATATATTCAGGAAAAAACGCATACGCCCTTTTTGGCCAACCAAGCAACCTGGAAAGGCAAATCAGGGCTACAGAGAAGTCTCGCTTCCCATCGGTCAAAGGGCCATGCTGAAAAAAGTGTCAAAACAAGAAATGCAGACAGGCCATGGAGAAATGGGAGCCTTGCTACACTGATGGGCGGGATGTAAATTGCCAACAGCCACTCTGGAGAAGTGTACGGTGTGTCCTGAAACATCTGAAAAACACAGCTTAGAGAGCATAGTGCACTTCCACTCATGGGGGTATAAATTGGGAAAATTAAAAATCAGCAAGACACAAGCACCCCAAAGTTTAGGGCTGCTCTGTTGACAAGGACCTTCACTTCATTCCACCTTAAATATCCAAGGAAAGAGAAAAATGGATAAAGAAGTTGTGGTCCTTATGTACAATGGAATATCACTCAGCCATGAAATCAATGTCATAAGGTTAGTAGCAGCAGGATGAGTGGATTTAGTTACGACGATTCTAAGTGAAATAAGTCACACAGAAAAGGACACTTCTCATAAGGTATCACTGATAGAGGGAATGTAAAAACCGTTACACTTGAACTGAATTACAAAACAGAACAGAGTCACACATGCAGAAAACACACTATGGCTGCTTAACGGGAAAGGTGAGGTGGGGTGATACATAAAACAAGGGTATCAAATTAGCTCAGATACCGTTCCATAAACCCAATATGTAATAGACAAGACCTACTCCTTGCTCAGAGAACTGGACTCAACACGCCCTATTCACCACACAAGAATATATCTGACTAATAATAATCGTAAAACCTATGTATTGATATCTCTCTGTTAGTGTGTCAAGTGGGTGTAAAGCGGCATAAACACAGCAGTGAAAAGCAGCTAAACCCCATTATAAAAATAAATTACTTTGAAACACCCATGAAAGAAAGACAGTGAAAGAGAGAGAAATTCTTACACAATGCGTTCAGGGCCTATGATGCAACCTGGATTGACCATATCTAGACCCACAGCTGGATGAGACATAAGGGTGGACACTCTTGGGGCTGAGAGGTTTGGTGAGGTTGGGTGAGCAAACACAGACCCTTTAAAGTAATACTGCGTGGTACCCATCGCATGGGTCCCAAATCTCCAGGTTCAAGGGCATCTTCCTACATCGAAAACATGCATGA
Source organism: Balaenoptera borealis (assembly GCF_965194805.1). Lineage (NCBI taxonomy): Eukaryota > Metazoa > Chordata > Mammalia > Artiodactyla > Balaenopteridae > Balaenoptera > Balaenoptera borealis. The sequence goes on from NW_028123793.1 coordinate 55,040, forward strand.
GAAACCCAGAAGATGGTACACCGTGTGATGGGGAAAGGTTTCTAAAAGGCACCTCATTTCTCATCTCCTTGTGCCTGGGTTCGCCATTCCAGCCGCTTTACTAGAAAGCTCCCTTCTTGGAGCATCAGCACCTTTAACCTCCTGTTCCATACAGGTTGCAAACTGTCCTGAGGATAAACGGGAAGACGTGGAACCAACGAGAGACTAGCTCTTGGTGTTGGGACAGGCACAGGTCACTCTATATTCCCATCAGAAAGAAGAATTAACCACAGGCTCCCGCTGCCCCCCGGAACCAGAACAGGGCCTGAAGCCATTCTGCGATTTTGCGGCCAGCTCCCTTAAAAACGAGTTGTAAAATGGAGGTTCAGGGCACTGCAATTCACAAACCTGCAGAGTTATAAATGATAACTCTCGTCCACAAATATATTGAGGGAAGGCAAAGAAGAGGATTTGAAATCAAGGCAGAATTGCAGGAAACAGATTTCAGGAAGTAGATTCGAATCGCATTTAAAGCACATGAAAAGCGGCAAAACGTTGAAAATGATGCCCTTGGCCAAAAAGGGCGTATGCGTTTTTTCCTGAATATATTCAGGAAAAAACGCATACGCCCTTTTTGGCCAACCAAGCAACCTGGAAAGGCAAATCAGCGCTACAAAGAAGTCTCGCTTCCCATCGGTCAAAAGGGCCATGCTGAAAAAAGTGTCAAAACCAGAAATGCAGGACAGGCCATGGAGAAATGGGAGCCTTGCTACACTGATGGGCGGGATGTAAATTGCCAAGAGCCACACTGGAGAAGTGTCCGGTGAGTCCTGAAACATCTGAAAAACACAGCTTAGAGAGCATAGGGCACTTCCACTCATGGGGGTATAAATTGGGAAAATTAAAAATCAGCAAGACACAAGCACCCCAAAGTTTAGGGCTGCTCTGTTGACCAGGACCTCCACTTCATTCCACCTTAAATATCCCAGGAAAGAGAAAAATGGATAAAGAAGTTGTGGTCCTTATGTACAATGGAATATCACTCAGCCATGAAATCAATGTCGTAAGGTTAGTAGCAGCATGATGAGTGGATTTAGGTACGACGATTCTAAGTGAAATAAGTCACACAGAAAAGGACACTTCTCATAAGGTATCACTGATAGAGGGAATGTAAAAACCGTTACACTTGAACTGAATTACAAAACAGAACAGAGTCACACATGCAGAAAACACACTATGGCTGCTTAACGGGAAAGTTGAGGTGGGGTGATACATAAAACAAGGGTATCAAATTAGCTCAGATACCGTTCCATAAACCCAATATGTAATAGACAAGACCTACTCCTTGCTCAGAGAACTGGACTCAACACGCCCTATTCACCACACAAGAATATATCTGACTAATAATAATCGTAAAACCTATGTATTGATATCTCTCTGTTAGTGTGTCAAGTGGGTGTAAAGCGGCATAAACACAGCAGTGAAAAGCAGCTAAACCCCATTATAAAAATAAATTACTTTGAAACACCCATGAAAGAAAGACAGTGAAAGAGAGAGAAATTCTTACACAATGCGTTCAGGGCCTATGATGCAACCTGGATTGACCATATCTAGACCCACAGCTGGATGAGACATAAGGGTGGACACTCTTGGGGCTGAGAGGTTTGGTGAGGTTGGGTGAGCAAACACAGACCCTTTAAAGTAATACTGCGTGGTACCCATCGCATGGGTCCCAAATCTCCAGGTTCAAGGGCATCTTCCTACATCGAAAACATGCATGAGAAACCCAGAAGATGGTACACCGTGTGATGGGGAAAGGTTTCTAAAACGCACCTCATTTCTCATCTCCTTGTGCCCGGGTTCGCCATTCCAGCCGCTTTACTAGAAAGCTCCCTTCTTGGAGCATCAGCACCTTTAACCTCCTGTTCCATACAGGTTGCAATTTGTCCTGAGGATAAACGGGAAGACGTGGAACCAACGAGAGACTAGCTCTTGGTGTTGGGACAGGCACAGGTCACTCTATATTCCCATCAGAAAGAAGAATTAACCACAGGCTCAGCCTGCCCCCCGGAACCAGAACAGGGCCTGAAGCCATCCTGCGCTTTTGCGGCCAGCTCCCAAAAAAGCGAGTTGTAAAATGGAGGTTCAGGGCACTGCAATTCACAAACCTGCAGAGTTATAAATGATAACTCTCGTCCACAAATATATTGAGGGAAGGCAAAGAAGAGGATTTGAAATCAAGGCAGAATTGCAGGAAACAGATTTCAGGAGGTAGATTCGAATCGCCTTTAAAGCACATGAAAAGCGGCAAAACGTTGACAATGATGCCCTTGGCCAAAAAGGGCGTATGCGTTTTTTTCCTGAATATATTCAGGAAAAAACGCATACGCCCTTTTTGGCCAACCAAGCAACCTGGAAAGGCAAATCAGCGCTACAGAGAAGTCTCGCTTCCCATCGGTCAAAAGGGCCATGCTGAAAAAAGTGTCAAAACCAGAAATGCAGGACAGGCCATGGAGAAATGGGAGCCTTGCTACACTGATGGGCAGGATGTAAATTGCCAACAGCCACTCTGGAGAAGTGTACGGTGTGTCCTGAAACATCTGAAAAACACAGCTTAGAGAGCATAGGGCACTTCCACTCATGGGGGTATAAATTGGGAAAATGAAAAATCAGCAAGACACAAGCACCCCAAAGTTTAGGGCTGCTCTGTTGACAAGGACCTCCACTTCATTCCACCTTAAATATCCCAGGAAAGAGAAAAATGGATAAAGAAGTTGTGGTCCTTATGTACAATGGAATATCACTCAGCCAGGAAATCAATGTCATAAGGTTAGGAGCAGCATGATGAGTGGATTTAGGTACGACGATTCTAAGTGAAATAAGTCACACAGAAAAGGACACTTCTCATAAGGTATCACTTATAGAGGGAATGTAAAAACCGTTACACTTGAACTGAATTACAAAACAGAACAGAGTCACACATGCAGAAAACACACTATGGCTGCTTAGCGGGAAAGGTGAGGTGGGGTGATACATAAAACAAGGGTATCAAATTAGCTCAGATACCGTTCCATAAACCCAATATGTAGTAGACAAGACCTACTCCTTGCTCAGAGAACTGGACTCAACACGCCCTATTCACCGCACAAGAATATATCTGACTAGTAATAATCTTGAAACCTATGTATTGATATCTCTCTGTTAGTGTGTCAAGTGGGTGTAAAACGGCATAAACACAGCCGTGAAAAGCAGCTAAACCCCATTATGAAAATAAATTACTTTGAAAAACCCATGAAACAACGACAGTGAAAGAGATAGAAATTCTTACACAATGAGTTCAGGGGCTGTGATGCAACCTGGATTGACCATATCTAGACCCACAGCTGGATGAGACATAAGGGTGGACACTCTTGGGGCTGAGAGGTTTGGTGAGGTTGGGTGAGCAAACGCAGACCCTTTAAAGTAATACTGCGTGGTACCCATCGCATGGGTCCCAAATCTCCAGGTTCAAGGGCATCTTCCTACATCGAAAACATGCATGAGAAACCCAGAAGATGGTACACCGTGTGATGGGGAAAGGTTTCTAAAACGCACCTCATTTCTCATCTCCTTGTGCCCGGGTTCGCCATTCCAGCCGCTTTACTAGCAATCTCCCTACTTGGAGCATCAGCACCTTTAACCTCCTGTTCCGTACAGGTTGCAATTTGTCCTGAGGATGAACGGGAAGACGGGGAACCAACGAGAGACTAGCTCTTGGTGTCGGGACAGGCACAGGTCACTCTATTTTCCCATCAGGAAGAAGAATTAACCACAGGCTCAGCCTGCCCCCCGGAACCAGAACAGGGCCTGAAGCCATCCTGCGCTTTTGCGGCCAGCTCCCAAAAAAGCGAGTTGTAAAATGGAGGTTCAGGGCACTGCAATTCACAAACCTGCAGAGTTATAAATGATAACTCTCGTCCACAAATATATTGAGGGAAGGCAAAGAAGAGGATTTGAAATCAAGGCAGAATTGCACGAAACAGATTTCAGGAGGTAGATACGAATCGCCTTTAAAGCACATGAAAAGCGGCAAAACGTTGACAATGATGCCCTTGGCCAAAAAGGGCGTATGCGTTTTTTCCTGAATATATTCAGGAAAAAACGCATACGCCCTTTTTGGCCAACCAAGCAACCTGGAAAGGCAAATCAGGGCTACAGAGAAGTCTCGCTTCCCATCGGTCAAAGGGCCATGCTGAAAAAAGTGTCAAAACAAGAAATGCAGACAGGCCATGGAGAAATGGGAGCCTTGCTACACTGATGGGCGGGATGTAAATTGCCAACAGCCACTCTGGAGAAGTGTACGGTGTGTCCTGAAACATCTGAAAAACACAGCTTAGAGAGCATAGTGCACTTCCACTCATGGGGGTATAAATTGGGAAAATTAAAAATCAGCAAGACACAAGCACCCCAAAGTTGAGGGCTGCTCTGTTGACAAGGACCTTCACTTCATTCCACCTTAAATATCCAAGGAAAGAGAAAAATGGATAAAGAAGTTGTGGTCCTTATGTACAATGGAATATCACTCAGCCATGAAATCAATGTCATAAGGTTAGTAGCAGCAGGATGAGTGGATTTAGTTACGACGATTCTAAGTGAAATAAGTCACACAGAAAAGGACACTTCTCATAAGGTATCACTGATAGAGGGAATGTAAAAACCGTTACACTTGAACTGAATTACAAAACAGAAAAGAGTCACACATGCAGAAAACACACTATGGCTGCTTAACGGGAAAGGTGACGTGGGGTGATACATAAAACAAGGGTATCAAATTAGCTCAGATACCGTTCCAGAAACCCAATATGTAATAGACAAGACCTACTCCTTGCTCAGAGAACTGGACTCAACACCCCCTATTCACCGCACAAGAATATATCTGACTAGTAATAATCTTAAAGCCTATGTATTAATATCTCTCTGTTAGTGTGTCAAGTGGGTGTAAAGCGGCATAAACACAGCAGTGAAAAGCAGCTAAACCCCATTATAAAAATAAATTACTTTGAAAAACCCATGAAACAACGACAGTGAAAGAGAGAGAAATTCTTACACAATGCGTTCAGGGGCTGTGATGCAACCTGGATTGACCATATCTAGACCCACAGCTGGATGAGACATAAGGGTGGACACTCTTGGGGCTGAGAGGTTTGGTGAGGTTGGGTGAGCAAACGCAGGCCCTTTAAAGTAATACTGCGTGGTACCCATCGCCTGGGTCCCAAATCTCCAGCTTCAAGGGCATCTTCCTACATCGAAATCATGCATGAGAAACCCAGAAGATAGTACACCGTGTGATGGGGAAAGGTTTCTAAAACGCACCTCATTTCTCATCTCCTTGTGCACGGGTTCGCCATTCCAGCCGCTTTACTAGCAATCTCCCTAGTTGGAGCATCAGCACCTTTAACCTCCTGTTCCGTACAGGTTGCAATTTGTCCTGAGGATGAACGGGAAGACGGGGAACCAACGAGAGACTAGCTCTTGGTGTCGGGACAGGCACAGGTCACTCTATTTTCCCATCAGGAAGAAGAATTAACCACAGGCTCAGCCTGCCCCCCGGAACCAGAACAGGGCCTGAAGCCATCCTGCGCTTTTGCGGCCAGCTCCCAAAAAAGCGATTTATAAAATGGAGGTTCAGGGCACTGCAATTCACAAACCTGCAGAGTTATAAATGATAACTCTCGTCCACAAATATATTGAGGGAAGGCAAAGAAGAGGATTTGAAATCAAGGCAGAATTGCACGAAACAGATTTCAGGAGGTAGATACGAATCGCCTTTAAAGCACATGAAAAGCGGCAAAACGTTGACAATGATGCCCTTGGCCAAAAAGGGCGTATGCGTTTTTTCCTGAATATATTCAGGAAAAAACGCATACGCCCTTTTTGGCCAACCAAGCAACCTGGAAAGGCAAATCAGCGCTACAGAAAAGTCTCGCTTCCCATCGGTCAAAAGGGCCATGCTGAAAAAAGTGTCAAAACCAGAAATGCAGGACAGGCCATGGAGAAATGGGAGCCTTGCTACACTGATGGGCGGGATGTAAATTGCCAACAGCCACTCTGGGGAAGTGTACGGTGTGTCCTGAAACATCTGAAAAACACAGCTTAGAGAGCATAGGGCACTTCCACTCATGGGGTTATAAATTGGGAAAATGAAAAATAGGCAAGACACAAGCACCCCAAAGTTGAGGGCTGCTCTGTTGACAAGGACCTCCACTTCATTCCACCTTAAATATCCCAGGAAAGAGAAAAATGGATAAAGAAGTTGTGGTCCTTATGTACAATGGAATATCACTCAGCCATGAAATCAATGTCATAATGTTAGTAGCAGCATGATGAGTGGATTTAGGTACGACGATTCTAAGTGAAATAAGTCACACAGAAAAGGACACTTCTCATAAGGTATCACTTATACAGGGAATGTAAAAACCGTTACACTTGAACTGAATTACAAAATAGAACAGAGTCACACATGCAGAAAACACACTATGGCTGCTTAACGGGAAAGGTGAGGTGGGGTGATACATAAAACAAGGGTATCAAATTAGCTCAGATACCGTTCCATAAACCCAATATGTAGTAGACAAGACCTACTCCTTGCTCAGAGAACTGTACTCAACACGCCCTATTCACCGCACAAGAATATATCTGACTAGTAATAATCTTAAAACCTATGTATTGATATCTCTCTGTTAGTGTGTCAAGTGGGTGTAAAGCGGCATAAACACAGCCGTGAAAAGCAGCTAAACCCCATTATGAAAATAAATTACTTTGAAAAACCCATGAAACAACGACAGTGAAAGAGATAGAAATTCTTACACAATGCGTTCAGGGGCTGTGATGCAACCTGGATTGACCATATCTAGACGCACAGCTGGATGAGACATAAGGGTGGACACTCTTGGGGCTGAGAGGTTTGGTGAGGTTGGGTGAGCAAACGCAGACCCTTTAAAGTAATACTGCGTGGTACCCATCGCATGGGTCCCAAATCGCCAGGTTCAAGGGCATCTTCCTACATCGAAAACATGCATGAGAAACCCAGAAGATGGTACACCGTGTGATGGGGAAAGGTTTCTAAAACGCACCTCATTTCTCATCTCCTTGTGCCCAGGTTCGCCATTCCAGCCGCTTTACTAGCAATCTCCCTACTTGGAGCATCAGCACCTTTAACCTCCTGTTCCGTACAGGTTGCAATTTGTCCTGAGGATGAACGGGAAAACGGGGAACCAACGAGAGACTAGCTCTTGGTGTTGGGACAGGCACAGGTCACTCTATTTTCCCATCAGGAAGAAGAATTAACCACAGGCTCAGCCTGCCCCCCGGAACGAGAACAGGGCCTGAAGCCATCCTGCGCTTTTGCGGCCAGCTCCCAAAAAAGCGAGTTGTAAAATGGAGGTTCAGGGCACTGCAATTCACAAACCTGCAGAGTTATAAATGATAACTCTCGTCCACAAATATATTGAGGGAAGGCAAAGAAGAGGATTTGAAATCAAGGCAGAATTGCACGAAACAGATTTCAGGAGGTAGATACGAATCGCCTTTAAAGCACATGAAAAGCGGCAAAACGTTGACAATGATGCCCTTGGCCAAAAAGGGCGTATGCGTTTTTTCCTGAATATATTCAGGAAAAAACGCATACGCCCTTTTTGGCCAACCAAGCAACCTGGAAAGGCAAATCAGCGCTACAGAGAAGTCTCGCTTCCCATCGGTCAAAGGGCCATGCTGAAAAAAGTGTCAAAACCAGAAATGCAGGACAGGCCATGGAGAAATGGGAGCCTTGCTACACTGATGGGCGGGATGTAAATTGCCAACAGCCACTCTGGAGAAGTGTACGGTGTGTCCTGAAACATCTGAAAAACACAGCTTAGAGAGCATAGTGCACTTCCACTCATGGGGGTATAAATTGGGAAAATTAAAAATCAGCAAGACACAAGCACCCCAAAGTTGAGGGCTGCTCTGTTGACAAGGACCTTCACTTCATTCCACCTTAAATATCCCAGGAAAGAGAAAAATGGATAAAGAAGTTGTGGTCCTTATGTACAATGGAATATCACTCAGCCATGAAATCAATGTCATAAGGTTAGTAGCAGCAGGATGAGTGGATTTAGTTACGACGATTCTAAGTGAAATAAGTCACACAGAAAAGGACACTTCTCATAAGGTATCACTGATAGAGGGAATGTAAAAACCGTTACACTTGAACTGAATTACAAAACAGAACAGAGTCACACATGCAGAAATCACACTATGGCTGCTTAACGGGAAAGGTGAGGTGGGGTGATACATAAAACAAGGGTTTCAAATTAGCTCAGATACCGTTCCAGAAACCCAATATGTAATAGACAAGACCTACTCCTTGCTCAGAGAACTGGACTCAACACCCCCTATTCACCGCACAAGAATATATCTGATTAGTAATAATCTTAAAGCCTATGTATTAATATCTCTCTGTTAGTGTGTCAAGTGGGTGTAAAGCGGCATAAACACAGCAGTGAAAAGCAGCTAAACCCCATTATAAAAATAAATTACTTTGAAAAACCCATGAAACAACGACAGTGAAAGATAGAGAAATTCTTACACAATGCGTTCAGGGGCTGTGATGCAACCTGGATTGACCATATCTAGACCCACAGCTGGATGAGACATAAGGGTGGACACTCTTGGGGCTGAGAGGTTTGGTGAGGTTGGGTGAGCAAACGCAGGCCCTTTAAAGTAATACTTCGTGGTACCCATCGCCTGGGTCCCAAATCTCCAGCTTCAAGGGCATCTTCCTACATCGAAAACATGCATGAGAAACCCAGAAGATAGTACACCGTGTGATGGGGAAAGGTTTCTAAAACGCACCTCATTTCTCATCTCCTTGTGCCCGGGTTCGCCATTCCAGCCGCTTTACTAGCAATCTCCCTAGTTGGAGCATCAGCACCTTTAACCTCCTGTTCCGTACAGGTTGCAATTTGTCCTGAGGATGAACGGGAAGACGGGGAACCAACGAGAGAGTAGCTCTTGGTGTTGGGACAGGCACAGGTCACTCTATTTTCCCATCAGGAAGAAGAATTAACCACAGGCTCAGCCTGCCCCCCGGAACCAGAACAGGGCCTGAAGCCATCCTGCGCTTTTGCGGCCAGCTCCCAAAAAAGCGAGTTGTAAATATGGAGGTTCAGGGCACTGCAATTCACAAACCTGCAGAGTTATAAATGATAACTCTCGTCCACAAATATATTGAGGGAAGGCAAAGAAGAGGATTTGAAATCAAGGCAGAATTGCACGAAACAGATTTCAGGAGGTAGATTCGAATCGCCTTTAAAGCACATGAAAAGCGGCAAAATGTTGACAATGATGCCCTTGGCCAAAAAGGGCGTATGCGTTTTTTCCTGAATATATTCAGGAAAAAACGCATACGCCCTTTTTGGCCAACCAAGCAACCTGGAAAGGCAAATCAGCGCTACAAAGAAGTCTCGCTTCCCATCGGTCAACAGGGCCATGCTGAAAAAAGTGTCAAAACCAGAAATGCAGGACAGGCCATGGAGAAATGGGAGCCTTGCTACACTGATGGGCGGGATGTAAATTGCCAACAGCCACTCTGGAGAAGTGTACGGTGTTTCCTGAAACATCTGAAAAACACAGCTTAGAGAGCATAGTGCACTTCCACTCATGGGGGTATAAATTGGGAAAATGAAAAATCAGCAAGACACAAGCACCCCAAAGTTTAGGGCTGCTCTGTTGACAAGGACCTCCACTTCATTCCACCTTAAATATCCAAGGAAAGAGAAAAATGGATAAAGAAGTTGTGGTCCTTATGTACAATGGAATATCACTCAGCCATGAAATCAATGTCATAAGGTTAGGAGCAGCATGATGAGTGGATTTAGGTACGACGATTCTAAGTGAAATAAGTCACACAGAAAAGGACACTTCTCATAAGGTATCACTTATAGAGGGAATGTAAAAACCGTTACACTTGAACTGAATTACAAAACAGAACAGAGTCACACTTGCAGAAAACACACTATGGCTGCTTAACGGGAAAGGTGAGGTGGGGTGATACATAAAACAAGGGTATCAAATTAGCTCAGATACCATTCCATAAACCCAATATGTAGTAGACAAGACCTACTCCTTGCTCAGAGAACTGTACTCAACACGCCCTATTCACCGCACAAGAATATATCTGACTAGTAATAATCTTAAAACCTATGTATTGATATCTCTCTGTTAGTGTGTCAAGTGGGTGTAAAGCGGCATAAACACAGCCGTGAAAAGCAGCTAAACCCCATTATGAAAATAAATTACTTTGAAAAACCCATGAAACAATGACAGTGAAAGAGATAGAAATTCTTACACAATGAGTTCAGGGGCTGTGATGCAACCTGGATTGACCATATCTAGACCCACAGCTGGATGAGACATAAGGGTGGACACTCTTGGGGCTGAGAGGTTTGGTGAGGTTGGGTGAGCAAACGCAGACCCTTTAAAGTAATACTGCGTGGTACCCATCGCATGGGTCCCAAATCTCCAGGTTCAAGGGCATCTTCCTACATCGAAAACATGCATGAGAAACCCAGAAGATGGTACACCGTGTGATGGGGAAAGGTTTCTAAAACGCACCTCATTTCTCATCTCCTTGTGCCCGGGTTCGCCATTCCAGCCGCTTTACTAGCAATCTCCCTACTTGGAGCATCAGCACCTTTAACCTCCTGTTCCGTACAGGTTGCAATTTGTCCTGAGGATGAACGGGGAACCAACGAGAGACTAGCTCTTGGTGTCGGGACAGGCACAGGTCACTCTATTTTCCCATCAGGAAGAAGAATTAACCACAGGCTCATCCTGCCCCCCGGAACCAGAACAGGGCCTGAAGCCATCCTGCGCTTTTGCGGCCAGCTCCCAAAAAAGCGAGTTGTAAAATGGAGGTTCAGGGCACTGCAATTCACAAACCTGCAGAGTTATAAATGATAACTCTCGTCCACAAATATATTGAGGGAAGGCAAAGAAGAGGATTTGAAATCAAGGCAGAATTGCACGAAACAGATTTCAGGAGGTAGATAAGAATCGCCTTTAAAGCACATGAAAGGCGGCAAAACGTTGACAATGATGCCCTTGGCCAAAAAGGGCGTATGCGTTTTTTCCTGAATATATTCAGGAAAAAACGCATACGCCCTTTTTGGCCAACCAAGCAACCTGGAAAGGCAAATCAGCGCTACAGAGAAGTCTCGCCTCCCATCGGTCAAAAGGGCCATGCTGAAAAAAGTGTCAAAACCAGAAATGCAGGACAGGCCATGGAGAAATGGGAGCCTTGCTACACTGATGGGCGGGATGTAAATTGCCAACAGCCACTCTGGGGAAGTGTACGGTGTGTCCTGAAACATCTGAAAAACACAGCTTAGAGAGCATAGGGCACTTCCACTCATGGGGGTATAAATTGGGAAAATGAAAAATCAGCAAGACAAAAGCACCCCAAAGTTGAGGGCTGCTCTGTTGACAAGGACCTCCACTTCATTCCACCTTAAATATCCCAGGAAAGAGAAAAATGGATAAAGAAGTTGTGGTCCTTATGTACAATGGAATATCACTCAGCCATGAAATCAATGTCATAATGTTAGTAGCAGCATGATGAGTGGATTTAGGTACGACGATTCTAAGTGAAATAAGTCACACAGAAAAGGACACTTCTCATAAGGTATCACTTATACAGGGAATGTAAAAACCGTTACACTTGAACTGAATTACAAAATAGAACAGAGTCACACATGCAGAAAACACACTATGGCTGCTTAACGGGAAAGGTGAGGTGGGGTGATACATAAAACAAGGGTATCAAATTAGCTCAGATACTGTTCCATAAACCCAATATGTAGTAGACAAGACCTACTCCTTGCTCAGAGAACTGTACTCAACACGCCCTATTCACCGCACAAGAATATATCTGACTAGTAATAATCTTAAAACCTATGTATTGATATCTCTCTGTTAGTGTGTCAAGTGGGTGTAAAGCGGCATAAACACAGCCGTGAAAAGCAGCTAAACCCCATTATGAAAATAAATTACTTTGAAAAACCCATGAAACAACGACAGTGAAAGAGATAGAAATTCTTACACAATGAGTTCAGGGGCTGTGATGCAACCTGGATTGACCATATCTAGACCCACAGCTGGATGAGACATAAGGGTGGACACTCTTGGGGCTGAGAGGTTTGGTGAGGTTGGGTGAGCAAACGCAGACCCTTTAAAGTAATACTGCGTGGTACCCATCGCATGGGTCCCAAATCTCCAGGTTCAAGGGCATCTTCCTACATCGAAAACATGCATGAGAAACCCAGAAGATGGTACACCGTGTGATGGGGAAAGGTTTCTAAAACGCACCTCATTTCTCATCTCCTTGTGCCCAGGTTCGCCATTCCAGCCGCTTTACTAGCAATCTCCCTACTTGGAGCATCAGCACCTTTAACCTCCTGTTCCGTACAGGTTGCAATTTGTCCTGAGGATGAACGGGAAAACGGGGAACCAACGAGAGACTAGCTCTTGGTGTTGGGACAGGCACAGGTCACTCTATTTTCCCATCAGGAAGAAGAATTAACCACAGGCTCAGCCTGCCCCCCGGAACCAGAACAGGGCCTGAAGCCATCCTGCGCTTTTGCGGCCAGCTCCCAAAAAAGCGAGTTGTAAAATGGAGGTTCAGGGCACTGCAATTCACAAACCTGCAGAGTTATAAATGATAACTCTCGTCCACAAATATATTGAGGGAAGGCAAAGAAGAGGATTTGAAATCAAGGCAGAATTGCACGAAACAGATTTCAGGAGGTAGATACGAATCGCCTTTAAAGCACATGAAAAGCGGCAAAACGTTGACAATGATGCCCTTGGCCAAAAAGGGCGTATGCGTTTTTTCCTGAATATATTCAGGAAAAAACGCATACGCCCTTTTTGGCCAACCAAGCAACCTGGAAAGGCAAATCAGCGCTACAGAGAAGTCTCGCTTCCCATCGGTCAAAGGGCCATGCTGAAAAAAGTGTCAAAACCAGAAATGCAGGACAGGCCATGGAGAAATGGGAGCCTTGCTACACTGATGGGCGGGATGTAAATTGCCAACAGCCACTCTGGAGAAGTGTACGGTGTGTCCTGAAACATCTGAAAAACACAGCTTAGAGAGCATAGTGCACTTCCACTCATGGGGGTATAAATTGGGAAAATTAAAAATCAGCAAGACACAAGCACCCCAAAGTTGAGGGCTGCTCTGTTGACAAGGACCTTCACTTCATTCCACCTTAAATATCCCAGGAAAGAGAAAAATGGATAAAGAAGTTGTGGTCCTTATGTACAATGGAATATCACTCAGCCATGAAATCAATGTCATAAGGTTAGTAGCAGCAGGATGAGTGGATTTAGTTACGACGATTCTAAGTGAAATAAGTCACACAGAAAAGGACACTTCTCATAAGGTATCACTTATAGAGGGAATGTAAAAACCGTTACACTTGAACTGAATTACAAAACAGAACAGAGTCACACATGCAGAAATCACACTATGGCTTCTTAACGGGAAAGGTGAGGTGGGGTGATACATAAAACAAGGGTTTCAAATTAGCTCAGATACCGTTCCAGAAACCCAATATGTAATAGACAAGACCTACTCCTTGCTCAGAGAACTGGACTCAACACCCCCTATTCACCGCACAAGAATATATCTGATTAGTAATAATCTTAAAGCCTATGTATTAATATCTCTCTGTTAGTGTGTCAAGTGGGTGTAAAGCGGCATAAACACAGCAGTGAAAAGCAGCTAAACCCCATTATAAAAATAAATTACTTTGAAAAACCCATGAAACAACGACAGTGAAAGAGAGAGAAATTCTTACACAATGCGTTCAGGGGCTGTGATGCAACCTGGATTGACCATATCTAGACCCACAGCTGGATGAGACATAAGGGTGGACACTCTTGGGGCTGAGAGGTTTGGTGAGGTTGGGTGAGCAAACGCAGGCCCTTTAAAGTAATACTGCGTGGTACCCATCGCCTGGGTCCCAAATCTCCAGCTTCAAGGGCATCTTCCTACATCGAAAACATGCATGAGAAACCCAGAAGATAGTACACCGTGTGATGGGGAAAGGTTTCTAAAACGCACCTCATTTCTCATCTCCTTGTGCCCGGGTTCGCCATTCCAGCCGCTTTACTAGCAATCTCCCTACTTGGAGCATCAGCACCTTTAACCTCCTGTTCCGTACGGGTTGCAATTTGTCCTGAGGATGAACGGGAAGACGGGGAACCAACGAGAGACTAGCTCTTGGTGTCGGGACAGGCACAGGTCACTCTATTTTCCCATCAGGAAGAAGAATTAACCACAGGCTCAGCCTGCCCCCCGGAACCAGAACAGGGCCTGAAGCCATCCTGCGCTTTTGCGGCCAGCTCCCAAAAAAGCGAGTTGTAAAATGGAGGTTCAGGGCACTGCAATTCACAAACCTGCAGAGTTATAAATGATAACTCTCGTCCACAAATATATTGAGGGAAGGCAAAGAAGAGGATTTGAAATCAAGGCAGAATTGCACGAAACAGATTTCAGGAGGTAGATACGAATCGCCTTTAAAGCACATGAAAAGCGGCAAAACGTTGACAATGATGCCCTTGACCAAAAAGGGCGTATGCGTTTTTTCCTGAATATATTCAGGAAAAAACGCATACGCCCTTTTTGGCCAACCAAGCAACCTGGAAAGGCAAATCAGCGCTACAGAGAAGTCTCGCTTCCCATCGGTCAAAGGGCCATGCTGAAAAAAGTGTCAAAACCAGAAATGCAGGACAGGCCATGGAGAAATGGGAGCCTTGCTACACTGATGGGCGGGATGTAAATTGCCAACAGCCACTCTGGAGAAGTGTACGGTGTGTCCTGAAACATCTGAAAAACACAGTTTAGAGAGCATAGTGCACTTCCACTCATGGGGGTATAAATTGGGAAAATTAAAAATCAGCAAGACACAAGCACCCCAAAGTTGAGGGCTGCTCTGTTGACAAGGACCTTCACTTCATTCCACCTTAAATATCCCAGGAAAGAGAAAAATGGATAAAGAAGTTGTGGTCCTTATGTACAATGGAATATCACTCAGCCATGAAATCAATGTCATAAGGTTAGTAGCAGCAGGATGAGTGGATTTAGTTACGACGATTCTAAGTGAAATAAGTCACACAGAAAAGGACACTTCTCATAAGGTATCACTTATAGAGGGAATGTAAAAACCGTTACACTTGAACTGAATTACAAAACAGAACAGAGTCACATATGCAGAAATCACACTATGGCTTCTTAACGGGAAAGGTGAGGTGGGGTGATACATAAAACAAGGGTTTCAAATTAGCTCAGATACCGTTCCATAAACCCAATATGTAATAGACAAGACCTACTCCTTGCTCAGAGAACTGGACTCAACACGCCCTATTCACGGCACAAGAATATATCTGACTAGAAATAATCGTAAAACCTATGTATTGTATCTCTCTGTTAGTGTGTCAAGTGGGTGTAAAGCGGCATAAACACAGCAGTGAAAAGCAGCTAAACCGCATTATGAAAATAAATTACTTTGAAAAACCCATGAAAGAAAGACAGTGAAAGAGAGAGACATTCTTACACAATGCGTTCAGGGGCTGTGATGCAACCTGGATTGACCATATCTAGACCCACAGCTGGATGAGACCTAAGGGTGGACACTCTTGGGGCTGAGAGGTTTGGTGAGGTTGGGTGAGCAAACGCAGACCCTTTAAAGTAATACTGCGTGGTACCCATCGCATGGGTCCCAAATCTCCAGGTTCAAGGGCATCTTCCTACATCGAAAACATGCATGAGAAACCCAGAAGATGGTACACCGTGTGATGGGGAAAGGTTTCTAAAACGCACCTCATTTCTCATCTCCTTGTGCCCGGGTTCGCCATTCCAGCCGCTTTACTAGCAATCTCCCTACTTGGAGCATCAGCACCTTTAACCTCCTGTTCCATACAGGTTGCAATTTGTCCTGAGGATGAACGGGAAGACGTGGAACCAACGAGAGACTAGCTCTTGGTGTTGGGACAGGCACAGGTCAATCTATTTTCCCATCAGGAAGAAGAATTAACCACAGGCTCAGCCTGCCTCCCGGAACCAGAACAGGGCCTGAAGCCATCCTGCGCTTTTGCGGCCAGCTCCCAAAAAAGCGAGTTGTAAAATGGAGGTTCAGGGCACTGCAATTCACAAACCTGCAGAGTTATAAATGATAACTCTCGTCCACAAATATATTGAGGGAAGGCAAAGAAGAGGATTTGAAATCAAGGAAGAATTGCAGGAAACAGATTTCAGGAGGTATATTCGATTCGCCTTTAAAGTACATGAAAAGCGGCAAAACGTTGACAATGATGCCCTTGGCCAAAAAGGGCGTATGCGTTTTTTCCTGAATATATTCAGGAAAAAACGCATACGCCCTTTTTGGCCAACCAAGCAACCTGGAAAGGCAAATCAGCGCTACAAAGAAGTCTCGCTTCCCATCGGTCAAAAGGGCCATGCTGAAAAAAGAGTCAAAACCAGAAATGCAGGACAGGCCATGGAGAAATGGGAGCCTTGCTACACTGATGGGCGGGATGTAAATTGCCAAGAGCCACTCTGGAGAAGTGTCCGGTGAGTCCTGAAACATCTGAAAAACACAGCTTAGAGAGCATAGGGCACTTCCACTCATGGGGGTATAAATTGGGAAAATTAAAAATCAGCAAGACACAAGCACCCCAAAGTTTAGGGCTGCTCTGTTGACCAGGACCTCCACTTCATTCCACCTTAAATATCCCAGGAAAGAGAAAAATGGATAAAGAAGTTGTGGTCCTTATGTACAATGGAATATCACTCAGCCATGAAATCAATGTCGTAAGGTTAGTAGCAGCATGATGAGTGGATTTAGGTACGACGATTCTAAGTGAAATAAGTCACACAGAAAAGGACACTTCTCATAAGGTATCACTGATAGAGGGAATGTAAAAACCGTTACACTTGAACTGAATTACAAAACAGAACAGAGTCACACATGCAGAAAACACACTATGGCTGCTTAACGGGAAAGGTGAGGTGGGGTGATACATAAAACAAGGGTTTCAAATTAGCTCAGATACCGTTCCATAAACCCAATATGTAATAGACAAGACCTACTCCTTGCTCAGAGGACTGGACTCAACACGCCCTATTCACCGCACAAGAATATATCTGACTACTAATAATCGTAAAACCTATGTATTGATATCTGTCTGTTAGTGTGTCAAGTGGGTGTAAAGCGGCATAAACACAGCAGTGAAAAGCAGCTAAACCCCATTATAAAAATAAATTACTTTGAAACACCCATGAAACAAAGACAGTGAAAGAGAGAGAAATTCTTACACAATGCGTTCAGGGGCTGTGATGCAACCTGGATTGACCATATCTAGACGCACAGCTGGATGAGACATAAGGGTGGACACTCTTGGGGCTGAGAGGTTTGGTGAGGTTGGGTGAGCAAACGCAGACCCTTTAAAGTAATACTGCGTGGTACCCATCGCATGGGTCCCAAATCTCCAGGTTCAAGGGCATCTTCCTACATCGAAAACATGCATGAGAAACCCAGAAGATGGTACACCGTGTGATGGGGAAAGGTTTCTAAAAGGCACCTCATTTCTCATCTCCTTGTGCCCGGGTTCGCCATTCCAGCCACTTTACTAGCAAGCTCCCTACTTGGAGCATCAGCACCTTTAAACTCCTGTTCCATACAGGTTGCAATCTGTCCTGAGGATAAACGGGAAGACGTGGAACCAACGAGAGACTAGCTCTTGGTGTTGGGACAGGCACAGGTCACTCTATATTCCCATCAGAAAGAAGAATTAACCACAGGCTCAGCCTGCCCCCCGGAACCAGAACAGGGCCTGAAGCCATTCTGCGATTTTGCGGCCAGCTCCCATAAAAACGAGTTGTAAAATGGAGGTTCAGGGCACTGCAATTCACAAACCTGCAGAGTTATAAATGATAACTCTCGTCCACAAATATATTGAGGGAAGGCAAAGAAGAGGATTTGAAATCAAGGCAGAATTGCAGGAAACAGATTTCAGGAGGTATATTCGAATCGCCTTTAAAGCACATGAAAAGCGGCAAAACGTTGACAATGATGCCCTTGGCCAAAAAGGGCGTATGCGTTTTTTCCTGAATATATTCAGGAAAAAACGCATACGCCCTTTTTGGCCAACCAAGCAACCTGGAAAGGCAAATCAGCGCTACAAAGAAGTCTCGCTTCCCATCGGTCAAAAGGGCCATGCTGAAAAAAGTGTCAAAACCAGAAATGCAGGACAGGCCATGGAGAAATGCGAGCCTTGCTACACTGATGGGCGGGATGTAAATTGCCAAGAGCCCCTCTGGAGAAGTGTCCGGTGAGTCCTGAAACATCTGAAAAACACAGCTTAGAGAGCATAGGGCATTTCCACTCATGGGGGTATAAATGGGGAAAATTAAAAATCAGCAAGACACAAGCACCCCAAAGTTTAGGGCTGCTCTGTTGACCAGGACCTCCACTTCATTCCACCTTAAATATCCCAGGAAAGAGAAAAATGGATAAAGAAGTTGTGGTCCTTATGTACAATGGAATATCACTCAGCCATGAAATCAATGTCGTAAGGTTAGTAGCAGCATGATGAGTGGATTTAGGTACGACGATTCTAAGTGAAATAAGTCACACAGAAAAGGACACTTCTCATAAGGTATCACTGATAGAGGGAATGTAAAAACCGTTACACTTGAACTGAATTACAAAACAGAACAGAGTCACACATGCAGAAAACACACTATGGCTGCTTAACGGGAAAGGTGAGGTGGGGTGATACATAAAACAAGGGTTTCAAATTAGCTCAGATACCGTTCCATAAACCCAATATGTAATAGACAAGACCTACTCCTTGCTCAGAGAACTGGACTCAACACGCCCTATTCACGGCACAAGAATATATCTGACTAGAAATAATCGTAAAACCTATGTATTGATATCTCTCTGTTAGTGTGTCAAGTGGGTGTAAAGCGGCATAAACACAGCAGTTAAAAGCAGCTAAATCCCATAATGAAAATAAATTATTTGAAAAACCCATGAAACAAAGACAGTGAAAGAGAGAGAAATTCTTACACAATGCGTTCAGGGGCTGTGATGCAACCTGGATTGACCATATCTAGACGCACAGCTGGATGAGACATAAGGGTGGACACTCTTGGGGCTGAGAGGTTTGGTGAGGTTGGGTGAGCAAACGCAGACCCTTTAAAGTAATACTGCGTGGTACCCATCGCATGGGTCCCAAATCTCCAGGTTCAAGGGCATCTTCCTACATCGAAAACATGCATGAGAAACCCAGAAGATGGTACACCGTGTGATGGGGAAAGGTTTCTAAAACGCACCTCATTTCTCATCTCCTTGTGCCCGGGTTCGCCATTCCAGCCGCTTTACTAGCAATCTCCCTACTTGGAGCATCAGCACCTTTAACCTCCTGTTCCATACAGGTTGTAATTTGTCCTGAGGATGAACGGGAAGACGTGGAACCAACGAGAGACTAGCTCTTGGTGTTGGGACAGGCACAGGTCAATCTATTTTCCCATCAGGAAGAAGAATTAACCACAGGCTCAGCCTGCCTCCCGGAACCAGAACAGGGCTTGAAGCCATCCTGCGCTTTTGCGGCCAGCTCCCAAAAAACCGAGTTGTAAAATGGAGGTTCAGGGCACTGCAATTCACAAACCTGCAGAGTTATAAATGATAACTCTCGTCCACAAATATATTGAGGGAAGGCAAAGAAGAGGATTTGAAATCAAGGAAGAATTGCAGGAAACAGATTTCAGGAGGTATATTCGAATCGCCTTTAAAGTACATGAAAAGCGGCAAAACGTTGACAATGATGCCCTTGGCCAAAAAGGGCGTATGCGTTTTTTCCTGAATATATTCAGGAAAAAACGCATACGCCCTTTTTGGCCAACCAAGCAACCTGGAAAGGCAAATCAGCGCTACAAAGAAGTCTCGCTTCCCATCGGTCAAAAGGGCCATGCTGAAAAAAGAGTCAAAACCAGAAATGCAGGACAGGCCATGGAGAAATGGGAGCCTTGCTACACTGATGGGCGGGATGTAAATTGCCAAGAGCCACTCTGGAGAAGTGTCCGGTGAGTCCTGAAACATCTGAAAAACACAGCTTAGAGAGCATAGGGCACTTCCACTCATGGGGGTATAAATGGGGAAAATTAAAAATCAGCAAGACACAAGCACCCCAAAGTTTAGGGCTGCTCTGTTGACCAGGACCTCCACTTCATTCCACCTTAAATATCCCAGGAAAGAGAAAAATGGATAAAGAAGTTGTGGTCCTTATGTACAATGGAATATCACTCAGCCATGAAATCAATGTCGTAAGGTTAGTAGCAGCATGATGAGTGGATTTAGGTACGACGATTCTAAGTGAAATAAGTCACACAGAAAAGGACACTTCTCATAAGGTATCACGGATAGAGGGAATGTAAAAACCGTTACACTTGAACTGAATTACAAAACAGAACAGAGTCACACATGCAGAAAACACACTATGGCTGCTTAACGGAAAAGGTGAGGTGGGGTGATACATAAAACAAGGGTATCAAATTAGCTCAGATACCGTTCCATAAACCCAATATGTAATAGACAAGACCTACTCCTTGCTCAGAGAACTGGACTCAACACGCCCTATTCACCGCACAAGAATATATCTGACTAATAATAATCGTAAAACCTATGTATTGATATCTCTCTGTTAGTGTGTCAAGTGGGTGTAAAGCGGCATAAACACAGCAATTAAAAGCAGCTAAATCCCATAATGAAAATAAATTATTTGAAAAACCCATGAAACAAAGACAGTGAAAGAGAGAGAAATTCTTACACAATGCGTTCAGGGGCTGTGATGCAACCTGGATTGACCATATCTAGACGCACAGCTGGATGAGACATAAGGGTGGACACTCTTGGGGCTGAGAGGTTTGGTGAGGTTGGGTGAGCAAATGCAGACCCTTTAAAGTAATACTGCGTGGTACCCATCGCATGGGTCCCAAATCTCCAGGTTCAAGGGCATCTTCCTACATCGAAAACATGCATGAGAAACCCAGAAGATGGTACACCGTGTGATGGGGAAAGGTTTCTAAAACGCACCTCATTTCTCATCTCCTTGTGCCCGGGTTCGCCATTCCAGCCGCTTTGCTAGCAATCTCCCTACTTGGAGCATCAGCACCTTTCACCTCCTGTTCTGTACAGGTTGCAATTTGTCCTGAGGATGAACGGGAAGACGTGGAACCAACGAGAGACTAGCTCTTGGTGTTGGGACAGGCACAGGTCACTCTATTTTCCCATCAGAAAGAAGAATTAACCACAGGCTCAGCCTGCCCCCCGGAACCAGAACAGGGCCTGAAGCCATCCTGCGCTTTTGCGGCCAGCTCCCAAAAAAGCGAGTTGTAAAATGGAGGTTCAGGGCACTGCAATTCACAAACCTGCAGAGTTATAAATGATAACTCTCGTCCACAAATATATTGAGGGAAGGCAAAGAAGAGGTTTGAAATCAAGGCAGAATTGCAGGAAACAGATTTCAGGAGGTAGATTCGAATCGCCTTTAAAGTACATGAAAAGCGGCAAAACGTTGACAATGATGCCCTTGGCCAAAAAGGGCGTATGCGTTTTTTCCTGAATATATTCAGGAAAAAACGCATACGCCCTTTTTGGCCAACCAAGCAACCTGGAAAGGCAAATCAGCGCTACAAAGAAGTCTCGCTTCCCATCGGTCAAAAGGGCCATGCTGAAAAAAGAGTCAAAACCAGAAATGCAGGACAGGCCATGGAGAAATGGGAGCCTTGCTACACTGATGGGCGGGATGTAAATTGCCAAGAGCCACTCTGGAGAAGTGTCCGGTGAGTCCTGAAACATCTGAAAAACACAGCTTAGAGAGCATAGGGCACTTCCACTCATGGGGGTATAAATTGGGAAAATTAAAAATCAGCAAGACACAAGCACCCCAAAGTTTAGGGCTGCTCTGTTGACCAGGACCTCCACTTCATTCCACCTTAAATATCCCAGGAAAGAGAAAAATGGATAAAGAAGTTGTGGTCCTTATGTACAATGGAATATCACTCAGCCATGAAATCAATGTCGTAAGGTTAGTAGCAGCATGATGAGTGGATTTAGGTACGACGATTCTAAGTGAAATAAGTCACACAGAAAAGGACACTTCTCATAAGGTATCACTGATAGAGGGAATGTAAAAACCGTTACACTTGAACTGAATTACAAAACAGAACAGAGTCACACATGCAGAAAACACACTATGGCTGCTTAACGGAAAAGGTGAGGTGGGGTGATACATAAAACAAGGGTATCAAATTAGCTCAGATACCGTTCCATAAACCCAATATGTAATAGACAAGACCTACTCCTTGCTCAGAGGACTGGACTCAACACGCCCTATTCACCGCACAAGAATATATCTGACTACTAATAATCGTAAAACCTATGTATTGATATCTCTCTGTTAGTGTGTCAAGTGGGTGTAAAGCGGCATAAACACAGCAGTGAAAAGCAGCTAAACCCCATTATAAAAATAAATTACTTTGAAACACCCATGAAACAAAGACAGTGAAAGAGAGAGAAATTCTTACACAATGCGTTCAGGGGCTGTGATGCAACCTGGATTGACCATATCTAGACGCACAGCTGGATGAGACATAAGGGTGGACACTCTTGGGGCTGAGAGGTTTGGTGAGGTTGGGTGAGCAAACGCAGACCCTTTAAAGTAATACTGCGTGGTACCCATCGCATGGGTCCCAAATCTCCAGGTTCAAGGGCATCTTCCTACATCGAAAACATGCATGAGAAACCCAGAAGATGGTACACCGTGTGATGGGGAAAGGTTTCTAAAAGGCACCTCATTTCTCATCTCCTTGTGCCCGGGTTCGCCATTCCAGCCACTTTACTAGCAAGCTCCCTACTTGGAGCATCAGCACCTTTAAACTCCTGTTCCATACAGGTTGCAATCTGTCCTGAGGATAAACGGGAAGACGTGGAACCAACGAGAGACTAGCTCTTGGTGTTGGGACAGGCACAGGTCACTCTATATTCCCATCAGAAAGAAGAATTAACCACAGGCTCAGCCTGCCCCCCGGAACCAGAACAGGGCCTGAAGCCATTCTGCGATTTTGCGGCCAGCTCCCATAAAAACGAGTTGTAAAATGGAGGTTCAGGGCACTGCAATTCACAAACCTGCAGAGTTATAAATGATAACTCTCGTCCACAAATATATTGAGGGAAGGCAAAGAAGAGGATTTGAAATCAAGGCAGAATTGCAGGAAACAGATTTCAGGAGGTATATTCGAATCGCCTTTAAAGCACATGAAAAGCGGCAAAACGTTGACAATGATGCCCTTGGCCAAAAAGGGCGTATGCGTTTTTTCCTGAATATATTCAGGAAAAAACGCATACGCCCTTTTTGGCCAACCAAGCAACCTGGAAAGGCAAATCAGCGCTACAAAGAAGTCTCGCTTCCCATCGGTCAAAAGGGCCATGCTGAAAAAAGTGTCAAAACCAGAAATGCAGGACAGGCCATGGAGAAATGGGAGCCTTGCTACACTGATGGGCGGGATGTAAATTGCCAAGAGCCACTCTGGAGAAGTGTCCGGTGAGTCCTGAAACATCTGAAAAACACAGCTTAGAGAGCATAGGGCATTTCCACTCATGGGGGTATAAATGGGGAAAATTAAAAATCAGCAAGACACAAGCACCCCAAAGTTTAGGGCTGCTCTGTTGACCAGGACCTCCACTTCATTCCACCTTAAATATCCCAGGAAAGAGAAAAATGGATAAAGAAGTTGTGGTCCTTATGTACAATGGAATATCACTCAGCCATGAAATCAATGTCGTAAGGTTAGTAGCAGCATGATGAGTGGATTTAGGTACGACGATTCTAAGTGAAATAAGTCACACAGAAAAGGACACTTCTCATAAGGTATCACTGATAGAGGGAATGTAAAAACCGTTACACTTGAACTGAATTACAAAACAGAACAGAGTCACACATGCAGAAAACACACTATGGCTGCTTAACGGGAAAGGTGAGGTGGGGTGATACATAAAACAAGGGTTTCAAATTAGCTCAGATACCGTTCCATAAACCCAATATGTAATAGACAAGACCTACTCCTTGCTCAGAGAACTGGACTCAACACGCCCTATTCACGGCACAAGAATATATCTGACTAGAAATAATCGTAAAACCTATGTATTGATATCTCTCTGTTAGTGTGTCAAGTGGGTGTAAAGCGGCATAAACACAGCAGTTAAAAGCAGCTAAATCCCATAATGAAAATAAATTATTTGAAAAACCCATGAAACAAAGACAGTGAAAGAGAGAGAAATTCTTACACAATGCGTTCAGGGGCTGTGATGCAACCTGGATTGACCATATCTAGACGCACAGCTGGATGAGACATAAGGGTGGACACTCTTGGGGCTGAGAGGTTTGGTGAGGTTGGGTGAGCAAACGCAGACCCTTTAAAGTAATACTGCGTGGTACCCATCGCATGGGTCCCAAATCTCCAGGTTCAAGGGCATCTTCCTACATCGAAAACATGCATGAGAAACCCAGAAGATGGTACACCGTGTGATGGGGAAAGGTTTCTAAAACGCACCTCATTTCTCATCTCCTTGTGCCCGGGTTCGCCATTCCAGCCGCTTTACTAGCAATCTCCCTACTTGGAGCATCAGCACCTTTAACCTCCTGTTCCATACAGGTTGTAATTTGTCCTGAGGATGAACGGGAAGACGTGGAACCAACGAGAGACTAGCTCTTGGTGTTGGGACAGGCACAGGTCAATCTATTTTCCCATCAGGAAGAAGAATTAACCACAGGCTCAGCCTGCCTCCCGGAACCAGAACAGGGCTTGAAGCCATCCTGCGCTTTTGCGGCCAGCTCCCAAAAAACCGAGTTGTAAAATGGAGGTTCAGGGCACTGCAATTCACAAACCTGCAGAGTTATAAATGATAACTCTCGTCCACAAATATATTGAGGGAAGGCAAAGAAGAGGATTTGAAATCAAGGAAGAATTGCAGGAAACAGATTTCAGGAGGTATATTCGAATCGCCTTTAAAGTACATGAAAAGCGGCAAAACGTTGACAATGATGCCCTTGGCCAAAAAGGGCGTATGCGTTTTTTCCTGAATATATTCAGGAAAAAACGCATACGCCCTTTTTGGCCAACCAAGCAACCTGGAAAGGCAAATCAGCGCTACAAAGAAGTCTCGCTTCCCATCGGTCAAAAGGGCCATGCTGAAAAAAGAGTCAAAACCAGAAATGCAGGACAGGCCATGGAGAAATGGGAGCCTTGCTACACTGATGGGCGGGATGTAAATTGCCAAGAGCCACTCTGGAGAAGTGTCCGGTGAGTCCTGAAACATCTGAAAAACACAGCTTAGAGAGCATAGGGCACTTCCACTCATGGGGGTATAAATGGGGAAAATTAAAAATCAGCAAGACACAAGCACCCCAAAGTTTAGGGCTGCTCTGTTGACCAGGACCTCCACTTCATTCCACCTTAAATATCCCAGGAAAGAGAAAAATGGATAAAGAAGTTGTGGTCCTTATGTACAATGGAATATCACTCAGCCATGAAATCAATGTCGTAAGGTTAGTAGCAGCATGATGAGTGGATTTAGGTACGACGATTCTAAGTGAAATAAGTCACACAGAAAAGGACACTTCTCATAAGGTATCACGGATAGAGGGAATGTAAAAACCGTTACACTTGAACTGAATTACAAAACAGAACAGAGTCACACATGCAGAAAACACACTATGGCTGCTTAACGGAAAAGGTGAGGTGGGGTGATACATAAAACAAGGGTATCAAATTAGCTCAGATACCGTTCCATAAACCCAATATGTAATAGACAAGACCTACTCCTTGCTCAGAGAACTGGACTCAACACGCCCTATTCACCGCACAAGAATATATCTGACTAATAATAATCGTAAAACCTATGTATTGATATCTCTCTGTTAGTGTGTCAAGTGGGTGTAAAGCGGCATAAACACAGCAATTAAAAGCAGCTAAATCCCATAATGAAAATAAATTATTTGAAAAACCCATGAAACAAAGACAGTGAAAGAGAGAGAAATTCTTACACAATGCGTTCAGGGGCTGTGATGCAACCTGGATTGACCATATCTAGACGCACAGCTGGATGAGACATAAGGGTGGACACTCTTGGGGCTGAGAGGTTTGGTGAGGTTGGGTGAGCAAATGCAGACCCTTTAAAGTAATACTGCGTGGTACCCATCGCATGGGTCCCAAATCTCCAGGTTCAAGGGCATCTTCCTACATCGAAAACATGCATGAGAAACCCAGAAGATGGTACACCGTGTGATGGGGAAAGGTTTCTAAAACGCACCTCATTTCTCATCTCCTTGTGCCCGGGTTCGCCATTCCAGCCGCTTTGCTAGCAATCTCCCTACTTGGAGCATCAGCACCTTTCACCTCCTGTTCTGTACAGGTTGCAATTTGTCCTGAGGATGAACGGGAAGACGTGGAACCAACGAGAGACTAGCTCTTGGTGTTGGGACAGGCACAGGTCACTCTATTTTCCCATCAGAAAGAAGAATTAACCACAGGCTCAGCCTGCCCCCCGGAACCAGAACAGGGCCTGAAGCCATCCTGCGCTTTTGCGGCCAGCTCCCAAAAAAGCGAGTTGTAAAATGGAGGTTCAGGGCACTGCAATTCACAAACCTGCAGACTTATAAATGATAACTCTCGTCCACAAATATATTGAGGGAAGGCAAAGAAGAGGTTTGAAATCAAGGCAGAATTGCAGGAAACAGATTTCAGGAGGTAGATTCGAATCGCCTTTAAAGTACATGAAAAGCGGCAAAACGTTGACAATGATGCCCTTGGCCAAAAAGGGCGTATGCGTTTTTTCCTGAATATATTCAGGAAAAAACGCATACGCCCTTTTTGGCCAACCAAGCAACCTGGAAAGGCAAATCAGCGCTACAAAGAAGTCTCGCTTCCCATCGGTCAAAAGGGCCATGCTGAAAAAAGTGTCAAAACCAGAAATGCAGGACAGGCCATGGAGAAATGGGAGCCTTGCTACACTGATGGGCGGGATGTAAATTGCCAAGAGCCACTCTGGAGAAGTGTCCGGTGAGTCCTGAAACATCTGAAAAACACAGCTTAGAGAGCATAGGGCACTTCCACTCATGGGGTTATAAATTGGGAAAATTAAAAATCAGCAAGACACAAGCACCCCAAAGTTTAGGGCTGCTCTGTTGACCAGGACCTCCACTTCATTCCACCTTAAATATCCCAGGAAAGAGAAAAATGGATAAAGAAGTTGTGGTCCTTATGTACAATGGAATATCACTCAGCCATGAAATCAATGTCGTAAGGTTAGTAGCAGCATGATGAGTGGATTTAGATACGATGATTCTAAGAGAAATAAGTCACACAGAAAGGACACTTCTCATAAGGTATCACTGATAGAGGGAATGTAAAAACCGTTACACTTGAACTGAATTACAAAACAGAACAGAGTCACACATGCAGAAAACACACTATGGCTGCTTCACGGGAAAGGTGAGGTGGGGTGATACATAAAACAAGGGTATCAAATTAGCTCAGATACCGTTCCATAAAACCAATATGTAATAGACAAGACCTACTCCTTGCTCAGAGAACTGGACTCAACACGCCCTATTCACCGCACAAGAATATATCTGACTAATAATAATCGTAAAACCTATGTATTGATATCTCTCTGTTAGTGTGTCAAGTGGGTGTAAAGCGGCATAAACACAGCAGTGAAAAGCAGCTAAACCCCATTATAAAAATAAATTACTTTGAAACACCCATGAAACAAAGACAGTGAAAGAGAGAGAAATTCTTACACAATGCGTTCAGGGGCTGTGATGCAACCTGGATTGACCATATCTAGACGCACAGCTGGATGAGACATAAGGGTGGACACTCTTGGGGCTGAGAGGTTTGGTGAGGTTGGGTGAGCAAACGCAGACCCTTTAAAGTAATACTGCGTGGTACCCATCGCATGGGTCCCAAATCTCCAGGTTCAAGGGCATCTTCCTACATCGAAAACATGCATGAGAAACCCAGAAGATGGTACACCGTGTGATGGGGAAAGGTTTCTAAAACGCACCTCATTTCTCTTCTCCCTGTGCCCGGGTTCGCCATTCCAGCCACTTTACTAGCAAGCTCCCTACTTGGAGCATCAGCACCTTTCACCTCCTGTTCCGTACAGGTTGCAATTTGTCCTGAGGATGAACGGGAAGACGGGGAACCAACGAGAGACTAGCTCTTGGTGTCGGGACAGGCACAGGTCACTCTATTTTCCCATCAGGAAGAAGAATTAACCACAGGCTCAGCCTGCCCCCCGGAACCAGAACAGGGCCTGAAGCCATTCTGCGATTTTGCGGCCAGCTCCCATAAAAACGAGTTGTAAAATGGAGGTTCAGGGCACTGCAATTCACAAACCTGCAGAGTTATAAATGATAACTCTCGTCCTCAAATATATTGAGGGAAGGCAAAGAAGAGGATTTGAAATCAAGGCAGAATTGCAGGAAACAGATTTCAGGAGGTAGATTCGAATCGCCTTTAAAGCACATGAAAAGCGGCAAAACGTTGACAATGATGCCCTTGGCCAAAAAGGGCGTATGCGTTTTTTTCCTGAATATATTCAGGAAAAAACGCATACGCCCTTTTTGGCCAACCAAGCAACCTGGAAAGGCAAATCAGCGCTACAAAGAAGTCTCGCTTCCCATCGGTCAAAAGGGCCATGCTGAAAAAAGTGTCAAAACCAGAAATGCAGGACAGGCCATGGAGAAATGGGAGCCTTGCTACACTGATGGGCGGGATGTAAATTGACAAGAGCCACTCTGGAGAAGTGTCCGGTGAGTCCTGAAACATCTGAAAAACACAGCTTAGAGAGCATAGGGCACTTCCACTCATGGGGGTATAAATTGGGAAAATGAAAAATCAGCAAGACACAAGCACCCCAAAGTTTAGGGCTGCTCTGTTGACCAGGACCTCCACTTCATTCCACCTTCAATATCCCAGGAAAGAGAAAAATGGATAAAGAAGTTGTGGTCCTTATGTACAATGGAATATCACTCAGCCATGAAATCAATGTCGTAAGGTTAGTAGCAGCATGATGAGTGGATTTAGGTACGACGATTCTAAGTGAAATAAGTCACACAGAAAAGGACACTTCTCATAAGGTATCACGGATAGAGGGAATGTAAAAACCGTTACACTTGAACTGAATTACAAAACAGAACAGAGTCACACATGCAGAAAACACACTATGGCTGCTTAACGGAAAAGGTGAGGTGGGGTGATACATAAAACAAGGGTATCAAATTAGCTCAGATACCGTTCCATAAACCCAATATGTAATAGACAAGACCTACTCCTTGCTCAGAGAACTGGACTCAACACGCCCTATTCACCGCACAAGAATATATCTGACTAATAATAATCGTAAAACCTATGTATTGATATCTCTCTGTTAGTGTGTCAAGTGGGTGTAAAGCGGCATAAACACAGCAGTGAAAAGCAGCTAAATCCCATTATAAAAATAAATTACTTTGAAACACCCATGAAACAAAGACAGTGAAAGAGAGAGAAATTCTTACACAATGCGTTCAGGGGCTGTGATGCAACCTGGATTGACCATATCTAGACGCACAGCTGGATGAGACATAAGGGTGGACACTCTTGGGGCTGAGAGGTTTGGTGAGGTTGGGTGAGCAAACGCAGACCCTTTAAAGTAATACTGCGTGGTACCCATCGCATGGGTCCCAAATCTCCAGGTTCAAGGGCATCTTCCTACATCGAAAACATGCATAAGAAACCCAGAAGATGGTACACCGTGTGATGGGGAAAGGTTTCTAAAACGCACCTCATTTCTCATCTCCTTGTGCCCGGGTTCGCCATTCCAGCCACTTTACTAGCAAGCTCCCTACTTGGAGCATCAGCACCTTTAACCTCCTGTTCCATACAGGTTGCAATCTGTCCTGAGGATAAACGGGAAGACGTGTAACCAACGAGAGACTAGCTCTTGGTGTTGGGACAGGCACAGGTCACTCTATATTCCCATCAGAAAGAAGAATTAACCACAGGCTCAGCCTGCTCCCCGGAACCAGAACAGGTCCTGAAGCCATTCTGCGATTTTGCGGCCAGCTCCCATAAAAACGAGTTGTAAAATGGAGGTTCAGGGCACTGCAATTCACAAACCTGCAGAGTTATAAATGATAACTCTCGTCCACAAATATATTGAGGGAAGGCAAAGAAGAGGATTTGAAATCAAGGCAGAATTGCAGGAAACAGATTTCAGGAGGTATATTCGAATCGCCTTTAAAGCACATGAAAAGCGGCAAAACGTTGACAATGATGCCCTTGGCCAAAAAGGGCGTATGCGTTTTTTCCTGAATATATTCAGGAAAAAACGCATACGCCCTTTTTGGCCAACCAAGCAACCTGGAAAGGCAAATCAGCGCTACAAAGAAGTCTCGCTTCCCATCGGTCAAAAGGGCCATGCTGAAAAAAGTGTCAAAACCAGAAATGCAGGACAGGCCATGGAGAAATGGGAGCCTTGCTACACTGATGGGCGGGATGTAAATTGCCAACAGCCACTCTAGAGAAGTGTCCGGTGAGTCCTGAAACATCTGAAAAACACAGCTTAGAGAGCATAGGGCACTTCCACTCATGGGGGTATAAATTGGGAAAATTAAAAATCAGCAAGACACAAGCACCCCAAAGTTTAGGGCTGCTCTGTTGACAAGGACCTCCACTTCATTCCACCTTAAATATCCCAGGAAAGAGAAAAATGGATAAAGAAGTTGTGGTCCTTATGTACAATGGAATATCACTCAGCCATGAAATCAATGTCGTAAGGTTAGTAGCAGCATGATGAGTGGATTTAGGTACGACGATTCTAAGTGAAATAAGTCACACAGAAAAGGACACTTCTCATAAGGTATCACTGATAGAGGGAATGTAAAAACCGTTACACTTGAACTGAATTACAAAACAGAACAGAGTCACACATGCAGAAAACACACTATGGCTGCTTAACGGGAAAGGTGAGGTGGGGTGATACATAAAACAAGGGTTTCAAATTAGCTCAGATACCGTTCCATAAACCCAATATGTAATAGACAAGACCTACTCCTTGCTCAGAGAACTGGACTCAACACGCCCTATTCACGGCACAAGAATATATCTGACTAGTAATAATCGTAAAACCTATGTATTGATATCTCTCTGTTAGTGTGTCAAGTGGGTGTAAAGCGGCATAAACACAGCAGTTAAAAGCAGCTAAATCCCATAATGAAAATAAATTATTTGAAAAACCCATGAAACAAAGACAGTGAAAGAGAGAGAAATTCTTACACAATGCGTTCAGGGGCTGTGATGCAACCTGGATTGACCATATCTAGACGCACAGCTGGATGAGACATAAGGGTGGACACTCTTGGGGCTGAGAGGTTTGGTGAGGTTGGGTGAGCAAACGCAGACCCTTTAAAGTAATACTGCGTGGTACCCATCGCATGGGTCCCAAATCTCCAGGTTCAAGGGCATCTTCCTACATCGAAAACATGCATGAGAAACCCAGAAGATGGTACACCGTGTGATGGGGAAAGGTTTCTAAAACGCACCTCATTTCTCATCTCCTTGTGCCCGGGTTCGCCATTCCAGCCGCTTTGCTAGCAATCTCCCTACTTGGAGCATCAGCACCTTTCACCTCCTGTTCCGTACAGGTTGCAATTTGTCCTGAGGATGAACGGGAAGACGTGGAACCAACGAGAGACTAGCTCTTGGTGTTGGGACAGGCACAGGTCACTCTATTTTCCCATCAGAAAGAAGAATTAACCACAGGCTCAGCCTGCCCCCCGGAACCAGAACAGGGCCTGAAGCCATCCTGCGCTTTTGCGGCCAGCTCCCAAAAAAGCGAGTTGTAAAATGGAGGTTCAGGGCACTGCAATTCACAAACCTGCAGAGTTATAAATGATAACTCTCGTCCACAAATATATTGAGGGAAGGCAAAGAAGAGGATTTGAAATCAAGGCAGAATTGCAGGAAACAGATTTCAGGAGGTATATTCGAATCGCCTTTAAAGTACATGAAAAGCGGCAAAACGTTGACAATGATGCCCTTGGCCAAAAAGGGCGTATGCGTTTTTTTCCTGAATATATTCAGGAAAAAACGCATACGCCCTTTTTGGCCAACCAAGCAACCTGGAAAGGCAAATCAGCGCTACAAAGAAGTCTCGCTTCCCATCGGTCAAAAGGGCCATGCTGAAAAAAGTGTCAAAACCAGAAATGCAGGACAGGCCATGGAGAAATGGGAGCCTTGCTACACTGATGGGCGGGATGTAAATTGCCAAGAGCCACTCTGGAGAAGTGTCCGGTGAGTCCTGAAACATCTGAAAAACACAGCTTAGAGAGCATAGGGCACTTCCACTCATGGGGGTATAAATTGGGAAAATGAAAAATCAGCAAGACACAAGCACCCCAAAGTTTAGGGCTGCTCTGTTGACCAGGACCTCCACTTCATTCCACCTTCAATATCCCAGGAAAGAGAAAAATGGATAAAGAAGTTGTGGCCCTTATGTACAATGGAATATCACTCAGCCGTGAAATCAATGTCATAAGGCTAGTAGCAGCATGATGAGTGGATTTAGGTACGACGACTCTAAGTGAAATAAGTCACACAGCAAAGGCACTTCTCATAAGGTATCACTGATAGAGGGAATGTAAAAACCGTTACACTTGAACTGAATTACAAAACAGAACAGAGTCACACATGCAGAAAACACACTATGGCTGCTTAACGGGAAAGGTGAGGTGGGGTGATACATAAAACAAGGGTTTCAAATTCGCTCAGATACCATTCCATAAACCCAGTATGTAATAGACAAGACCTACTCCTTGCTCAGAGAACTGGACTCAACACGCCCTATTCACCGCACAAGAATATATCTGACTAGTAATAATCGTAAAACCTATGTATTGATATCTCTCTGTTAGTGTGTCAAGTGGGTGTAAAGCGGCATAAACACAGCAGTGAAAAGCAGCTAAACCCCATTATAAAAATAAATTACTTTGAAACACCCATGAAACA
The DNA here is from genome assembly GCF_965194805.1 of Balaenoptera borealis. Classification (NCBI taxonomy): domain Eukaryota; kingdom Metazoa; phylum Chordata; class Mammalia; order Artiodactyla; family Balaenopteridae; genus Balaenoptera; species Balaenoptera borealis. Next base: position 88,218 of record NW_028123793.1, read on the forward strand.
AAGACAGTGAAAGAGAGAGAAATTCTTACACAATGCGTTCAGGGGCTGTGATGCAACCTGGATTGACCATATCTAGACGCACAGCTGGATGAGACATAAGGGTGGACAGTCTTGGGGCTGAGAGGTTTGGTGAGGTTGGGTGAGCAAACGCAGACCCTTTAAAGTAATACTGCGTGGTACCCATTGCATGGGTCCCAAATCTCCAGGTTCAAGGGCATCTTCCTACATCGAAAACATGCATGAGAAACCCAGAAGATGGTACACCGTGTGATGGGGAAAGGTTTCTAAAACGCACCTCATTTCTCATCTCCTTGTGCCCGGGTTCGCCATTCCAGCCGCTTTGCTAGCAATCTCCCTACTTGGAGCATCAGCACCTTTCACCTCCTGTTCTGTACAGGGTGCAATTTGTCCTGAGGATGAACGGGAAGACGTGGAACCAACGAGAGACTAGCTCTTGGTGTTGGGACAGGCACAGGTCACTCTATTTTCCCATCAGAAAGAAGAATTAACCACAGGCTCAGCCTGCCCCCCGGAACCAGAACAGGGCCTGAAGCCATTCTGCGATTTTGCGGCCAGCTCCCATAAAAACGAGTTGTAAAATGGAGGTTCAGGGCACTGCAATTCACAAACCTGCAGAGTTATAAATGATAACTCTCGTCCACAAATATATTGAGGGAAGGCAAAGAAGAGGATTTGAAATCAAGGCAGAATTGCAGGAAACAGATTTCAGGAGGTAGATTCGAATCGCCTTTAAAGCACATGAAAAGCGGCAAAACGTTGACAATGATGCCCTTGGCCAAAAAGGGCGTATGCGTTTTTTTCCTGAATATATTCAGGAAAAAACGCATACGCCCTTTTTGGCCAACCAAGCAACCTGGAAAGGCAAATCAGCGCTACAAAGAAGTCTCGCTTCCCATCGGTCAAAAGGGCCATGCTGAAAAAAGTGTCAAAACCAGAAATGCAGGACAGGCCATGGAGAAATGGGAGCCTTGCTACACTGATGGGCGGGATGTAAATTGCCAAGAGCCACTCTGGAGAAGTGTCCGGTGAGTCCTGAAACATCTGAAAAACACAGCTTAGAGAGCATAGGGCACTTCCACTCATGGGGGTATAAATTGGGAAAATTAAAAATCAGCAAGACACAAGCACCCCAAAGTTTAGGGCTGCTCTGTTGACCAGGACCTCCACTTCATTCCACCTTAAATATCCCAGGAAAGAGAAAAATGGATAAAGAAGTTGTGGTCCTTATGTACAATGGAATATCACTCAGCCATGAAATCAATGTCATAAGGTTAGTAGCAGCATGATGAGTGGATTTAGGTATGACGATTCTAAGTGAAATAAGTCACACAGAAAAGGACACTTCTCATAAGGTATCACTGATAGAGGGAATGTAAAAACCGTTACACTTGAACTGAATTACAAAACAGAACAGAGTCACACATGCAGAAAACACACTATGGCTGCTTAACGGGAAAGGTGAGGTGGGGTGATACATAAAACAAGGGTTTCAAATTAGCTCAGATACCATTCCATAAACCCAGTATGTAATAGACAAGACCTACTCCTTGCTCAGAGAACTGGACTCAACACGCCCTATTCACCGCACAAGAATATATCTGACTAGTAATAATCGTAAAACCTATGTATTGATATCTCTCTGTTAGTGTGTCAAGTGGGTGTAAAGCGGCATAAACACAGCAGTGAAAAGCAGCTAAATCCCATTATGAAAATAAATTACTTTGAAAAACTCATGAAACAAAGACAGTGAAAGAGAGAGAAATTCTTACACAATGCGTTCAGGGGCTGTGATGCAACCTGGATTGACCATATCTAGACCCACAGCTGGATGAGACCTAAGGGTGGACACTCTTGGGGCTGAGAGGTTTGGTGAGGTTGGGTGAGCAAACGCAGACCCTTTAAAGTAATACTGCGTGGTACCCATCGCATGGGTCCCAAATCTCCAGGTTCAAGGGCATCTTCCTACATCGAAAACATGCATGAGAAACCCAGAAGATGGTACACCGTGTGATGGGGAAAGGTTTCTAAAACGCACCTCATTTCTCATCTCCTTGTGCCCGGGTTCGCCATTCCAGCCGCTTTACTAGCAATCTCCCTCCTTGGAGCATCATCACCTTTAACCTCCTGTTCCATACAGGTTGCAATTTGTCCTGAGGATGAACGGGAAGACGTGGAACCAACGAGAGACTAGCTCTTGGTGTTGGGACAGGCACAGGTCAATCTATTTTCCCATCAGGAAGAAGAATTAACCACAGGCTCAGCCTGCCTCCCGGAACCAGAACAGGGCCTGAAGCCATCCTGCGCTTTTGCGGCCAGCTCCCAAAAAAGCGAGTTGTAAAATGGAGGTTCAGGGCACTGCAATTCACAAACCTGCAGAGTTATAAATGATAACTCTCGTCCACAAATATATTGAGGGAAGGCAAAGAAGAGGATTTGAAATCAAGGAAGAATTGCAGGAAACAGATTTCAGGAGGTAGATTCGAATCGCCTTTAAAGTACATGAAAAGCGGCAAAACGTTGACAATGATGCCCTTGGCCAAAAAGGGCGTATGCGTTTTTTCCTGAATATATTCAGGAAAAAACGCATACGCCCTTTTTGGCCAACCAAGCAACCTGGAAAGGCAAATCAGCGCTACAAAAAGTCTCGCTTCCCATCGGTCAAAAGGGCCATGCTGAAAAAAGAGTCAAAACCAGAAATGCAGGACAGGCCATGGAGAAATGGGAGCCTTGCTACACTGATGGGCGGGATGTAAATTGCCAAGAGCCACTCTGGAGAAGTGTCCGGTGAGTCCTGAAACATCTGAAAAACACAGCTTAGAGAGCATAGGGCACTCCCACTCATGGGGGTATAAATTGGGAAAATTAAAAATCAGTAAGACACAAGCACCCCAAAGTTTAGGGCTGCTCTGTTGACCAGGACCTCCACTTCATTCCACCTTAAATATCCCAGGAAAGAGAAAAATGGATAAAGAAGTTGTGGTCCTTATGTACAATGGAATATCACTCAGCCATGAAATCAATGTCGTAAGGTTAGTAGCAGCATGATGAGTGGATTTAGGTACGACGATTCTAAGTGAAATAAGTCACACAGAAAAGGACACTTCTCATAAGGTATCACTGATAGAGGGAATGTAAAAACCGTTACACTTGAACTGAATTACAAAACAGAACAGAGTCACACATGCAGAAAACACACTATGGCTGCTTAACGGGAAAGGTGAGGTGGGGTGATACATAAAACAAGGGTTTCAAATTAGCTCAGATACCGTTCCATAAACCCAATATGTAATAGACAAGACCTACTCCTTGCTCAGAGAACTGGACTCAACACGCCCTATTCACGGCACAAGAATATATCTGACTAGTAATAATCGTAAAACCTATGTATTGATATCTCTCTGTTAGTGTGTCAAGTGGGTGTAAAGCGGCATAAACACAGCAGTTAAAAGCAGCTAAATCCCATAATGAAAATAAATTATTTGAAAAACCCATGAAACAAAGACAGTGAAAGAGAGAGAAATTCTTACACAATGCGTTCAGGGGCTGTGATGCAACCTGGATTGACCATATCTAGACGCACAGCTGGATGAGACATAAGGGTGGACACTCTTGGGGCTGAGAGGTTTGGTGAGGTTGGGTGAGCAAACGCAGACCCTTTAAAGTAATACTGCGTGGTACCCATTGCATGGGTCGCAAATCTCCAGGTTCAAGGGCATCTTCCTACATCGAAAACATGCATGAGAAACCCAGAAGATGGTACACCGTGTGATGGGGAAAGGTTTCTAAAACGCACCTCATTTCTCATCTCCTTGTGCCCGGGTTCGCCATTCCAGCCGCTTTGCTAGCAATCTCCCTACTTGGAGCATCAGCACCTTTCATCTCCTGTTCTGTACAGGTTGCAATTTGTCCTGAGGATGAACGGGAAGACGTGGAACCAACGAGAGACTAGCTCTTGGTGTTGGGACAGGCACAGGTCACTCTAATTTCCCATCAGAAAGAAGAATTAACCACAGGCTCAGCCTGCCCCCCGGAACCAGAACAGGGCCTGAAGCCATCCTGCGCTTTTGCGGCCAGCTCCCAAAAAAGCGAGTTGTAAAATGGAGGTTCAGGGCACTGCAATTCACAAACCTGCAGAGTTATAAATGATAACTCTCGTCCACAAATATATTGAGGGAAGGCAAAGAAGAGGTTTGAAATCAAGGCAGAATTGCAGGAAACAGATTTCAGGAGGTAGATTCGAATCGCCTTTAAAGTACATGAAAAGCGGCAAAACGTTGACAATGATGCCCTTGGCCAAAAAGGGCGTATGCGTTTTTTCCTGAATATATTCAGGAAAAAACGCATACGCCCTTTTTGGCCAACCAAGCAACCTGGAAAGGCAAATCAGCGCTACAAAGAAGTCTCGCTTCCCATCGGTCAAAAGGGCCATGCTGAAAAAAGTGTCAAAACCAGAAATGCAGGACAGGCCATGGAGAAATGGGAGCCTTGCTACACTGATGGGCGGGATGTAAATTGCCAAGAGCCACTCTGGAGAAGTGTCCGGTGAGTCCTGAAACATCTGAAAAACACAGCTTAGAGAGCATAGGGCACTTCCACTCATGGGGTTATAAATTGGGAAAATTAAAAATCAGCAAGACACAAGCACCCCAAAGTTTAGGGCTGCTCTGTTGACCAGGACCTCCACTTCATTCCACCTTAAATATCCCAGGAAAGAGAAAAATGGATAAAGAAGTTGTGGTCCTTATGTACAATGGAATATCACTCAGCCATGAAATCAATGTCGTAAGGTTAGTAGCAGCATGATGAGTGGATTTAGGTACGACGATTCTAAGTGAAATAAGTCACACAGAAAGGACACTTCTCATAAGGTATCACTGATAGAGGGAATGTAAAAACCGTTACACTTGAACTGAATTACAAAACAGAACAGAGTCACACATGCAGAAAACACACTATGGCTGCTTCACGGGAAAGGTGAGGTGGGGTGATACATAAAACAAGGGTATCAAATTAGCTCAGATACCGTTCCATAAAACCAATATGTAATAGACAAGACCTACTCCTTGCTCAGAGAACTGGACTCAACACGCCCTATTCACCGCACAAGAATATATCTGACTAATAATAATCGTAAAACCTATGTATTGATATCTCTCTGTTAGTGTGTCAAGTGGGTGTAAAGCGGCATAAACACAGCAGTGAAAAGCAGCTAAACCCCATTATAAAAATAAATTACTTTGAAACACCCATGAAACAAAGACAGTGAAAGAGAGAGAAATTCTTACACAATGCGTTCAGGGGCTGTGATGCAACCTGGATTGACCATATCTAGACGCACAGCTGGATGAGACCTAAGGGTGGACACTCTTGGGGCTGAGAGGTTTGGTGAGGTTGGGTGAGCAAACGCAGACCCTTTAAAGTAATACTGCGTGGTACCCATCGCATGGGTCCCAAATCTCCAGGTTCAAGGGCATCTTCCTACATCGAAAACATGCATGAGAAACCCAGAAGATGGTACACCGTGTGATGGGGAAAGGTTTCTAAAACGCACCTCATTTCTCATCTCCTTGTGCCCGGGTTCGCCATTCCAGCCACTTTACTAGCAAGCTCCCTACTTGGAGCATCAGCACCTTTAAACTCCTGTTCCATACAGGTTGCAATCTGTCCTGAGGATAAACGGGAAGACGTGGAACCAACGAGAGACTAGCTCTTGGTGTTGGGACAGGCACAGGTCACTCTATATTCCCATCAGAAAGAAGAATTAACCACAGGCTCAGCCTGCCCCCCGGAACCAGAACAGGGCCTGAAGCCATTCTGCGATTTTGCGGCCAGCTCCCATAAAAACGAGTTGTAAAATGGAGGTTCAGGGCACTGCAATTCACAAACCTGCAGAGTTATAAATGATAACTCTCGTCCACAAATATATTGAGGGAAGGCAAAGAAGAGGATTTGAAATCAAGACAGAATTGCAGGAAACAGATTTCAGGAGGTAGATTCGAATCGCCTTTAAAGCACATGAAAAGCGGCAAAACGTTGACAATGATGCCCTTGGCCAAAAAGGGCGTATGCGTTTTTTTCCTGAATATATTCAGGAAAAAACGCATACGCCCTTTTTGGCCAACCAAGCAACCTGGAAAGGCAAATCAGCGCTACAAAGAAGTCTCGCTTCCCATCGGTCAAAAGGGCCATGCTGAAAAAAGTGTCAAAACCAGAAATGCAGGACAGGCCATGGAGAAATGGGAGCCTTGCTACACTGATGGGCGGGATGTAAATTGCCAAGAGCCACTCTGGAGAAGTGTCCGGTGAGTCCTGAAACATCTGAAAAACACAGCTTAGAGAGCATAGGGCACTTCCACTCATGGGGGTATAAATTGGGAAAATTAAAAATCAGCAAGACACAACCACCCCAAAGTTTAGGGCTGCTCTGTTGACCAGGACCTCCACTTCATTCCACCTTAAATATCCCAGGAAAGAGAAAAATGGATAAAGAAGTTGTGGTCCTTATGTACAATGGAATATCACTCAGCCATGAAATCAATGTCGTAAGGTTAGTAGCAGCATGATGAGTGGATTTAGGTACGACGATTCTAAGTGAAATAAGTCACACAGAAAAGGACACTTCTCATAAGGTATCACTGATAGAGGGAATGTAAAAACCGTTACACTTGAACTGAATTACAAAACAGAACAGAGTCACACATGCAGAAAACACACTATGGCTGCTTAACGGGAAAGGTGAGGTGGGGTGATACATAAAACAAGGGTTTCAAATTAGCTCAGATACCATTCCATAAACCCAGTATGTAATAGACAAGACCTACTCCTTGCTCAGAGAACTGGACTCAACACGCCCTATTCACGGCACAAGAATATATCTGACTAGTAATAATCGTAAAACCTATGTATTGATATCTCTCTGTTAGTGTGTCAAGTGGGTGTAAAGCGGCATAAACACAGCAGTGAAAAGCAGCTAAATCCCATTATGAAAATAAATTACTTTGAAAAACTCATGAAACAAAGACAGTGAAAGAGAGAGAAATTCTTACACAATGCGTTCAGGGGCTGTGATGCAACCTGGATTGACCATATCTAGACCCACAGCTGGATGAGACCTAAGGGTGGACACTCTTGGGGCTGAGAGGTTTGGTGAGGTTGGGTGAGCAAACGCAGACCCTTTAAAGTAATACTGCGTGGTACCCATCGCATGGGTCCCAAATCTCCAGGTTCAAGGGCATCTTCCTACATCGAAAACATGCATGAGAAACCCAGAAGATGGTACACCGTGTGATGGGGAAAGGTTTCTAAAACGCACCTCATTTCTCATCTCCTTGTGCCCGGGTTCGCCATTCCAGCCGCTTTACTAGCAATCTCCCTCCTTGGAGCATCAGCACCTTTAACCTCCTGTTCCATACAGGTTGCAATTTGTCCTGAGGATGAACGGGAAGACGTGGAACCAACGAGAGACTAGCTCTTGGTGTTGGGACAGGCACAGGTCAATCTATTTTCCCATCAGGAAGAAGAATTAACCACAGGCTCAGCCTGCCTCCCGGAACCAGAACAGGGCCTGAAGCCATCCTGCGCTTTTGCGGCCAGCTCCCAAAAAAGCGAGTTGTAAAATGGAGGTTCAGGGCACTGCAATTCACAAACCTGCAGAGTTATAAATGATAACTCTCGTCCACAAATATATTGAGGGAAGGCAAAGAAGAGGATTTGAAATCAAGGAAGAATTGCAGGAAACAGATTTCAGGAGGTAGATTCGAATCGCCTTTAAAGTACATGAAAAGCGGCAAAACGTTGACAATGATGCCCTTGGCCAAAAAGGGCGTATGCGTTTTTTCCTGAATATATTCAGGAAAAAACGCATACGCCCTTTTTGGCCAACCAAGCAACCTGGAAAGGCAAATCAGCGCTACAAAAAGTCTCGCTTCCCATCGGTCAAAAGGGCCATGCTGAAAAAAGAGTCAAAACCAGAAATGCAGGACAGGCCATGGAGAAATGGGAGCCTTGCTACACTGATGGGCGGGATGTAAATTGCCAAGAGCCACTCTGGAGAAGTGTCCGGTGAGTCCTGAAACATCTGAAAAACACAGCTTAGAGAGCATAGGGCACTCCCACTCATGGGGGTATAAATTGGGAAAATTAAAAATCAGTAAGACACAAGCACCCCAAAGTTTAGGGCTGCTCTGTTGACCAGGACCTCCACTTCATTCCACCTTAAATATCCCAGGAAAGAGAAAAATGGATAAAGAAGTTGTGGTCCTTATGTACAATGGAATATCACTCAGCCATGAAATCAATGTCGTAAGGTTAGTAGCAGCATGATGAGTGGATTTAGGTACGACGATTCTAAGTGAAATAAGTCACACAGAAAAGGACACTTCTCATAAGGTATCACTGATAGAGGGAATGTAAAAACCGTTACACTTGAACTGAATTACAAAACAGAACAGAGTCACACATGCAGAAAACACACTATGGCTGCTTAACGGGAAAGGTGAGGTGGGGTGATACATAAAACAAGGGTTTCAAATTAGCTCAGATACCGTTCCATAAACCCAATATGTAATAGACAAGACCTACTCCTTGCTCAGAGAACTGGACTCAACACGCCCTATTCACGGCACAAGAATATATCTGACTAGTAATAATCGTAAAACCTATGTATTGATATCTCTCTGTTAGTGTGTCAAGTGGGTGTAAAGCGGCATAAACACAGCAGTTAAAAGCAGCTAAATCCCATAATGAAAATAAATTATTTGAAAAACCCATGAAACAAAGACAGTGAAAGAGAGAGAAATTCTTACACAATGCGTTCAGGGGCTGTGATGCAACCTGGATTGACCATATCTAGACGCACAGCTGGATGAGACATAAGGGTGGACACTCTTGGGGCTGAGAGGTTTGGTGAGGTTGGGTGAGCAAACGCAGACCCTTTAAAGTAATACTGCGTGGTACCCATTGCATGGGTCGCAAATCTCCAGGTTCAAGGGCATCTTCCTACATCGAAAACATGCATGAGAAACCCAGAAGATGGTACACCGTGTGATGGGGAAAGGTTTCTAAAACGCACCTCATTTCTCATCTCCTTGTGCCCGGGTTCGCCATTCCAGCCGCTTTGCTAGCAATCTCCCTACTTGGAGCATCAGCACCTTTCATCTCCTGTTCTGTACAGGTTGCAATTTGTCCTGAGGATGAACGGGAAGACTTGGAACCAACGAGAGACTAGCTCTTGGTGTTGGGACAGGCACAGGTCACTCTAATTTCCCATCAGAAAGAAGAATTAACCACAGGCTCAGCCTGCCCCCCGGAACCAGAACAGGGCCTGAAGCCATCCTGCGCTTTTGCGGCCAGCTCCCAAAAAAGCGAGTTGTAAAATGGAGGTTCAGGGCACTGCAATTCACAAACCTGCAGAGTTATAAATGATAACTCTCGTCCACAAATATATTGAGGGAAGGCAAAGAAGAGGTTTGAAATCAAGGCAGAATTGCAGGAAACAGATTTCAGGAGGTAGATTCGAATCGCCTTTAAAGTACATGAAAAGCGGCAAAACGTTGACAATGATGCCCTTGGCCAAAAAGGGCGTATGCGTTTTTTCCTGAATATATTCAGGAAAAAACGCATACGCCCTTTTTGGCCAACCAAGCAACCTGGAAAGGCAAATCAGCGCTACAAAGAAGTCTCGCTTCCCATCGGTCAAAAGGGCCATGCTGAAAAAAGTGTCAAAACCAGAAATGCAGGACAGGCCATGGAGAAATGGGAGCCTTGCTACACTGATGGGCGGGATGTAAATTGCCAAGAGCCACTCTGGAGAAGTGTCCGGTGAGTCCTGAAACATCTGAAAAACACAGCTTAGAGAGCATAGGGCACTTCCACTCATGGGGTTATAAATTGGGAAAATTAAAAATCAGCAAGACACAAGCACCCCAAAGTTTAGGGCTGCTCTGTTGACCAGGACCTCCACTTCATTCCACCTTAAATATCCCAGGAAAGAGAAAAATGGATAAAGAAGTTGTGGTCCTTATGTACAATGGAATATCACTCAGCCATGAAATCAATGTCGTAAGGTTAGTAGCAGCATGATGAGTGGATTTAGGTACGACGATTCTAAGTGAAATAAGTCACACAGAAAGGACACTTCTCATAAGGTATCACTGATAGAGGGAATGTAAAAACCGTTACACTTGAACTGAATTACAAAACAGAACAGAGTCACACATGCAGAAAACACACTATGGCTGCTTCACGGGAAAGGTGAGGTGGGGTGATACATAAAACAAGGGTATCAAATTAGCTCAGATACCGTTCCATAAAACCAATATGTAATAGACAAGACCTACTCCTTGCTCAGAGAACTGGACTCAACACGCCCTATTCACCGCACAAGAATATATCTGACTAATAATAATCGTAAAACCTATGTATTGATATCTCTCTGTTAGTGTGTCAAGTGGGTGTAAAGCGGCATAAACACAGCAGTGAAAAGCAGCTAAACCCCATTATAAAAATAAATTACTTTGAAACACCCATGAAACAAAGACAGTGAAAGAGAGAGAAATTCTTACACAATGCGTTCAGGGGCTGTGATGCAACCTGGATTGACCATATCTAGACGCACAGCTGGATGAGACCTAAGGGTGGACACTCTTGGGGCTGAGAGGTTTGGTGAGGTTGGGTGAGCAAACGCAGACCCTTTAAAGTAATACTGCGTGGTACCCATCGCATGGGTCCCAAATCTCCAGGTTCAAGGGCATCTTCCTACATCGAAAACATGCATGAGAAACCCAGAAGATGGTACACCGTGTGATGGGGAAAGGTTTCTAAAACGCACCTCATTTCTCATCTCCTTGTGCCCGGGTTCGCCATTCCAGCCACTTTACTAGCAAGCTCCCTACTTGGAGCATCAGCACCTTTAAACTCCTGTTCCATACAGGTTGCAATCTGTCCTGAGGATAAACGGGAAGACGTGGAACCAACGAGAGACTAGCTCTTGGTGTTGGGACAGGCACAGGTCACTCTATATTCCCATCAGAAAGAAGAATTAACCACAGGCTCAGCCTGCCCCCCGGAACCAGAACAGGGCCTGAAGCCATTCTGCGATTTTGCGGCCAGCTCCCATAAAAACGAGTTGTAAAATGGAGGTTCAGGGCACTGCAATTCACAAACCTGCAGAGTTATAAATGATAACTCTCGTCCACAAATATATTGAGGGAAGGCAAAGAAGAGGATTTGAAATCAAGACAGAATTGCAGGAAACAGATTTCAGGAGGTAGATTCGAATCGCCTTTAAAGCACATGAAAAGCGGCAAAACGTTGACAATGATGCCCTTGGCCAAAAAGGGCGTATGCGTTTTTTTCCTGAATATATTCAGGAAAAAACGCATACGCCCTTTTTGGCCAACCAAGCAACCTGGAAAGGCAAATCAGCGCTACAAAGAAGTCTCGCTTCCCATCGGTCAAAAGGGCCATGCTGAAAAAAGTGTCAAAACCAGAAATGCAGGACAGGCCATGGAGAAATGGGAGCCTTGCTACACTGATGGGCGGGATGTAAATTGCCAAGAGCCACTCTGGAGAAGTGTCCGGTGAGTCCTGAAACATCTGAAAAACACAGCTTAGAGAGCATAGGGCACTTCCACTCATGGGGGTATAAATTGGGAAAATTAAAAATCAGCAAGACACAACCACCCCAAAGTTTAGGGCTGCTCTGTTGACCAGGACCTCCACTTCATTCCACCTTAAATATCCCAGGAAAGAGAAAAATGGATAAAGAAGTTGTGGTCCTTATGTACAATGGAATATCACTCAGCCATGAAATCAATGTCGTAAGGTTAGTAGCAGCATGATGAGTGGATTTAGGTACGACGATTCTAAGTGAAATAAGTCACACAGAAAAGGACACTTCTCATAAGGTATCACTGATAGAGGGAATGTAAAAACCGTTACACTTGAACTGAATTACAAAACAGAACAGAGTCACACATGCAGAAAACACACTATGGCTGCTTAACGGGAAAGGTGAGGTGGGGTGATACATAAAACAAGGGTTTCAAATTAGCTCAGATACCATTCCATAAACCCAGTATGTAATAGACAAGACCTACTCCTTGCTCAGAGAACTGGACTCAACACGCCCTATTCACGGCACAAGAATATATCTGACTAGTAATAATCGTAAAACCTATGTATTGATATCTCTCTGTTAGTGTGTCAAGTGGGTGTAAAGCGGCATAAACACAGCAGTGAAAAGCAGCTAAATCCCATTATGAAAATAAATTACTTTGAAAAACTCATGAAACAAAGACAGTGAAAGAGAGAGAAATTCTTACACAATGCGTTCAGGGGCTGTGATGCAACCTGGATTGACCATATCTAGACCCACAGCTGGATGAGACCTAAGGGTGGACACTCTTGGGGCTGAGAGGTTTGGTGAGGTTGGGTGAGCAAACGCAGACCCTTTAAAGTAATACTGCGTGGTACCCATCGCATGGGTCCCAAATCTCCAGGTTCAAGGGCATCTTCCTACATCGAAAACATGCATGAGAAACCCAGAAGATGGTACACCGTGTGATGGGGAAAGGTTTCTAAAACGCACCTCATTTCTCATCTCCTTGTGCCCGGGTTCGCCATTCCAGCCGCTTTACTAGCAATCTCCCTACTTGGAGCATCAGCACCTTTAACCTCCTGTTCCATACAGGTTGCAATTTGTCCTGAGGATGAACGGGAAGACGTGGAACCAACGAGAGACTAGCTCTTGGTGTTGGGACAGGCACAGGTCAATCTATTTTCCCATCAGGAAGAAGAATTAACCACAGGCTCAGCCTGCCTCCCGGAACCAGAACAGGGCCTGAAGCCATCCTGCGCTTTTGCGGCCAGCTCCCAAAAAAGCGAGTTGTAAAATGGAGGTTCAGGGCACTGCAATTCACAAACCTGCAGAGTTATAAATGATAACTCTCGTCCACAAATATATTGAGGGAAGGCAAAGAAGAGGATTTGAAATCAAGGAAGAATTGCAGGAAACAGATTTCAGGAGGTAGATTCGAATCGCCTTTAAAGTACATGAAAAGCGGCAAAACGTTGACAATGATGCCCTTGGCCAAAAAGGGCGTATGCGTTTTTTCCTGAATATATTCAGGAAAAAACGCATACGCCCTTTTTGGCCAACCAAGCAACCTGGAAAGGCAAATCAGCGCTACAAAAAGTCTCGCTTCCCATCGGTCAAAAGGGCCATGCTGAAAAAAGAGTCAAAACCAGAAATGCAGGACAGGCCATGGAGAAATGGGAGCCTTGCTACACTGATGGGCGGGATGTAAATTGCCAAGAGCCACTCTGGAGAAGTGTCCGGTGAGTCCTGAAACATCTGAAAAACACAGCTTAGAGAGCATAGGGCACTTCCACTCATGGGGGTATAAATTGGGAAAATTAAAAATCAGCAAGACACAAGCACCCCAAAGTTTAGGGCTGCTCTGTTGACCAGGACCTCCACTTCATTCCACCTTAAATATCCCAGGAAAGAGAAAAATGGATAAAGAAGTTGTGGTCCTTATGTACAATGGAATATCACTCAGCCATGAAATCAATGTCGTAAGGTTAGTAGCAGCATGATGAGTGGATTTAGGTACGACGATTCTAAGTGAAATAAGTCACACAGAAAAGGACACTTCTCATAAGGTATCACGGATAGAGGGAATGTAAAAACTGTTACACTTGAACTGAATTACAAAACAGAACAGAGTCACACATGCAGAAAACACACTATGGCTGCTTAACGGAAAAGGTGAGGTGGGGTGATACATAAAACAAGGGTATCAAATTAGCTCAGATACCGTTCCATAAACCCAATATGTAATAGACAAGACCTACTCCTTGCTCAGAGAACTGGACTCAACACACCCTATTCACCGCACAAGAATATATCTGACTAATAATAATCGTAAAACCTATGTATTGATATCTCTCTGTTAGTGTGTCAAGTGGGTGTAAAGCGGCATAAACACAGCAGTGAAAAGCAGCTAAACCCCATTATAAAAATAAATTACTTTGAAACACCCATGAAACAAAGACAGTGAAAGAGAGAGAAATTCTTACACAATGCGTTCAGGGGCTGTGATGCAACCTGGATTGACCATATCTAGACGCACAGCTGGATGAGACATAAGGGTGGACACTCTTGGGGCTGAGAGGTTTGGTGAGGCTGGGTGAGCAAACGCAGACCCTTTAAAGTAATACTGCGTGGTACCCATCGCATGGGTCCCAAATCTCCAGGTTCAAGGGCATCTTCCTACATCAAAAACATGCATGAGAAACCCAGAAGATGGTACACCGTGTGATGGGGAAAGGTTTCTAAAACGCACCTCATTTCTCATCTCCTTGTGCCCGGGTTCGCCATTCCAGCCACTTTACTAGAAATCTCCCTACTTGGAGCATCAGCACCTTTAACCTCCTGTTCCATACAGGATGCAATCTGTCCTGAGGATAAACGGGAAGACGTGGAACCAACGAGAGACTAGCTCTTGGTGTTGGGACAGGCACAGGTCACTCTATATTCCCATCAGGAAGAAGAATTAACCACAGGCTCATCCTGCCCCCCGGAACCAGAACAGGGCCTGAAGCCATCCTGCACTTTTGCGGCCAGCTAACAAAAAAGCGAGTTGTAAAATGGAGGTTCAGGGCACTGCAATTCACAAACCTGCAGAGTTATAAATGATAACTCTCGTCCACAAATATATTGAGGGAAGGCAAAGAAGAGGATTTGAAATCAAGGCAGAATTGCAGGAAACAGATTTCAGGAGGTAGATACGAATCGCCTTTAAAGCACATGAAAAGCGGCAAAACGTTGAAAATGATGCCCTTGGCCAAAAAGGGCGTATGCGTTTTTTCCTGAATATATTCAGGAAAAAACGCATACGCCCTTTTTGGCCAACCAAGCAACCTGGAAAGGCAAATCAGCGCTACAAAGAAGTCTCGCTTCACATCGGTCAAAAGGGCCATGCTGAAAAAAGTGTCAAAACCAGAAATGCAGGACAGGCCATGGAGAAATGGGAGCCTTGCTACACTGATGGGCGGGATGTAAATTGCCAAGAGCCACTCTGGAGAAGTGTCCGGTGAGTCCTGAAACATCTGAAAAACACAGCTTAGAGAGCATAGGGCACTCCCACTCATGGGGGTATAAATTGGGAAAATGAAAAATCAGCAAGACACAACCACCCCAAAGTTTAGGGCTGCTCTGTTGACCAGGACCTCCACTTCATTCCACCTTAAATATCCCAGGAAAGAGAAAAATGGATAAAGAAGTTGTGGTCCTTATGTACAATGGAATATCACTCAGCCATGAAATCAATGTCGTAAGGTTAGTAGCAGCATGATGAGTGGATTTAGGTACGACGATTCTAAGTGAAATAAGTCACACAGAAAAGGACACTTCTCATAAGGTATCACTGATAGAGGGAATGTAAAAACCGTTACACTTGAACTGAATTACAAAACAGAACAGAGTCACACATGCAGAAAACACACTATGGCTGCTTAACGGGAAAGGTGAGGTGGGGTGATACATAAAACAAGGGTTTCAAATTAGCTCAGATACCATTCCATAAACCCAGTATGTAATAGACAAGACCTACTCCTTGCTCAGAGAACTGGACTCAACACGCCCTATTCACGGCACAAGAATATATCTGACTAGTAATAATCGTAAAACCTATGTATTGATATCTCTCTGTTAGTGTGTCAAGTGGGTGTAAAGCGGCATAAACACAGCAGTGAAAAGCAGCTAAATCCCATTATGAAAATAAATTACTTTGAAAAACTCATGAAACAAAGACAGTGAAAGAGAGAGAAATTCTTACACAATGCGTTCAGGGGCTGTGATGCAACCTGGATTGACCATATCTAGACCCACAGCTGGATGAGACCTAAGGGTGGACACTCTTGGGGCTGAGAGGTTTGGTGAGGTTGGGTGAGCAAACGCAGACCCTTTAAAGTAATACTGCGTGGTACCCATCGCATGGGTCCCAAATCTCCAGGTTCAAGGGCATCTTCCTACATCGAAAACATGCATGAGAAACCCAGAAGATGGTACACCGTGTGATGGGGAAAGGTTTCTAAAACGCACCTCATTTCTCATCTCCTTGTGCCCGGGTTCGCCATTCCAGCCGCTTTACTAGCAATCTCCCTACTTGGAGCATCAGCACCTTTAACCTCCTGTTCCATACAGGTTGCAATTTGTCCTGAGGATGAACGGGAAGACGTGGAACCAACGAGAGACTAGCTCTTGGTGTTGGGACAGGCACAGGTCAATCTATTTTCCCATCAGGAAGAAGAATTAACCACAGGCTCAGCCTGCCTCCCGGAACCAGAACAGGGCCTGAAGCCATCCTGCGCTTTTGCGGCCAGCTCCCAAAAAAGCGAGTTGTAAAATGGAGGTTCAGGGCACTGCAATTCACAAACCTGCAGAGTTATAAATGATAACTCTCGTCCACAAATATATTGAGGGAAGGCAAAGAAGAGGATTTGAAATCAAGGCAGAATTGCAGGAAACAGATTTCAGGAGGTAGATTCGAATCGCCTTTAAAGTACATGAAAAGCGGCAAAACGTTGACAATGATGCCCTTGGCCAAAAAGGGCGTATGCGTTTTTTCCTGAATATATTCAGGAAAAAACGCATACGCCCTTTTTGGCCAACCAAGCAACCTGGAAAGGCAAATCAGCGCTACAAAAAGTCTCGCTTCCCATCGGTCAAAAGGGCCATGCTGAAAAAAGAGTCAAAACCAGCAATGCAGGACAGGCCATGGAGAAATGGGAGCCTTGCTACACTGATGGGCGGGATGTAAATTGCCAAGAGCCACTCTGGAGAAGTGTCCGGTGAGTCCTGAAACATCTGAAAAACACAGCTTAGAGAGCATAGGGCACTTCCACTCATGGGGGTATAAATTGGGAAAATTAAAAATCAGCAAGACACAAGCACCCCAAAGTTTAGGGCTGCTCTGTTGACCAGGACCTCCACTTCATTCCACCTTAAATATCCCAGGAAAGAGAAAAATGGATAAAGAAGTTGTGGTCCTTATGTACAATGGAATATCACTCAGCCATGAAATCAATGTCGTAAGGTTAGTAGCAGCATGATGAGTGGATTTAGGTACGACGATTCTAAGTGAAATAAGTCACACAGAAAAGGACACTTCTCATAAGGTATCACGGATAGAGGGAATGTAAAAACTGTTACACTTGAACTGAATTACAAAACAGAACAGAGTCACACATGCAGAAAACACACTATGGCTGCTTAACGGAAAAGGTGAGGTGGGGTGATACATAAAACAAGGGTATCAAATTAGCTCAGATACCGTTCCATAAACCCAATATGTAATAGACAAGACCTACTCCTTGCTCAGAGAACTGGACTCAACACACCCTATTCACCGCACAAGAATATATCTGACTAATAATAATCGTAAAACCTATGTATTGATATCTCTCTGTTAGTGTGTCAAGTGGGTGTAAAGCGGCATAAACACAGCAGTGAAAAGCAGCTAAACCCCATTATAAAAATAAATTACTTTGAAACACCCATGAAACACAGACAGTGAAAGAGAGAGAAATTCTTACACAATGCGTTCAGGGGCTGTGATGCAACCTGGATTGACCATATCTAGACGCACAGCTGGATGAGACATAAGGGTGGACACTCTTGGGGCTGAGAGGTTTGGTGAGGCTGGGTGAGCAAACGCAGACCCTTTAAAGTAATACTGCGTGGTACCCATCGCATGGGTCCCAAATCTCCAGGTTCAAGGGCATCTTCCTACATCAAAAACATGCATGAGAAACCCAGAAGATGGTACACCGTGTGATGGGGAAAGGTTTCTAAAACGCACCTCATTTCTCATCTCCTTGTGCCCGGGTTCGCCATTCCAGCCACTTTACTAGAAATCTCCCTACTTGGAGCATCAGCACCTTTAACCTCCTGTTCCATACAGGATGCAATCTGTCCTGAGGATAAACGGGAAGACGTGGAACCAACGAGAGACTAGCTCTTGGTGTTGGGACAGGCACAGGTCACTCTATATTCCCATCAGGAAGAAGAATTAACCACAGGCTCATCCTGCCCCCCGGAACCAGAACAGGGCCTGAAGCCATCCTGCACTTTTGCGGCCAGCTAACAAAAAAGCGAGTTGTAAAATGGAGGTTCAGGGCACTGCAATTCACAAACCTGCAGAGTTATAAATGATAACTCTCGTCCACAAATATATTGAGGGAAGGCAAAGAAGAGGATTTGAAATCAAGGCAGAATTGCAGGAAACAGATTTCAGGAGGTAGATACGAATCGCCTTTAAAGCACATGAAAAGCGGCAAAACGTTGAAAATGATGCCCTTGGCCAAAAAGGGCGTATGCGTTTTTTCCTGAATATATTCAGGAAAAAACGCATACGCCCTTTTTGGCCAACCAAGCAACCTGGAAAGGCAAATCAGCGCTACAAAGAAGTCTCGCTTCCCATCGGTCAAAAGGGCCATGCTGAAAAAAGTGTCAAAACCAGAAATGCAGGACAGGCCATGGAGAAATGGGAGCCTTGCTACACTGATCGGCGGGATGTAAATTGCCAAGAGCCACTCTGGAGAAGTGTCCGGTGAGTCCTGAAACATCTGAAAAACACAGCTTAGAGAGCATAGGGCACTCCCACTCATGGGGGTATAAATTGGGAAAATTAAAAATCAGTAAGACACAAGCACCCCAAAGTTTAGGGCTGCTCTGTTGACCAGGACCTCCACTTCATTCCACCTTAAATATCCCAGGAAAGAGAAAAATGGATAAAGAAGTTGTGGTCCTTATGTACAATGGAATATCACTCAGCCATGAAATCAATGTCGTAAGGTTAGTAGCAGCATGATGAGTGGATTTAGGTACGACGATTCTAAGTGAAATAAGTCACACAGAAAAGCACACTTCTCATAAGGTATCACTGATAGAGGGAATGTAAAAACCGTTACACTTGAACTGAATTACAAAACAGAACAGAGTCACACATGCAGAAAACACACTATGGCTGCTTAACGGGAAAGGTGAGGTGGGGTGATACATAAAACAAGGGTTTCAAATTAGCTCAGATACCGTTCCATAAACCCAATATGTAATAGACAAGACCTACTCCTTGCTCAGAGAACTGGACTCAACACGCCCTATTCACGGCACAAGAATATATCTGACTAGTAATAATCGTAAAACCTATGTATTGATATCTCTCTGTTAGTGTGTCAAGTGGGTGTAAAGTGGCATAAACACAGCAGTTAAAAGCAGCTAAATCCCATAATGAAAATAAATTATTTGAAAAACCCATGAAACAAAGACAGTGAAAGAGAGAGAAATTCTTACACAATGCGTTCAGGGGCTGTGATGCAACCTGGATTGACCATATCTAGACGCACAGCTGGATGAGACATAAGGGTGGACACTCTTGGGGCTGAGAGGTTTGGTGAGGTTGGGTGAGCAAACGCAGACCCTTTAAAGTAATACTGCGTGGTACCCATTGCATGGGTCGCAAATCTCCAGGTTCAAGGGCATCTTCCTACATCGAAAACATGCATGAGAAACCCAGAAGATGGTACACCGTGTGATGGGGAAAGGTTTCTAAAACGCACCTCATTTCTCATCTCCTTGTGCCCGGGTTCGCCATTCCAGCCGCTTTGCTAGCAATCTCCCTACTTGGAGCATCAGCACCTTTCACCTCCTGTTCTGTACAGGTTGCAATTTGTCCTGAGGATGAACGGGAAGACGTGGAACCAACGAGAGACTAGCTCTTGGTGTTGGGACAGGCACAGGTCACTCTAATTTCCCATCAGAAAGAAGAATTAACCACAGGCTCAGCCTGCCCCCCGGAACCAGAACAGGGCCTGAAGCCATCCTGCGCTTTTGCGGCCAGCTCCCAAAAAAGCGAGTTGTAAAATGGAGGTTCAGGGCACTGCAATTCACAAACCTGCAGAGTTATAAATGGTAACTCTCGTCCACAAATATATTGAGGGAAGGCAAAGAAGAGGTTTGAAATCAAGGCAGAATTGCAGGAAACAGATTTCAGGAGGTAGATTCGAATCGCCTTTAAAGTACATGAAAAGCGGCAAAACGTTGACAATGATGCCCTTGGCCAAAAAGGGCGTATGCGTTTTTTCCTGAATATATTCAGGAAAAAACGCATACGCCCTTTTTGGCCAACCAAGCAACCTGGAAAGGCAAATCAGCGCTACAAAGAAGTCTCGCTTCCCATCGGTCAAAAGGGCCATGCTGAAAAAAGTGTCAAAACCAGAAATGCAGGACAGGCCATGGAGAAATGGGAGCCTTGCTACACTGATGGGCGGGATGTAAATTGCCAAGAGCCACTCTGGAGAAGTGTCCGGTGAGTCCTGAAACATCTGAAAAACACAGCTTAGAGAGCATAGGGCACTTCCACTCATGGGGTTATAAATTGGGAAAATTAAAAATCAGCAAGACACAAGCACCCCAAAGTTTAGGGCTGCTCTGTTGACCAGGACCTCCACTTCATTCCACCTTAAATATCCCAGGAAAGAGAAAAATGGATAAAAAAGTTGTGGTCCTTATGTACAATGGAATATCACTCAGCCATGAAATCAATGTCGTAAGGTTAGTAGCAGCATGATGAGTGGATTTAGGTACGACGATTCTAAGTGAAATAAGTCACACAGAAAGGACACTTCTCATAAGGTATCACTGATAGAGGGAATGTAAAAACCGTTACACTTGAACTGAATTACAAAACAGAACAGAGTCACACATGCAGAAAACACACTATGGCTGCTTCACGGGAAAGGTGAGGTGGGGTGATACATAAAACAAGGGTATCAAATTAGCTCAGATACCGTTCCATAAAACCAATATGTAATAGACAAGACCTACTCCTTGCTCAGAGAACTGGACTCAACACGCCCTATTCACCGCACAAGAATATATCTGACTAATAATAATCGTAAAACCTATGTATTGATATCTCTCTGTTAGTGTGTCAAGTGGGTGTAAAGCGGCATAAACACAGCAGTGAAAAGCAGCTAAACCCCATTATAAAAATAAATTACTTTGAAACACCCATGAAACAAAGACAGTGAAAGAGAGAGAAATTCTTACACAATGCGTTCAGGGGCTGTGATGCAACCTGGATTGACCATATCTAGACGCACAGCTGGATGAGACCTAAGGGTGGACACTCTTGGGGCTGAGAGGTTTGGTGAGGTTGGGTGAGCAAACGCAGACCCTTTAAAGTAATACTGCGTGGTACCCATCGCATGGGTCCCAAATCTCCAGGTTCAAGGGCATCTTCCTACATCGAAAACATGCATGAGAAACCCAGAAGATGGTACACCGTGTGATGGGGAAAGGTTTCTAAAACGCACCTCATTTCTCATCTCCTTGTGCCCGGGTTCGCCATTCCAGCCACTTTACTAGCAAGCTCCCTACTTGGAGCATCAGCACCTTTAACCTCCTGTTCCATACAGGTTGCAATCTGTCCTGAGGATAAACGGGAAGACGTGGAACCAACGAGAGACTAGCTCTTGGTGTTGGGACAGGCACAGGTCACTCTATATTCCCATCAGAAAGAAGAATTAACCACAGGCTCAGCCTGCCCCCCGGAACCAGAACAGGGCCTGAAGCCATTCTGCGATTTTGCGGCCAGCTCCCATAAAAACGAGTTGTAAAATGGAGGTTCAGAGCACTGCAATTCACAAACCTGCAGAGTTATAAATGATAACTCTCGTCCACAAATATATTGAGGGAAGGCAAAGAAGAGGATTTGAAATCAAGGCAGAATTGCAGGAAACAGATTTCAGGAGGTAGATTCGAATCGCCTTTAAAGCACATGAAAAGCGGCAAAACGTTGACAATGATGCCCTTGGCCAAAAAGGGCGTATGCGTTTTTTTCCTGAATATATTCAGGAAAAAACGCATACGCCCTTTTTGGCCAACCAAGCAACCTGGAAAGGCAAATCAGCGCTACAAAGAAGTCTCGCTTCCCATCGGTCAAAAGGGCCATGCTGAAAAAAGTGTCAAAACCAGAAATGCAGGACAGGCCATGGAGAAATGGGAGCCTTGCTACACTGATGGGCGGGATGTAAATTGCCAAGAGCCACTCTGGAGAAGTGTCCGGTGAGACCTGAAACATCTGAAAAACACAGCTTAGAGAGCATAGGGCACTTCCACTCATGGGGTTATAAATTGGGAAAATTAAAAATCAGCAAGACACAACCACCCCAAAGTTTAGGGCTGCTCTGTTGACCAGGACCTCCACTTCATTCCACCTTAAATATCCCAGGAAAGAGAAAAATGGATAAAGAAGTTGTGGTCCTTATGTACAATGGAATATCACTCAGCCATGAAATCAATGTCGTAAGGTTAGTAGCAGCATGATGAGTGGATTTAGGTACGACGATTCTAAGTGAAATAAGTCACACAGAAAAGGACACTTCTCATAAGGTATCACTGATAGAGGGAATGTAAATACCGTTACACTTGAACTGAATTACAAAACAGAACAGAGTCACACATGCAGAAAACACACTATGGCTGCTTAACGGGAAAGGTGAGGTGGGGTGATACATAAAACAAGGGTTTCAAATTAGCTCAGATACCATTCCATAAACCCAGTATGTAATAGACAAGACCTACTCCTTGCTCAGAGAACTGGACTCAACACGCCCTATTCACGGCACAAGAATATATCTGACTAGTAATAATCGTAAAACCTATGTATTGATATCTCTCTGTTAGTGTGTCAAGTGGGTAAAAAGCGGCATAAACACAGCAGTGAAAAGCAGCTAAATCCCATTATGAAAATAAATTACTTTGAAAAACTCATGAAACAAAGACAGTGAAAGAGAGAGAAATTCTTACACAATGCGTTCAGGGGCTGTGATGCAACCTGGATTGACCATATCTAGACCCACAGCTGGATGAGACCTAAGGGTGGACACTCTTGGGGCTGAGAGGTTTGGTGAGGTTGGGTGAGCAAACGCAGACCCTTTAAAGTAATACTGCGTGGTACCCATCGCATGGGTCCCAAATCTCCAGGTTCAAGGGCATCTTCCTACATCGAAAACATGCATGAGAAACCCAGAAGATGGTACACCGTGTGATGGGGAAAGGTTTCTAAAACGCACCTCATTTCTCATCTCCTTGTGCCCGGGTTCGCCATTCCAGCCGCTTTACTAGCAATCTCCCTACTTGGAGCATCAGCACCTTTAACCTCCTGTTCCATACAGGTTGCAATTTGTCCTGAGGATGAACGGGAAGACGTGGAACCAACGAGAGACTAGCTCTTGGTGTTGGGACAGGCACAGGTCAATCTATTTTCCCATCAGGAAGAAGAATTAACCACAGGCTCAGCCTGCCTCCCGGAACCAGAACAGGGCCTGAAGCCATCCTGCGCTTTTGCGGCCAGCTCCCAAAAAAGCGAGTTGTAAAATGGCGGTTCAGGGCACTGCAATTCACAAACCTGCAGAGTTATAAATGATAACTCTCGTCCACAAATATATTGAGGGAAGGCAAAGAAGAGGATTTGAAATCAAGGAAGAATTGCAGGAAACAGATTTCAGGAGGTATATTCGAATCGCCTTTAAAGTACATGAAAAGCGGCAAAACGTTGACAATGATGCCCTTGGCCAAAAAGGGCGTATGCGTTTTTTCCTGAATATATTCAGGAAAAAACGCATACGCCCTTTTTGGCCAACCAAGCAACCTGGAAAGGCAAATCAGCGCTACAAAAAGTCTCGCTTCCCATCGGTCAAAAGGGCCATGCTGAAAAAAGAGTCAAAACCAGAAATGCAGGACAGGCCATGGAGAAATGGGAGCCTTGCTACACTGATGGGCGGGATGTAAATTGCCAAGAGCCACTCTGGAGAAGTGTCCGGTGAGTCCTGAAACATCTGAAAAACACAGCTTAGAGAGCATAGGGCACTTCCACTCATGGGGGTATAAATTGGGAAAATTAAAAATCAGCAAGACACAAGCACCCCAAAGTTTAGGGCTGCTCTGTTGACCAGGACCTCCACTTCATTCCACCTTAAATATCCCAGGAAAGAGAAAAATGGATAAAGAAGTTGTGGTCCTTATGTACAATGGAATATCACTCAGCCATGAAATCAATGTCGTAAGGTTAGTAGCAGCATGATGAGTGGATTTAGGTACGACGATTCTAAGTGAAATAAGTCACACAGAAAAGGACACTTCTCATAAGGTATCACGGATAGAGGGAATGTAAAAATTGTTACACTTGAACTGAATTACAAAACAGAACAGAGTCACACATGCAGAAAACACACTATGGCTGCTTAACGGAAAAGGTGAGGTGGGGTGATACATAAAACAAGGGTATCAAATTAGCTCAGATACCGTTCCATAAACCCAATATGTAATAGACAAGACCTACTCCTTGCTCAGAGAACTGGACTCAACACACCCTATTCACCGCACAAGAATATATCTGACTAATAATAATCGTAAAACCTATGTATTGATATCTCTCTGTTAGTGTGTCAAGTGGGTGTAAAGCGGCATAAACACAGCAGTGAAAAGCAGCTAAATCCCATTATGAAAATAAATTACTTTGAAAAACTCATGAAACAAAGACAGTGAAAGAGAGAGAAATTCTTACACAATGCGTTCAGGGGCTGTGATGCAACCTGGATTGACCATATCTAGACCCACAGCTGGATGAGACCTAAGGGTGGACACTCTTGGGGCTGAGAGGTTTGGTGAGGTTGGGTGAGCAAACGCAGACCCTTTAAAGTAATACTGCGTGGTACCCATCGCATGGGTCCCAAATCTCCAGGTTCAAGGGCATCTTCCTACATCGAAAACATGCATGAGAAACCCAGAAGATGGTACACCGTGTGATGGGGAAAGGTTTCTAAAACGCACCTCATTTCTCATCTCCTTGTGCCCGGGTTCGCCATTCCAGCCGCTTTACTAGCAATCTCCCTACTTGGAGCATCAGCACCTTTAACCTCCTGTTCCATACAGGTTGCAATTTGTCCTGAGGATGAACGGGAAGACGTGGAACCAACGAGAGACTAGCTCTTGGTGTTGGGACAGGCACAGGTCAATCTATTTTCCCATCAGGAAGAAGAATTAACCACAGGCTCAGCCTGCCTCCCGGAACCAGAACAGGGCCTGAAGCCATCCTGCGCTTTTGCGGCCAGCTCCCAAAAAAGCGAGTTGTAAAATGGAGGTTCAGGGCACTGCAATTCACAAACCTGCAGAGTTATAAATGATAACTCTCGTCCACAAATATATTGAGGGAAGGCAAAGAAGAGGATTTGAAATCAAGGAAGAATTGCAGGAAACAGATTTCAGGAGGTAGATTCGAATCGCCTTTAAAGTACATGAAAAGCGGCAAAACGTTGACAATGATGCCCTTGGCCAAAAAGGGCGTATGCGTTTTTTCCTGAATATATTCAGGAAAAAACGCATACGCCCTTTTTGGCCAACCAAGCAACCTGGAAAGGCAAATCAGCGCTACAAAAAGTCTCGCTTCCCATCGGTCAAAAGGGCCATGCTGAAAAAAGAGTCAAAACCAGAAATGCAGGACAGGCCATGGAGAAATGGGAGCCTTGCTACACTGATGGGCGGGATGTAAATTGCCAAGAGCCACTCTGGAGAAGTGTCCGGTGAGTCCTGAAACATCTGAAAAACACAGCTTAGAGAGCATAGGGCACTTCCACTCATGGGGGTATAAATTGGGAAAATTAAAAATCAGCAAGACACAAGCACCCCAAAGTTTAGGGCTGCTCTGTTGACCAGGACCTCCACTTCATTCCACCTTAAATATCCCAGGAAAGAGAAAAATGGATAAAGAAGTTGTGGTCCTTATGTACAATGGAATATCACTCAGCCATGAAATCAATGTCGTAAGGTTAGTAGCAGCATGATGAGTGGATTTAGGTACGACGATTCTAAGTGAAATAAGTCACACAGAAAAGGACACTTCTCATAAGGTATCACGGATAGAGGGAATGTAAAAACTGTTACACTTGAACTGAATTACAAAACAGAACAGAGTCACACATGCAGAAAACACACTATGGCTGCTTAACGGAAAAGGTGAGGTGGGGTGATACATAAAACAAGGGTATCAAATTAGCTCAGATACCGTTCCATAAACCCAATATGTAATAGACAAGACCTACTCCTTGCTCAGAGAACTGGACTCAACACACCCTATTCACCGCACAAGAATATATCTGACTAATAATAATCGTAAAACCTATGTATTGATATCTCTCTGTTAGTGTGTCAAGTGGGTGTAAAGCGGCATAAACACAGCAGTGAAAAGCAGCTAAACCCCATTATAAAAATAAATTACTTTGAAACACCCATGAAACAAAGACAGTGAAAGAGAGAGAAATTCTTACACAATGCGTTCAGGGGCTGTGATGCAACCTGGATTGACCATATCTAGACGCACAGCTGGATGAGACATAAGGGTGGACACTCTTGGGGCTGAGAGGTTTGGTGAGGCTGGGTGAGCAAACGCAGACCCTTTAAAGTAATACTGCGTGGTACCCATCGCATGGGTCCCAAATCTCCAGGTTCAAGGGCATCTTCCTACATCAAAAACATGCATGAGAAACCCAGAAGATGGTACACCGTGTGAAGGGGAAAGGTTTCTAAAACGCACCTCATTTCTCATCTCCTTGTGCCCGGGTTCGCCATTCCAGCCACTTTACTAGAAATCTCCCTACTTGGAGCATCAGCACCTTTAACCTCCTGTTCCATACAGGATGCAATCTGTCCTGAGGATAAACGGGAAGACGTGGAACCAACGAGAGACTAGCTCTTGGTGTTGGGACAGGCACAGGTCACTCTATATTCCCATCAGGAAGAAGAATTAACCACAGGCTCATCCTGCCCCCCGGAACCAGAACAGGGCCTGAAGCCATCCTGCACTTTTGCGGCCAGCTAACAAAAAAGCGAGTTGTAAAATGGAGGTTCAGGGCACTGCAATTCACAAACCTGCAGAGTTATAAATGATAACTCTCGTCCACAAATATATTGAGGGAAGGCAAAGAAGAGGATTTGAAATCAAGGCAGAATTGCAGGAAACAGATTTCAGGAGGTAGATACGAATCGCCTTTAAAGCACATGAAAAGCGGCAAAACGTTGAAAATGATGCCCTTGGCCAAAAAGGGCGTATGCGTTTTTTCCTGAATATATTCAGGAAAAAACGCATACGCCCTTTTTGGCCAACCAAGCAACCTGGAAAGGCAAATCAGCGCTACAAAGAAGTCTCGCTTCCCATCGGTCAAAAGGGCCATGCTGAAAAAAGTGTCAAAACCAGAAATGCAGGACAGGCCATGGAGAAATGGGAGCCTTGCTACACTGATCGGCGGGATGTAAATTGCCAAGAGCCACTCTGGAGAAGTGTCCGGTGAGTCCTGAAACATCTGAAAAACACAGCTTAGAGAGCATAGGGCACTCCCACTCATGGGGGTATAAATTGGGAAAATTAAAAATCAGTAAGACACAAGCACCCCAAAGTTTAGGGCTGCTCTGTTGACCAGGACCTCCACTTCATTCCACCTTAAATATCCCAGGAAAGAGAAAAATGGATAAAGAAGTTGTGGTCCTTATGTACAATGGAATATCACTCAGCCATGAAATCAATGTCGTAAGGTTAGTAGCAGCATGATGAGTGGATTTAGGTACGACGATTCTAAGTGAAATAAGTCACACAGAAAAGCACACTTCTCATAAGGTATCACTGATAGAGGGAATGTAAAAACCGTTACACTTGAACTGAATTACAAAACAGAACAGAGTCACACATGCAGAAAACACACTATGGCTGCTTAACGGGAAAGGTGAGGTGGGGTGATACATAAAACAAGGGTTTCAAATTAGCTCAGATACCGTTCCATAAACCCAATATGTAATAGACAAGACCTACTCCTTGCTCAGAGAACTGGACTCAACACGCCCTATTCACGGCACAAGAATATATCTGACTAGTAATAATCGTAAAACCTATGTATTGATATCTCTCTGTTAGTGTGTCAAGTGGGTGTAAAGTGGCATAAACACAGCAGTTAAAAGCAGCTAAATCCCATAATGAAAATAAATTATTTGAAAAACCCATGAAACAAAGACAGTGAAAGAGAGAGAAATTCTTACACAATGCGTTCAGGGGCTGTGATGCAACCTGGATTGACCATATCTAGACGCACAGCTGGATGAGACATAAGGGTGGACACTCTTGGGGCTGAGAGGTTTGGTGAGGTTCGGTGAGCAAACGCAGACCCTTTAAAGTAATACTGCGTGGTACCCATTGCATGGGTCGCTAATCTCCAGGTTCAAGGGCATCTTCCTACATCGAAAACATGCATGAGAAACCCAGAAGATGGTACACCGTGTGATGGGGAAAGGTTTCTAAAACGCACCTCATTTCTCATCTCCTTGTGCCCGGGTTCGCCATTCCAGCCGCTTTGCTAGCAATCTCCCTACTTGGAGCATCAGCACCTTTCACCTCCTGTTCTGTACAGGTTGCAATTTGTCCTGAGGATGAACGGGAAGACGTGGAACCAACGAGAGACTAGCTCTTGGTGTTGGGACAGGCACAGGTCACTCTAATTTCCCATCAGAAAGAAGAATTAACCACAGGCTCAGCCTGCCCCCCGGAACCAGAACAGGGCCTGAAGCCATCCTGCGCTTTTGCAGCCAGCTCCCAAAAAAGCGAGTTGTAAAATGGAGGTTCAGGGCACTGCAATTCACAAACCTGCAGAGTTATAAATGGTAACTCTCGTCCACAAATATATTGAGGGAAGGCAAAGAAGAGGTTTGAAATCAAGGCAGAATTGCAGGAAACAGATTTCAGGAGGTAGATTCGAATCGCCTTTAAAGTACATGAAAAGCGGCAAAACGTTGACAATGATGCCCTTGGCCAAAAAGGGCGTATGCGTTTTTTCCTGAATATATTCAGGAAAAAACGCATACGCCCTTTTTGGCCAACCAAGCAACCTGGAAAGGCAAATCAGCGCTACAAAGAAGTCTCGCTTCCCATCGGTCAAAAGGGCCATGCTGAAAAAAGTGTCAAAACCAGAAATGCAGGACAGGCCATGGAGAAATGGGAGCCTTGCTACACTGATGGGCGGGATGTAAATTGCCAAGAGCCACTCTGGAGAAGTGTCCGGTGAGTCCTGAAACATCTGAAAAACACAGCTTAGAGAGCATAGGGCACTTCCACTCATGGGGTTATAAATTGGGAAAATTAAAAATCAGCAAGACACAAGCACCCCAAAGTTTAGGGCTGCTCTGTTGACCAGGACCTCCACTTCATTCCACCTTAAATATCCCAGGAAAGAGAAAAATGGATAAAAAAGTTGTGGTCCTTATGTACAATGGAATATCACTCAGCCATGAAATCAATGTCGTAAGGTTAGTAGCAGCATGATGAGTGGATTTAGGTACGACGATTCTAAGTGAAATAAGTCACACAGAAAGGACACTTCTCATAAGGTATCACTGATAGAGGGAATGTAAAAACCGTTACACTTGAACTGAATTACAAAACAGAACAGAGTCACACATGCAGAAAACACACTATGGCTGCTTCACGGGAAAGGTGAGGTGGGGTGATACATAAAACAAGGGTATCAAATTAGCTCAGATACCGTTCCATAAAACCAATATGTAATAGACAAGACCTACTCCTTGCTCAGAGAACTGGACTCAACACGCCCTATTCACCGCACAAGAATATATCTGACTAATAATAATCGTAAAACCTATGTATTGATATCTCTCTGTTAGTGTGTCAAGTGGGTGTAAAGCGGCATAAACACAGCAGTGAAAAGCAGCTAAACCCCATTATAAAAATAAATTACTTTGAAACACCCATGAAACAAAGACAGTGAAAGAGAGAGAAATTCTTACACAATGCGTTCAGGGGCTGTGATGCAACCTGGATTGACCATATCTAGACGCACAGCTGGATGAGACCTAAGGGTGGACACTCTTGGGGCTGAGAGGTTTGGTGAGGTTGGGTGAGCAAACGCAGACCCTTTAAAGTAATACTGCGTGGTACCCATCGCATGGGTCCCAAATCTCCAGGTTCAAGGGCATCTTCCTACATCGAAAACATGCATGAGAAACCCAGAAGATGGTACACCGTGTGATGGGGAAAGGTTTCTAAAACGCACCTCATTTCTCATCTCCTTGTGCCCGGGTTCGCCATTCCAGCCACTTTACTAGCAAGCTCCCTACTTGGAGCATCAGCACCTTTAACCTCCTGTTCCATACAGGTTGCAATCTGTCCTGAGGATAAACGGGAAGACGTGGAACCAACGAGAGACTAGCTCTTGGTGTTGGGACAGGCACAGGTCACTCTATATTCCCATCAGAAAGAAGAATTAACCACAGGCTCAGCCTGCCCCCCGGAACCAGAACAGGGCCTGAAGCCATTCTGCGATTTTGCGGCCAGCTCCCATAAAAACGAGTTGTAAAATGGAGGTTCAGAGCACTGCAATTCACAAACCTGCAGAGTTATAAATGATAACTCTCGTCCACAAATATATTGAGGGAAGGCAAAGAAGAGGATTTGAAATCAAGGCAGAATTGCAGGAAACAGATTTCAGGAGGTAGATTCGAATCGCCTTTAAAGCACATGAAAAGCGGCAAAACGTTGACAATGATGCCCTTGGCCAAAAAGGGCGTATGCGTTTTTTTCCTGAATATATTCAGGAAAAAACGCATACGCCCTTTTTGGCCAACCAAGCAACCTGGAAAGGCAAATCAGCGCTACAAAGAAGTCTCGCTTCCCATCGGTCAAAAGGGCCATGCTGAAAAAAGTGTCAAAACCAGAAATGCAGGACAGGCCATGGAGAAATGGGAGCCTTGCTACACTGATGGGCGGGATGTAAATTGCCAAGAGCCACTCTGGAGAAGTGTCCGGTGAGACCTGAAACATCTGAAAAACACAGCTTAGAGAGCATAGGGCACTTCCACTCATGGGGTTATAAATTGGGAAAATTAAAAATCAGCAAGACACAACCACCCCAAAGTTTAGGGCTGCTCTGTTGACCAGGACCTCCACTTCATTCCACCTTAAATATCCCAGGAAAGAGAAAAATGGATAAAGAAGTTGTGGTCCTTATGTACAATGGAATATCACTCAGCCATGAAATCAATGTCGTAAGGTTAGTAGCAGCATGATGAGTGGATTTAGGTACGACGATTCTAAGTGAAATAAGTCACACAGAAAAGGACACTTCTCATAAGGTATCACTGATAGAGGGAATGTAAAAACCGTTACACTTGAACTGAATTACAAAACAGAACAGAGTCACACATGCAGAAAACACACTATGGCTGCTTAACGGGAAAGGTGAGGTGGGGTGATACATAAAACAAGGGTTTCAAATTAGCTCAGATACCATTCCATAAACCCAGTATGTAATAGACAAGACCTACTCCTTGCTCAGAGAACTGGACTCAACACGCCCTTTTCACGGCACAAGAATATATCTGACTAGTAATAATCGTAAAACCTATGTATTGATATCTCTCTGTTAGTGTGTCAAGTGGGTAAAAAGCGGCATAAACACAGCAGTGAAAAGCAGCTAAATCCCATTATGAAAATAAATTACTTTGAAAAACTCATGAAACAAAGACAGTGAAAGAGAGAGAAATTCTTACACAATGCGTTCAGGGGCTGTGATGCAACCTGGATTGACCATATCTAGACCCACAGCTGGATGAGACCTAAGGGTGGACACTCTTGGGGCTGAGAGGTTTGGTGAGGTTGGGTGAGCAAACGCAGACCCTTTAAAGTAATACTGCGTGGTACCCATCGCATGGGTCCCAAATCTCCAGGTTCAAGGGCATCTTCCTACATCGAAAACATGCATGAGAAACCCAGAAGATGGTACACCGTGTGATGGGGAAAGGTTTCTAAAACGCACCTCATTTCTCATCTCCTTGTGCCCGGGGTCGCCATTCCAGCCGCTTTACTAGCAATCTCCCTACTTGGAGCATCAGCACCTTTAACCTCCTGTTCCATACAGGTTGCAATTTGTCCTGAGGATGAACGGGAAGACGTGGAACCAACGAGAGACTAGCTCTTGGTGTTGGGACAGGCACAGGTCAATCTATTTTCCCATCAGGAAGAAGAATTAACCACAGGCTCAGCCTGCCTCCCGGAACCAGAACAGGGCCTGAAGCCATCCTGCGCTTTTGCGGCCAGCTCCCAAAAAAGCGAGTTGTAAAATGGCGGTTCAGGGCACTGCAATTCACAAACCTGCAGAGTTATAAATGATAACTCTCGTCCACAAATATATTGAGGGAAGGCAAAGAAGAGGATTTGAAATCAAGGAAGAATTGCAGGAAACAGATTTCAGGAGGTAGATTCGAATCGCCTTTAAAGTACATGAAAAGCGGCAAAACGTTGACAATGATGCCCTTGGCCAAAAAGGGCGTATGCTTTTTTTCCTGAATATATTCAGGAAAAAACGCATACGCCCTTTTTGGCCAACCAAGCAACCTGGAAAGGCAAATCAGCGCTACAAAAAGTCTCGCTTCCCATCGGTCAAAAGGGCCATGCTGAAAAAAGAGTCAAAACCAGAAATGCAGGACAGGCCATGGAGAAATGGGAGCCTTGCTACACTGATGGGCGGGATGTAAATTGCCAAGAGCCACTCTGGAGAAGTGTCCGGTGAGTCCTGAAACATCTGAAAAACACAGCTTAGAGAGCATAGGGCACTTCCACTCATGGGGGTATAAATTGGGAAAATTAAAAATCAGCAAGACACAAGCACCCCAAAGTTTAGGGCTGCTCTGTTGACCAGGACCTCCACTTCATTCCACCTTAAATATCCCAGGAAAGAGAAAAATGGATAAAGAAGTTGTGGTCCTTATGTACAATGGAATATCACTCAGCCATGAAATCAATGTCGTAAGGTTAGTAGCAGCATGATGAGTGGATTTAGGTACGACGATTCTAAGTGAAATAAGTCACACAGAAAAGGACACTTCTCATAAGGTATCACGGATAGAGGGAATGTAAAAACTGTTACACTTGAACTGAATTACAAAACAGAACAGAGTCACACATGCAGAAAACACACTATGGCTGCTTAACGGAAAAGGTGAGGTGGGGTGATACATAAAACAAGGGTATCAAATTAGCTCAGATACCGTTCCATAAACCCAATATGTAATAGACAAGACCTACTCCTTGCTCAGAGAACTGGACTCAACACACCCTATTCACCGCACAAGAATATATCTGACTAATAATAATCGTAAAACCTATGTATTGATATCTCTCTGTTAGTGTGTCAAGTGGGTGTAAAGCGGCATAAACACAGCAGTGAAAAGCAGCTAAACCCCATTATAAAAATAAATTACTTTGAAACACCCATGAAACAAAGACAGTGAAAGAGAGAGAAATTCTTACACAATGCGTTCAGGGGCTGTGATGCAACCTGGATTGACCATATCTAGACGCACAGCTGGATGAGACATAAGGGTGGACACTCTTGGGGCTGAGAGGTTTGGTGAGGCTGGGTGAGCAAACGCAGACCCTTTAAAGTAATACTGCGTGGTACCCATCGCATGGGTCCCAAATCTCCAGGTTCAAGGGCATCTTCCTACATCAAAAACATGCATGAGAAACCCAGAAGATGGTACACCGTGTGATGGGGAAAGGTTTCTAAAACGCACCTCATTTCTCATCTCCTTGTGCCCGGGTTCGCCATTCCAGCCACTTTACTAGAAATCTCCCTACTTGGAGCATCAGCACCTTTAACCTCCTGTTCCATACAGGATGCAATCTGTCCTGAGGATAAACGGGAAGACGTGGAACCAACGAGAGACTAGCTCTTGGTGTTGGGACAGGCACAGGTCACTCTATATTCCCATCAGAAAGAAGAATTAACCACAGGCTCATCCTGCCCCCCGGAACCAGAACAGGGCCTGAAGCCATCCTGCACTTTTGCGGCCAGCTAACAAAAAAGCGAGTTGTAAAATGGAGGTTCAGGGCACTGCAATTCACAAACCTGCAGAGTTATAAATGATAACTCTCGTCCACAAATATATTGAGGGAAGGCAAAGAAGAGGATTTGAAATCAAGGCAGAATTGCAGGAAACAGATTTCAGGAGGTAGATACGAATCGCCTTTAAAGCACATGAAAAGCGGCAAAACGTTGAAAATGATGCCCTTGGCCAAAAAGGGCGTATGCGTTTTTTCCTGAATATATTCAGGAAAAAACGCATACGCCCTTTTTGGCCAACCAAGCAACCTGGAAAGGCAAATCAGCGCTACAAAGAAGTCTCGCTTCCCATCGGTCAAAAGGGCCATGCTGAAAAAAGTGTCAAAACCAGAAATGCAGGACAGGCCATGGAGAAATGGGAGCCTTGCTACACTGATCGGCGGGATGTAAATTGCCAAGAGCCACTCTGGAGAAGTGTCCGGTGAGTCCTGAAACATCTGAAAAACACAGCTTAGAGAGCATAGGGCACTCCCACTCATGGGGGTATAAATTGGGAAAATTAAAAATCAGTAAGACACAAGCACCCCAAAGTTTAGGGCTGCTCTGTTGACCAGGACCTCCACTTCATTCCACCTTAAATATCCCAGGAAAGAGAAAAATGGATAAAGAAGTTGTGGTCCTTATGTACAATGGAATATCACTCAGCCATGAAATCAATGTCGTAAGGTTAGTAGCAGCATGATGAGTGGATTTAGGTACGACGATTCTAAGTGAAATAAGTCACACAGAAAAGGACACTTCTCATAAGGTATCACTGATAGAGGGAATGTAAAAACCGTTACACTTGAACTGAATTACAAAACAGAACAGAGTCACACATGCAGAAAACACACTATGGCTGCTTAACGGGAAAGGTGAGGTGGGGTGATACATAAAACAAGGGTTTCAAATTAGCTCAGATACCGTTCCATAAACCCAATATGTAATAGACAAGACCTACTCCTTGCTCAGAGAACTGGACTCAACACGCCCTATTCACGGCACAAGAATATATCTGACTAGTAATAATCGTAAAACCTATGTATTGATATCTCTCTGTTAGTGTGTCAAGTGGGTGCAAAGTGGCATAAACACAGCAGTTAAAAGCAGCTAAATCCCATAATGAAAATAAATTAT
Organism: Balaenoptera borealis; assembly: GCF_965194805.1. NCBI lineage: Eukaryota > Metazoa > Chordata > Mammalia > Artiodactyla > Balaenopteridae > Balaenoptera > Balaenoptera borealis. Next base: position 123,384 of record NW_028123793.1, read on the forward strand.
TTGAAAAACCCATGAAACAAAGACAGTGAAAGAGAGAGAAATTCTTACACAATGCGTTCAGGGGCTGTGATGCAACCTGGATTGACCATATCTAGACGCACAGCTGGATGAGACATAAGGGTGGACACTCTTGGGGCTGAGAGGTTTGGTGAGGTTGGGTGAGCAAACGCAGACCCTTTAAAGTAATACTGCGTGGTACCCATCGCATGGGTCCCAAATCTCCAGGTTCAAGGGCATCTTCCTACATCGAAAACATGCATGAGAAACCCAGAAGATGGTACACCGTGTGATGGGGAAAGGTTTCTAAAACGCACCTCATTTCTCATCTCCTTGTGCCCGGGTTCGCCATTCCAGCCACTTTACTAGCAAGCTCCCTACTTGGAGCATCAGCACCTTTAACCTCCTGTTCCATACAGGTTGCAATCTGTCCTGAGGATAAACGGGAAGACGTGGAACCAACGAGAGACTAGCTCTTGGTGTTGGGACAGGCACAGGTCACTCTATATTCCCATCAGAAAGAAGAATTAACCACAGGCTCAGCCTGCCCCCCGGAACCAGAACAGGGCCTGAAGCCATTCTGCGATTTTGCGGCCAGCTCCCATAAAAACGAGTTGTAAAATGGAGGTTCAGGGCACTGCAATTCACAAACCTGCAGAGTTATAAATGATAACTCTCGTCCACAAATATATTGAGGGAAGGCAAAGAAGAGGATTTGAAATCAAGGAAGAATTGCAGGAAACAGATTTCAGGAGGTATATTCGAATCGCCTTTAAAGTACATGAAAAGCGGCAAAACGTTGACAATGATGCCCTTGGCCAAAAAGGGCGTATGCGTTTTTTCCTGAATATATTCAGGAAAAAACGCATACGCCCTTTTTGGCCAACCAAGCAACCTGGAAAGGCAAATCAGCGCTACAAAGAAGTCTCGCTTCCCATCAGTCAAAAGGGCCATGCTGAAAAAAGAGTCAAAACCAGAAATGCAGGACAGGCCATGGAGAAATGGGAGCCTTGCTACACTGATGGGCGGGATGTAAATTGCCAAGAGCCACTCTGGAGAAGTGTCCGGTGAGTCCTGAAACATCTGAAAAACACAGCTTAGAGAGCATAGGGCACTTCCACTCATGGGGGTATAAATTGGGAAAATTAAAAATCAGCAAGACACAAGCACCCCAAAGTTTAGGGCTGCTCTGTTGACCAGGACCTCCACTTCATTCCACCTTAAATATCCCAGGAAAGAGAAAAATGGATAAAGAAGTTGTGGTCCTTATGTACAATGGAATATCACTCAGCCATGAAATCAATGTCGTAAGGTTAGTAGCAGCATGATGAGTGGATTTAGGTACGACGATTCTAAGTGAAATAAGTCACACAGAAAAGGACACTTCTCATAAGGTATCACTGATAGAGGGAATGTAAAAACCGTTACACTTGAACTGAATTACAAAACAGAACAGAGTCACACATGCAGAAAACACACTATGGCTGCTTAACGGGAAAGGTGAGGTGGGGTGATACATAAAACAAGGGTATCAATTTAGCTCAGATACCGTTCCATAAACCCAATATGTAATAGACAAGACCTACTCCTTGCTCAGAGAACTGGACTCAACACGCCCTATTCACCGCACAAGAATATATCTGACTAGAAATAATCGTAAAACCTATGTATTGATATCTCTCTGTTAGTGTGTCAAGTGGGTGTAAAGCGGCATAAACACAGCAGTGAAAAGCAGCTAAATCCCATTATGAAAATAAATTACTTTGAAAAACTCATGAAACAAAGACAGTGAAAGAGAGAGAAATTCTTACACAATGCGTTCAGGGGCTGTGATGCAACCTGGATTGACCATATCTAGACCCACAGCTGGATGAGACCTAAGGGTGGACACTCTTGGGGCTGAGAGGTTTGGTGAGGTTGGGTGAGCAAACGCAGACCCTTTAAAGTAATACTGCGTGGTACCCATCGCATGGGTCCCAAATCTCCAGGTTCAAGGGCATCTTCCTACATCGAAAACATGCATGAGAAAAACCAGAAGATGGTGCACCGTGTGATGGAAAAAGGTTTCTAAAACGCACCTCATTTCTCATCTCCTCGTGCCCGGGTTCGCCATTCCAGCCGCTTTACTAGCAATCTCCCTACTTGGAGCATCAGCACCTTTAACATCCTGTTCCGTACAGGTTGCAATTTGCCCTGAGGATGAACGGGAAGACGTGGAACCAACGAGAGACTAGCTCTTGGTGTTGGGACAGGCACAGGTCACTCTATTTTCCCATCAGGAAGAAGAATTAACCACAGGCTCATCCTGCCCCCTGGAACCAGAACAGGGCCTGAAGCCATCCTGAGCTTTTGCGGCCAGCTCCCAAAAAAGCGAGTTGTAAAATGGAGGTTCAGGGCACTGCAATTCACAAACCTGCAGAGTTATAAATGATAACTCTCGTCCACAAATATATTGAGGGAAGGCAAAGAAGAGGATTTGAAATCAAGGCAGAATTGCAGGAAACAGATTTCAGGAGGTAGATTCGAATAGCCTTTAAAGTACATGAAAAGCGGCAAAACGTTGACAATGATGCCCTTGGCCAAAAAGGGCGTATGCGTTTTTTCCTGAATATATTCAGGAAAAAACCCATACGCCCTTTTTGGCCAACCAAGCAACCTGGAAAGGCAAATCAGCGCTACAAAGAAGTCTCGCTTCCCATCGGTCAAAAGGGCCATGCTGAAAAAAGTGTCAAAACCAGAAATGCAGGACAGGCCATGGAGAAATGGGAGCCTTGCTACACTGATGGGCGGGATGTAAATTGCCAAGAGCCACTCTGGAGAAGTGTCCGGTGAGTCCTGAAACATCTGAAAAACACAGCTTAGAGAGCATAGGGCACTCCCACTCATGGGGGTATAAATTGGGAAAATTAAAAATCAGCAAGACACAAGCACCCCAAAGTTTAGGGCTGCTCTGTTGACCAGGACCTCCACTTCATTCCACCTTAAATATCCCAGGAAAGAGAAAAATGGATAAAGAAGTTGTGGTCCTTATGTACAATGGAATATCATTCAGCCATGAAATCAATGTCGTAAGGTTAGTAGCAGCATGATGAGTGGATTTAGGTACGACGATTCTAAGTGAAATAAGTCACACAGAAAAGGACACTTCTCATAAGGTATCACTGATAGAGGGAATGTAAAAACCGTTACAATTGAACTGAATTACAAAACAGAACAGAGTCACACATGCAGAAAACACACTATGGCTGCTTAACGGGAAAGGTGAGGTGGGGTGATACATAAAACAAGGGTTTCAAATTAGCTCAGATACCGTTCCATAAACCCAATATGTAATAGAAAAGACCTACTCCTTGCTCAGAGAACTGGACTCAACACGCCCTATTCACCGCACAAGAATATATCTGACTAATAATAATCGTAAAACCTATGTATTGATATCTCTCTGTTAGTGTGTCAAGTGGGTGTAAAGCGGCATAAACACAGCAGTGAAAAGCAGCTAAACCCCATTATAAAAATAAATTACTTTGAAACACCCATGAAACAAAGACAGTGAAGGAGAGAGAAATTCTTACACAATGCGTTCAGGGGCTGTGATGCAACCTGGATTGACCATATCTAGACGCACAGCTGGATGAGACATAAGGGTGGACACTCTTGGGGCTGAGAGGTTTGGTGAGGTTGGGTGAGCAAACGCAGACCCTTTAAAGTAATACTGCATGGTACCCATCGCATGGGTCCCAAATCTCCAGGTTCAAGGGCATCTTCCTACATCAAAATCATGCATGAGAAACCCAGAAGATGGTACACCGTGTGATGGGGAAAGGTTTCTAAAACGCACCTCATTTCTCATCTCCTTGTGCCCGGGTTCGCCATTCCAGCCGCTTTACTAGCAATCTCCCTACTTGGAGCATCAGCACCTTTAACCTCCTGTTCCATACAGGTTGCAATCTGTCCTGAGGATAAACGGGAAGACGTGGAACCAACGAGAGACTAGCTCTTGGTGTTGGGACAGGCACAGGTCACTCTATATTCCCATCAGAAAGAAGAATTAACCACAGGCTCAGCCTGCCCCCCGGATCAAGAACAGGGCCTGAAGCCATTCTGCGATTTTGCGGCGAGCTCCCATAAAAACGAGTTGTAAAATGGAGGTTCAGGGCACTGCAATTCACAAACCTGCAGAGTTATAAATGATAACTCTCGTCCACAAATATATTGAGGGAAGGCAAAGAAGAGGATTTGAAATCAAGGCAGAATTGCAGGAAACAGATTTCAGGAGGTAGATTCGAATCGCCTTTAAAGCACATGAAAAGCGGCAAAACGTTGACAATGATGCCCTTGGCCAAAAAGGGCGTATGCGTTTTTTTCCTGAATATATTCAGGAAAAAACGCATACGCCCTTTTTGGCCAACCAAGCAACATGGAAAGGCAAATCAGTGCTACAAAGAAGTCTCGCTTCCCATCGGTCAAAAGGGCCATGCTGAAAAAAGTGTCAAAACCAGAAATGCAGGACAGGCCATGGAGAAAGGGGAGCCTTGCTACACTGATGGGCGGGATGTAAATTGCCAAGAGCCACTCTGGAGAAGTGTCCGGTGAGTCCTGAAACATCTGAAAAACACATCTTAGAGAGCATAGGGCACTCCCACTCATGGGGGTATAAATTGGGAAAATTAAAAATCAGCAAGACACAAGCACCCCAAAGTTTAGGGCTGCTCTGTTGACCAGGACCTCCACTTCATTCCACCTTAAATATCCCAGGAAAGAGAAAAATGGATAAAGAAGTTGTGGTCCTTATGTACAATGGAATATCACTCAGCCATGAAATCAATGTCGTAAGGTTAGTAGCAGCATGATGAGTGGATTTAGGTACGACGATTCTAAGTGAAACAAGTCACACAGAAAAGGACACTTCACATAAAGTATCACTGATAGAGGGAATGTAAAAACCGTTACACTTGAACTGAATTACAAAACAGAACAGAGTCACACATGCAGAAAACACACTATGGCTGCTTAACGGGAAAGGTGAGGTGGGGTGATACATAAAACAAGGGTATCAAATTAGCTCAGATACCGTTCCATAAACCCAATATGTAATAGACAAGACCTACTCCTTGCTCAGAGAACTGGACTCAACACGCCCTATTCACCACACAAGAATATATCTGACTAATAATAATCGTAAAACGTATGTATTGATATCTCTCTGTTAGTGTGTCAAGTGGGTGTAAAGCGGCATAAACACAGCAGTGAAAAGCAGCTAAACCCCATTATAAAAATAAATTACTTTGAAACACCCATGAAAGAAAGACAGTGAAAGAGAGAGAAATTCTTACACAATGCGTTCAGGGGCTGTGATGCAACCTGGATTGACCTTATCTAGACCCACAGCTGGATGAGACATAAGGGTGGACACTCTTGGGGCTGAGAGGTTTGGTGAGGTTGGGTGAGCAAACACAGACCCTTTAAAGTAATACTGCGTGGTACCCATCGCATGGGTCCCAAATCTCCAGGTTCAAGGGCATCTTCCTACATCGAAAACATGCATGAGAAACCCAGAAGATGGTACACTGTGTGATGGGGAAAGGTTTCTAAAACGCACCTCATTTCTCATCTCCTTGTGCCCGGGTTCGCCATTCCAGCTGCTTTACTAGCAAGCTCCCTACTTGGAGCATCAGCACCTTTAACCTCCTGTTCCATACAGGTTGCAATTTGTCCTGAGGATAAACGGAAAGACGTGGAACCAGCGAGAGACTAGCTCTTGGTGTTGGGACAGGCACAGGTCACTCTATTTTCCCATCAGGAAGAAGAATTAACAACAGGCTCAGCCTGCCCCCCGGAACGAGAACAGGGCCTGAAGCCATTCTGCGATTTTGCGGCCAGCTCCCATAAAAACGAGTTGTAAAATGGAGGTTCAGGGCACTGCAATTCACAAACCTGCAGAGTTATAAATGATAACTCTCGTCCACAAATATATTGAGGGAAGGCAAAGAAGAGGATTTGAAATCAAGGCAGAATTGCCGGAAACAGATTTCAGGAGGTAGATTCGAATCGCCTTTAAAGCACATGAAAAGCGGCAAAACGTTGACAATGATGCCCTTGGCCAAAAAGGGCGTATGCGTTTTTTCCTGAATATATTCAGGAAAAAACGCATACGCCCTTTTTGGCCAACCAAGCAACCTGGAAAGGCAAATCAGCGCTACAAGGAAGTCTCGCTTCCAATCGGTCAAAAGGGCCATGCTGAAAAAAGTGTCAAAACCAGAAATGCAGGACAGGCCATGGAGAAATGGGAGCCTTGCTACACTGATGGGCGGGATGTAAATAGCCAAGAGCCACTCTGGAGAAGTGTCCGGTGAGTCCTGAAACATCTGAAAAACACAGCTTAGAGAGCATAGGGCACTTCCACTCATGGGGTTATAAATTGGGAAAATTAAAAATCAGCAAGACACAAGCACCCCAAAGTTTAGGGCTGCTCTGTTGACCAGGACCTCCACTTCATTCCCCCTTAAATATCCCAGGAAAGAGAAAAATGGATAAAGAAGTTGTGGTCCTCATGTACAATGGAATATCACTCAGCCATGAAATCAATGTCGTAAGGTTAGTAGCAGCATGATGAGTGGATTTAGGTACGACGATTCTAAGTGAAATAAGTCACACAGAAAAGGACACTTCTCATAAGGTATCACTGATAGAGGGAATGTAAAAACCGTTACACTTGAACTGAATTACAAAACAGAACAGAGTCACACATGCAGAAAACACACTATGGCTGCTTAACGGGAAAGGTGAGGTGGGGTGATACATAAAACAAGGGTATCAAATTAGCTCAGATACCATTCCATAAACCCAGTATGTAATAGACAAGACCTACTCCTTGCTCAGAGAACTGGACTCAACACGCCCTATTCAACGCACAAGAATATATCTGACTAGTAATAATCGTAAAACGTATGTATTGATATCTCTCTGTTAGTGTGTCAAGTGGGTGTAAAGCGGCATAAACACAGCACTGAAAAGTAGCTAAACCCCATTATAAAAATAAATTACTTTGAAACACCCATGAAACAAAGACAGTGAAAGAGAGAGAAATTCTTACACAATGCGTTCAGGGGCTGTGATGCAACCTGGATTGACCATATCTAGACCCACAGCTAGATGAGACATAAGGGTGGACACTCTTGGGGCTGAGAGGTTTGGTGAGTTTGGGTGAGCAAACGCAGACCCTTTAAAGTAATACTGCGTGGTACCCATCGCATGGGTCCCAAGTCTCCAGGTTCAAGGGCATCTTCCTACATCGAAAATATGCATGAGAAACCCAGAAGATGGTACACCGTGTGATGGGGAAATGTTTCTAAAACGCACCTCATTTCTCATCTCCTTGTGCCCGGGTTCGCCATTCCAGCCCCTTTACTAGCAATCTCCCTACTTGGAGCATCAGCACCTTTAACCTCCTGTTCAATACAGGTTGCAATTTATCCTGAGGATGAACGGGAAGACGTGGAACCAACGAGAGACAAGCTCCTGGTGTTGGGACAGGCACAGGTCACTCTATTTTCCCATCAGGAAGAAGAATTAACCACAGGCTCAGCCTGCCTCCCGGAACCAGAACAGGGCCTGAAGCCATCCTGCGCTTTTGCGGCCAGCTCCCAAAAAAGTGAGTTGTAAAATGGAGGTTCAGGGCACTGCAATTCACAAACCTGCAGAGTTATAAATGATAACTCTCGTCCACAAATATATTGAGGGAATGCAAAGAAGTGGATTTGAAATTAAGGCAGAATTGCAGGAAACAGATTTCAGGAGGTATATTCGAATCGCCTTTAAAGTACATGAAAAGCGGCAAAACGTTGACAATGATGCCCTTGGCCAAAAAGGGCGTATGCGTTTTTTCCTGAATATATTCAGGAAAAAACGCATACGCCCTTTTTGGCCAACCAAGCAACCTGGAAAGGCAAATCAGCGCTACAAAGAAGTCTCGCTTCCCATCGGTCAAAAGGGCCATGCTGAAAAAAGAGTCAAAACCAGAAATGCAGGACAGGCCATGGAGAAATGGGAGCCTTGCTACACTGATGGGCGGGATGTAAATTGCCAAGAGCCACTCTGGAGAAGTGTCCGGTGAGTCCTGAAACATCTGAAAAACACAGCTTAGAGAGCATAGGGCACTTCCACTCATGGGGGTATAAATTGGGAAAATTAAAAATCAGCAAGACACAAGCACCCCAAAGTTTAGGGCTGCTCTGTTGACCAGGACCTCCACTTCATTCCACCTTAAATATCCCAGGAAAGAGAAAAATGGATAAAGAAGTTGTGGTCCTTATGTACAATGGAATATCACTCAGCCATGAAATCAATGTCATAAGGTTAGTAGCAGCATGATGAGTGGATTTAGGTACGACGATTCTAAGTGAAATAAGTCACACAGAAAAGGACACTTCTCATAAGGTATCACGGATAGAGGGAATGTAAAAACTGTTACACTTGAACTGAATTACAAAACAGAACAGAGTCACACATGCAGAAAACACACTATGGCTGCTTAACGGAAAAGGTGAGGTGGGGTGATACATAAAACAAGGGTATCAAATTAGCTCAGATACCGTTCCATAAACCCAATATGTAATAGACAAGACCTACTCCTTGCTCAGAGAACTGGACTCAACACGCCCTATTCACCGCACAAGAATATATCTGACTAATAATAATCGTAAAACCTATGTATTGATATCTCTCTGTTAGTGTGTCAAGTGGGTGTAAAGCGGCATAAACACAGCAGTGAAAAGCAGCTAAACCCCATTATAAAAATAAATTACTTTGAAACACCCATGAAAGAAAGACAGTGAAAGAGAGAGAAATTCTTACACAATGCGTTCAGGGGCTGTGATGCAACCTGGATTGACCATATCTAGACGCACAGCTGGATGAGACATAAGGGTGGACACTCTTGGGGCTGAGAGGTTTGGTGAGGTTGGGTGAGCAAACGCAGACCCTTTAAAGTAATACTGCGTGGTACCCATCGCATGGGTCCCAAATCTCCAGGTTCAAGGGCATCTTCCTACATCAAAAACATGCATGAGAAACCCAGAAGATGGTACACCGTGTGATGGGGAAAGGTTTCTAAAACGCACCTCATTTCTCATCTCCTTGTGCCCGGGTTCGCCATTCCAGCCACTTTACTAGCAATCTCCCTACTTGGAGCATCAGCACCTTTAACCTCCTGTTCCATACAGGTTGCAATCTGTCCTGAGGATAAACGGGAAGACGTGGAACCAACGAGAGACTAGCTCTTGGTGTTGGGACAGGCACAGGTCACTCTATTTTCCCATCAGGAAGAAGAATTAACCACAGGCTCATCCTGCCCCCCGGAACCAGAACAGGGCCTGAAGCCATCCTGCGCTTTTGCGGCCAGCTCCCAAAAAAGCGAGTTGTAAAATGGAGGTTCAGGGCACTGCAATTCACAAACCTGCAGAGTTATAAATGATAACTCTCGTCCACATATATATTGAGGGAAGGCAAAGAAGAGGATTTGAAATCAAGGCAGAATTGCAGGAAACAGATTTCAGGAGGTAGATTCGAATAGCCTTTAAAGTACATGAAAAGCGGCAAAACGTTGACAATGATGCCCTTGGCCAAAAAGGGCGTATGCGTTTTCTCCTGAATATATTCAGGAAAAAACGCATACGCCCTTTTTGGCCAACCAAGCAACCTGGAAAGGCAAATCAGCGCTACAAAGAAGTCTCGCTTCCCATCGGTCAAAAGGGCCATGCTGAAAAATGTGTCAAAACCAGAAATGCAGGACAGGCCATGGAGAAATGGGAGCCTTGCTACACTGATGGGCGGGATGTAAATTGCCAAGAGCCACTCTGGAGAAGTGTCCGGTGAGTCCTGAAACATCTGAAAAACACAGCTTAGAGAGCATAGGGCACTCCCACTCATGGGGGTATAAATTGGGAAAATTAAAAATCAGCAAGACACAAGCACCCCAAAGTTTAGGGCTGCTCTGTTGACCAGGACCTCCACTTCATTCCACCTTAAATATCCCAGGAAAGAGAAAAATGGATAAAGAAGTTGTGGTCCTTATGTACAATGGAATATCACTCAGCCATGAAATCAATGTCGTAAGGTTAGTAGCAGCATGATGAGTGGATTTAGGTACGACGATTCTAAGTGAAATAAGTCACACAGAAAAGGACACTTCTCATAAGGTATCACTGATAGAGGGAATGTAAAAACCGTTACACTTGAACTGAATTACAAAACAGAACAGAGTCACACATGCAGAAAACACACTATGGCTGCTTAACGGGAAAGGTGAGGTGGGGTGATACATAAAACAAGGGTATCAAATTAGCTCAGATACCGTTCCATAAACCCAATATGTAATAGACAAGACCTACTCCTTGCTCAGAGAACTGGACTCAACACGCCCTATTCACCGCACAAGAATATATCTGACTAATAATAATCGTAAAACCTATGTATTGATATCTCTCTGTTAGTGTGTCAAGTGGGTGTAAAGCGGCATAAACACAGCAGTGAAAAGCAGCTAAACCCCATTATAAAAATAAATTACTTTGAAACACCCATGAAACAAAGACAGTGAAAGAGAGAGAAATTCTTACACAATGCGTTCAGGGGCTGTGATGCAACCTGGATTGACCAGATCTAGACGCACAGCTGGATGAGACATAAGGGTGGACACTCTTGGGGCTGACAGGTTTGGTGAGGTTGGGTGAGCAAACGCAGACCCTTTAAAGTAATACTGCGTGGTACCCATCGCAAGGGTCCCAAATCTCCAGGTTCAAGGGCATCTTCCTACATCAAAAACATGCATGAGAAACCCAGAAGATGGTACACCGTGTGATGGGGAAAGGTTTCTAAAACGCACCTCATTTCTCATCTCCTTGTGCCCGGGTTCGCCATTCCAGCCACTTTACTAGCAAGCTCCCTACTTGGAGCATCAGCACCTTTAACCTCCTGTTCCATACAGGTTGCAATTTGTCCTGAGGATGAACGGGAAGACGTGGAACCAACGAGAGACTAGCTCTTGGTGTTGGGACAGGCACAGGTCAATCTATTTTCCCATCAGGAAGAAGAATTAACCACAGGCTCAGCCTGCCTCCCGGAACCAGAACAGGGCCTGAAGCCATCCTGCGCTTTTGCGGCCAGCTCCCAAAAAAGCGAGTTGTAAAATGGAGGTTCAGGGCACTGCAATTCACAAACCTGCAGAGTTATAAATGATAACTCTCGTCCACAAATATATTGAGGGAAGGCAAAGAAGAGGATTTGAAATCAAGGCAGAATTGCAGGAAACAGATTTCAGGAGCTAGATACCAATCGCCTTTAAAGCACATGAAAAGCGGCAAAACGTTGACAATGATGCCCTTGGCCAAAAAGGGCGTATGCGTTTTTTCCTGAATATATTCAGGAAAAAACGCATACGCCCTTTTTGGCCAACCAAACAACCTGGAAAGGCAAATCAGCGCTACAAACAAGTCTCGCTTCCCATTGCTCAAAAGGGCCATGCTGAAAAAAATGTCAAAACCAGAAATGCAGGACAGGCCATGGAGAAATGGGAGCCTTCCTATACTGATGGGCGGGATGTAAATTGCCAACAGCCACTCTGGAGAAGTGTACGGTGTGTCCTGAAACATCTAAAAAACACAGCTTAGAGAGCATAGGGCACTTCCACTCATGGGGGTATAAATTGGGAAAATGAAAATTCAGCAAGAGACAAGCACCCCAAAGTTTAGGGCTGCTCTGTTGACAAGGACCTCCACTTCATTCCACCTTCAATATCCCAGGAAAGAGAAAAATGGATAAAGAAGTTGTGGTCCTTATGTACAATGGAATATCACTCAGCCATGAAATCAATGTCATAAGGCTAGTAGCAGCATGATGAGTGGATTTAGGTACGACGATTCTAAGTGAAATAAGTCACACAGAAAACGACACTTCTCATAAGGTATCACTGATAGAGGGAATGTAAAAACCGTTACACTTGAACTGAATTACAAAACAGAACAGAGTCACACATGCAGAAAACACACTATGGCTGCTTAACGGGAAAGGTGAGGTGGGGTGATACATAAAACAAGGGTTTCAAATTAGCTCAGATACCGTTGCATAAACCCAATATGTAATAGACAAGACCTACTCCTTGCTCAGAGAACTGGACTCAACACGCCCTATTCACCACACAAGAATATATCTGACTAGTAATAATCTTAAAACCTATGTATTGATATCTCTCTGTTAGTGTGTCAAGTGGGTAAAAAGCGGCATAAACACAGCAGTGAAAAGCAGCTAAACCCCATTATAAAAATAAATTACTTTGAAAAACCCATGAAACAAAGACAGTGAAAGAGAGAGAAATTCTTACACAATGCGTTCAGGGGCTGTGATGCAACCTGGATTGACCATATCTAGACCCACAGCTGGATGAGACATAAGGGTGGACACTGTTGCGGCTGAGAGGTTTGGTGAGGTTGGGTGAGCAAACGCAGACCCTTTAAAGTAATACTGCGTGGTACCCATCGCATGGGTCCCAAATCTCCAGGTTCAAGGGCATCTTCCTACATCGAAAACATGCATGAGATACCCAGAAGATGGTACACCGTATGATGGGGAAATGTTTCTAAAACGCACCACATTTCTCATCTGCTTGTGCCCGGGTTCGCCATTGCAGCCACTTTACTAGCAATCTCCCTCCTTGGAGCATCAGCACCTTTAACCTCCTGTTCCGTACAGGTTGCAATTTGTACTGAGGATGAACGGGAAGATGTGGAACCAATGAAAGACTAGCTCTTGGTGTTGGGACAGGCACAGGTCACTCTATTTTCCCATTAGGAAGAAGAATTAACCACAGGCTCAGCCTGCCCCCCGGAACCAGAACAGGGCCTTAAGCCATCCTGCGCTTTTGCGGCCAGCTCCCTAAAGAGCGAGTTGTAAAATGGAGGTTCAGGGCACTGCAATTCACAAACCTGCAGAGTTATAAATGATAACTCTCATCCACAAATATATTGAGGGAAGGCAAAGAAGAGGATTTGAAATCAAGGCAGAATTGCAGGAAACAGATTTCAGGAGGTAGATTCGAATCGCCTTTAAAGCACATGAAAAGCGGCAAAACGTTGACAATGATGCCCTTGGCCAAAAAGGGCGTATGCGTTTTTTCCTGAATGTATTCAGGAAAAAACGCATACGCCCTTTTTGGCCAACCAAGCAACCTGGAAAGGCAAATCAGCGCTACAAAGATGTCTCGCTTCCCATCGGTCAAAAGGGCCATGCTGAAAAAAGTGTCAAAACCAGAAATGCAGGACAGGCCATGGAGAAATGGGAGCCTTGCTACACTGATGGGCGGGATGTAAATTGTCAACAGCCACTCTGGAGAAGTGCACGGTGAGTCCTGAAACGTCTAAAAAGCAAAGCTTAGAGAGCATAGGGCACTTCCACTCATGGGGGTATAAATTGGGAAAATGAAAAATCAGCAAGACACAAGCACCCCAAAGTTTAGGGCTGCTCTGTTGACAAGAACCTCCACTTCATTCCACCTTCAATATCCCAGGAAAGAGAAAAATGGATAAAGAAGTTGTGGTCCTTATGTACAATGGAATATCACTCAGCCGTGAAATCAATGTCATAAGGCTAGTAGCAGCATGATGAGTGGATTTAGGTACGACGACTCTAAGTGAAATAAGTCACACAGCAAAGGACACTTCTCATAAGGTATCACTTATAGAGGGAATGTAAAAACCGTTACACTTGAACTGAATTACAAAACAGAACAGAGTCACACATGCAGAAAACACACTATGGCTGCTTAACGGGAAAGGTGAGGTGGGGTGATACATAAAACAAGGGATTCAAATTAGCTCAGATACCGTTCCATAAACCCAATATGTAATAGACAAGACCTACTCCTTGCTCAGAGAACTGGACTCAACACGCCCTATTCACCACACAAGAATATATCTGACTAGTAATAATCTTAAAACCTATGTATTGATATCTCTCTGTTAGTGTGTCAAGTGGGTAAAAAGCGGCATAAACACAGCAGTGAAAAGCAGCTAAACCCCATTATAAAAATAAATTACTTTGAAAAACCCATGAAACAAAGACAGTGAAAGAGAGAGAAATTCTTACACAATGCGTTCAGGGGCTGTGATGCAACCTGGATTGACCATATCTAGACCCACAGCTGGATGAGACATAAGGGTGGACACTGTTGCGGCTGAGAGGTTTGGTGAGGTTGGGTGAGCAAACGCAGACCCTTTAAAGTAATACTGCGTGGTACCCATCGCATGGGTCCCAAATCTCCAGGTTCAAGGGCATCTTCCTACATCGAAAACATGCATGAGATACCCAGAAGATGGTACACCGTATGATGGGGAAATGTTTCTAAAACGCACCTCATTTCTCATCTGCTTGTGCCCGGGTTCGCCATTGCAGCCACTTTACTAGCAATCTCCCTCCTTGGAGCATCAGCACCTTTAACCTCCTGTTCCGTACAGGTTGCAATTTGTACTGAGGATGAACGGGAAGACGTGGAACCAATGAAAGACTAGCTCTTGGTGTTGGGACAGGCACAGGTCACTCTATTTTCCCATCAGGAAGAAGAATTAACCACAGGCTCAGCCTGCCCCCCGGAACCAGAACAGGGCCTTAAGCCATCCTGCGCTTTTGCGGCCAGCTCCCTAAAGAGCGAGTTGTAAAATGGAGGTTCAGGGCACTGCAATTCACAAACCTGCAGAGTTATAAATGATAACTCTCATCCACAAATATATTGAGGGAAGGCAAAGAAGAGGATTTGAAATCAAGGCAGAATTGCAGGAAACAGATTTCAGGAGGTAGATTCGAATCGCCTTTAAAGCACATGAAAAGCGGCAAAACGTTGACAATGATGCCCTTGGCCAAAAAGGGCGTATGCGTTTTTTCCTGAATATATTCAGGAAAAAACGCATACGCCCTTTTTGGCCAACCAAGCAACCTGGAAAGGCAAATCAGCGCTACAAAGATGTCTCGCTTCCCATCGGTCAAAAGGGCCATGCTGAAAAAAGTGTCAAAACCAGAAATGCAGGACAGGCCATGGAGAAATGGGAGCCTTGCTACACTGATGGGCGGGATGTAAATTGTCAACAGCCACTCTGGAGAAGTGTACGGTGAGTCCTGAAACGTCTAAAAAGCAAAGCTTAGAGAGCATAGGGCACTTCCACTCATGGGGGTATAAATTGGGAAAATGAAAAATCAGCAAGACACAAGCACCCCAAAGTTTAGGGCTGCTCTGTTGACAAGGACCTCCACTTCATTCCACCTTCAATATCCCAGGAAAGAGAAAAATGGATAAAGAAGTTGTGGTCTTATGTACAATGGAATATCACTCAGCCATGAAATCAATGTCATAAGGCTAGTAGCAGCATGATGAGTGGATTTAGGTACGACGACTCTAAGTGAAATAATTCACACAGAAAAGGACACTTCTCATAAGGTATCACTGATAGAGGGAATGTAAAAACCGTTACACTTGAACTGAATTACAAAACAGAACAGAGTCACACATGCAGAAAACACACTATGGCTGCTTAACGGGAAAGGTGAGGTGGGGTGATACATAAAACAAGGGTTTCAAATTAGCTCAGATACCGTTCCATAAAACCAATATGTAATAGACAAGACCTACTCCTTGCTCAGAGAACTGGACTCAACACGCCCTATTCACCGCACAAGAATATATCTGACTAGTAATAATCTTAAAACCTATGTATTGATATCTCTCTGTTAGTGTGTCAAGTGGGTGTAAAGCGGCATAAACACAGCAGTGAAAAGCAGCTAAACCCCATTATAAAAATAAATTACTTTGAAAAACCCGTGAAACAAAGACAGTGAAAGAGAGCGAAATTCTTACACAATGCGTTCAGGGGCTGTGATGCAACCTGGATTGACCATATCTAGACCCACAGCTGGATGAGACATAAGGGTGGACACTGTTGCGGCTGAGAGGTTTGGTGAGGTTGGGTGAGCAAACGCAGACCCTTTAAAGTAATACTGCGTGGTACCCATCGCATGGGTCCCAAATCTCCAGGTTCAAGGGCATCTTCCTACATCGAAAACATGCATGAGATACCCAGAAGATGGTACACCGTATGATGGGGAAATGTTTCTAAAACGCACCTCATTTCTCATCTGCTTGTGCCCGGGTTCGCCATTGCAGCCACTTTACTAGCAATCTCCCTCCTTGGAGCATCAGCACCTTTAACCTCCTGTTCCGTACAGGTTGCAATTTGTACTGAGGATGAACGGGAAGACGTGGAACCAATGAAAGACTAGCTCTTGGTGTTGGGACAGGCACAGGTCACTCTATTTTCCCATCAGGAAGAAGAATTAACCACAGGCTCAGCCTGCCCCCCGGAACCAGAACAGGGCCTGAAGCCATCCTGCGCTTTTGCGGCCAGCTCCCTAAAAAGCGAGTTGTAAAATGGAGGTTCAGGGCACTGCAATTCACAAACCTGCAGAGTTATAAATGATAACTCTCATCCACAAATATATTGAGGGAAGGCAAAGAAGAGGATTTGAAATCAAGGCAGAATTGCAGGAAACAGATTTCAGGAGGTAGATTCGAATCGCCTTTAAATCACATGAAAAGCAGAAAATCGTTGACAATGATGCCCTTGGCCAAAAAGGGCGTATGCGTTTTTTCCTGAATATATTCAGGAAAAAACGCATACGCCCTTTTTGGCCAACCAAGTAACCTGGAAAGGCAAATCAGCGCTACAAAAAAGTCTCGCTTCCCATCGGTCAAAAGGGCCATGCTGAAAAAAATGTCAAAACCAGAAATGCAGGACAGGCCATGGAGAAATGGGAGCCTTCCTATACTGATGGGCGGGATGTAAATTGCCAACAGCCACTCTGCAGAAGTGTACGGTGTGTCCTGAAACATCTAAAAAACACAGCTTAGAGAGCATAGGGCACTTCCACTCATGGGGGTATAAATTGGGAAAATGAAAAATCAGCAAGACACAAGCACCCCAAAGTTTAGGGCTGCTCTGTTGACAAGGACCTCCACTTCATTCCATCTTCAATATCCCAGGAAAGAGAAAAATGGATAAAGAAGTTGTGGTCCTTATGTACAATGGAATATCACTCAGCCATGAAATCAATGTCATAAGGCTAGTAGCAGCATGATGAGTGGATTTAGGTACGACGATTCTAAGTGAAATAAGTCACACAGAAAAGGACACTTCTCATAAGGTATCACTTATAGAGGGAATGTAAAAACCGTTACACTTGAACTGAATCAGAAAACAGAACAGAGTCACACATGCAGAAAACACACTATGGCTGCTTAACGGGAAAGGTGAGGTGGGGTGATACATAAAACAAGGGATTCAAATTAGCTCAGATACCGTTCCATAAACCCAATATGTAATAGACAAGACCTACTCCTTGCTCAGAGAACTGGACTCAACACGCCCTATTCACCACACAAGAATATATCTGACTAGTAATAATCTTAAAACCTATGTATTGATATCTCTCTGTTAGTGTGTCAAGTGGGTAAAAAGCGGCATAAACACAGCAGTGAAAAGCAGCTAAACCCCATTATAAAAATAAATTATTTTGAAAAACCCATGAAACAAAGACAGTGAAAGAGAGAGAAATTCTTACACAATGCGTTCAGGGGCTGTGATGCAACCTGGATTGACCATATCTAGACCCACAGCTGGATGAGACCTAAGGGTGGACACTGTTGCGGCTGAGAGGTTTGGTGAGGTTGGGTGAGCAAACGCAGACCCTTTAAAGTAATACTGCGTGGTACCCATCGCATGGGTCCCAAATCTCCAGGTTCAAGGGCATCTTCCTACATCGAAAACATGCATGAGATACCCAGAAGATGGTACACCGTATGATGGGGAAATGTTTCTAAAACGCACCACATTTCTCATCTGCTTGTGCCCGGGTTCGCCATTGCAGCCACTTTACTAGCAATCTCCCTCCTTGGAGCATCAGCACCTTTAACCTCCTGTTCCGTACAGGTTGCAATTTGTACTGAGGATGAACGGGAAGACGTGGAACCAATGAAAGACTAGCTCTTGGTGTTGGGACAGGCACAGGTCACTCTATTTTCCCATTAGGAAGAAGAATTAACCACAGGCTCAGCCTGCCCCCCGGAACCAGAACAGGGCCTTAAGCCATCCTGCGCTTTTGCGGCCAGCTCCCTAAAGAGCGAGTTGTAAAATGGAGGTTCAGGGCACTGCAATTCACAAACCTGCAGAGTTATAAATGATAACTCTCATCCACAAATATATTGAGGGAAGGCAAAGAAGAGGATTTGAAATCAAGGCAGAATTGCAGGAAACAGATTTCAGGAGGTAGATTCGAATCGCCTTTAAAGCACATGAAAAGTGGCAAAACGTTGACAATGATGCCCTTGGCCAAAAAGGGCGTATGCGTTTTTTCCTGAATGTATTCAGGAAAAAACGCATACGCCCTTTTTGGCCAACCAAGCAACCTGGAAAGGCAAATCAGCGCTACAAAGATGTCTCGCTTCCCATCGGTCAAAAGGGCCATGCTGAAAAAAGTGTCAAAACCAGAAATGCAGGACAGGCCATGGAGAAATGGGAGCCTTGCTACACTGATGGGCGGGATGTAAATTGTCAACAGCCACTCTGGAGAAGTGCACGGTGAGTCCTGAAACGTCTAAAAAGCAAAGCTTAGAGAGCATAGGGCACTTCCACTCATGGGGGTATAAATTGGGAAAATGAAAAATCAGCAAGACACAAGCACCCCAAAGTTTAGGGCTGCTCTGTTGACAAGAACCTCCACTTCATTCCACCTTCAATATCCCAGGAAAGAGAAAAATGGATAAAGAAGTTGTGGTCCTTATGTACAATGGAATATCACTCAGCCGTGAAATCAATGTCATAAGGCTAGTAGCAGCATGATGAGTGGATTTAGGTACGACGACTCTAAGTGAAATAAGTCACACAGCAAAGGACACTTCTCATAAGGTATCACTTATAGAGGGAATGTAAAAACCGTTACACTTGAACTGAATTACAAAACAGAACAGAGTCACACATGCAGAAAACACACTATGGCTGCTTAACGGGAAAGGTGAGGTGGGGTGATACATAAAACAAGGGATTCAAATTAGCTCAGATACCGTTCCATAAACCCAATATGTAATAGACAAGACCTACTCCTTGCTCAGAGAACTGGACTCAACACGCCCTATTCACCACACAAGAATATATCTGACTAGTAATAATCTTAAAACCTATGTATTGATATCTCTCTGTTAGTGTGTCAAGTGGGTAAAAAGCGGCATAAACACAGCAGTGAAAAGCAGCTAAACCCCATTATAAAAATAAATTACTTTGAAAAACCCATGAAACAAAGACAGTGAAAGAGAGAGAAATTCTTACACAATGCGTTCAGGGGCTGTGATGCAACCTGGATTGACCATATCTAGACCCACAGCTGGATGAGACATAAGGGTGGACACTGTTGCGGCTGAGAGGTTTGGTGAGGTTGGGTGAGCAAACGCAGACCCTTTAAAGTAATACTGCGTGGTACCCATCGCATGGGTCCCAAATCTCCAGGTTCAAGGGCATCTTCCTACATCGAAAACATGCATGAGATACCCAGAAGATGGTACACCGTATGATGGGGAAATGTTTCTAAAACGCACCT
This sequence comes from Balaenoptera borealis, assembly GCF_965194805.1. Taxonomy (NCBI): domain Eukaryota; kingdom Metazoa; phylum Chordata; class Mammalia; order Artiodactyla; family Balaenopteridae; genus Balaenoptera; species Balaenoptera borealis. The sequence goes on from NW_028123793.1 coordinate 143,061, forward strand.
CATTTCTCATCTGCTTGTGCCCGGGTTCGCCATTGCAGCCACTTTACTAGCAATCTCCCTCCTTGGAGCATCAGCACCTTTAACCTCCTGTTCCGTACAGGTTGCAATTTGTACTGAGGATGAACGGGAAGACGTGGAACCAATGAAAGACTAGCTCTTGGTGTTGGGACAGGCACAGGTCACTCTATTTTCCCATCAGGAAGAAGAATTAACCACAGGCTCAGCCTGCCCCCCGGAACCAGAACAGGGCCTTAAGCCATCCTGCGCTTTTGCGGCCAGCTCCCTAAAGAGCGAGTTGTAAAATGGAGGTTCAGGGCACTGCAATTCACAAACCTGCAGAGTTATAAATGATAACTCTCATCCACAAATATATTGAGGGAAGGCAAAGAAGAGGATTTGAAATCAAGGCAGAATTGCAGGAAACAGATTTCAGGAGGTAGATTCGAATCGCCTTTAAAGCACATGAAAAGCGGCAAAACGTTGACAATGATGCCCTTGGCCAAAAAGGGCGTATGCGTTTTTTCCTGAATATATTCAGGAAAAAACGCATACGCCCTTTTTGGCCAACCAAGCAACCTGGAAAGGCAAATCAGCGCTACAAAGATGTCTCGCTTCCCATCGGTCAAAAGGGCCATGCTGAAAAAAGTGTCAAAACCAGAAATGCAGGACAGGCCATGGAGAAATGGGAGCCTTGCTACACTGATGGGCGGGATGTAAATTGTCAACAGCCACTCTGGAGAAGTGTACGGTGAGTCCTGAAACGTCTAAAAAGCAAAGCTTAGAGAGCATAGGGCACTTCCACTCATGGGGGTATAAATTGGGAAAATGAAAAATCAGCAAGACACAAGCACCCCAAAGTTTAGGGCTGCTCTGTTGACAAGGACCTCCACTTCATTCCACCTTCAATATCCCAGGAAAGAGAAAAATGGATAAAGAAGTTGTGGTCTTATGTACAATGGAATATCACTCAGCCATGAAATCAATGTCATAAGGCTAGTAGCAGCATGATGAGTGGATTTAGGTACGACGACTCTAAGTGAAATAATTCACACAGAAAAGGACACTTCTCATAAGGTATCACTGATAGAGGGAATGTAAAAACCGTTACACTTGAACTGAATTACAAAACAGAACAGAGTCACACATGCAGAAAACACACTATGGCTGCTTAACGGGAAAGGTGAGGTGGGGTGATACATAAAACAAGGGTTTCAAATTAGCTCAGATACCGTTCCATAAAACCAATATGTAATAGACAAGACCTACTCCTTGCTCAGAGAACTGGACTCAACACGCCCTATTCACCGCACAAGAATATATCTGACTAGTAATAATCTTAAAACCTATGTATTGATATCTCTCTGTTAGTGTGTCAAGTGGGTGTAAAGCGGCATAAACACAGCAGTGAAAAGCAGCTAAACCCCATTATAAAAATAAATTACTTTGAAAAACCCGTGAAACAAAGACAGTGAAAGAGAGCGAAATTCTTACACAATGCGTTCAGGGGCTGTGATGCAACCTGGATTGACCATATCTAGACCCACAGCTGGATGAGACATAAGGGTGGACACTGTTGCGGCTGAGAGGTTTGGTGAGGTTGGGTGAGCAAACGCAGACCCTTTAAAGTAATACTGCGTGGTACCCATCGCATGGGTCCCAAATCTCCAGGTTCAAGGGCATCTTCCTACATCGAAAACATGCATGAGATACCCAGAAGATGGTACACCGTATGATGGGGAAATGTTTCTAAAACGCACCTCATTTCTCATCTGCTTGTGCCCGGGTTCGCCATTGCAGCCACTTTACTAGCAATCTCCCTCCTTGGAGCATCAGCACCTTTAACCTCCTGTTCCGTACAGGTTGCAATTTGTACTGAGGATGAACGGGAAGACGTGGAACCAATGAAAGACTAGCTCTTGGTGTTGGGACAGGCACAGGTCACTCTATTTTCCCATCAGGAAGAAGAATTAACCACAGGCTCAGCCTGCCCCCCGGAACCAGAACAGGGCCTGAAGCCATCCTGCGCTTTTGCGGCCAGCTCCCTAAAAAGCGAGTTGTAAAATGGAGGTTCAGGGCACTGCAATTCACAAACCTGCAGAGTTATAAATGATAACTCTCATCCACAAATATATTGAGGGAAGGCAAAGAAGAGGATTTGAAATCAAGGCAGAATTGCAGGAAACAGATTTCAGGAGGTAGATTCGAATCGCCTTTAAAGCACATGAAAAGCGGCAAAACGTTGACAATGATGCCCTTGGCCAAAAAGGGCGTATGCGTTTTTTCCTGAATATATTCAGGAAAAAACGCATACGCCCTTTTTGGCCAACCAAGCAACCTGGAAAGGCAAATCAGCGCTACAAAGATGTCTCGCTTCCCATCGGTCAAAAGGGCCATGCTGAAAAAAGTGTCAAAACCAGAAATGCAGGACAGGCCATGGAGAAATGGGAGCCTTGCTACACTGATGGGCGGGATGTAAATTGTCAACAGCCACTCTGGAGAAGTGTACGGTGAGTCCTGAAACGTCTAAAAAGCAAAGCTTAGAGAGCATAGGGCACTTCCACTCATGGGGGTATAAATTGGGAAAATGAAAAATCAGCAAGACACAAGCACCCCAAAGTTTAGGGCTGCTCTGTTGACAAGGACCTCCACTTCATTCCACCTTCAATATCCCAGGAAAGAGAAAAATGGATAAAGAAGTTGTGGTCCTTATGTACAATGGAATATCACTCAGCCATGAAATCAATGTCATAAGGCTAGTAGCAGCATGATGAGTGGATTTAGGTACGACGACTCTAAGTGAAATAAGTCACACAGAAAAGGACACTTCTCATAAGGTATCACTGATAGAGGGAATGTAAAAACCGTTACACTTGAACTGAATTACAAAACAGAACAGAGTCACACATGCAGAAAACACACTATGGCTGCTTAACGGGAAAGGTGAGGTGGGGTGATACATAAAACAAGGGTTTCAAATTAGCTCAGATACCGTTCCATAAAACCAATATGTAATAGACAAGACCTACTCCTTGCTCAGAGAACTGGACTCAACACGCCCTATTCACCGCACAAGAATATATCTGACTAGTAATAATCTTAAAACCTATGTATTGATATCTCTCTGTTAGTGTGTCAAGTGGGTGTAAAGCGGCATAAACACAGCAGTGAAAAGCAGCTAAACCCCATTATAAAAATAAATTACTTTGAAAAACCCGTGAAACAAAGACAGTGAAAGAGAGCGAAATTCTTACACAATGCGTTCAGGGGCTGTGATGCAACCTGGATTGACCATATCTAGACCCACAGCTGGATGAGACATAAGGGTGGACACTGTTGCGGCTGAGAGGTTTGGTGAGGTTGGGTGAGCAAACGCAGACCCTTTAAAGTAATACTGCGTGGTACCCATCGCATGGGTCCCAAATCTCCAGGTTCAAGGGCATCTTCCTACATCGAAAACATGCATGAGATACCCAGAAGATGGTACACCGTATGATGGGGAAATGTTTCTAAAACGCACCTCATTTCTCATCTGCTTGTGCCCGGGTTCGCCATTGCAGCCACTTTACTAGCAATCTCCCTCCTTGGAGCATCAGCACCTTTAACCTCCTGTTCCGTACAGGTTGCAATTTGTACTGAGGATGAACGGGAAGACGTGGAACCAATGAAAGACTAGCTCTTGGTGTTGGGACAGGCACAGGTCACTCTATTTTCCCATCAGGAAGAAGAATTAACCACAGGCTCAGCCTGCCCCCCGGAACCAGAACAGGGCCTGAAGCCATCCTGCGCTTTTGCGGCCAGCTCCCTAAAAAGCGAGTTGTAAAATGGAGGTTCAGGGCACTGCAATTCACAAACCTGCAGAGTTATAAATGATAACTCTCATCCACAAATATATTGAGGGAAGGCAAAGAAGAGGATTTGAAATCAAGGCAGAATTGCAGGAAACAGATTTCAGGAGGTAGATTCGAATCGCCTTTAAATCACATGAAAAGCAGAAAATCGTTGACAATGATGCCCTTGGCCAAAAAGGGCGTATGCGTTTTTTCCTGAATATATTCAGGAAAAAACGCATACGCCCTTTTTGGCCAACCAAGTAACCTGGAAAGGCAAATCAGCGCTACAAAAAAGTCTCGCTTCCCATCGGTCAAAAGGGCCATGCTGAAAAAAATGTCAAAACCAGAAATGCAGGACAGGCCATGGAGAAATGGGAGCCTTCCTATACTGATGGGCGGGATGTAAATTGCCAACAGCCACTCTGCAGAAGTGTACGGTGTGTCCTGAAACATCTAAAAAACACAGCTTAGAGAGCATAGGGCACTTCCACTCATGGGGGTATAAATTGGGAAAATGAAAAATCAGCAAGACACAAGCACCCCAAAGTTTAGGGCTGCTCTGTTGACAAGGACCTCCACTTCATTCCATCTTCAATATCCCAGGAAAGAGAAAAATGGATAAAGAAGTTGTGGTCCTTATGTACAATGGAATATCACTCAGCCATGAAATCAATGTCATAAGGCTAGTAGCAGCATGATGAGTGGATTTAGGTACGACGATTCTAAGTGAAATAAGTCACACAGAAAAGGACACTTCTCATAAGGTATCACTTATAGAGGGAATGTAAAAACCGTTACACTTGAACTGAATCAGAAAACAGAACAGAGTCACACATGCAGAAAACACACTATGGCTGCTTAACGGGAAAGGTGAGGTGGGGTGATACATAAAACAAGGGATTCAAATTAGCTCAGATACCGTTCCATAAACCCAATATGTAATAGACAAGACCTACTCCTTGCTCAGAGAACTGGACTCAACACGCCCTATTCACCACACAAGAATATATCTGACTAGTAATAATCTTAAAACCTATGTATTGATATCTCTCTGTTAGTGTGTCAAGTGGGTAAAAAGCGGCATAAACACAGCAGTGAAAAGCAGCTAAACCCCATTATAAAAATAAATTATTTTGAAAAACCCATGAAACAAAGACAGTGAAAGAGAGAGAAATTCTTACACAATGCGTTCAGGGGCTGTGATGCAACCTGGATTGACCATATCTAGACCCACAGCTGGATGAGACCTAAGGGTGGACACTGTTGCGGCTGAGAGGTTTGGTGAGGTTGGGTGAGCAAACGCAGACCCTTTAAAGTAATACTGCGTGGTACCCATCGCATGGGTCCCAAATCTCCAGGTTCAAGGTCATCTTCCTACATCGAAAACATGCATGAGATACCCAGAAGATGGTACACCGTGTGATGGGGAAAGGTTTCTAAAACGCACCTCATTTCTCATCTGCTTGTGCCCGGGTTCGCCATTGCAGCCACTTTACTAGCAATCTCCCTCCTTGGAGCATCAGCACCTTTAACCTCCTGTTCCGTACAGGTTGCAATTTGTACTGAGGATGAACGGGAAGACGTGGAACCAATGAAAGACTAGCTCTTGGTGTTGGGACTGGCACAGGTCACTCTATTTTCCCATCAGGAAGAAGAATTAACCACAGGCTCAGCCTGCCCCCCGGAACCAGAACAGGGCCTGAAGCCATCCTGCGCTTTTGCGGCCAGCTCCCTAAAAAGCGAGTTGTAAAATGGAGGTTCAGGGCACTGCAATTCACAAACCTGCAGAGTTATAAATGATAACTCTCATCCACAAATATATTGAGGGAAGGCAAAGAAGAGGATTTGAAATCAAGGCAGAATTGCAGGAAACAGATTTCAGGAGGTAGATTCGAATCGCCTTTAAAGCACATGAAAAGCGGCAAAACGTTGACAATGATGCCCTTGGCCAAAAAGGGCGTATGCGTTTTTTCCTGAATATATTCAGGAAAAAACGCATACGCCCTTTTTGGCCAACCAAGCAACCTGGAAAGGCAAATCAGCGCTACAAAGATGTCTCGCTTCCCATCGGTCAAAAGGGCCATGCTGAAAAAAGTGTCAAAACCAGAAATGCAAGACAGGCCATGGAGAAATGGGAGCCTTGCTACACTGATGGGTGGGATGTAAATTGTCAACAGCCACTCTGGAGAAGTGTACGGTGAGTCCTGAAACGTCTAAAAAGCAAAGCTTAGAGAGCATAGGGCACTTCCACTCATGGGGGTATAAATTGGGAAAATGAAAAATCAGCAAGACACAAGCACCCCAAAGTTTAGGGCTGCTCTGTTGACAAGGACCTCCACTTCATTCCACCTTCAATATCCCAGGAAAGAGAAAAATGGATAAAGAAGTTGTGGTCCTTATGTACAATGGAATATCACTCAGCCATGAAATCAATGTCATAAGGCTAGTAGCAGCATGATGAGTGGATTTAGGTACGACGACTCTAAGTGAAATAATTCACACAGAAAAGGACACTTCTCATAAGGTATCACTGATAGAGGGAATGTAAAAACCGTTACACTTGAACTGAATTACAAAACAGAACAGAGTCACACATGCAGAAAACACACTATGGCTGCTTAACGGGAAAGGTGAGGTGGGGTGATACATAAAACAAGGGTTTCAAATTAGCTCAGATACCGTTCCATAAAACCAATATGTAATAGACAAGACCTACTCCTTGCTCAGAGAACTGGACTCAACACGCCCTATTCACCGCACAAGAATATATCTGACTAGTAATAATCTTAAAACCTATGTATTGATATCTCTCTGTTAGTGTGTCAAGTGGGTGTAAAGCGGCATAAACACAGCAGTGAAAAGCAGCTAAACCCCATTATAAAAATAAATTACTTTGAAAAACCCGTGAAACAAAGACAGTGAAAGAGAGCGAAATTCTTACACAATGCGTTCAGGGGCTGTGATGCAACCTGGATTGACCATATCTAGACCCACAGCTGGATGAGACATAAGGGTGGACACTGTTGCGGCTGAGAGGTTTGGTGAGGTTGGGTGAGCAAACGCAGACCCTTTAAAGTAATACTGCGTGGTACCCATCGCATGGGTCCCAAATCTCCAGGTTCAAGGGCATCTTCCTACATCGAAAACATGCATGAGATACCCAGAAGATGGTACACCGTATGATGGGGAAATGTTTCTAAAACGCACCTCATTTCTCATCTGCTTGTGCCCGGGTTCGCCATTGCAGCCACTTTACTAGCAATCTCCCTCCTTGGAGCATCAGCACCTTTAACCTCCTGTTCCGTACAGGTTGCAATTTGTACTGAGGATGAACGGGAAGACGTGGAACCAATGAAAGACTAGCTCTTGGTGTTGGGACAGGCACAGGTCACTCTATTTTCCCATCAGGAAGAAGAATTAACCACAGGCTCAGCCTGCCCCCCGGAACCAGAACAGGGCCTGAAGCCATCCTGCGCTTTTGCGGCCAGCTCCCTAAAAAGCGAGTTGTAAAATGGAGGTTCAGGGCACTGCAATTCACAAACCTGCAGAGTTATAAATGATAACTCTCATCCACAAATATATTGAGGGAAGGCAAAGAAGAGGATTTGAAATCAAGGCAGAATTGCAGGAAACAGATTTCAGGAGGTAGATTCGAATCGCCTTTAAATCACATGAAAAGCAGAAAATCGTTGACAATGATGCCCTTGGCCAAAAAGGGCGTATGCGTTTTTTCCTGAATATATTCAGGAAAAAACGCATACGCCCTTTTTGGCCAACCAAGTAACCTGGAAAGGCAAATCAGCGCTACAAAAAAGTCTCGCTTCCCATCGGTCAAAAGGGCCATGCTGAAAAAAATGTCAAAACCAGAAATGCAGGACAGGCCATGGAGAAATGGGAGCCTTCCTATACTGATGGGCGGGATGTAAATTGCCAACAGCCACTCTGCAGAAGTGTACGGTGTGTCCTGAAACATCTAAAAAACACAGCTTAGAGAGCATAGGGCACTTCCACTCATGGGGGTATAAATTGGGAAAATGAAAAATCAGCAAGTCACAAGCACCCCAAAGTTTAGGGCTGCTCTGTTGACAAGGACCTCCACTTCATTCCACCTTCAATATCCCAGGAAAGAGAAAAATGGATAAAGAAGTTGTGGTCCTTATGTACAATGGAATATCACTCAGCCATGAAATCAATGTCATAAGGCTAGTAGCAGCATGATGAGTGGATTTAGGTACGACGATTCTAAGTGAAATAAGTCACACAGAAAAGGACACTTCTCATAAGGTATCACTTATAGAGGGAATGTAAAAACCGTTACACTTGAACTGAATCAGAAAACAGAACAGAGTCACACATGCAGAAAACACACTATGGCTGCTTAACGGGAAAGGTGAGGTGGGGTGATACATAAAACAAGGGATTCAAATTAGCTCAGATACCGTTCCATAAACCCAATATGTAATAGACAAGACCTACTCCTTGCTCAGAGAACTGGACTCAACACGCCCTATTCACCACACAAGAATATATCTGACTAGTAATAATCTTAAAACCTATGTATTGATATCTCTCTGTTAGTGTGTCAAGTGGGTAAAAAGCGGCATAAACACAGCAGTGAAAAGCAGCTAAACCCCATTATAAAAATAAATTATTTTGAAAAACCCATGAAACAAAGACAGTGAAAGAGAGAGAAATTCTTACACAATGCGTTCAGGGGCTGTGATGCAACCTGGATTGACCATATCTAGACCCACAGCTGGATGAGACCTAAGGGTGGACACTGTTGCGGCTGAGAGGTTTGGTGAGGTTGGGTGAGCAAACGCAGACCCTTTAAAGTAATACTGCGTGGTACCCATCGCATGGGTCCCAAATCTCCAGGTTCAAGGTCATCTTCCTACATCGAAAACATGCATGAGATACCCAGAAGATGGTACACCGTGTGATGGGGAAAGGTTTCTAAAACGCACCTCATTTCTCATCTGCTTGTGCCCGGGTTCGCCATTCCAGCCACTTTACTAGCAATCTCCCTCCTTGGAGCATCAGCACCTTTAACCTCCTGTTCCGTACAGGTTGCAATTTGTACTGAGGATGAACGGGAAGACGTGGAACCAATGAAAGACTAGCTCTTGGTGTTGGGACTGGCACAGGTCACTCTATTTTCCCATCAGGAAGAAGAATTAACCACAGGCTCAGCCTGCCCCCCGGAACCAGAACAGGGCCTGAAGCCATCCTGCGCTTTTGCGGCCAGCTCCCTAAAAAGCGAGTTGTAAAATGGAGGTTCAGGGCACTGCAATTCACAAACCTGCAGAGTTATAAATGATAACTCTCATCCACAAATATATTGAGGGAAGGCAAAGAAGAGGATTTGAAATCAAGGCAGAATTGCAGGAAACAGATTTCAGGAGGTAGATTCGAATCGCCTTTAAAGCACATGAAAAGCGGCAAAACGTTGACAATGATGCCCTTGGCCAAAAAGGGCGTATGCGTTTTTTCCTGAATATATTCAGGAAAAAACGCATACGCCCTTTTTGGCCAACCAAGCAACCTGGAAAGGCAAATCAGCGCTACAAAGATGTCTCGCTTCCCATCGGTCAAAAGGGCCATGCTGAAAAAAGTGTCAAAACCAGAAATGCAGGACAGGCCATGGAGAAATGGGAGCCTTGCTACACTGATGGGCGGGATGTAAATTGTCAACAGCCACTCTGGAGAAGTGTACGGTGAGTCCTGAAACGTCTAAAAAGCAAAGCTTAGAGAGCATAGGGCACTTCCACTCATGGGGGTATAAATTGGGAAAATGAAAAATCAGCAAGACACAAGCACCCCAAAGTTTAGGGCTGCTCTGTTGACAAGGACCTCCACTTCATTCCACCTTCAATATCCCAGGAAAGAGAAAAATGGATAAAGAAGTTGTGGTCCTTATGTACAATGGAATATCACTCAGCCATGAAATCAATGTCATAAGGCTAGTAGCAGCATGATGAGTGGATTTAGGTACGACGACTCTAAGTGAAATAAGTCACACAGAAAAGGACACTTCTCATAAGGTATCACTGATAGAGGGAATGTAAAAACCGTTACACTTGAACTGAATTACAAAACAGAACAGAGTCACACATGCAGAAAACACACTATGGCTGCTTAACGGGAAAGGTGAGGTGGGGTGATACATAAAACAAGGGATTCAAATTAGCTCAGATACCGTTCCATAAACCCAATATGTAATAGACAAGACCTACTCCTTGCTCAGAGAACTGGACTCAACACGCCCTATTCACCACACAAGAATATATCTGACTAGTAATAATCTTAAAACCTATGTATTGATATCTCTCTGTTAGTGTGTCAAGTGGGTAAAAAGCGGCATAAACACAGCAGTGAAAAGCAGCTAAACCCCATTATAAAAATAAATTATTTTGAAAAACCCATGAAACAAAGACAGTGAAAGAGAGAGAAATTCTTACACAATGCGTTCAGGGGCTGTGATGCAACCTGGATTGACCATATCTAGACCCACAGCTGGATGAGACCTAAGGGTGGACACTGTTGCGGCTGAGAGGTTTGGTGAGGTTGGGTGAGCAAACGCAGACCCTTTAAAGTAATACTGCGTGGTACCCATCGCATGGGTCCCAAATCTCCAGGTTCAAGGTCATCTTCCTACATCGAAAACATGCATGAGATACCCAGAAGATGGTACACCGTGTGATGGGGAAAGGTTTCTAAAACGCACCTCATTTCTCATCTGCTTGTGCCCGGGTTCGCCATTCCAGCCACTTTACTAGCAATCTCCCTCCTTGGAGCATCAGCACCTTTAACCTCCTGTTCCGTACAGGTTGCAATTTGTACTGAGGATGAACGGGAAGACGTGGAACCAATGAAAGACTAGCTCTTGGTGTTGGGACAGGCACAGGTCACTCTATTTTCCCATCAGGAAGAAGAATTAACCACAGGCTCAGCCTGCCCCCCGGAACCAGAACAGGGCCTGAAGCCATCCTGCGCTTTTGCGGCCAGCTCCCTAAAAAGCGAGTTGTAAAATGGAGGTTCAGGGCACTGCAATTCACAAACCTGCAGAGTTATAAATGATAACTCTCGTCCACAAATATATTGAGGGAAGGCAAAGAAGAGGATTTGAAATCAAGGCAGAATTGCAGGAAACAGATTTCAGGAGGTAGATTCGAATCGCCTTTAAAGCACATGAAAAGCGGCAAAACGTTGACAATGATGCCCTTGGCCAAAAAGGGCGTATGCGTTTTTTCCTGAATATATTCAGGAAAAAACGCATACGCCCTTTTTGGCCAACCAAGCAACCTGGAAAGGCAAATCAGCGCTACAAAGAAGTCTCGCTTCCCATCGGTCAAAAGGGCCATGCTGAAAAAAGTGTCAAAACCAGAAATGCAGGACAGGCCATGGAGAAATGGGAGCCTTGCTACACTGATGGGCGGGATGTAAATTGTCAACAGCCACTCTGGAGAAGTGTACGGTGAGTCCTGAAACGTCTAAAAAGCAAAGCTTAGAGAGCATAGGGCACTTCCACTCATGGGGGTATAAATTGGGAAAATGAAAAATCAGCAAGACACAAGCACCCCAAAGTTTAGGGCTGCTCTGTTGACAAGGACCTCCACTTCATTCCACCTTCAATATCCCAGGAAAGAGAAAAATGGATAAAGAAGTTGTGGTCCTTATGTACAATGGAATATCACTCAGCTGTGAAATCAATGTCATAAGGCTAGTAGCAGCATGATGAGTGGATTTAGGTACAACGACTCTAAGTGAAATAAGTCACACAGAAAAGGACACTTCTCATAAGGTATCACTGATAGAGGGAATGTAAAAACCGTTACACTTGAACTGAATTACAAAACAGAACAGAGTCACACATGCAGAAAACACACTATGGCTGCTTAACGGGAAAGGTGAGGTGGGGTGATACATAAAACAAGGGTTTCAAATTAGCTCAGATACCGTTCCATAAAACCAATATGTAATAGACAAGACCTACTCCTTGCTCAGAGAACTGGACTCAACACGCCCTATTCACCGCACAAGAATATATCTGACTAGTAATAATCTTAAAACTTATGTATTGATATCTCTCTGTTAGTGTGTCAAGTGGGTGTAAAGCGGCATAAACACAGCAGTGAAAAGCAGCTAAACCCCATTATAAAAATAAATTACTTTGAAAAACCCATGAAACAAAGACAGTGAAAGAGATAGAAATTCTTACACAATGCGTTCAGGGGCTGTGATGCAACCTGGATTGACCATATCTAGACCCACAGCTGGATGAGACATAAGGGTGGACACTCTTGGGGCTGAGAGGTTTGGTGAGGTTGGGTGAGCAAACGCAGACCCTTTAAAGTAATACTGCATGGTACCCATCGCATGGGTCCCAAATCTCCAGGTTCAAGGTCATCTTCCTACATCGAAAACATGCATGAGATACCCAGAAGATGGTACACCGTGTGATGGGGAAAGGTTTCTAAAACGCACCTCATTTCTCATCAGCTTGTGCCCGGGTTCGCCATTGCAGCCACTTTACTAGCAATCTCCCTCCTTGGAGCATCAGCACCTTTAACCTCCTGTTCCGTACAGGTTGCAATTTGTACTGAGGATGAACGGGAAGACGTGGAACCAATGAAAGACTAGCTCTTGGTGTTGGGACAGGCACAGGTCACTCTATTTTCCCATCAGGAAGAAGAATTAACCACAGGCTCAGCCTGCCCCCCGGAACCAGAACAGGGCCTGAAGCCATCCTGCGCTTTTGCGGCCAGCTCCCTAAAAAGCGAGTTGTAAAATGGAGGTTCAGGGCACTGCAATTCACAAACCTGCAGAGTTATAAATGATAACTCTCATCCACAAATATATTGAGGGAAGGCAAAGAAGAGGATTTGAAATCAAGGCAGAATTGCAGGAAACAGATTTCAGGAGGTAGATTCGAATCGCCTTTAAAGCACATGAAAAGCGGCAAAACGTTGACAATGATGCCCTTGGCCAAAAAGGGCGTATGCGTTTTTTCCTGAATATATTCAGGAAAAAACGCATACGCCCTTTTTGGCCAACCAAGCAACCTGGAAAGGCAAATCAGCGCTACAAAGATGTCTCGCTTCCCATCGGTCAAAAGGGCCATGCTGAAAAAAGTGTCAAAACCAGAAATGCAGGACAGGCCATGGAGAAATGGGAGCCTTGCTACACTGATGGGCGGGATGTAAATTGTCAACAGCCACTCTGGAGAAGTGTACGGTGAGTCCTGAAACGTCTAAAAAGCAAAGCTTAGGGAGCATAGGGCACTTCCACTCATGGGGGTATAAATTGGGAAAATGAAAAATCAGCAAGACACAAGCACCCCAAAGTTTAGGGCTGCTCTGTTGACAAGGACCTCCACTTCATTCCACCTTCAATATCCCAGGAAAGAGAAAAATGGATAAAGAAGTTGTGGTCCTTATGTACAATGGAATATCACTCAGCCGTGAAATCAATGTCATAAGGCTAGTAGCAGCATGATGAGTGGATTTAGGTACGACGACTCTAAGTGAAATAAGTCACACAGCAAAGGACACTTCTCATAAGGTATCACTTATAGAGGGAATGTAAAAACCGTTACACTTGAACTGAATTACAAAACAGAACAGAGTCACACATGCAGAAAACACACTATGGCTGCTTAACGGGAAAGGTGAGGTGGGGTGATACATAAAACAAGGGTTTCAAATTAGCTCAGATACCGTTCCATAAACCCAATATGTAATAGACAAGACCTACTCCTTGCTCAGAGAACTGGACTCAACACGCCCTATTCACCGCACAAGAATATATCTGAGTAGTAATAATCTTAAAACCTATGTATTCATATCTCTCTGTTAGTGTGTCAAGTGGGTAAAAAGCGGCATAAACACAGCAGTGAAAAGCAGCTAAACCCCATTATAAAAATAAATTACTTTGAAAAACCCATGAAACAAAGACAGTGAAAGAGAGAGAAATTCTTACACAATGCGTTCAGGGGCTGTGATGCAACCTGGATTGACCATATCTAGACCCACAGCTGGATGAGACATAAGGGTGGACACTGTTGCGGCTGAGAGGTTTGGTGAGGTTGGGTGAGCAAACGCAGACCCTTTAAAGTAATACTGCGTGGTACCCATCGCATGGGTCCCAAATCTCCAGGTTCAAGGGCATCTTCCTACATCGAAAACATGCATGAGATACCCAGAAGATGGTACACCGTATGATGGGGAAATGTTTCTAAAACGCACCTCATTTCTCATCTGCTTGTGCCCGGGTTCGCCATTGCAGCCACTTTACTAGCAATCTCCCTCCTTGGAGCATCAGCACCTTTAACCTCCTGTTCCGTACAGGTTGCAATTTGTACTGAGGATGAACGGGAAGACGTGGAACCAATGAAAGACTAGCTCTTGGTGTTGGGACAGGCACAGGTCACTCTATTTTCCCATCAGGAAGAAGAATTAACCACAGGCTCAGCCTGCCCCCCGGAACCAGAACAGGGCCTTAAGCCATCCTGCGCTTTTGCGGCCAGCTCCCTAAAGACAGAGTTGTAAAATGGAGGTTCAGGGCACTGCAATTCACAAACCTGCAGAGTTATAAATGATAACTCTCATCCACAAATATATTGAGGGAAGGCAAAGAAGAGGATTTGAAATCAAGGCAGAATTGCAGGAAACAGATTTCAGGAGGTAGATTCGAATCGCCTTTAAAGCACATGAAAAGCGGCAAAACGTTGACAATGATGCCCTTGGCCAAAAAGGGCGTATGCGTTTTTTCCTGAATATATTCAGGAAAAAACGCATACGCCCTTTTTGGCCAACCAAGCAACCTGGAAAGGCAAATCAGCACTACAAAGATGTCTCGCTTCCCATCGGTCAAAAGGGCCATGCTGAAAAGAGTGTCAAAACCAGAAATGCAGGACAGGCCATGGAGAAATGGGAGCCTTGCTACACTGATGGGCGGGATGTAAATTGTCAACAGCCACTCTGGAGAAGTGTACGGTGAGTCCTGAAACGTCTAAAAAGCAAAGCTTAGAGAGCATAGGGCACTTCCACTCATGGGGGTATAAATTGGGAAAATGAAAAATCAGCAAGACACAAGCACCCCAAAGTTTAGGGCTGCTCTGTTGACAAGGACCTCCACTTCATTCCACCTTCAATATCCCAGGAAAGAGAAAAATGGATAAAGAAGTTGTGGTCCTTATGTACAATGGAATATCACTCAGCCGTGAAATCAATGTCATAAGGCTAGTAGCAGCATGATGAGTGGATTTAGGTACGACGACTCTAAGTGAAATAAGTCACACAGCAAAGGACACTTCTCATAAGGTATCACTTATAGAGGGAATGTAAAAACCGTTACACTTGAACTGAATTACAAAACAGAACAGAGTCACACATGCAGAAAACACACTATGGCTGCTTAACGGGAAAGGTGAGGTGGGGTGATACATAAAACAAGGGTTTCAAATTAGCTCAGATACCGTTCCATAAACCCAATATGTAATAGACAAGACCTACTCCTTGCTCAGAGAACTGGACTCAACACGCCCTATTCACCGCACAAGAATATATCTCACTAGTAATAATCTTAAAACCTATGTATTGATATGTCTCTGTTAGTGTGTCAAGTGGGTAAAAAGCGGCATAAACACAGCAGTGAAAAGCAGCTAAACCCCATTATAAAAATAAATTACTTTGAAAAACCCATGAAACAAAGACAGTGAAAGAGAGAGAAATTCTTACACAATGCGTTCCCGGGCTGTGATGCAACCTGGATTGACCATATCTAGACCCACAGCTGGATGAGACATAAGGGTGGACACTGTTGCGGCTGAGAGGTTTGGTGAGGTTGGGTGAGCAAACGCAGACCCTTTAAAGTAATACTGCGTGGTACCCATCGCATGGGTCCCAAATCTCCAGGTTCAAGGGCATCTTCCTACATCGAAAACATGCATGAGAAACCCAGAAGATGGTACACCGTGTGATGTGGAAAGGTTTCTAAAACGCATCTCATTTCTCATCTCCTTGTGCCCGGGTTCGCTATTCCAGCCACTTTACTAGCAATCTCCCTACTTGGAGCATCAGCACCTTTAACTTCCTGCTCCGTACAGGTTGCAATTTGTCCTGAGGGTGAACGGGAAGACGTGGAACCAATGAGAGACTAGCTCTTGGTGTTGGGACAGGCACAGGTCACTCTATTTTCCCATCAGGAAGAAGAATTAACCACAGGCTCAGCCTGCCCCCGGAACCAGAACAGGGCCTGAAGGCATCCTGCGCTTTTGCGGCCAGCTCCCTAAAAAGCGAGTTGCAAAATGGAGGTTCAGGGAACTGCAATTCACAAACCTGCAGTGTTATAAATGATAACTCTCGTCCACAAATATATTGAGGGAAGGCAAAGAAGAGGATTTGAAATCAAGGCAGAATTGCAGGAAACAGATTTCAGGAGGTAGATTCGAATCGCCTTTAAAGCACATGAAAAGCGGCAAAACGTTGACAATGATGCCCTTGGCCAAAAAGGGCGTATGCGTTTTTTCCTGAATATATTCAGGAAAAAACGCATACGCCCTTTTTGGCCAACCAAGCAACATGGAAAGGCAAATCAGCGTTACAAAGATGTCTCGCTTCCCATCGGTTAAAAAGGCCATGCTGAATAAAGTGTCAAAACCAGAAATGCAGGACAGGCCATGGAGAAATGGGAGCCTTGCTACACTGATGGGCGGGATGTAAATTGCCAACAGCCACTCTGGAGAAGCGTACGGTGAGTCCTGAAACATCTAAAAAACAAAGCTTAGAGAGCATAGGGCACTTCCACTCATGGGGTTATAAATTGGGAAAATTAAAAATCAGCAAGACACAAGCACCCCAAAGTTTAGGGCTGCTCTGTTGACAAGGACCTCCACTTCATTCCACCTTCAATATCCCAGGAAAGAGAAAAATGGATAAAGAAGTTGTGGTCCTTATGTACAATGGAATATCACTCAGCCGTGAAATCAATGTCATAAGGCTAGTACCAGCATGATGAGTGGATTTAGGTACGACGACTCTAAGTGAAATAAGTCACACAGAAAAGGACACTTCTCATAAGGTATCACTTATAGAGGGAATGTAAAAACCGTTACACTTGAACTGAATTACAAAAGAGAACAGAGTCACACATGCAGAAAACACACTATGGCTGCTTAACGGGAAAGGTGAGGTGGGGTGATACATAAAACAAGGGTATCAAATTAGCTCAGATACCGTTCCATAAAACCAATATGTAATAGACAAGACCTACTCCTTGCTCAGAGAACTGGACTCAACACGCCCTATTCACCGCACAAGAATATATCTGACTAGTAATAATCTTAAAACCTATGTATTGATATCTCTCTGTTAGTGGGTCAAGCGGGTAAAAAGCGGCATAAACACAGCAGTGAAAAGCAGCTAAACCCCATTATAAAAATAAATTACTTTGAAACACCCATGAAACAAAGACAGTGAAAGAGAGAGAAATTCTTACACAATGCGTTCAGGGGCTGTGATGCAACCTGGATTGACCATATCTAGACCCACAGCTGGATGAGACATAAGGGTGGACACTGTTGCGGCTGAGAGGTTTGGTGAGGTTGGGTGAGCAAACGCAGACCCTTTAAAGTAATACTGCGTGGTACCCATCGCATGGGTCCCAAATCTCCAGGTTCAAGGGCATCTTCCTACATCGAAAACATGCATGAGATACCCAGAAGATGGTACACCGTGTGATGGGGATAGGTTACTAAAACGCACCTCATTTCTCATCTGCTTGTGCCCGGGTTCGCCATTGCAGCCACTTTACTAGCAATCTCCCTCCTTGGAGCATCAGCACCTTTAACCTCCTGTTCCGTACAGGTTGCAATTTGTCCTGAGGATGAACGGGAAGACGTGGAACCAACGAGAGACTAGCTCTTGGTGTTGGGACAGGCACAGGTCACTCTATTTTCCCATCAGGAAGAAGAATTAACCACAGGATCAGCCTGCCCCCCAGAACCAGAACAGGGCCTGAAGCCATCCTGCGCTTTTGCGGCCAGCTCCCTAAAAAGCGAGTTGTAAAATGGAGGTTCAGGGCACTGCAATTCACAAACCTGCAGAGTTATAAATGATAACTCTCATCCACAAATATATTGAGGGAAGGCAAAGAAGAGGATTTGAAATCAAGGCAGAATTGCAGGAAACAGATTTCAGGAGGTAGATTCGAATCGCCTTTAAATCACATGAAAAGCAGAAAATCGTTGACAATGATGCCCTTGGCCAAAAAGGGCGTATGCGTTTTTTCCTGAATATATTCAGGAAAAAACGCATACGCCCTTTTTGGCCAACCAAGTAACCTGGAAAGGCAAATCAGCGCTACAAACAAGTCTCGCTTCCCATCGGTCAAAAGGGCCATGCTGAAAAAAATGTCAAAACCAGAAATGGAGGACAGGCCATGGAGAAATGGGAGACATCCTATACTGATGGGCGGGATGTAAATTGCCAACAGCCACTCTGCAGAAGTGTACGGTGTGTCCTGAAACATCTAAAAAACACAGCTTAGAGAGCATAGGGCACTTCCACTCATGGGGGTATAAATTGGGAAAATGAAAAATCAGCAAGACACAAGCACCCCAAAGTTTAGGGCTGCTCTGTTGACAAGGACCTCCACTTCATTCCACCTTCAATATCCCAGGAAAGAGAAAAATGGATAAAGAAGTTGTGGTCCTTATGTACAATGGAATATCACTCAGCCATGAAATCAATGTCATAAGACTAGTAGCAGCATGATGAGTGGATTTAGGTACAACGATTCTAAGTGAAATAAGTCACACAGAAAAGGACACTTCTCATAAGGTATCACTTATAGAGGGAATGTAAAAACCATTACACTTGAACTGAATCAGAAAACAGAACAGAGTCACACATGCAGAAAACACACTATGGCTGCTTAACGGGAAAGGTGAGGTGGGGTGATACATAAAACAAGGGATTCAAATTAGCTCAGATACCGTTCCATAAACCCAATATGTAATAGACAAGACCTACTCCTTGCTCAGAGAACTGGACTCAACACGCCCTATTAACCACACAAGAATATATCTGACTAGTAATAATCTTAAAACCTATGTATTGATATCTCTTTGTTAGTGTGTCAAGTGGGTAAAAAGCGGCATAAACACAGCAGTGAAAAGCAGCTAAACCCCATTATAAAAATAAATTATTTTGAAAAACCCATGAAACAAAGACAGTGAAAGAGAGCGAAATTCTTACACAATGCGTTCAGGGGCTGTGATGCAACCTGGATTGACCATATCTAGACCCACAGCTGGATGAGACCTAAGGGTGGACACTGTTGTGGCTGAGAGGTTTGGTGAGGTTGGGTGAGCAAACGCAGACCCTTTAAAGTAATACTGCGTGGTACCCATCGCATGGGTCCCAAATCTCCAGGTTCAAGGGCATCTTCCTACATCGAAAACATGCATGAGATACCCAGAAGATGGTACACCGTGTGATGGGGAAAGGTTTCTAAAACGCACCTCATTTCTCATCTGCTTGTGCCCGGGTTCGCCATTCCAGCCACTTTACTAGCAATCTCCCTCCTTGGAGCATCAGCACCTTTAACCTCCTGTTCCGTACAGGTTGCAATTTGTACTGAGGATGAACGGGAAGACGTGGAACCAATGAAAGACTAGCTCTTGGTGTTGGGACAGGCACAGGTCACTCTATTTTCCCATCAGGAAGAAGAATTAACCACAGGCTCAGCCTGCCCCCCGGAACCAGAACAGGGCCTGAAGCCATCCTGCGCTTTTGCGGCCAGCTCCCTAAAAAGCGAGTTGTAAAATGGAGGTTCAGGGCACTGCAATTCACAAACCTGCAGACTTATAAATGATAACTCTCATCCACAAATATATTGAGGGAAGGCAAAGAAGAGGATTTGAAATCAAGGCAGAATTGCAGGAAACAGATTTCAGGAGGTAGATTCGAATCGCCTATAAAGCACATGAAAAGCGGCAAAACGTTGACAATGATGCCCTTGGCCAAAAAGGGCGTATGCGTTTTTTCCTGAATATATTCAGGAAAAAACGCATACGCCCTTTTTGGCCAACCAAGCAACCTGGAAAGGCAAATCAGCGCTACAAAGATGTCTCGCTTCCCATCGGTCAAAAGGGCCATGCTGAAAAAAGTGTCAAAACCAGAAATGCAGGACAGGCCATGGAGAAATGGGAGCCTTGCTACACTGATGGGCGGGATGTAAATTGTCAACAGCCACTCTGGAGAAGTGTACGGTGAGTCCTGAAACGTCTAAAAAGCAAAGCTTAGAGAGCATAGGGCACTTCCACTCATGGGGGTATAAATTGGGAAAATGAAAAATCAGCAAGACACAAGCACCCCAAAGTTTAGGGCTGCTCTGTTGACAAGGACCTCCACTTCATTCCACCTTCAATATCCCAGGAAAGAGAAAAATGGATAAAGAAGTTGTGGTCTTATGTACAATGGAATATCACTCAGCCATGAAATCAATGTCATAAGGCTAGTAGCAGCATGATGAGTGGATTTAGGTACGACGACTCTAAGTGAAATAATTCACACAGAAAAGGACACTTCTCATAAGGTATCACTGATAGAGGGAATGTAAAAACCGTTACACTTGAACTGAATTACAAAACAGAACAGAGTCACACATGCAGAAAACACACTATGGCGGCTTAACGGGAAAGGTGAGGTGGGGTGATACATAAAACAAGGGTTTCAAATTAGCTCAGATACCGTTCCATAAAACCAATATGTAATAGACAAGACCTACTCCTTGCTCAGAGAACTGGACTCAACACGCCCTATTCACCGCACAAGAATATATCTGACTAGTAATAATCTTAAAACCTATGTATTGATATCTCTCTGTTAGTGTGTCATGTGGGTGTAAAGCGGCATAAACACAGCAGTGAAAAGCAGCTAAACCCCATTATAAAAATAAATTACTTTGAAAAACCCGTGAAACAAAGACAGTGAAAGAGAGCGAAATTCTTACACAATGCGTTCAGGGGCTGTGATGCAACCTGGATTGACCATATCTAGACCCACAGCTGGATGAGACATAAGGGTGGACACTGTTGCGGCTGAGAGGTTTGGTGAGGTTGGGTGAGCAAACGCAGACCCTTTAAAGTAATACTGCGTGGTACCCATCGCATGGGTCCCAAATCTCCAGGTTCAAGGGCATCTTCCTACATCGAAAACATGCATGAGATACCCAGAAGATGGTACACCGTATGATGGGGAAATGTTTCTAAAACGCACCTCATTTTTCATCTGCTTGTGCCCGGGTTCGCCATTGCAGCCACTTTACTAGCAATCTCCCTCCTTGGAGCATCAGCACCTTTAACCTCCTGTTCCGTACAGGTTGCAATTTGTACTGAGGATGAACGGGAAGACGTGGAACCAATGAAAGACTAGCTCTTGGTGTTGGGACAGGCACAGGTCACTCTATTTTCCCATCAGGAAGAAGAATTAACCACAGGCTCAGCCTGCCCCCCGGAACCAGAACAGGGCCTGAAGCCATCCTGCGCTTTTGCGGCCAGCTCCCTAAAAAGCGAGTTGTAAAATGGAGGTTCAGGGCACTGCAATTCACAAACCTGCAGAGTTATAAATGATAACTCTCATCCACAAATATATTGAGGGAAGGCAAAGAAGAGGATTTGAAATCAAGGCAGAATTGCAGGAAACAGATTTCAGGAGGTAGATTCGAATCGCCTTTAAATCACATGAAAAGCAGAAAATCGTTGACAATGATGCCCTTGGCCAAAAAGGGCGTATGCGTTTTTTCCTGAATATATTCAGGAAAAAACGCATACGCCCTTTTTGGCCAACCAAGTAACCTGGAAAGGCAAATCAGCGCTACAAAAAAGTCTCGCTTCCCATCGGTCAAAAGGGCCATGCTGAAAAAAATGTCAAAACCAGAAATGCAGGACAGGCCATGGAGAAATGGGAGCCTTCCTATACTGATGGGCGGGATGTAAATTGCCAACAGCCACTCTGCAGAAGTGTACGGTGTGTCCTGAAACATCTAAAAAACACAGCTTAGAGAGCATAGGGCACTTCCACTCATGGGGGTATAAATTGGGAAAATGAAAAATCAGCAAGACACAAGCACCCCAAAGTTTAGGGCTGCTCTGTTGACAAGGACCTCCACTTCATTCCATCTTCAATATCCCAGGAAAGAGAAAAATGGATAAAGAAGTTGTGGTCCTTATGTACAATGGAATATCACTCAGCCATGAAATCAATGTCATAAGGCTAGTAGCAGCATGATGAGTGGATTTAGGTACGACGATTCTAAGTGAAATAAGTCACACAGAAAAGGACACTTCTCATAAGGTATCACTTATAGAGGGAATGTAAAAACCGTTACACTTGAACTGAATCAGAAAACAGAACAGAGTCACACATGCAGAAAACACACTATGGCTGCTTAACGGGAAAGGTGAGGTGGGGTGATACATAAAACAAGGGATTCAAATTAGCTCAGATACCGTTCCATAAACCCAATATGTAATAGACAAGACCTACTCCTTGCTCAGAGAACTGGACTCAACACGCCCTATTCACCACACAAGAATATATCTGACTAGTAATAATCTTAAAACCTATGTATTGATATCTCTCTGTTAGTGTGTCAAGTGGGTAAAAAGCGGCATAAACACAGCAGTGAAAAGCAGCTAAACCCCATTATAAAAATAAATTATTTTGAAAAACCCATGAAACAAAGACAGTGAAAGAGAGAGAAATTCTTACACAATGCGTTCAGGGGCTGTGATGCAACCTGGATTGACCATATCTAGACCCACAGCTGGATGAGACCTAAGGGTGGACACTGTTGCGGCTGAGAGGTTTGGTGAGGTTGGGTGAGCAAACGCAGACCCTTTAAAGTAATACTGCGTGGTACCCATCGCATGGGTCCCAAATCTCCAGGTTCAAGGTCATCTTCCTACATCGAAAACATGCATGAGATACCCAGAAGATGGTACACCGTGTGATGGGGAAAGGTTTCTAAAACGCACCTCATTTCTCATCTGCTTGTGCCCGGGTTCGCCATTGCAGCCACTTTACTAGCAATCTCCCTCCTTGGAGCATCAGCACCTTTAACCTCCTGTTCCGTACAGGTTGCAATTTGTACTGAGGATGAACGGGAAGACGTGGAACCAATGAAAGACTAGCTCTTGGTGTTGGGACTGGCACAGGTCACTCTATTTTCCCATCAGGAAGAAGAATTAACCACAGGCTCAGCCTGCCCCCCGGAACCAGAACAGGGCCTGAAGCCATCCTGCGCTTTTGCGGCCAGCTCCCTAAAAAGCGAGTTGTAAAATGGAGGTTCAGGGCACTGCAATTCACAAACCTGCAGAGTTATAAATGATAACTCTCATCCACAAATATATTGAGGGAAGGCAAAGAAGAGGATTTGAAATCAAGGCAGAATTGCAGGAAACAGATTTCAGGAGGTAGATTCGAATCGCCTTTAAAGCACATGAAAAGCGGCAAAACGTTGACAATGATGCCCTTGGCCAAAAAGGGCGTATGCGTTTTTTCCTGAATATATTCAGGAAAAAACGCATACGCCCTTTTTGGCCAACCAAGCAACCTGGAAAGGCAAATCAGCGCTACAAAGATGTCTCGCTTCCCATCGGTCAAAAGGGCCATGCTGAAAAAAGTGTCAAAACCAGAAATGCAGGACAGGCCATGGAGAAATGGGAGCCTTGCTACACTGATGGGTGGGATGTAAATTGTCAACAGCCACTCTGGAGAAGTGTACGGTGAGTCCTGAAACGTCTAAAAAGCAAAGCTTAGAGAGCATAGGGCACTTCCACTCATGGGGGTATAAATTGGGAAAATGAAAAATCAGCAAGACACAAGCACCCCAAAGTTTAGGGCTGCTCTGTTGACAAGGACCTCCACTTCATTCCACCTTCAATATCCCAGGAAAGAGAAAAATGGATAAAGAAGTTGTGGTCCTTATGTACAATGGAATATCACTCAGCCATGAAATCAATGTCATAAGGCTAGTAGCAGCATGATGAGTGGATTTAGGTACGACGACTCTAAGTGAAATAATTCACACAGAAAAGGACACTTCTCATAAGGTATCACTGATAGAGGGAATGTAAAAACCGTTACACTTGAACTGAATTACAAAACAGAACAGAGTCACACATGCAGAAAACACACTATGGCTGCTTAACGGGAAAGGTGAGGTGGGGTGATACATAAAACAAGGGTTTCAAATTAGCTCAGATACCGTTCCATAAAACCAATATGTAATAGACAAGACCTACTCCTTGCTCAGAGAACTGGACTCAACACGCCCTATTCACCGCACAAGAATATATCTGACTAGTAATAATCTTAAAACCTATGTATTGATATCTCTCTGTTAGTGTGTCAAGTGGGTGTAAAGCGGCATAAACACAGCAGTGAAAAGCAGCTAAACCCCATTATAAAAATAAATTACTTTGAAAAACCCGTGAAACAAAGACAGTGAAAGAGAGCGAAATTCTTACACAATGCGTTCAGGGGCTGTGATGCAACCTGGATTGACCATATCTAGACCCACAGCTGGATGAGACATAAGGGTGGACACTGTTGCGGCTGAGAGGTTTGGTGAGGTTGGGTGAGCAAACGCAGACCCTTTAAAGTAATACTGCGTGGTACCCATCGCATGGGTCCCAAATCTCCAGGTTCAAGGGCATCTTCCTACATCGAAAACATGCATGAGATACCCAGAAGATGGTACACCGTATGATGGGGAAATGTTTCTAAAACGCACCTCATTTCTCATCTGCTTGTGCCCGGGTTCGCCATTGCAGCCACTTTACTAGCAATCTCCCTCCTTGGAGCATCAGCACCTTTAACCTCCTGTTCCGTACAGGTTGCAATTTGTACTGAGGATGAACGGGAAGACGTGGAACCAATGAAAGACTAGCTCTTGGTGTTGGGACAGGCACAGGTCACTCTATTTTCCCATCAGGAAGAAGAATTAACCACAGGCTCAGCCTGCCCCCCGGAACCAGAACAGGGCCTGAAGCCATCCTGCGCTTTTGCGGCCAGCTCCCTAAAAAGCGAGTTGTAAAATGGAGGTTCAGGGCACTGCAATTCACAAACCTGCAGAGTTATAAATGATAACTCTCATCCACAAATATATTGAGGGAAGGCAAAGAAGAGGATTTGAAATCAAGGCAGAATTGCAGGAAACAGATTTCAGGAGGTAGATTCGAATCGCCTTTAAATCACATGAAAAGCAGAAAATCGTTGACAATGATGCCCTTGGCCAAAAAGGGCGTATGCGTTTTTTCCTGAATATATTCAGGAAAAAACGCATACGCCCTTTTTGGCCAACCAAGTAACCTGGAAAGGCAAATCAGCGCTACAAAAAAGTCTCGCTTCCCATCGGTCAAAAGGGCCATGCTGAAAAAAATGTCAAAACCAGAAATGCAGGACAGGCCATGGAGAAATGGGAGCCTTGCTACACTGATGGGCGGGATGTAAATTGTCAACAGCCACTCTGGAGAAGTGTACGGTGAGTCCTGAAACGTCTAAAAAGCAAAGCTTAGAGAGCATAGGGCACTTCCACTCATGGGGGTATAAATTGGGAAAATGAAAAATCAGCAAGACACAAGCACCCCAAAGTTTAGGGCTGCTCTGTTGACAAGGACCTCCACTTCATTCCACCTTCAATATCCCAGGAAAGAGAAAAATGGATAAAGAAGTTGTGGTCCTTATGTACAATGGAATATCACTCAGCCGTGAAATCAATGTCATAAGGCTAGTAGCAGCATGATGAGTGGATTTAGGTACGACGACTCTAAGTGAAATAAGTCACACAGCAAAGGACACTTCTCATAAGGTATCACTTATAGAGGGAATGTAAAAACCGTTACACTTGAACTGAATTACAAAACAGAACAGAGTCACACATGCAGAAAACACACTATGGCTGCTTAACGGGAAAGGTGAGGTGGGGTGATACATAAAACAAGGGTTTCAAATTAGCTCAGATACCGTTCCATAAACCCAATATGTAATAGACAAGACCTACTCCTTGCTCAGAGAACTGGACTCAACACGCCCTATTCACCGCACAAGAATATATCTCACTAGTAATAATCTTAAAACCTATGTATTGATATCTCTCTGTTAGTGTGTCAAGTGGGTAAAAAGCGGCATAAACACAGCAGTGAAAAGCAGCTAAACCCCATTATAAAAATAAATTATTTTGAAAAACCCATGAAACAAAGACAGTGAAAGAGAGAGAAATTCTTACACAATGCGTTCAGGGGCTGTGATGCAACCTGGATTGACCATATCTAGACGCACAGCTGGATGAGACATAAGGGTGGACACTGTTGCGGCTGAGAGGTTTGGTGAGGTTGGGTGAGCAAACGCAGACCCTTTAAAGTAATACTGCGTGGTACCCATCGCATGGGTCCCAAATCTCCAGGTTCAAGGTCATCTTCCTACATCGAAAACATGCATGAGATACCCAGAAGATGGTACACCGTGTGATGGGGAAAGGTTTCTAAAACGCACCTCATTTCTCATCTGCTTGTGCCCGGGTTCGCCATTCCAGCCACTTTACTAGCAATCTCCCTCCTTGGAGCATCAGCACCTTTAACCTCCTGTTCCGTACAGGTTGCAATTTGTACTGAGGATGAACGGGAAGACGTGGAACCAATGAAAGACTAGCTCTTGGTGTCGGGACAGGCACAGGTCACTCTATTTTCCCATCAGGAAGAAGAATTAACCACAGGCTCAGCCTGCCCCCCGGAACCAGAACAGGGCCTGAAGCCATCCTGCGCTTTTGCGGCCAGCTCCCTAAAAAGCGAGTTGTAAAATGGAGGTTCAGGGCACTGCAATTCACAAACCTGCAGACTTATAAATGATAACTCTCATCCACAAATATATTGAGGGAAGGCAAAGAAGAGGATTTGAAATCAAGGCAGAATTGCAGGAAACAGATTTCAGGAGGTAGATTCGAATCGCCTTTAAAGCACATGAAAAGCGGCAAAACGTTGACAATGATGCCCTTGGCCAAAAAGGGCGTATGCGTTTTTTCCTGAATATATTCAGGAAAAAACGCATACGCCCTTTTTGGCCAACCAAGCAACCTGGAAAGGCAAATCAGCGCTACAAAGATGTCTCGCTTCCCATCGGTCAAAAGGGCCATGCTGAAAAAAGTGTCAAAACCAGAAATGCAGGACAGGCCATGGAGAAATGGGAGCCTTGCTACACTGATGGGCGGGATGTAAATTGTCAACAGCCACTCTGGAGAAGTGTACGGTGAGTCCTGAAACGTCTAAAAAGCAAAGCTTAGAGAGCATAGGGCACTTCCACTCATGGGGGTATAAATTGGGAAAATGAAAAATCAGCAAGACACAAGCACCCCAAAGTTTAGGGCTGCTCTGTTGACAAGGACCTCCACTTCATTCCACCTTCAATATCCCAGGAAAGAGAAAAATGGATAAAGAAGTTGTGGTCTTATGTACAATGGAATATCACTCAGCCATGAAATCAATGTCATAAGGCTAGTAGCAGCATGATGAGTGGATTTAGGTACGACGACTCTAAGTGAAATAATTCACACAGAAAAGGACACTTCTCATAAGGTATCACTGATAGAGGGAATGTAAAAACCGTTACACTTGAACTGAATTACAAAACAGAACAGAGTCACACATGCAGAAAACACACTATGGCGGCTTAACGGGAAAGGTGAGGTGGGGTGATACATAAAACAAGGGTTTCAAATTAGCTCAGATACCGTTCCATAAAACCAATATGTAATAGACAAGACCTACTCCTTGCTCAGAGAACTGGACTCAACACGCCCTATTCACCGCACAAGAATATATCTGACTAGTAATAATCTTAAAACCTATGTATTGATATCTCTCTGTTAGTGTGTCATGTGGGTGTAAAGCGGCATAAACACAGCAGTGAAAAGCAGCTAAACCCCATTATAAAAATAAATTACTTTGAAAAACCCGTGAAACAAAGACAGTGAAAGAGAGCGAAATTCTTACACAATGCGTTCAGGGGCTGTGATGCAACCTGGATTGACCATATCTAGACCCACAGCTGGATGAGACATAAGGGTGGACACTGTTGCGGCTGAGAGGTTTGGTGAGGTTGGGTGAGCAAACGCAGACCCTTTAAAGTAATACTGCGTGGTACCCATCGCATGGGTCCCAAATCTCCAGGTTCAAGGGCATCTTCCTACATCGAAAACATGCATGAGATACCCAGAAGATGGTACACCGTATGATGGGGAAATGTTTCTAAAACGCACCTCATTTCTCATCTGCTTGTGCCCGGGTTCGCCATTGCAGCCACTTTACTAGCAATCTCCCTCCTTGGAGCATCAGCACCTTTAACCTCCTGTTCCGTACAGGTTGCAATTTGTACTGAGGATGAACGGGAAGACGTGGAACCAATGAAAGACTAGCTCTTGGTGTTGGGACAGGCACAGGTCACTCTATTTTCCCATCAGGAAGAAGAATTAACCACAGGCTCAGCCTGCCCCCCGGAACCAGAACAGGGCCTGAAGCCATCCTGCGCTTTTGCGGCCAGCTCCCTAAAAAGCGAGTTGTAAAATGGAGGTTCAGGGCACTGCAATTCACAAACCTGCAGAGTTATAAATGATAACTCTCATCCACAAATATATTGAGGGAAGGCAAAGAAGAGGATTTGAAATCAAGGCAGAATTGCAGGAAACAGATTTCAGGAGGTAGATTCGAATCGCCTTTAAATCACATGAAAAGCAGAAAATCGTTGACAATGATGCCCTTGGCCAAAAAGGGCGTATGCGTTTTTTCCTGAATATATTCAGGAAAAAACGCATACGCCCTTTTTGGCCAACCAAGTAACCTGGAAAGGCAAATCAGCGCTACAAAAAAGTCTCGCTTCCCATCGGTCAAAAGGGCCATGCTGAAAAAAATGTCAAAACCAGAAATGCAGGACAGGCCATGGAGAAATGGGAGCCTTCCTATACTGATGGGCGGGATGTAAATTGCCAACAGCCACTCTGCAGAAGTGTACGGTGTGTCCTGAAACATCTAAAAAACACAGCTTAGAGAGCATAGGGCACTTCCACTCATGGGGGTATAAATTGGGAAAATGAAAAATCAGCAAGACACAAGCACCCCAAAGTTTAGAGCTGCTCTGTTGACAAGGACCTCCACTTCATTCCATCTTCAATATCCCAGGAAAGAGAAAAATGGATAAAGAAGTTGTGGTCCTTATGTACAATGGAATATCACTCAGCCATGAAATCAATGTCATAAGGCTAGTAGCAGCATGATGAGTGGATTTAGGTACGACGATTCTAAGTGAAATAAGTCACACAGAAAAGGACACTTCTCATAAGGTATCACTTATAGAGGGAATGTAAAAACCGTTACACTTGAACTGAATCAGAAAACAGAACAGAGTCACACATGCAGAAAACACACTATGGCTGCTTAACGGGAAAGGTGAGGTGGGGTGATACATAAAACAAGGGATTCAAATTAGCTCAGATACCGTTCCATAAACCCAATATGTAATAGACAAGACCTACTCCTTGCTCAGAGAACTGGACTCAACACGCCCTATTCACCACACAAGAATATATCTGACTAGTAATAATCTTAAAACCTATGTATTGATATCTCTCTGTTAGTGTGTCAAGTGGGTAAAAAGCGGCATAAACACAGCAGTGAAAAGCAGCTAAACCCCATTATAAAAATAAATTATTTTGAAAAACCCATGAAACAAAGACAGTGAAAGAGAGAGAAATTCTTACACAATGCGTTCAGGGGCTGTGATGCAACCTGGATTGACCATATCTAGACCCACAGCTGGATGAGACCTAAGGGTGGACACTGTTGCGGCTGAGAGGTTTGGTGAGGTTGGGTGAGCAAACGCAGACCCTTTAAAGTAATACTGCGTGGTACCCATCGCATGGGTCCCAAATCTCCAGGTTCAAGGTCATCTTCCTACATCGAAAACATGCATGAGATACCCAGAAGATGGTACACCGTGTGATGGGGAAAGGTTTCTAAAACGCACCTCATTTCTCATCTGCTTGTGCCCGGGTTCGCCATTCCAGCCACTTTACTAGCAATCTCCCTCCTTGGAGCATCAGCACCTTTAACCTCCTGTTCCGTACAGGTTGCAATTTGTACTGAGGATGAACGGGAAGACGTGGAACCAATGAAAGACTAGCTCTTGGTGTTGGGACTGGCACAGGTCACTCTATTTTCCCATCAGGAAGAAGAATTAACCACAGGCTCAGCCTGCCCCCCGGAACCAGAACAGGGCCTGAAGCCATCCTGCGCTTTTGCGGCCAGCTCCCTAAAAAGCGAGTTGTAAAATGGAGGTTCAGGGCACTGCAATTCACAAACCTGCAGAGTTATAAATGATAACTCTCATCCACAAATATATTGAGGGAAGGCAAAGAAGAGGATTTGAAATCAAGGCAGAATTGCAGGAAACAGATTTCAGGAGGTAGATTCGAATCGCCTTTAAAGCACATGAAAAGCGGCAAAACGTTGACAATGATGCCCTTGGCCAAAAAGGGCGTATGCGTTTTTTCCTGAATATATTCAGGAAAAAACGCATACGCCCTTTTTGGCCAACCAAGCAACCTGGAAAGGCAAATCAGCGCTACAAAGATGTCTCGCTTCCCATCGGTCAAAAGGGCCATGCTGAAAAAAGTGTCAAAACCAGAAATGCAGGACAGGCCATGGAGAAATGGGAGCCTTGCTACACTGATGGGTGGGATGTAAATTGTCAACAGCCACTCTGGAGAAGTGTACGGTGAGTCCTGAAACGTCTAAAAAGCAAAGCTTAGAGAGCATAGGGCACTTCCACTCATGGGGGTATAAATTGGGAAAATGAAAAATCAGCAAGACACAAGCACCCCAAAGTTTAGGGCTGCTCTGTTGACAAGGACCTCCACTTCATTCCACCTTCAATATCCCAGGAAAGAGAAAAATGGATAAAGAAGTTGTGGTCCTTATGTACAATGGAATATCACTCAGCCATGAAATCAATGTCATAAGGCTAGTAGCAGCATGATGAGTGGATTTAGGTACGACGACTCTAAGTGAAATAATTCACACAGAAAAGGACACTTCTCATAAGGTATCACTGATAGAGGGAATGTAAAAACCGTTACACTTGAACTGAATTACAAAACAGAACAGAGTCACACATGCAGAAAACACACTATGGCTGCTTAACGGGAAAGGTGAGGTGGGGTGATACATAAAACAAGGGTTTCAAATTAGCTCAGATACCGTTCCATAAAACCAATATGTAATAGACAAGACCTACTCCTTGCTCAGAGAACTGGACTCAACACGCCCTATTCACCGCACAAGAATATATCTGACTAGTAATAATCTTAAAACCTATGTATTGATATCTCTCTGTTAGTGTGTCAAGTGGGTGTAAAGCGGCATAAACACAGCAGTGAAAAGCAGCTAAACCCCATTATAAAAATAAATTACTTTGAAAAACCCGTGAAACAAAGACAGTGAAAGAGAGCGAAATTCTTACACAATGCGTTCAGGGGCTGTGATGCAACCTGGATTGACCATATCTAGACCCACAGCTGGATGAGACATAAGGGTGGACACTGTTGCGGCTGAGAGGTTTGGTGAGGTTGGGTGAGCAAACGCAGACCCTTTAAAGTAATACTGCGTGGTACCCATCGCATGGGTCCCAAATCTCCAGGTTCAAGGGCATCTTCCTACATCGAAAACATGCATGAGATACCCAGAAGATGGTACACCGTATGATGGGGAAATGTTTCTAAAACGCACCTCATTTCTCATCTGCTTGTGCCCGGGTTCGCCATTGCAGCCACTTTACTAGCAATCTCCCTCCTTGGAGCATCAGCACCTTTAACCTCCTGTTCCGTACAGGTTGCAATTTGTACTGAGGATGAACGGGAAGACGTGGAACCAATGAAAGACTAGCTCTTGGTGTTGGGACAGGCACAGGTCACTCTATTTTCCCATCAGGAAGAAGAATTAACCACAGGCTCAGCCTGCCCCCCGGAACCAGAACAGGGCCTGAAGCCATCCTGCGCTTTTGCGGCCAGCTCCCTAAAAAGCGAGTTGTAAAATGGAGGTTCAGGGCACTGCAATTCACAAACCTGCAGAGTTATAAATGATAACTCTCATCCACAAATATATTGAGGGAAGGCAAAGAAGAGGATTTGAAATCAAGGCAGAATTGCAGGAAACAGATTTCAGGAGGTAGATTCGAATCGCCTTTAAATCACATGAAAAGCAGAAAATCGTTGACAATGATGCCCTTGGCCAAAAAGGGCGTATGCGTTTTTTCCTGAATATATTGAGGAAAAAACGCATACGCCCTTTTTGGCCAACCAAGTAACCTGGAAAGGCAAATCAGCGCTACAAAAAAGTCTCGCTTCCCATCGGTCAAAAGGGCCATGCTGAAAAAAATGTCAAAACCAGAAATGCAGGACAGGCCATGGAGAAATGGGAGCCTTCCTATACTGATGGGCGGGATGTAAATTGCCAACAGCCACTCTGCAGAAGTGTACGGTGTGTCCTGAAACATCTAAAAAACACAGCTTAGAGAGCATAGGGCACTTCCACTCATGGGGGTATAAATTGGGAAAATGAAAAATCAGCAAGTCACAAGCACCCCAAAGTTTAGGGCTGCTCTGTTGACAAGGACCTCCACTTCATTCCACCTTCAATATCCCAGGAAAGAGAAAAATGGATAAAGAAGTTGTGGTCCTTATGTACAATGGAATATCACTCAGCCATGAAATCAATGTCATAAGGCTAGTAGCAGCATGATGAGTGGATTTAGGTACGACGATTCTAAGTGAAATAAGTCACACAGAAAAGGACACTTCTCATAAGGTATCACTTATAGAGGGAATGTAAAAACCGTTACACTTGAACTGAATCAGGAAACAGAACAGAGTCACACATGCAGAAAACACACTATGGCTGCTTAACGGGAAAGGTGAGGTGGGGTGATACATAAAACAAGGGATTCAAATTAGCTCAGATACCGTTCCATAAACCCAATATGTAATAGACAAGACCTACTCCTTGCTCAGAGAACTGGACTCAACACGCCCTATTCACCACACAAGAATATATCTGACTAGTAATAATCTTAAAACCTATGTATTGATATCTCTCTGTTAGTGTGTCAAGTGGGTAAAAAGCGGCATAAACACAGCAGTGAAAAGCAGCTAAACCCCATTATAAAAATAAATTATTTTGAAAAACCCATGAAACAAAGACAGTGAAAGAGAGAGAAATTCTTACACAATGCGTTCAGGGGCTGTGATGCAACCTGGATTGACCATATCTAGACCCACAGCTGGATGAGACCTAAGGGTGGACACTGTTGCGGCTGAGAGGTTTGGTGAGGTTGGGTGAGCAAACGCAGACCCTTTAAAGTAATACTGCGTGGTACCCATCGCATGGGTCCCAAATCTCCAGGTTCAAGGTCATCTTCCTACATCGAAAACATGCATGAGATACCCAGAAGATGGTACACCGTGTGATGGGGAAAGGTTTCTAAAACGCACCTCATTTCTCATCTGCTTGTGCCCGGGTTCGCCATTCCAGCCACTTTACTAGCAATCTCCCTCCTTGGAGCATCAGCACCTTTAACCTCCTGTTCCGTACAGGTTGCAATTTGTACTGAGGATGAACGGGAAGACGTGGAACCAATGAAAGACTAGCTCTTGGTGTTGGGACTGGCACAGGTCACTCTATTTTCCCATCAGGAAGAAGAATTAACCACAGGCTCAGCCTGCCCCCCGGAACCAGAACAGGGCCTGAAGCCATCCTGCGCTTTTGCGGCCAGCTCCCTAAAAAGCGAGTTGTAAAATGGAGGTTCAGGGCACTGCAATTCACAAACCTGCAGAGTTATAAATGATAACTCTCATCCACAAATATATTGAGGGAAGGCAAAGAAGAGGATTTGAAATCAAGGCAGAATTGCAGGAAACAGATTTCAGGAGGTAGATTCGAATCGCCTTTAAAGCACATGAAAAGCGGCAAAACGTTGACAATGATGCCCTTGGCCAAAAAGGGCGTATGCGTTTTTTCCTGAATATATTCAGGAAAAAACGCATACGCCCTTTTTGGCCAACCAAGCAACCTGGAAAGGCAAATCAGCGCTACAAAGATGTCTCGCTTCCCATCGGTCAAAAGGGCCATGCTGAAAAAAGTGTCAAAACCAGAAATGCAGGACAGGCCATGGAGAAATGGGAGCCTTGCTACACTGATGGGCGGGATGTAAATTGTCAACAGCCACTCTGGAGAAGTGTACGGTGAGTCCTGAAACGTCTAAAAAGCAAAGCTTAGAGAGCATAGGGCACTTCCACTCATGGGGGTATAAATTGGGAAAATGAAAAATCAGCAAGACACAA
This sequence comes from Balaenoptera borealis, assembly GCF_965194805.1. Lineage (NCBI taxonomy): Eukaryota > Metazoa > Chordata > Mammalia > Artiodactyla > Balaenopteridae > Balaenoptera > Balaenoptera borealis. The sequence continues at coordinate 177,344 of NW_028123793.1, forward strand.
GCACCCCAAAGTTTAGGGCTGCTCTGTTGACAAGGACCTCCACTTCATTCCACCTTCAATATCCCAGGAAAGAGAAAAATGGATAAAGAAGTTGTGGTCCTTATGTACAATGGAATATCACTCAGCCATGAAATCAATGTCATAAGGCTAGTAGCAGCATGATGAGTGGATTTAGGTACGACGACTCTAAGTGAAATAAGTCACACAGAAAAGGACACTTCTCATAAGGTATCACTGATAGAGGGAATGTAAAAACCGTTACACTTGAACTGAATTACAAAACAGAACAGAGTCACACATGCAGAAAACACACTATGGCTGCTTAACGGGAAAGGTGAGGTGGGGTGATACATAAAACAAGGGATTCAAATTAGCTCAGATACCGTTCCATAAACCCAATATGTAATAGACAAGACCTACTCCTTGCTCAGAGAACTGGACTCAACACGCCCTATTCACCACACAAGAATATATCTGACTAGTAATAATCTTAAAACCTATGTATTGATATCTCTCTGTTAGTGTGTCAAGTGGGTAAAAAGCGGCATAAACACAGCAGTGAAAAGCAGCTAAACCCCATTATAAAAATAAATTATTTTGAAAAACCCATGAAACAAAGACAGTGAAAGAGAGAGAAATTCTTACACAATGCGTTCAGGGGCTGTGATGCAACCTGGATTGACCATATCTAGACCCACAGCTGGATGAGACCTAAGGGTGGACACTGTTGCGGCTGAGAGGTTTGGTGAGGTTGGGTGAGCAAACGCAGACCCTTTAAAGTAATACTGCGTGGTACCCATCGCATGGGTCCCAAATCTCCAGGTTCAAGGTCATCTTCCTACATCGAAAACATGCATGAGATACCCAGAAGATGGTACACCGTGTGATGGGGAAAGGTTTCTAAAACGCACCTCATTTCTCATCTGCTTGTGCCCGGGTTCGCCATTGCAGCCACTTTACTAGCAATCTCCCTCCTTGGAGCATCAGCACCTTTAACCTCCTGTTCCGTACAGGTTGCAATTTGTACTGAGGATGAACGGGAAGACGTGGAACCAATGAAAGACTAGCTCTTGGTGTTGGGACAGGCACAGGTCACTCTATTTTCCCATCAGGAAGAAGAATTAACCACAGGCTCAGCCTGCCCCCCGGAACCAGAACAGGGCCTTAAGCCATCCTGCGCTTTTGCGGCCAGCTCCCTAAAGAGCGAGTTGTAAAATGGAGGTTCAGGGCACTGCAATTCACAAACCTGCAGAGTTATAAATGATAACTCTCATCCACAAATATATTGAGGGAAGGCAAAGAAGAGGATTTGAAATCAAGGCAGAATTGCAGGAAACAGATTTCAGGAGGTAGATTCGAATCGCCTTTAAAGCACATGAAAAGCGGCAAAACGTTGACAATGATGCCCTTGGCCAAAAAGGGCGTATGCGTTTTTTCCTGAATATATTCAGGAAAAAACGCATACGCCCTTTTTGGCCAACCAAGCAACCTGGAAAGGCAAATCAGCGCTACAAAGATGTCTCGCTTCCCATCGGTCAAAAGGGCCATGCTGAAAAGAGTGTCAAAACCAGAAATGCAGGACAGGCCATGGAGAAATGGGAGCCTTGCTACACTGATGGGCGGGATGTAAATTGTCAACAGCCACTCTGGAGAAGTGTACGGTGAGTCCTGAAACGTCTAAAAAGCAAAGCTTAGAGAGCATAGGGCACTTCCACTCATGGGGGTATAAATTGGGAAAATGAAAAATCAGCAAGACACAAGCACCCCAAAGTTTAGGGCTGCTCTGTTGACAAGGACCTCCACTTCATTCCACCTTCAATATCCCAGGAAAGAGAAAAATGGATAAAGAAGTTGTGGTCCTTATGTACAATGGAATATCACTCAGCCGTGAAATCAATGTCATAAGGCTAGTAGCAGCATGATGAGTGGATTTAGGTACGACGACTCTAAGTGAAATAAGTCACACAGCAAAGGACACTTCTCATAAGGTATCACTTATAGAGGGAATGTAAAAACCGTTACACTTGAACTGAATTACAAAACAGAACAGAGTCACACATGCAGAAAACACACTATGGCTGCTTAACGGGAAAGGTGAGGTGGGGTGATACATAAAACAAGGGTTTCAAATTAGCTCAGATACCGTTCCATAAACCCAATATGTAATAGACAAGACCTACTCCTTGCTCAGAGAACTGGACTCAACACGCCCTATTCACCGCACAAGAATATATCTCACTAGTAATAATCTTAAAACCTATGTATTGATATGTCTCTGTTAGTGTGTCAAGTGGGTAAAAAGCAGCATAAACACAGCAGTGAAAAGCAGCTAAACCCCATTATAAAAATAAATTATTTTGAAAAACCCATGAAACAAAGACAGTGAAAGAGAGAGAAATTCTTACACAATGCGTTCCCGGGCTGTGATGCAACCTGGATTGACCATATCTAGACCCACAGCTGGATGAGACATAAGGGTGGACACTGTTGCGGCTGAGAGGTTTGGTGAGGTTGGGTGAGCAAACGCAGACCCTTTAAAGTAATACTGCGTGGTACCCATCGCATGGGTCCCAAATCTCCAGGTTCAAGGGCATCTTCCTACATCGAAAACATGCATGAGAAACCCAGAAGATGGTACACCGTGTGATGTGGAAAGGTTTCTAAAACGCATCTCATTTCTCATCTCCTTGTGCCCGGGTTCGCTATTCCAGCCACTTTACTAGCAATCTCCCTACTTGGAGCATCAGCACCTTTAACTTCCTGCTCCGTACAGGTTGCAATTTGTCCTGAGGGTGAACGGGAAGACGTGGAACCAATGAGAGACTAGCTCTTGGTGTTGGGACAGGCACAGGTCACTCTATTTTCCCATCAGGAAGAAGAATTAACCACAGGCTCAGCCTGCCCCCGGAACCAGAACAGGGCCTGAAGGCATCCTGCGCTTTTGCGGCCAGCTCCCTAAAAAGCGAGTTGCAAAATGGAGGTTCAGGGAACTGCAATTCACAAACCTGCAGAGTTATAAATGATAACTCTCGTCCACAAATATATTGAGGGAAGGCAAAGAAGAGGATTTGAAATCAAGGCAGAATTGCAGGAAACAGATTTCAGGAGGTAGATTCGAATCGCCTTCAAAGCACATGAAAAGCGGCAAAACGTTGACAATGATGCCCTTGGCCAAAAAGGGCGTATGCGTTTTTTCCTGAATATATTCAGGAAAAAACGCATACGCCCTTTTTGGCCAACCAAGCAACATGGAAAGGCAAATCAGCGTTACAAAGATGTCTCGCTTCCCATCGGTTAAAAAGGCCATGCTGAATAAAGTGTCAAAACCAGAAATGCAGGACAGGCCATGGAGAAATGGGAGCCTTGCTACACTGATGGGCGGGATGTAAATTGCCAACAGCCACTCTGGAGAAGCGTACGGTGAGTCCTGAAACATCTAAAAAACAAAGCTTAGAGAGCATAGGGCACTTCCACTCATGGGGTTATAAATTGGGAAAATTAAAAATCAGCAAGACACAAGCACCCCAAAGTTTAGGGCTGCTCTGTTGACAAGGACCTCCACTTCATTCCACCTTCAATATCCCAGGAAAGAGAAAAATGGATAAAGAAGTTGTGGTCCTTATGTACAATGGAATATCACTCAGCCGTGAAATCAATGTCATAAGGCTAGTACCAGCATGATGAGTGGATTTAGGTACGACGACTCTAAGTGAAATAAGTCACACAGAAAAGGACACTTCTCATAAGGTATCACTTATAGAGGGAATGTAAAAACCGTTACACTTGAACTGAATTACAAAAGAGAACAGAGTCACACATGCAGAAAACACACTATGGCTGCTTAACGGGAAAGGTGAGGTGGGGTGATACATAAAACAAGGGTTTCAAATTAGCTCAGATACCGTTCCATAAACCCAATATGTAATAGACAAGACCTACTCCTTGCTCAGAGAACTGGACTCAACACGCCCTATTCACCGCACAAGAATATATCTGACTAGTAATAATCTTAAAACCTATGTATTGATATCTCTCTGTTAGTGGGTCAAGCGGGTAAAAAGCGGCATAAACACAGCAGTGAAAAGCAGCTAAACCCCATTATAAAAATAAATTACTTTGAAACACCCATGAAACAAAGACAGTGAAAGAGAGAGAAATTCTTACACAATGCGTTCAGGGGCTGTGATGCAACCTGGATTGACCATATCTAGACCCACAGCTGGATGAGACATAAGGGTGGACACTGTTGCGGCTGAGAGGTTTGGTGAGGTTGGGTGAGCAAACGCAGACCCTTTAAAGTAATACTGCGTGGTACCCATCGCATGGGTCCCAAATCTCCAGGTTCAAGGGCATCTTCCTACATCGAAAACATGCATGAGAAACCCAGAAGATGGTACACCGTGTGATGTGGAAAGGTTTCTAAAACGCATCTCATTTCTCATCTCCTTGTGCCCGGGTTCGCTATTCCAGCCACTTTACTAGCAATCTCCCTACTTGGAGCATCAGCACCTTTAACTTCCTGCTCCGTACAGGTTGCAATTTGTCCTGAGGGTGAACGGGAAGACGTGGAACCAATGAGAGACTAGCTCTTGGTGTTGGGACAGGCACAGGTCACTCTATTTTCCCATCAGGAAGAAGAATTAACCACAGGCTCAGCCTGCCCCCGGAACCAGAACAGGGCCTGAAGGCATCCTGCGCTTTTGCGGCCAGCTCCCTAAAAAGCGAGTTGTAAATGGAGGTTCAGGGAACTGCAATTCACAAACCTGCAGAGTTATAAATGATAACTCTCGTCCACAAATATATTGAGGGAAGGCAAAGAAGAGGATTTGAAATCAAGGCAGAATTGCAGGAAACAGATTTCAGGAGGTAGATTCGAATCGCCTTTAAAGCACATGAAAAGCGGCAAAACGTTGACAATGATGCCCTTGGCCAAAAAGGGCGTATGCGTTTTTTCCTGAATATATTCAGGAAAAAACGCATACGCCCTTTTTGGCCAACCAAGCAACATGGAAAGGCAAATCAGCGTTACAAAGATGTCTCGCTTCCCATCGGTTAAAAAGGCCATGCTGAATAAAGTGTCAAAACCAGAAATGCAGGACAGGCCATGGAGAAATGGGAGCCTTGCTACACTGATGGGCGGGATGTAAATTGCCAACACCAACTCTGGAGAAGCGTACGGTGAGTCCTGAAACATCTAAAAAACAAAGCTTAGAGAGCATAGGGCACTTCCACTCATGGGGTTATAAATTGGGAAAATTAAAAATCAGCAAGACACAAGCACCCCAAAGTTTAGGGCTGCTCTGTTGACAAGGACCTCCACTTCATTCCACCTTCAATATCCCAGGAAAGAGAAAAATGGATAAAGAAGTTGTGGTCCTTATGTACAATGGAATATCACTCAGCCGTGAAATCAATGTCATAAGGCTAGTACCAGCAGGATGAGTGGATTTAGGTACGACGACTCTAAGTGAAATAAGTCACACAGAAAAGGACACTTCTCATAAGGTATCACTTATAGAGGGAATGTAAAAACCGTTACACTTGAACTGAATTACAAAAGAGAACAGAGTCACACATGCAGAAAACACACTATGGCTGCTTAACGGGAAAGGTGAGGTGGGGTGATACATAAAACAAGGGTTTCAAATTAGCTCAGATACCGTTCCATAAACCCAATATGTAATAGACAAGACCTACTCCTTGCTCAGAGAACTGGACTCAACACGCCCTATTCACCGCACAAGAATATATCTGACTAGTAATAATCTTAAAACCTATGTATTGATATCTCTCTGTTAGTGGGTCAAGCGGGTAAAAAGCGGCATAAACACAGCAGTGAAAAGCAGCTAAACCCCATTATAAAAATAAATTACTTTGAAACACCCATGAAACAAAGACAGTGAAAGAGAGAGAAATTCTTACACAATGCGTTCAGGGGCTGTGATGCAACCTGGATTGACCATATCTAGACCCACAGCTGGATGAGACATAAGGGTGGACACTGTTGCGGCTGAGAGGTTTGGTGAGGTTGGGTGAGCAAACGCAGACCCTTTAAAGTAATACTGCGTGGTACCCATCGCATGGGTCCCAAATCTCCAGGTTCAAGGGCATCTTCCTACATCGAAAACATGCATGAGATACCCAGAAGATGGTACACCGTGTGATGGGGATAGGTTTCTAAAACGCACCTCATTTCTCATCTGCTTGTGCCCGGGTTCGCCATTCCAGCCACTTTACTAGCAATCTCCCTCCTTGGAGCATCAGCACCTTTAACCTCCTGTTCCGTACAGGTTGCAATTTGTCCTGAGGATGAACGGGAAGACGTGGAACCAACGAGAGACTAGCTCTTGGTGTTGGGACAGGCACAGGTCACTCTATTTTCCCATCAGGAAGAAGAATTAACCACAGGATCAGCCTGCCCCCCAGAACCAGAACAGGGCCTGAAGCCATCCTGCGCTTTTGCGGCCAGCTCCCTAAAAAGCGAGTTGTAAAATGGAGGTTCAGGGCACTGCAATTCACAAACCTGCAGAGTTATAAATGATAACTCTCATCCACAAATATATTGAGGGAAGGCAAAGAAGAGGATTTGAAATCAAGGCAGAATTGCAGGAAACAGATTTCAGGAGGTAGATTCGAATCGCCTTTAAATCACATGAAAAGCAGAAAATCGTTGACAATGATGCCCTTGGCCAAAAAGGGCGTATGCGTTTTTTCCTGAATATATTCAGGAAAAAACGCATACGCCCTTTTTGGCCAACCAAGTAACCTGGAAAGGCAAATCAGCGCTACAAACAAGTCTCGCTTCCCATCGGTCAAAAGGGCCATGCTGAAAAAAATGTCAAAACCAGAAATGGAGGACAGGCCATGGAGAAATGGGAGCCATCCTATACTGATGGGCGGGATGTTAATTGCCAACAGCCACTCTGCAGAAGTGTACGGTGTGTCCTGAAACATCTAAAAAACACAGCTTAGAGAGCATAGGGCACTTCCACTCATGGGGGTATAAATTGGGAAAATGAAAAATCAGCAAGACACAAGCACCCCAAAGTTTAGGGCTGCTCTGTTGACAAGGACCTCCACTTCATTCCACCTTCAATATCCCAGGAAAGAGAAAAATGGATAAAGAAGTTGTGGTCCTTATGTACAATGGAATATCACTCAGCCATGAAATCAATGTCATAAGACTAGTAGCAGCATGATGAGTGGATTTAGGTACAACGATTCTAAGTGAAATAAGTCACACAGAAAAGGACACTTCTCATAAGGTATCACTTATAGAGGGAATGTAAAAACCATTACACTTGAACTGAATCAGAAAACAGAACAGAGTCACACATGCAGAAAACACACTATGGCTGCTTAACGGGAAAGGTGAGGTGGGGTGATACATAAAACAAGGGATTCAAATTAGCTCAGATACCGTTCCATAAACCCAATATGTAATAGACAAGACCTACTCCTTGCTCAGAGAACTGGACTCAACACGCCCTATTAACCACACAAGAATATATCTGACTAGTAATAATCTTAAAACCTATGTATTGATATCTCTTTGTTAGTGTGTCAAGTGGGTAAAAAGCGGCATAAACACAGCAGTGAAAAGCAGCTAAACCCCATTATAAAAATAAATTATTTTGAAAAACCCATGAAACAAAGACAGTGAAAGAGAGCGAAATTCTTACACAATGCGTTCAGGGGCTGTGATGCAACCTGGATTGACCATATCTAGACGCACAGCTGGATGAGACATAAGGGTGGACACTGTTGCGGCTGAGAGGTTTGGTGAGGTTGGGTGAGCAAACGCAGACCCTTTAAAGTAATACTGCGTGGTACCCATCGCATGGGTCCCAAATCTCCAGGTTCAAGGTCATCTTCCTACATCGAAAACATGCATGAGATACCCAGAAGATGGTACACCGTGTGATGGGGAAAGGTTTCTAAAACGCACCTCATTTCTCATCTGCTTGTGCCCGGGTTCGCCATTCCAGCCACTTTACTAGCAATCTCCCTCCTTGGAGCATCAGCACCTTTAACCTCCTGTTCCGTACAGGTTGCAATTTGTACTGAGGATGAACGGGAAGACGTGGAACCAATGAAAGACTAGCTCTTGGTGTTGGGACAGGCACAGGTCACTCTATTTTCCCATCAGGAAGAAGAATTAACCACAGGCTCAGCCTGCCCCCCGGAACCAGAACAGGGCCTGAAGCCATCCTGCGCTTTTGCGGCCAGCTCCCTAAAAAGCGAGTTGTAAAATGGAGGTTCAGGGCACTGCAATTCACAAACCTGCAGACTTATAAATGATAACTCTCATCCACAAATATATTGAGGGAAGGCAAAGAAGAGGATTTGAAATCAAGGCAGAATTGCAGGAAACAGATTTCAGGAGGTAGATTCGAATCGCCTATAAAGCACATGAAAAGCGGCAAAACGTTGACAATGATGCCCTTGGCCAAAAAGGGCGTATGCGTTTTTTCCTGAATATATTCAGGAAAAAACGCATACGCCCTTTTTGGCCAACCAAGCAACCTGGAAAGGCAAATCAGCGCTACAAAGATGTCTCGCTTCCCATCGGTCAAAAGGGCCATGCTGAAAAAAGTGTCAAAACCAGAAATGCAGGACAGGCCATGGAGAAATGGGAGCCTTGCTACACTGATGGGCGGGATGTAAATTGTCAACAGCCACTCTGGAGAAGTGTACGGTGAGTCCTGAAACGTCTAAAAAGCAAAGCTTAGAGAGCATAGGGCACTTCCACTCATGGGGGTATAAATTGGGAAAATGAAAAATCAGCAAGACACAAGCACCCCAAAGTTTAGGGCTGCTCTGTTGACAAGGACCTCCACTTCATTCCACCTTCAATATCCCAGGAAAGAGAAAAATGGATAAAGAAGTTGTGGTCCTTATGTACAATGGAATATCACTCAGCCGTGAAATCAATGTCATAAGGCTAGTAGCAGCATGATGAGTGGATTTAGGTACGACGACTCTAAGTGAAATAAGTCACACAGCAAAGGACACTTCTCATAAGGTATCACTTATAGAGGGAATGTAAAAACCGTTACACTTGAACTGAATTACAAAACAGAACAGAGTCACACATGCAGAAAACACACTATGGCTGCTTAACGGGAAAGGTGAGGTGGGGTGATACATAAAACAAGGGTTTCAAATTAGCTCAGATACCGTTCCATAAACCCAATATGTAATAGACAAGACCTACTCCTTGCTCAGAGAACTGGACTCAACACGCCCTATTCACCGCACAAGAATATATCTCACTAGTAATAATCTTAAAACCTATGTATTGATATCTCTCTGTTAGTGTGTCAAGTGGGTAAAAAGCGGCATAAACACAGCAGTGAAAAGCAGCTAAACCCCATTATAAAAATAAATTATTTTGAAAAACCCATGAAACAAAGACAGTGAAAGAGAGAGAAATTCTTACACAATGCGTTCAGGGGCTGTGATGCAACCTGGATTGACCATATCTAGACGCACAGCTGGATGAGACATAAGGGTGGACACTGTTGCGGCTGAGAGGTTTGGTGAGGTTGGGTGAGCAAACGCAGACCCTTTAAAGTAATACTGCGTGGTACCCATCGCATGGGTCCCAAATCTCCAGGTTCAAGGTCATCTTCCTACATCGAAAACATGCATGAGATACCCAGAAGATGGTACACCGTGTGATGGGGAAAGGTTTCTAAAACGCACCTCATTTCTCATCTGCTTGTGCCCGGGTTCGCCATTCCAGCCACTTTACTAGCAATCTCCCTCCTTGGAGCATCAGCACCTTTAACCTCCTGTTCCATACAGGTTGCAATTTGTACTGAGGATGAACGGGAAGACGTGGAACCAATGAAAGACTAGCTCTTGGTGTCGGGACAGGCACAGGTCACTCTATTTTCCCATCAGGAAGAAGAATTAACCACAGGCTCAGCCTGCCCCCCGGAACCAGAACAGGGCCTGAAGCCATCCTGCGCTTTTGCGGCCAGCTCCCTAAAAAGCGAGTTGTAAAATGGAGGTTCAGGGCACTGCAATTCAAAAACCTGCAGACTTATAAATGATAACTCTCATCCACAAATATATTGAGGGAAGGCAAAGAAGAGGATTTGAAATCAAGGCAGAATTGCAGGAAACAGATTTCAGGAGGTAGATTCGAATCGCCTATAAAGCACATGAAAAGCGGCAAAACGTTGACAATGATGCCCTTGGCCAAAAAGGGCGTATGCGTTTTTTCCTGAATATATTCAGGAAAAAACGCATACGCCCTTTTTGGCCAACCAAGCAACCTGGAAAGGCAAATCAGCGCTACAAAGAAGTCTCGCTTCCCATCGGTCAAAAGGGCCATGCTGAAAAAAGTGTCAAAACCAGAAATGCAGGACAGGCCATGGAGAAATGGGAGCCTTGCTACACTGATGGGCGGGATGTAAATTGTCAACAGCCACTCTGGAGAAGTGTACGGTGAGTCCTGAAACGTCTAAAAAGCAAAGCTTAGAGAGCATAGGGCACTTCCACTCATGGGGGTATAAATTGGGAAAATGAAAAATCAGCAAGACACAAGCACCCCAAAGTTTAGGGCTGCTCTGTTGACAAGGACCTCCACTTCATTCCACCTTCAATATCCCAGGAAAGAGAAAAATGGATAAAGAAGTTGTGGTCCTTATGTACAATGGAATATCACTCAGCCGTGAAATCAATGTCATAAGGCTAGTAGCAGCATGATGAGTGGATTTAGGTACGACGACTCTAAGTGAAATAAGTCACACAGCAAAGGACACTTCTCATAAGGTATCACTTATAGAGGGAATGTAAAAACCGTTACACTTGAACTGAATTACAAAACAGAACAGAGTCACACATGCAGAAAACACACTATGGCTGCTTAACGGGAAAGGTGAGGTGGGGTGATACATAAAACAAGGGTTTCAAATTAGCTCAGATACCGTTCCATAAACCCAATATGTAATAGACAAGACCTACTCCTTGCTCAGAGAACTGGACTCAACACGCCCTATTCACCGCACAAGAATATATCTCACTAGTAATAATCTTAAAACCTATGTATTGATATGTCTCTGTTAGTGTGTCAAGTGGGTAAAAAGCGGCATAAACACAGCAGTGAAAAGCAGCTAAACCCCATTATAAAAATAAATTACTTTGAAAAACCCATGAAACAAAGACAGTGAAAGAGAGAGAAATTCTTACACAATGCGTTCACGGGCTGTGATGCAACCTGGATTGACCATATCTAGACCCACAGCTGGATGAGACATAAGGGTGGACACTGTTGCGGCTGAGAGGTTTGGTGAGGTTGGGTGAGCAAACGCAGACCCTTTAAAGTAATACTGCGTGGTACCCATCGCATGGGTCCCAAATCTCCAGGTTCAAGGGCATCTTCCTACATCGAAAACATGCATGAGAAACCCAGAAGATGGTACACCGTGTGATGTGGAAAGGTTTCTAAAACGCATCTCATTTCTCATCTCCTTGTGCCCGGGTTCGCTATTCCAGCCACTTTACTAGCAATCTCCCTCCTTGGAGCATCAGCACCTTTAACTTCCTGCTCCGTACAGGTTGCAATTTGTCCTGAGGGTGAACGGGAAGACGTGGAACCAATAAGAGACTAGCTCTTGGTGTTGGGACAGGCACAGGTCACTCTATTTTCCCATCAGGAAGAAGAATTAACCACAGGCTCAGCCTGCCCCCGGAACCAGAACAGGGCCTGAAGGCATCCTGCGCTTTTGCGGCCAGCTCCCTAAAAAGCGAGTTGCAAAATGGAGGTTCAGGGAACTGCAATTCACAAACCTGCAGAGTTATAAATGATAACTCTCGTCCACAAATATATTGAGGGAAGGCAAAGAAGAGGATTTGAAATCAAGGCAGAATTGCAGGAAACAGATTTCAGGAGGTAGATTCGAATCGCCTTTAAAGCACATGAAAAGCGGCAAAACGTTGACAATGATGCCCTTGGCCAAAAAGGGCGTATGCGTTTTTTCCTGAATATATTCAGGAAAAAACGCATACGCCCTTTTTGGCCAACCAAGAAACATGGAAATGCAAATCAGCGTTACAAAGATGTCTCGCTTCCCATCGGTTAAAAAGGCCATGCTGAATAAAGTGTCAAAACCAGAAATGCAGGACAGGCCATGGAGAAATGGGAGCCTTGCTACACTGATGGGCGGGATGTAAATTGCCAACAGCCACTCTGGAGAAGCGTACGGTGAGTCCTGAAACATCTAAAAAACAAAGCTTAGAGAGCATAGGGCACTTCCACTCATGGGGTTATAAATTGGGAAAATTAAAAATCAGCAAGACACAAGCACCCCAAAGTTTAGGGCTGCTCTGTTGACAAGGACCTCCACTTCATTCCACCTTCAATATCCCAGGAAAGAGAAAAATGGATAAAGAAGTTGTGGTCCTTATGTACAATGGAATATCACTCAGCCGTGAAATCAATGTCATAAGGCTAGTAGCAGCATGATGAGTGGATTTAGGTACGACGACTCTAAGTGAAATAAGTCACACAGAAAAGGACACTTCTCATAAGGTATCACTTATAGAGGGAATGTAAAAACCGTTACACTTGAACTGAATTACAAAACAGAACAGAGTCACACATGCAGAAAACACACTATGGCTGCTTAACGGGAAAGGTGAGGTGGGGTGATACATAAAACAAGGGATTCAAATTAGCTCAGATACCGTTCCATAAACCCAATATGTAATAGACAAGACCTACTCCTTGCTCAGAGAACTGGACTCAACACGCCCTATTCACCACACAAGAATATATCTGACTAGTAATAATCTTAAAACCTATGTATTGATATCTCTCTGTTAGTGTGTCAAGTGGGTAAAAAGCGGCATAAACACAGCAGTGAAAAGCAGCTAAACCCCATTATAAAAATAAATTATTTTGAAAAACCCATGAAACAAAGACAGTGAAAGAGAGAGAAATTCTTACACAATGCGTTCAGGGGCTGTGATGCAACCTGGATTGACCATATCTAGACCCACAGCTGGATGAGACATAAGGGTGGACACTGTTGCGGCTGAGAGGTTTGGTGAGGTTGGGTGAGCAAACGCAGACCCTTTAAAGTAATACTGCGTGGTACCCATCGCATGGGTCCCAAATCTCCAGGTTCAAGGGCATCTTCCTACATCGAAAACATGCATGAGATACCCAGAAGATGGTACACCGTGTGATGGGGAAAGGTTTCTAAAACGCACCTCATTTCTCATCTGCTTGTGCCCGGGTTCGCCATTCCAGCCACTTTACTAGCAATCTCCCTCCTTGGAGCATCAGCACCTTTAACCTCCTGTTCCGTACAGGTTGCAATTTGTACTGAGGATGAACGGGAAGACGTGGAACCAATGAAAGACTAGCTCTTGGTGTTGGGACAGGCACAGGTCACTCTATTTTCCCATCAGGAAGAAGAATTAACCACAGGCTCAGCCTGCCCCCCGGAACCAGAACAGGGGCTGAAGCCATCCTGCGCTTTTGCGGCCAGCTCCCTAAAAAGCGAGTTGTAAAATGGAGGTTCAGGGCACTGCAATTCACAAACCTGCAGAGTTATAAATGATAACTCTCATCCACAAATATATTGAGGGAAGGCAAAGAAGAGGATTTGAAATCAAGGCAGAATTGCAGGAAACAGATTTCAGGAGGTAGATTCGAATCGCCTTTAAAGCACATGAAAAGCGGCAAAACGTTGACAATGATGCCCTTGGCCAAAAAGGGCGTATGCGTTTTTTCCTGAATATATTCAGGAAAAAACGCATACGCCCTTTTTGGCCAACCAAGCAACCTGGAAAGGCAAATCAGCGCTACAAAGATGTCTCGCTTCCCATCGGTCAAAAGGGCCATGCTGAAAAAAGTGTCAAAACCAGAAATGCAGGACAGGCCATGGAGAAATGGGAGCCTTGCTACACTGATGGGCGGGATGTAAATTGTCAACAGCCACTCTGGAGAAGTGTACGGTGAGTCCTGAAACGTCTAAAAAGCAAAGCTTAGAGAGCATAGGGCACTTCCACTCATGGGGGTATAAATTGGGAAAATGAAAAATCAGCAAGACACAAGCACCCCAAAGTTTAGGGCTGCTCTGTTGACAAGGACCTCCACTTCATTCCACCTTCAATATCCCAGGAAAGAGAAAAATGGATAAACAAGTTGTGGTCCTTATGTACAATGGAATATCACTCAGCCGTGAAATCAATGTCATAAGGCTAGTAGCAGCATGATGAGTGGATTTAGGTACGACGACTCTAAGTGAAATAAGTCACACAGCAAAGGACACTTCTCATAAGGTGTCACTGATAGAGGGAATGTAAAAACCGTTACACTTGAACTGAATTACAAAACAGAACAGAGTCACACATGCAGAAAACACACTATGGCTGCTTAACGGGAAAGGTGAGGTGGGGTGATACATAAAACAAGGGTTTCAAATTAGCTCAGATACCGTTCCATAAACCCAATATGTAATAGACAAGACCTACTCCTTGCTCAGAGAACTGGACTCAACACGCCCTATTCACCGCACAAGAATATATCTGACTAGTAATAATCTTAAAACCTATGTATTGATATCTCTCTGTTAGTGTGTCAAGTGGGTAAAAAGCGGCATAAACACAGCAGTGAAAAGCAGCTAAACCCCATTATAAAAATAAATTACTTTGAAAAACCCATGAAACAAAGACAGTGAAAGAGAGAGAAATTCTTACACAATGCGTTCAGGGGCTGTGATGCAACCTGGATTGACCATATCTAGACCCACAGCTGGATGAGACATAAGGGTGGACACTGTTGCGGCTGAGAGGTTTGGTGAGGTTGGGTGAGCAAACGCAGACCCTTTAAAGTAATACTGCGTGGTACCCATCGCATGGGTCCCAAATCTCCAGGTTCAAGGGCATCTTCCTACATCGAAAACATGCATGAGATACCCAGAAGATGGTACACTGTGTGATGGGGAAAGGTTTCTAAAACGCACCTCATTTCTCATCTGCTTGTGCCCGGGTTCGCCATTCCAGCCACTTTACTAGCAATCTCCCTCCTTGGAGCATCAGCACCTTTAACCTCCTGTTCCGTACAGGTTGCAATTTGTACTGAGGATGAACGGGAAGACGTGGAACCAATGAAAGACTAGCTCTTGGTGTTGGGACAGGCACAGGTCACTCTATTTTCCCATCAGGAAGAAGAATTAACCACAGGCTCAGCCTGCCCCCCGGAACCAGAACAGGGCCTGAAGCCATCCTGCGCTTTTGCGGCCAGCTCCCTAAAAAGCGAGTTGTAAAATGGAGGTTCAGGGCACTGCAATTCACAAACCTGCAGAGTTATAAATGATAACTCTCATCCACAAATATATTGAGGGAAGGCAAAGAAGAGGATTTGAAATCAAGGCAGAATTGCAGGAAACAGATTTCAGGAGGTAGATTCGAATCGCCTTTAAAGCACATGAAAAGCGGCAAAACGTTGACAATGATGCCCTTGGCCAAAAAGGGCGTATGCGTTTTTTCCTGAATATATTCAGGAAAAAACGCATACGCCCTTTTTGGCCAACCAAGCAACCTGGAAAGGCAAATCAGCGCTACAAAGAAGTCTCGCTTCCCATCGGTTAAAAGGGCCATGCTGAAAAAAGTGTCAAAACCAGAAATGCAGGACAGGCCATGGAGAAATGGGAGCCTTGCTACACTGATGGGCGGGATGTAAGTTGTCAACAGCCACTCTGGAGAAGTGTACGGTGAGTCCTGAAACGTCTAAAAAGCAAAGCTTAGAGAGCATAGGGCACTTCCACTCATGGGGGTATAAATTGGGAAAATGAAAAATCAGCAAGACACAAGCACCCCAAAGTTTAGGGCTGCTCTGTTGACAAGGACCTCCACTTCATTCCACCTTCAATATCCCAGGAAAGAGAAAAATGGATAAAGAAGTTGTGGTCCTTATGTACAATGGAATATCACTCAGCCATGAAAGCAATGTCATAAGGCTAGTAGCAGCATGATGAGTGGATTTAGGTACAACGACTCTAAGTGAAATAAGTCACACAGAAAAGGACACTTCTCATAAGGTATCACTGATAGAGGGAATGTAAAAACCGTTACACTTGAACTGAATTACAAAACAGAACAGAGTCACACATGCAGAAAACACACTATGGCTGCTTAACGGGAAAGGTGAGGTGGGGTGATACATAAAACAAGGGTTTCAAATTAGCTCAGATACCGTTCCATAAACCCAATATGTAATAGACAAGACCTACTCCTTGCTCAGAGAACTGGACTCAACACGCCCTATTCACCGCACAAGAATATAACTGACTAGTAATAATCTTAAAACCTATGTATTGATATCTCTCTGTTAGTGTGTCAAGTGGGTGTAAAGCGGCATAAACACAGCAGTGAAAAGCAGCTAAACCCCATTATAAAAATAAATTACTTTGAAAAACCCATGAAACAAAGACAGTGAAAGAGATAGAAATTCTTACACAATGCGTTCACGGGCTGTGATGCAACCTGGATTGACCATATCTAGACCCACAGCTGGATGAGACATAAGGGTGGACACTCTTGGGGCTGAGAGGTTTGGTGAGGTTGGGTGAGCAAACGCAGACCCTTTAAAGTAATACTGCATGGTACCCATCGCATGGGTCCCAAATCGCCAGGTTCAAGGGCATCTTCCTACATCGAAAACATGCATGAGAAACCCAGAAGATGGTACACCGTGTGATGTGGAAAGGTTTCTAAAACGCACCTCATTTCTCATCTCCTTGTGCCCGGGTTCGCTATTCCAGCCGCTTTACTAGCAATCTCCCTACTTGGAGCATCAGCACCTTTAACCTCCTGTTCCGTACAGGTTGCAATTTGTACTGAGGATGAACGGGAAGACGTGGAACCAATGAAAGACTAGCTCTTGGTGTTGGGACAGGCACAGGTCACTCTATTTTCCCATCAGGAAGAAGAATTAACCACAGGCTCAGCCTGCCCCCCGGAACCAGAACAGGGCCTGAAGCCATCCTGCGCTTTTGCGGCCAGCTCCCTAAAAAGCGAGTTGTAAAATGGAGGTTCAGGGCACTGCAATTCACAAACCTGCAGAGTTATAAATGATAACTCTCGTCCACAAATATATTGAGGGAAGGCAAAGAAGAGGATTTGAAATCAAGGCAGAATTGCAGGAAACAGATTTCAGGAGGTAGATTCGAATCGCCTTTAAAGCACATGAAAAGCGGCAAAACGTTGACAATGATGCCCTTGGCCAAAAAGGGCGTATGCGTTTTTTCCTGAATATATTCAGGAAAAAACGCATACGCCCTTTTTGGCCAACCAAGCAACCTGGAAAGGCAAATCAGCGCTACAAAGATGTCTCGCTTCCCATTGGTCAAAAGGGCCATGCTGGAAAAAGTGTCAAAACCAGAAATGCAGGACAGGCCATGGAGAAATGGGAGCCTTGCTACACTGATGGGCGGGATGTAAATTGCCAACAGCCACTCTGGAGAAGCGTACGGTGAGTCCTGAAACATCTAAAAAACAAAGCTTAGAGAGCATAGGGCACTTCCACTCATGGGGTTATAAATTGGGAAAATTAAAAATCAGCAAGACACAAGCACCCCAAAGTTTAGGGCTGCTCTGTTGACAAGGACCTCCACTTCATTCCACCTTCAATATCCCAGGAAAGAGAAAAATGGATAAAGAAGTTGTGGTCCTTATGTACAATGGAATATCACTCAGCCGTGAAATCAATGTCATAAGGCTAGTAGCAGCATGATGAGTGGATTTAGGTATGACGACTCTAAGTGAAATAAGTCACACAGAAAAGGACACTTCTCAAAAGGTATCACTGATAGAGGGAATGTAAAAACCGTTACACTTGAACTGAATTACAAAACAGAACAGAGTCACACATGCAGAAAACACACTATGGCTGCTTAACGGGAAAGGTGAGGTGGGGTGATACATAAAACAAGGGTTTCAAATTAGCTCAGATACCGTTCCATAAACCCAATATGTAATAGACAAGACCTACTCCTTGCTCAGAGAACTGGACTCAACACGCCCTATTCACCGCACAAGAATATATCTGACTAGTAATAATCTTAAAACCTATGTATTGATATCTCTCTGTTAGTGTGTCAAGTGGGTAAAAAGCGGCATAAACACAGCAGTGAAAAGCAGCTAAACCCCATTATAAAAATAAATTACTTTGAAAAACCCATGAAACAAAGACAGTGAAAGAGAGAGAAATTCTTACACAATGCGTTCAGGGGCTGTGATGCAACCTGGATTGACCATATCTAGACCCACAGCTGGATGAGACATAAGGGTGGACACTGTTGCGGCTGAGAGGTTTGGTGAGGTTGGGTGAGCAAACGCAGACCCTTTAAAGTAATACTGCGTGGTACCCATCGCATGGGTCCCAAATCTCCAGGTTCAAGGGCATCTTCCTACATCGAAAACATGCATGAGATACCCAGAAGATGGTACACTGTGTGATGGGGAAAGGTTTCTAAAACGCACCTCATTTCTCATCTGCTTGTGCCCGGGTTCGCCATTCCAGCCACTTTACTAGCAATCTCCCTCCTTGGAGCATCAGCACCTTTAACCTCCTGTTCCGTACAGGTTGCAATTTGTACTGAGGATGAACGGGAAGACGTGGAACCAATGAAAGACTAGCTCTTGGTGTTGGGACAGGCACAGGTCACTCTATTTTCCCATCAGGAAGAAGAATTAACCACAGGCTCAGCCTGCCCCCCGGAACCAGAACAGGGCCTGAAGCCATCCTGCGCTTTTGCGGCCAGCTCCCTAAAAAGCGAGTTGTAAAATGGAGGTTCAGGGCACTGCAATTCACAAACCTGCAGAGTTATAAATGATAACTCTCATCCACAAATATATTGAGGGAAGGGAAAGAAGAGGATTTGAAATCAAGGCAGAATTGCAGGAAACAGATTTCAGGAGGTAGATTCGAATCGCCTTTAAAGCACATGAAAAGCGGCAAAACGTTGACAATGATGCCCTTGGCCAAAAAGGGCGTATGCGTTTTTTCCTGAATATATTCAGGAAAAAACGCATACGCCCTTTTTGGCCAACCAAGCAACCTGGAAAGGCAAATCAGCGCTACAAAGAAGTCTCGCTTCCCATCGGTTAAAAGGGCCATGCTGAAAAAAGTGTCAAAACCAGAAATGCAGGACAGGCCATGGAGAAATGGGAGCCTTGCTACACTGATGGGCGGGATGTAAGTTGTCAACAGCCACTCTGGAGAAGTGTACGGTGAGTCCTGAAACGTCTAAAAAGCAAAGCTTAGAGAGCATAGGGCACTTCCACTCATGGGGGTATAAATTGGGAAAATGAAAAATCAGCAAGACACAAGCACCCCAAAGTTTAGGGCTGCTCTGTTGACAAGGACCTCCACTTCATTCCACCTTCAATATCCCAGGAAAGAGAAAAATGGATAAAGAAGTTGTGGTCCTTATGTACAATGGAATATCACTCAGCCATGAAAGCAATGTCATAAGGCTAGTAGCAGCATGATGAGTGGATTTAGGTACAACGACTCTAAGTGAAATAAGTCACACAGAAAAGGACACTTCTCATAAGGTATCACTGATAGAGGGAATGTAAAAACCGTTACACTTGAACTGAATTACAAAACAGAACAGAGTCACACATGCAGAAAACACACTATGGCTGCTTAACGGGAAAGGTGAGGTGGGGTGATACATAAAACAAGGGTTTCAAATTAGCTCAGATACCGTTCCATAAACCCAATATGTAATAGACAAGACCTACTCCTTGCTCAGAGAACTGGACTCAACACGCCCTATTCACCGCACAAGAATATAACTGACTAGTAATAATCTTAAAACCTATGTATTGATATCTCTCTGTTAGTGTGTCAAGTGGGTGTAAAGCGGCATAAACACAGCAGTGAAAAGCAGCTAAACCCCATTATAAAAATAAATTACTTTGAAAAACCCATGAAACAAAGACAGTGAAAGAGATAGAAATTCTTACACAATGCGTTCACGGGCTGTGATGCAACCTGGATTGACCATATCTAGACCCACAGCTGGATGAGACATAAGGGTGGACACTCTTGGGGCTGAGAGGTTTGGTGAGGTTGGGTGAGCAAACGCAGACCCTTTAAAGTAATACTGCATGGTACCCATCGCATGGGTCCCAAATCGCCAGGTTCAAGGGCATCTTCCTACATCGAAAACATGCATGAGAAACCCAGAAGATGGTACACCGTGTGATGTGGAAAGGTTTCTAAAACGCACCTCATTTCTCATCTCCTTGTGCCCGGGTTCGCTATTCCAGCCGCTTTACTAGCAATCTCCCTACTTGGAGCATCAGCACCTTTAACCTCCTGTTCCGTACAGGTTGCAATTTGTACTGAGGATGAACGGGAAGACGTGGAACCAATGAAAGACTAGCTCTTGGTGTTGGGACAGGCACAGGTCACTCTATTTTCCCATCAGGAAGAAGAATTAACCACAGGCTCAGCCTGCCCCCCGGAACCAGAACAGGGCCTGAAGCCATCCTGCGCTTTTGCGGCCAGCTCCCTAAAAAGCGAGTTGTAAAATGGAGGTTCAGGGCACTGCAATTCACAAACCTGCAGAGTTATAAATGATAACTCTCGTCCACAAATATATTGAGGGAAGGCAAAGAAGAGGATTTGAAATCAAGGCAGAATTGCAGGAAACAGATTTCAGGAGGTAGATTCGAATCGCCTTTAAAGCACATGAAAAGCGGCAAAACGTTGACAATGATGCCCTTGGCCAAAAAGGGCGTATGCGTTTTTTCCTGAATATATTCAGGAAAAAACGCATACGCCCTTTTTGGCCAACCAAGCAACCTGGAAAGGCAAATCAGCGCTACAAAGATGTCTCGCTTCCCATTGGTCAAAAGGGCCATGCTGGAAAAAGTGTCAAAACCAGAAATGCAGGACAGGCCATGGAGAAATGGGAGCCTTGCTACACTGATGGGCGGGATGTAAATTGCCAACAGCCACTCTGGAGAAGCGTACGGTGAGTCCTGAAACATCTAAAAAACAAAGCTTAGAGAGCATAGGGCACTTCCACTCATGGGGTTATAAATTGGGAAAATTAAAAATCAGCAAGACACAAGCACCCCAAAGTTTAGGGCTGCTCTGTTGACAAGGACCTCCACTTCATTCCACCTTCAATATCCCAGGAAAGAGAAAAATGGATAAAGAAGTTGTGGTCCTTATGTACAATGGAATATCACTCAGCCGTGAAATCAATGTCATAAGGCTAGTAGCAGCATGATGAGTGGATTTAGGTATGACGACTCTAAGTGAAATAAGTCACACAGAAAAGGACACTTCTCAAAAGGTATCACTGATAGAGGGAATGTAAAAACCGTTACACTTGAACTGAATTACAAAACAGAACAGAGTCACACATGCAGAAAACACACTATGGCTGCTTAACGGGAAAGGTGAGGTGGGGTGATACATAAAACAAGGGTTTCAAATTAGCTCAGATACCGTTCCATAAACCCAATATGTAATAGACAAGACCTACTCCTTGCTCAGAGAACTGGACTCAACACGCCCTATTCACCGCACAAGAATATATCTGACTAGTAATAATCTTAAAACCTATGTATTGATATCTCTCTGTTAGTGTGTCAAGTGGGTAAAAAGCGGCATAAACACAGCAGTGAAAAGCAGCTAAACCCCATTATAAAAATAAATTACTTTGAAAAACCCATGAAACAAAGACAGTGAAAGAGAGAGAAATTCTTACACAATGCGTTCAGGGGCTGTGATGCAACCTGGATTGACCATATCTAGACCCACAGCTGGATGAGACATAAGGGTGGACACTGTTGCGGCTGAGAGGTTTGGTGAGGTTGGGTGAGCAAACGCAGACCCTTTAAAGTAATACTGCGTGGTACCCATCGCATGGGTCCCAAATCTCCAGGTTCAAGGGCATCTTCCTACATCGAAAACATGCATGAGATACCCAGAAGATGGTACACTGTGTGATGGGGAAAGGTTTCTAAAACGCACCTCATTTCTCATCTGCTTGTGCCCGGGTTCACCATTCCAGCCACTTTACTAGCAATCTCCCTCCTTGGAGCATCAGCACCTTTAACCTCCTGTTCCGTACAGGTTGCAATTTGTACTGAGGATGAACGGGAAGACGTGGAACCAATGAAAGACTAGCTCTTGGTGTTGGGACAGGCACAGGTCACTCTATTTTCCCATCAGGAAGAAGAATTAACCACAGGCTCAGCCTGCCCCCCGGAACCAGAACAGGGCCTGAAGCCATCCTGCGCTTTTGCGGCCAGCTCCCTAAAAAGCGAGTTGTAAAATGGAGGTTCAGGGCACTGCAATTCACAAACCTGCAGAGTTATAAATGATAACTCTCATCCACAAATATATTGAGGGAAGGCAAAGAAGAGGATTTGAAATCAAGGCAGAATTGCAGGAAACAGATTTCAGGAGGTAGATTCGAATCGCCTTTAAAGCACATGAAAAGCGGCAAAACGTTGACAATGATGCCCTTGGCCAAAAAGGGCGTATGCGTTTTTTCCTGAATATATTCAGGAAAAAACGCATACGCCCTTTTTGGCCAACCAAGCAACCTGGAAAGGCAAATCAGCGCTACAAAGAAGTCTCGCTTCCCATCGGTTAAAAGGGCCATGCTGAAAAAAGTGTCAAAACCAGAAATGCAGGACAGGCCATGGAGAAATGGGAGCCTTGCTACACTGATGGGCGGGATGTAAATTGCCAACAGCCACTCTGGAGAAGTGTACGGTGAGTCCTGAAACGTCTAAAAAGCAAAGCTTAGAGAGCATAGGGCACTTCCACTCATGGGGGTATAAATTGGGAAAATGAAAAATCAGCAAGACACAAGCACCCCAAAGTTTAGGGCTGCTCTGTTGACAAGGACCTCCACTTCATTCCACCTTCAATATCCCAGGAAAGAGAAAAATGGATAAAGAAGTTGTGGTCCTTATGTACAATGGAATATCACTCAGCCATGAAAGCAATGTCATAAGGCTAGTAGCAGCATGATGAGTGGATTTAGGTACAACGACTCTAAGTGAAATAAGTCACACAGAAAAGGACACTTCTCATAAGGTATCACTGATAGAGGGAATGTAAAAACCGTTACACTTGAACTGAATTACAAAACAGAACAGAGTCACACATGCAGAAAACACACTATGGCTGCTTAACGGGAAAGGTGAGGTGGGGTGATACATAAAACAAGGGTTTCAAATTAGCTCAGATACCGTTCCATAAACCCAATATGTAATAGACAAGACCTACTCCTTGCTCAGAGAACTGGACTCAACACGCCCTATTCACCGCACAAGAATATATCTGACTAGTAATAATCTTAAAACCTATGTATTGATATCTCTCTGTTAGTGTGTCAAGTGGGTAAAAAGCGGCATAAACACAGCAGTGAAAAGCAGCTAAACCCCATTATAAAAATAAATTACTTTGAAAAACCCATGAAACAAAGACAGTGAAAGAGAGAGAAATTCTTACACAATGCGTTCAGGGGCTGTGATGCAACCTGGATTGACCATATCTAGACCCACAGCTGGATGAGACATAAGGGTGGACACTGTTGCGGCTGAGAGGTTTGGTGAGGTTGGGTGAGCAAACGCAGACCCTTTAAAGTAATACTGCGTGGTACCCATCGCATGGGTCCCAAATCTCCAGGTTCAAGGGCATCTTCCTACATCGAAAACATGCATGAGATACCCAGAAGATGGTACACTGTGTGATGGGGAAAGGTTTCTAAAACGCACCTCATTTCTCATCTGCTTGTGCCCGGGTTCGCCATTCCAGCCACTTTACTAGCAATCTCCCTCCTTGGAGCATCAGCACCTTTAACCTCCTGTTCCGTACAGGTTGCAATTTGTACTGAGGATGAACGGGAAGACGTGGAACCAATGAAAGACTAGCTCTTGGTGTTGGGACAGGCACAGGTCACTCTATTTTCCCATCAGGAAGAAGAATTAACCACAGGCTCAGCCTGCCCCCCGGAACCAGAACAGGGCCTGAAGCCATCCTGCGCTTTTGCGGCCAGCTCCCTAAAAAGCGAGTTGTAAAATGGAGGTTCAGGGCACTGCAATTCACAAACCTGCAGAGTTATAAATGATAACTCTCATCCACAAATATATTGAGGGAAGGCAAAGAAGAGGATTTGAAATCAAGGCAGAATTGCAGGAAACAGATTTCAGGAGGTAGATTCGAATCGCCTTTAAAGCACATGAAAAGCGGCAAAACGTTGACAATGATGCCCTTGGCCAAAAAGGGCGTATGCGTTTTTTCCTGAATATATTCAGGAAAAAACGCATACGCCCTTTTTGGCCAACCAAGCAACCTGGAAAGGCAAATCAGCGCTACAAAGAAGTCTCGCTTCCCATCGGTTAAAAGGGCCATGCTGAAAAAAGTGTCAAAACCAGAAATGCAGGACAGGCCATGGAGAAATGGGAGCCCTGCTACACTGATGGGCGGGATGTAAGTTGTCAACAGCCACTCTGGAGAAGTGTACGGTGAGTCCTGAAACGTCTAAAAAGCAAAGCTTAGAGAGCATAGGGCACTTCCACTCATGGGGGTATAAATTGGGAAAATGAAAAATCAGCAAGACACAAGCACCCCAAAGTTTAGGGCTGCTCTGTTGACAAGGACCTCCACTTCATTCCACCTTCAATATCCCAGGAAAGAGAAAAATGGATAAAGAAGTTGTGGTCCTTATGTACAATGGAATATCACTCAGCCATGAAAGCAATGTCATAAGGCTAGTAGCAGCATGATGAGTGGATTTAGGTACAACGACTCTAAGTGAAATAAGTCACACAGAAAAGGACACTTCTCATAAGGTATCACTGATAGAGGGAATGTAAAAACCGTTACACTTGAACTGAATTACAAAACAGAACAGAGTCACACATGCAGAAAACACACTATGGCTGCTTAACGGGAAAGGTGAGGTGGGGTGATACATAAAACAAGGGTTTCAAATTAGCTCAGATACCGTTCCATAAACCCAATATGTAATAGACAAGACCTACTCCTTGCTCAGAGAACTGGACTCAACACGCCCTATTCACCGCACAAGAATATAACTGACTAGTAATAATCTTAAAACCTATGTATTGATATCTCTCTGTTAGTGTGTCAAGTGGGTGTAAAGCGGCATAAACACAGCAGTGAAAAGCAGCTAAACCCCATTATAAAAATAAATTACTTTGAAAAACCCATGAAACAAAGACAGTGAAAGAGATAGAAATTCTTACACAATGCGTTCACGGGCTGTGATGCAACCTGGATTGACCATATCTAGACCCACAGCTGGATGAGACATAAGGGTGGACACTCTTGGGGCTGAGAGGTTTGGTGAGGTTGGGTGAGCAAACGCAGACCCTTTAAAGTAATACTGCATGGTACCCATCGCATGGGTCCCAAATCGCCAGGTTCAAGGGCATCTTCCTACATCGAAAACATGCATGAGAAACCCAGAAGATGGTACACCGTGTGATGTGGAAAGGTTTCTAAAACGCACCTCATTTCTCATCTCCTTGTGCCCGGGTTCGCTATTCCAGCCGCTTTACTAGCAATCTCCCTACTTGGAGCATCAGCACCTTTAACCTCCTGTTCCGTACAGGTTGCAATTTGTACTGAGGATGAACGGGAAGACGTGGAACCAATGAAAGACTAGCTCTTGGTGTTGGGACAGGCACAGGTCACTCTATTTTCCCATCAGGAAGAAGAATTAACCACAGGCTCAGCCTGCCCCCCGGAACCAGAACAGGGCCTGAAGCCATCCTGCGCTTTTGCGGCCAGCTCCCTAAAAAGCGAGTTGTAAAATGGAGGTTCAGGGCACTGCAATTCACAAACCTGCAGAGTTATAAATGATAACTCTCGTCCACAAATATATTGAGGGAAGGCAAAGAAGAGGATTTGAAATCAAGGCAGAATTGCAGGAAACAGATTTCAGGAGGTAGATTCGAATCGCCTTTAAAGCACATGAAAAGCGGCAAAACGTTGACAATGATGCCCTTGGCCAAAAAGGGCGTATGCGTTTTTTCCTGAATATATTCAGGAAAAAACGCATACGCCCTTTTTGGCCAACCAAGCAACCTGGAAAGGCAAATCAGCGCTACAAAGATGTCTCGCTTCCCATTGGTCAAAAGGGCCATGCTGGAAAAAGTGTCAAAACCAGAAATGCAGGACAGGCCATGGAGAAATGGGAGCCTTGCTACACTGATGGGCGGGATGTAAATTGCCAACAGCCACTCTGGAGAAGCGTACGGTGAGTCCTGAAACATCTAAAAAACAAAGCTTAGAGAGCATAGGGCACTTCCACTCATGGGGTTATAAATTGGGAAAATTAAAAATCAGCAAGACACAAGCACCCCAAAGTTTAGGGCTGCTCTGTTGACAAGGACCTCCACTTCATTCCACCTTCAATATCCCAGGAAAGAGAAAAATGGATAAAGAAGTTGTGGTCCTTATGTACAATGGAATATCACTCAGCCGTGAAATCAATGTCATAAGGCTAGTAGCAGCATGATGAGTGGATTTAGGTATGACGACTCTAAGTGAAATAAGTCACACAGAAAAGGACACTTCTCAAAAGGTATCACTGATAGAGGGAATGTAAAAACCGTTACACTTGAACTGAATTACAAAACAGAACAGAGTCACACATGCAGAAAACACACTATGGCTGCTTAACGGGAAAGGTGAGGTGGGGTGATACATAAAACAAGGGTTTCAAATTAGCTCAGATACCGTTCCATAAACCCAATATGTAATAGACAAGACCTACTCCTTGCTCAGAGAACTGGACTCAACACGCCCTATTCACCGCACAAGAATATATCTGACTAGTAATAATCTTAAAACCTATGTATTGATATCTCTCTGTTAGTGTGTCAAGTGGGTAAAAAGCGGCATAAACACAGCAGTGAAAAGCAGCTAAACCCCATTATAAAAATAAATTACTTTGAAAAACCCATGAAACAAAGACAGTGAAAGAGAGAGAAATTCTTACACAATGCGTTCAGGGGCTGTGATGCAACCTGGATTGACCATATCTAGACCCACAGCTGGATGAGACATAAGGGTGGACACTGTTGCGGCTGAGAGGTTTGGTGAGGTTGGGTGAGCAAACGCAGACCCTTTAAAGTAATACTGCGTGGTACCCATCGCATGGGTCCCAAATCTCCAGGTTCAAGGGCATCTTCCTACATCGAAAACATGCATGAGATACCCAGAAGATGGTACACTGTGTGATGGGGAAAGGTTTCTAAAACGCACCTCATTTCTCATCTGCTTGTGCCCGGGTTCACCATTCCAGCCACTTTACTAGCAATCTCCCTCCTTGGAGCATCAGCACCTTTAACCTCCTGTTCCGTACAGGTTGCAATTTGTACTGAGGATGAACGGGAAGACGTGGAACCAATGAAAGACTAGCTCTTGGTGTTGGGACAGGCACAGGTCACTCTATTTTCCCATCAGGAAGAAGAATTAACCACAGGCTCAGCCTGCCCCCCGGAACCAGAACAGGGCCTGAAGCCATCCTGCGCTTTTGCGGCCAGCTCCCTAAAAAGCGAGTTGTAAAATGGAGGTTCAGGGCACTGCAATTCACAAACCTGCAGAGTTATAAATGATAACTCTCATCCACAAATATATTGAGGGAAGGCAAAGAAGAGGATTTGAAATCAAGGCAGAATTGCAGGAAACAGATTTCAGGAGGTAGATTCGAATCGCCTTTAAAGCACATGAAAAGCGGCAAAACGTTGACAATGATGCCCTTGGCCAAAAAGGGCGTATGCGTTTTTTCCTGAATATATTCAGGAAAAAACGCATACGCCCTTTTTGGCCAACCAAGCAACCTGGAAAGGCAAATCAGCGCTACAAAGATGTCTCGCTTCCCATCGGTCAAAAGGGCCATGCTGAAAAAAGTGTCAAAACCAGAAATGCAGGACAGGCCATGGAGAAATGGGAGCCTTGCTACACTGATGGGCGGGATGTAAATTGTCAACAGCCACTCTGGAGAAGTGTACGGTGAGTCCTGAAACGTCTAAAAAGCAAAGCTTAGAGAGCATAGGGCACTTCCACTCATGGGGGTATAAATTGGGAAAATGAAAAATCAGCAAGACACAAGCACCCCAAAGTTTAGGGCTGCTCTGTTGACAAGGACCTCCACTTCATTCCACCTTCAATATCCCAGGAAAGAGAAAAATGGATAAAGAAGTTGTGGTCCTTATGTACAATGGAATATCACTCAGCCGTGAAATCAATGTCATAAGGCTAGTAGCAGCATGATGAGTGGATTTAGGTACGACGACTCTAAGTGAAATAAGTCACACAGCAAAGGACACTTCTCATAAGGTGTCACTGATAGAGGGAATGTAAAAACCGTTACACTTGAACTGAATTACAAAACAGAACAGAGTCACACATGCAGAAAACACACTATGGCTGCTTAACGGGAAAGGTGAGGTGGGGTGATACATAAAACAAGGGTTTCAAATTAGCTCAGATACCGTTCCATAAACCCAATATGTAATAGACAAGACCTACTCCTTGCTCAGAGAACTGGACTCAACACGCCCTATTCACCGCACAAGAATATATCTGACTAGTAATAATCTTAAAACCTATGTATTGATATCTCTCTGTTAGTGTGTCAAGTGGGTAAAAAGCGGCATAAACACAGCAGTGAAAAGCAGCTAAACCCCATTATAAAAATAAATTACTTTGAAAAACCCATGAAACAAAGACAGTGAAAGAGAGAGAAATTCTTACACAATGCGTTCAGGGGCTGTGATGCAACCTGGATTGACCATATCTAGACCCACAGCTGGATGAGACATAAGGGTGGACACTGTTGCGGCTGAGAGGTTTGGTGAGGTTGGGTGAGCAAACGCAGACCCTTTAAAGTAATACTGCGTGGTACCCATCGCATGGGTCCCAAATCTCCAGGTTCAAGGGCATCTTCCTACATCGAAAACATGCATGAGATACCCAGAAGATGGTACACTGTGTGATGGGGAAAGGTTTCTAAAACGCACCTCATTTCTCATCTGCTTGTGCCCGGGTTCGCCATTCCAGCCACTTTACTAGCAATCTCCCTCCTTGGAGCATCAGCACCTTTAACCTCCTGTTCCGTACAGGTTGCAATTTGTACTGAGGATGAACGGGAAGACGTGGAACCAATGAAAGACTAGCTCTTGGTGTTGGGACAGGCACAGGTCACTCTATTTTCCCATCAGGAAGAAGAATTAACCACAGGCTCAGCCTGCCCCCCGGAACCAGAACAGGGCCTGAAGCCATCCTGCGCTTTTGAGGCCAGCTCCCTAAAAAGCGAGTTGTAAAATGGAGGTTCAGGGCACTGCAATTCACAAACCTGCAGAGTTATAAATGATAACTCTCATCCACAAATATATTGAGGGAAGGCAAAGAAGAGGATTTGAAATCAAGGCAGAATTGCAGGAAACAGATTTCAGGAGGTAGATTCGAATCGCCTTTAAAGCACATGAAAAGCGGCAAAACGTTGACAATGATGCCCTTGGCCAAAAAGGGCGTATGCGTTTTTTCCTGAATATATTCAGGAAAAAACGCATACGCCCTTTTTGGCCAACCAAGCAACCTGGAAAGGCAAATCAGCGCTACAAAGAAGTCTCGCTTCCCATCGGTTAAAAGGGCCATGCTGAAAAAAGTGTCAAAACCAGAAATGCAGGACAGGCCATGGAGAAATGGGAGCCTTGCTACACTGATGGGCGGGATGTAAATTGTCAACAGCCACTCTGGAGAAGTGTACGGTGAGTCCTGAAACGTCTAAAAAGCAAAGCTTAGAGAGCATAGGGCACTTCCACTCATGGGGGTATAAATTGGGAAAATGAAAAATCAGCAAGACACAAGCACCCCAAAGTTTAGGGCTGCTCTGTTGACAAGGACCTCCACTTCATTCCACCTTCAATATCCCAGGAAAGAGAAAAATGGATAAAGAAGTTGTGGTCCTTATGTACAATGGAATATCACTCAGCCATGAAAGCAATGTCATAAGGCTAGTAGCAGCATGATGAGTGGATTTAGGTACAACGACTCTAAGTGAAATAAGTCACACAGAAAAGGACACTTCTCATAAGGTATCACTGATAGAGGGAATGTAAAAACCGTTACACTTGAACTGAATTACAAAACAGAACAGAGTCACACATGCAGAAAACACACTATGGCTGCTTAACGGGAAAGGTGAGGTGGGGTGATACATAAAACAAGGGTTTCAAATTAGCTCAGATACCGTTCCATAAACCCAATATGTAATAGACAAGACCTACTCCTTGCTCAGAGAACTGGACTCAACACGCCCTATTCACCGCACAAGAATATATCTCACTAGTAATAATCTTAAAACCTATGTATTGATATCTCTCTGTTAGTGTGTCAAGTGGGTAAAAAGCGGCATAAACACAGCAGTGAAAAGCAGCTAAACCCCATTATAAAAATAAATTATTTTGAAAAACCCATGAAACAAAGACAGTGAAAGAGAGAGAAATTCTTACACAATGCGTTCAGGGGCTGTGATGCAACCTGGATTGACCATATCTAGACGCACAGCTGGATGAGACATAAGGGTGGACACTGTTGCGGCTGAGAGGTTTGGTGAGGTTGGGTGAGCAAACGCAGACCCTTTAAAGTAATACTGCGTGGTACCCATCGCATGGGTCCCAAATCTCCAGGTTCAAGGTCATCTTCCTACATCGAAAACATGCATGAGATACCCAGAAGATGGTACACCGTGTGATGGGGAAAGGTTTCTAAAACGCACCTCATTTCTCATCTGCTTGTGCCCGGGTTCGCCATTCCAGCCACTTTACTAGCAATCTCCCTCCTTGGAGCATCAGCACCTTTAACCTCCTGTTCCGTACAGGTTGCAATTTGTACTGAGGATGAACGGGAAGACGTGGAACCAATGAAAGACTAGCTCTTGGTGTTGGGACAGGCACAGGTCACTCTATTTTCCCATCAGGAAGAAGAATTAACCACAGGCTCAGCCTGCCCCCCGGAACCAGAACAGGGCCTGAAGCCATCCTGCGCTTTTGCGGCCAGCTCCCTAAAAAGCGAGTTGTAAAATGGAGGTTCAGGGCACTGCAATTCACAAACCTGCAGACTTATAAATGATAACTCTCATCCACAAATATATTGAGGGAAGGCAAAGAAGAGGATTTGAAATCAAGGCAGAATTGCAGGAAACAGATTTCAGGAGGTAGATTCGAATCGCCTATAAAGCACATGAAAAGCGGCAAAACGTTGACAATGATGCCCTTGGCCAAAAAGGGCGTATGCGTTTTTTCCTGAATATATTCAGGAAAAAACGCATACGCCCTTTTTAGCCAACCAAGCAACCTGGAAAGGCAAATCAGCGCTACAAAGATGTCTCGCTTCCCATCGGTCAAAAGGGCCATGCTGAAAAAAGTGTCAAAACCAGAAATGCAGGACAGGCCATGGAGAAATGGGAGCCTTGCTACACTGATGGGCGGGATGTAAATTGTCAACAGCCACTCTGGAGAAGTGTACGGTGAGTCCTGAAACGTCTAAAAAGCAAAGCTTAGAGAGCATAGGGCACTTCCACTCATGGGGGTATAAATTGGGAAAATGAAAAATCAGCAAGACACAAGCACCCCAAAGTTTAGGGCTGCTCTGTTGACAAGGACCTCCACTTCATTCCACCTTCAATATCCCAGGAAAGAGAAAAATGGATAAAGAAGTTGTGGTCCTTATGTACAATGGAATATCACTCAGCCGTGAAATCAATGTCATAAGGCTAGTAGCAGCATGATGAGTGGATTTAGGTACGACGACTCTAAGTGAAATAAGTCACACAGCAAAGGACACTTCTCATAAGGTATCACTTATAGAGGGAATGTAAAAACCGTTACACTTGAACTGAATTACAAAACAGAACAGAGTCACACATGCAGAAAACACACTATGGCTGCTTAACGGGAAAGGTGAGGTGGGGTGATACATAAAACAAGGGTTTCAAATTAGCTCAGATACCGTTCCATAAACCCAATATGTAATAGACAAGACCTACTCCTTGCTCAGAGAACTGGACTCAACACGCCCTATTCACCGCACAAGAATATATCTCACTAGTAATAATCTTAAAACCTATGTATTGATATCTCTCTGTTAGTGTGTCAAGTGGGTAAAAAGCGGCATAAACACAGCAGTGAAAAGCAGCTAAACCCCATTATAAAAATAAATTATTTTGAAAAACCCATGAAACAAAGACAGTGAAAGAGAGAGAAATTCTTACACAATGCGTTCAGGGGCTGTGATGCAACCTGGATTGACCATATCTAGACGCACAGCTGGATGAGACATAAGGGTGGACACTGTTGCGGCTGAGAGGTTTGGTGAGGTTGGGTGAGCAAACGCAGACCCTTTAAAGTAATACTGCGTGGTACCCATCGCATGGGTCCCAAATCTCCAGGTTCAAGGTCATCTTCCTACATCGAAAACATGCATGAGATACCCAGAAGATGGTACACCGTGTGATGGGGAAAGGTTTCTAAAACGCACCTCATTTCTCATCTGCTTGTGCCCGGGTTCGCCATTCCAGCCACTTTACTAGCAATCTCCCTCCTTGGAGCATCAGCACCTTTAACCTCCTGTTCCGTACAGGTTGCAATTTGTACTGAGGATGAACGGGAAGACGTGGAACCAATGAAAGACTAGCTCTTGGTGTTGGGACAGGCACAGGTCACTCTATTTTCCCATCAGGAAGAAGAATTAACCACAGGCTCAGCCTGCCCCCCGGAACCAGAACAGGGCCTGAAGCCATCCTGCGCTTTTGCGGCCAGCTCCCTAAAAAGCGAGTTGTAAAATGGAGGTTCAGGGCACTGCAATTCACAAACCTGCAGAGTTATAAATGATAACTCTCATCCACAAATATATTGAGGGAAGGCAAAGAAGAGGATTTGAAATCAAGGCAGAATTGCAGGAAACAGATTTCAGGAGGTAGATTCGAATCGCCTTTAAAGCACATGAAAAGCGGCAAAACGTTGACAATGATGCCCTTGGCCAAAAAGGGCGTATGCGTTTTTTCCTGAATATATTCAGGAAAAAACGCATACGCCCTTTTTGGCCAACCAAGCAACCTGGAAAGGCAAATCAGCGCTACAAAGATGTCTCGCTTCCCATCGGTCAAAAGGGCCATGCTGAAAAAAGTGTCAAAACCAGAAATGCAGGACAGGCCATGGAGAAATGGGAGCCTTGCTACACTGATGGGCGGGATGTAAATTGTCAACAGCCACTCTGGAGAAGTGTACGGTGAGTCCTGAAACGTCTAAAAAGCAAAGCTTAGAGAGCATAGGGCACTTCCACTCATGGGGGTCTAAATTGGGAAAATGAAAAATCAGCAAGACACAAGCACCCCAAAGTTTAGGGCTGCTCTGTTGACAAGGACCTCCACTTCATTCCACCTTCAATATCCCAGGAAAGAGAAAAATGGATAAAGAAGTTGTGGTCCTTATGTACAATGGAATATCACTCAGCCATGAAATCAATGTCATAAGGCTAGTAGCAGCATGATGAGTGGATTTAGGTACGACGACTCTAAGTGAAATAAGTCACACAGAAAAGGACACTTCTCATAAGGTATCACTGATAGAGGGAATGTAAAAACCGTTACACTTGAACTGAATTACAAAACAGAACAGAGTCACACATGCAGAAAACACACTATGGCTGCTTAACGGGAAAGGTGAGGTGGGGTGATACATAAAACAAGGGTTTCAAATTAGCTCAGATACCGTTCCATAAACCCAATATGTAATAGACAAGACCTACTCCTTGCTCAGAGAACTGGACTCAACACGCCCTATTCACCGCACAAGAATATATCTCACTAGTAATAATCTTAAAACCTATGTATTGATATGTCTCTGTTAGTGTGTCAAGTGGGTAAAAAGCGGCATAAACA
This sequence comes from Balaenoptera borealis, assembly GCF_965194805.1. NCBI lineage: Eukaryota > Metazoa > Chordata > Mammalia > Artiodactyla > Balaenopteridae > Balaenoptera > Balaenoptera borealis. Next base: position 211,333 of record NW_028123793.1, read on the forward strand.
CAGCAGTGAAAAGCAGCTAAACCCCATTATAAAAATAAATTACTTTGAAAAACCCATGAAACAAAGACAGTGAAAGAGAGAGAAATTCTTACACAATGCGTTCACGGGCTGTGATGCAACCTGGATTGACCATATCTAGACCCACAGCTGGATGAGACATAAGGGTGGACACTGTTGCGGCTGAGAGGTTTGGTGAGGTTGGGTGAGCAAACGCAGACCCTTTAAAGTAATACTGCGTGGTACCCATCGCATGGGTCCCAAATCTCCAGGTTCAAGGGCATCTTCCTACATCGAAAACATGCATGAGAAACCCAGAAGATGGTACACCGTGTGATGTGGAAAGGTTTCTAAAACGCATCTCATTTCTCATCTCCTTGTGCCCGGGTTCGCTATTCCAGCCACTTTACTAGCAATCTCCCTACTTGGAGCATCAGCACCTTTAACTTCCTGCTCCGTACAGGTTGCAATTTGTCCTGAGGGTGAACGGGAAGACGTGGAACCAATAAGAGACTAGCTCTTGGTGTTGGGACAGGCACAGGTCACTCTATTTTCCCATCAGGAAGAAGAATTAACCACAGGCTCAGCCTGCCCCCGGAACCAGAACAGGGCCTGAAGGCATCCTGCGCTTTTGCGGCCAGCTCCCTAAAAAGCGAGTTGCAAAATGGAGGTTCAGGGCACTGCAATTCACAAACCTGCAGAGTTATAAATGATAACTCTCGTCCACAAATATATTGAGGGAAGGCAAAGAAGAGGATTTGAAATCAAGGCAGAATTGCAGGAAACAGATTTCAGGAGGTAGATTCGAATCGCCTTTAAAGCACATGAAAAGCGGCAAAACGTTGACAATGATGCCCTTGGCCAAAAAGGGCGTATGCGTTTTTTCCTGAATATATTCAGGAAAAAACGCATACGCCCTTTTTGGCCAACCAAGCAACATGGAAAGGCAAATCAGCGTTACAAAGATGTCTCGCTTCCCATCGGTTAAAAAGGCCATGCTGAATAAAGTGTCAAAACCAGAAATGCAGGACAGGCCATGGAGAAATGGGAGCCTTGCTACACTGATGGGCGGGATGTAAATTGCCAACAGCCACTCTGGAGAAGCGTACGGTGAGTCCTGAAACATCTAAAAAACAAAGCTTAGAGAGCATAGGGCACTTCCACTCATGGGGTTATAAATTGGGAAAATTAAAAATCAGCAAGACACAAGCACCCCAAAGTTTAGGGCTGCTCTGTTGACAAGGACCTCCACTTCATTCCACCTTCAATATCCCAGGAAAGAGAAAAATGGATAAAGAAGTTGTGGTCCTTATGTACAATGGAATATCACTCAGCCGTGAAATCAATGTCATAAGGCTAGTAGCAGCATGATGAGTGGATTTAGGTACGACGACTCTAAGTGAAATAAGTCACACAGAAAAGGACACTTCTCATAAGGTATCACTTATAGAGGGAATGTAAAAACCGTTACACTTGAACTGAATTACAAAACAGAACAGAGTCACACATGCAGAAAACACACTATGGCTGCTTAACGGGAAAGGTGAGGTGGGGTGATACATAAAACAAGGGATTCAAATTAGCTCAGATACCGTTCCATAAACCCAATATGTAATAGACAAGACCTACTCCTTGCTCAGAGAACTGGACTCAACACGCCCTATTCACCACACAAGAATATATCTGACTAGTAATAATCTTAAAACCTATGTATTGATATCTCTCTGTTAGTGTGTCAAGTGGGTAAAAAGCGGCATAAACACAGCAGTGAAAAGCAGCTAAACCCCATTATAAAAATAAATTATTTTGAAAAACCCATGAAACAAAGACAGTGAAAGAGAGAGAAATTCTTACACAATGCGTTCAGGGGCTGTGATGCAACCTGGATTGACCATATCTAGACGCACAGCTGGATGAGACATAAGGGTGGACACTGTTGCGGCTGAGAGGTTTGGTGAGGTTGGGTGAGCAAACGCAGACCCTTTAAAGTAATACTGCGTGGTACCCATCGCATGGGTCCCAAATCTCCAGGTTCAAGGGCATCTTCCTACATCGAAAACATGCATGAGATACCCAGAAGATGGTACACCGTGTGATGGGGAAAGGTTTCTAAAACGCACCTCATTTCTCATCTGCTTGTGCCCGGGTTCGCCATTCCAGCCACTTTACTAGCAATCTCCCTCCTTGGAGCATCAGCACCTTTAACCTCCTGTTCCGTACAGGTTGCAATTTGTACTGAGGATGAACGGGAAGACGTGGAACCAATGAAAGACTAGCTCTTGGTGTTGGGACAGGCACAGGTCACTCTATTTTCCCATCAGGAAGAAGAATTAACCACAGGCTCAGCCTGCCCCCCGGAACCAGAACAGGGCCTGAAGCCATCCTGCGCTTTTGCGGCCAGCTCCCTAAAAAGCGAGTTGTAAAATGGAGGTTCAGGGCACTGCAATTCACAAACCTGCAGAGTTATAAATGATAACTCTCATCCACAAATATATTGAGGGAAGGCAAAGAAGAGGATTTGAAATCAAGGCAGAATTGCAGGAAACAGATTTCAGGAGGTAGATTCGAATCGCCTTTAAAGCACATGAAAAGCGGCAAAACGTTGACAATGATGCCCTTGGCCAAAAAGGGCGTATGCGTTTTTTCCTGAATATATTCAGGAAAAAACGCATACGCCCTTTTTGGCCAACCAAGCAACCTGGAAAGGCAAATCAGCGCTACAAAGATGTCTCGCTTCCCATCGGTCAAAAGGGCCATGCTGAAAAAAGTGTCAAAACCAGAAATGCAGGACAGGCCATGGAGAAATGGGAGCCTTGCTACACTGATGGGCGGGATGTAAATTGTCAACAGCCACTCTGGAGAAGTGTACGGTGAGTCCTGAAACGTCTAAAAAGCAAAGCTTAGAGAGCATAGGGCACTTCCACTCATGGGGGTATAAATTGGGAAAATGAAAAATCAGCAAGACACAAGCACCCCAAAGTTTAGGGCTGCTCTGTTGACAAGGACCTCCACTTCATTCCACCTTCAATATCCCAGGAAAGAGAAAAATGGATAAAGAAGTTGTGGTCCTTATGTACAATGGAATATCACTCAGCCGTGAAATCAATGTCATAAGGCTAGTAGCAGCATGATGAGTGGATTTAGGTACGACGACTCTAAGTGAAATAAGTCACACAGCAAAGGACACTTCTCATAAGGTGTCACTGATAGAGGGAATGTAAAAACCGTTACACTTGAACTGAATTACAAAACAGAACAGAGTCACACATGCAGAAAACACACTATGGCTGCTTAACGGGAAAGGTGAGGTGGGGTGATACATAAAACAAGGGATTCAAATTAGCTCAGATACCGTTCCATAAACCCAATATGTAATAGACAAGACCTACTCCTTGCTCAGAGAACTGGACTCAACACGCCCTATTCACCACACAAGAATATATCTGACTAGTAATAATCTTAAAACCTATGTATTGATATCTCTCTGTTAGTGTGTCAAGTGGGTAAAAAGCGGCATAAACACAGCAGTGAAAAGCAGCTAAACCCCATTATAAAAATAAATTATTTTGAAAAACCCATGAAACAAAGACAGTGAAAGAGAGAGAAATTCTTACACAATGCGTTCAGGGGCTGTGATGCAACCTGGATTGACCATATCTAGACGCACAGCTGGATGAGACATAAGGGTGGACACTGTTGCGGCTGAGAGGTTTGGTGAGGTTGGGTGAGCAAACGCAGACCCTTTAAAGTAATACTGCGTGGTACCCATCGCATGGGTCCCAAATCTCCAGGTTCAAGGGCATCTTCCTACATCGAAAACATGCATGAGATACCCAGAAGATGGTACACCGTGTGATGGGGAAAGGTTTCTAAAACGCACCTCATTTCTCATCTGCTTGTGCCCGGGTTCGCCATTCCAGCCACTTTACTAGCAATCTCCCTCCTTGGAGCATCAGCACCTTTAACCTCCTGTTCCGTACAGGTTGCAATTTGTACTGAGGATGAACGGGAAGACGTGGAACCAATGAAAGACTAGCTCTTGGTGTTGGGACAGGCACAGGTCACTCTATTTTCCCATCAGGAAGAAGAATTAACCACAGGCTCAGCCTGCCCCCCGGAACCAGAACAGGGCCTGAAGCCATCCTGCGCTTTTGCGGCCAGCTCCCTAAAAAGCGAGTTGTAAAATGGAGGTTCAGGGCACTGCAATTCACAAACCTGCAGAGTTATAAATGATAACTCTCATCCACAAATATATTGAGGGAAGGCAAAGAAGAGGATTTGAAATCAAGGCAGAATTGCAGGAAACAGATTTCAGGAGGTAGATTCGAATCGCCTTTAAAGCACATGAAAAGCGGCAAAACGTTGACAATGATGCCCTTGGCCAAAAAGGGCGTATGCGTTTTTTCCTGAATATATTCAGGAAAAAACGCATACGCCCTTTTTGGCCAACCAAGCAACCTGGAAAGGCAAATCAGCGCTACAAAGATGTCTCGCTTCCCATCGGTCAAAAGGGCCATGCTGAAAAAAGTGTCAAAACCAGAAATGCAGGACAGGCCATGGAGAAATGGGAGCCTTGCTACACTGATGGGCGGGATGTAAATTGTCAACAGCCACTCTGGAGAAGTGTACGGTGAGTCCTGAAACGTCTAAAAAGCAAAGCTTAGAGAGCATAGGGCACTTCCACTCGTGGGGGTATAAATTGGGAAAATGAAAAATCAGCAAGACACAAGCACCCCAAAGTTTAGGGCTGCTCTGTTGACAAGGACCTCCACTTCATTCCACCTTCAATATCCCAGGAAAGAGAAAAATGGATAAAGAAGTTGTGGTCCTTATGTACAATGGAATATCACTCAGCCGTGAAATCAATGTCATAAGGCTAGTAGCAGCATGATGAGTGGATTTAGGTACGACGACTCTAAGTGAAATAAGTCACACAGCAAAGGACACTTCTCATAAGGTGTCACTGATAGAGGGAATGTAAAAACCGTTACACTTGAACTGAATTACAAAACAGAACAGAGTCACACATGCAGAAAACACACTATGGCTGCTTAACGGGAAAGGTGAGGTGGGGTGATACATAAAACAAGGGTTTCAAATTAGCTCAGATACCGTTCCATAAACCCAATATGTAATAGACAAGACCTACTCCTTGCTCAGAGAACTGGACTCAACACGCCCTATTCACCGCACAAGAATATATCTCACTAGTAATAATCTTAAAACCTATGTATTGATATCTCTCTGTTAGTGTGTCAAGTGGGTAAAAAGCGGCATAAACACAGCAGTGAAAAGCAGCTAAACCCCATTATAAAAATAAATTACTTTGAAAAACCCATGAAACAAAGACAGTGAAAGAGAGAGAAATTCTTACACAATGCGTTCAGGGGCTGTGATGCAACCTGGATTGACCATATCTAGACCCACAGCTGGATGAGACATAAGGGTGGACACTGTTGCGGCTGAGAGGTTTGGTGAGGTTGGGTGAGCAAACGCAGACCCTTTAAAGTAATACTGCGTGGTACCCATCGCATGGGTCCCAAATCTCCAGGTTCAAGGGCATCTTCCTACATCGAAAACATGCATGAGATACCCAGAAGATGGTACACTGTGTGATGGGGAAAGGTTTCTAAAACGCACCTCATTTCTCATCTGCTTGTGCCCGGGTTCGCCATTCCAGCCACTTTACTAGCAATCTCCCTCCTTGGAGCATCAGCACCTTTAACCTCCTGTTCCGTACAGGTTGCAATTTGTACTGAGGATGAACGGGAAGACGTGGAACCAATGAAAGACTAGCTCTTGGTGTTGGGACAGGCACAGGTCACTCTATTTTCCCATCAGGAAGAAGAATTAACCACAGGCTCAGCCTGCCCCCCGGAACCAGAACAGGGCCTGAAGCCATCCTGCGCTTTTGCGGCCAGCTCCCTAAAAAGCGAGTTGTAAAATGGAGGTTCAGGGCACTGCAATTCACAAACCTGCAGAGTTATAAATGATAACTCTCATCCACAAATATATTGAGGGAAGGCAAAGAAGAGGATTTGAAATCAAGGCAGAATTGCAGGAAACAGATTTCAGGAGGTAGATTCGAATCGCCTTTAAAGCACATGAAAAGCGGCAAAACGTTGACAATGATGCCCTTGGCCAAAAAGGGCGTATGCGTTTTTTCCTGAATATATTCAGGAAAAAACGCATACGCCCTTTTTGGCCAACCAAGCAACCTGGAAAGGCAAATCAGCGCTACAAAGAAGTCTCGCTTCCCATCGGTTAAAAGGGCCATGCTGAAAAAAGTGTCAAAACCAGAAATGCAGGACAGGCCATGGAGAAATGGGAGCCTTGCTACACTGATGGGCGGGATGTAAATTGTCAACAGCCACTCTGGAGAAGTGTACGGTGAGTCCTGAAACGTCTAAAAAGCAAAGCTTAGAGAGCATAGGGCACTTCCACTCATGGGGGTATAAATTGGGAAAATGAAAAATCAGCAAGACACAAGCACCCCAAAGTTTAGGGCTGCTCTGTTGACAAGGACCTCCACTTCATTCCACCTTCAATATCCCAGGAAAGAGAAAAATGGATAAAGAAGTTGTGGTCCTTATGTACAATGGAATATCACTCAGCCATGAAAGCAATGTCATAAGGCTAGTAGCAGCATGATGAGTGGATTTAGGTACAACGACTCTAAGTGAAATAAGTCACACAGAAAAGGACACTTCTCATAAGGTATCACTGATAGAGGGAATGTAAAAACCGTTACACTTGAACTGAATTACAAAACAGAACAGAGTCACACATGCAGAAAACACACTATGGCTGCTTAACGGGAAAGGTGAGGTGGGGTGATACATAAAACAAGGGTTTCAAATTAGCTCAGATACCGTTCCATAAACCCAATATGTAATAGACAAGACCTACTCCTTGCTCAGAGAACTGGACTCAACACGCCCTATTCACCGCACAAGAATATAACTGACTAGTAATAATCTTAAAACCTATGTATTGATATCTCTCTGTTAGTGTGTCAAGTGGGTGTAAAGCGGCATAAACACAGCAGTGAAAAGCAGCTAAACCCCATTATAAAAATAAATTACTTTGAAAAACCCATGAAACAAAGACAGTGAAAGAGATAGAAATTCTTACACAATGCGTTCACGGGCTGTGATGCAACCTGGATTGACCATATCTAGACCCACAGCTGGATGAGACATAAGGGTGGACACTCTTGGGGCTGAGAGGTTTGGTGAGGTTGGGTGAGCAAACGCAGACCCTTTAAAGTAATACTGCATGGTACCCATCGCATGGGTCCCAAATCGCCAGGTTCAAGGGCATCTTCCTACATCGAAAACATGCATGAGAAACCCAGAAGATGGTACACCGTGTGATGTGGAAAGGTTTCTAAAACGCACCTCATTTCTCATCTCCTTGTGCCCGGGTTCGCTATTCCAGCCGCTTTACTAGCAATGTCCCTACTTGGAGCATCAGCACCTTTAACCTCCTGTTCCGTACAGGTTGCAATTTGTACTGAGGATGAACGGGAAGACGTGGAACCAATGAAAGACTAGCTCTTGGTGTTGGGACAGGCACAGGTCACTCTATTTTCCCATCAGGAAGAAGAATTAACCACAGGCTCAGCCTGCCCCCCGGAACCAGAACAGGGCCTGAAGCCATCCTGCGCTTTTGCGGCCAGCTCCCTAAAAAGCGAGTTGTAAAATGGAGGTTCAGGGCACTGCAATTCACAAACCTGCAGAGTTATAAATGATAACTCTCGTCCACAAATATATTGAGGGAAGGCAAAGAAGAGGATTTGAAATCAAGGCAGAATTGCAGGAAACAGATTTCAGGAGGTAGATTCGAATCGCCTTTAAAGCACATGAAAAGCGGCAAAACGTTGACAATGATGCCCTTGGCCAAAAAGGGCGTATGCGTTTTTTCCTGAATATATTCAGGAAAAAACGCATACGCCCTTTTTGGCCAACCAAGCAACCTGGAAAGGCAAATCAGCGCTACAAAGATGTCTCGCTTCCCATTGGTCAAAAGGGCCATGCTGGAAAAAGTGTCAAAACCAGAAATGCAGGACAGGCCATGGAGAAATGGGAGCCTTGCTACACTGATGGGCGGGATGTAAATTGCCAACAGCCACTCTGGAGAAGCGTACGGTGAGTCCTGAAACATCTAAAAAACAAAGCTTAGAGAGCATAGGGCACTTCCACTCATGGGGTTATAAATTGGGAAAATTAAAAATCAGCAAGACACAAGCACCCCAAAGTTTAGGGCTGCTCTGTTGACAAGGACCTCCACTTCATTCCACCTTCAATATCCCAGGAAAGAGAAAAATGGATAAAGAAGTTGTGGTCCTTATGTACAATGGAATATCACTCAGCCGTGAAATCAATGTCATAAGGCTAGTAGCAGCATGATGAGTGGATTTAGGTATGACGACTCTAAGTGAAATAAGTCACACAGAAAAGGACACTTCTCAAAAGGTATCACTGATAGAGGGAATGTAAAAACCGTTACACTTGAACTGAATTACAAAACAGAACAGAGTCACACATGCAGAAAACACACTATGGCTGCTTAACGGGAAAGGTGAGGTGGGGTGATACATAAAACAAGGGTTTCAAATTAGCTCAGATACCGTTCCATAAACCCAATATGTAATAGACAAGACCTACTCCTTGCTCAGAGAACTGGACTCAACACGCCCTATTCACCGCACAAGAATATATCTGACTAGTAATAATCTTAAAACCTATGTATTGATATCTCTCTGTTAGTGTGTCAAGTGGGTAAAAAGCGGCATAAACACAGCAGTGAAAAGCAGCTAAACCCCATTATAAAAATAAATTACTTTGAAAAACCCATGAAACAAAGACAGTGAAAGAGAGAGAAATTCTTACACAATGCGTTCAGGGGCTGTGATGCAACCTGGATTGACCATATCTAGACCCACAGCTGGATGAGACATAAGGGTGGACACTGTTGCGGCTGAGAGGTTTGGTGAGGTTGGGTGAGCAAACGCAGACCCTTTAAAGTAATACTGCGTGGTACCCATCGCATGGGTCCCAAATCTCCAGGTTCAAGGGCATCTTCCTACATCGAAAACATGCATGAGATACCCAGAAGATGGTACACTGTGTGATGGGGAAAGGTTTCTAAAACGCACCTCATTTCTCATCTGCTTGTGCCCGGGTTCGCCATTCCAGCCACTTTACTAGCAATCTCCCTCCTTGGAGCATCAGCACCTTTAACCTCCTGTTCCGTACAGGTTGCAATTTGTACTGAGGATGAACGGGAAGACGTGGAACCAATGAAAGACTAGCTCTTGGTGTTGGGACAGGCACAGGTCACTCTATTTTCCCATCAGGAAGAAGAATTAACCACAGGCTCAGCCTGCCCCCCGGAACCAGAACAGGGCCTGAAGCCATCCTGCGCTTTTGCGGCCAGCTCCCTAAAAAGCGAGTTGTAAAATGGAGGTTCAGGGCACTGCAATTCACAAACCTGCAGAGTTATAAATGATAACTCTCATCCACAAATATATTGAGGGAAGGCAAAGAAGAGGATTTGAAATCAAGGCAGAATTGCAGGAAACAGATTTCAGGAGGTAGATTCGAATCGCCTTTAAAGCACATGAAAAGCGGCAAAACGTTGACAATGATGCCCTTGGCCAAAAAGGGCGTATGCGTTTTTTCCTGAATATATTCAGGAAAAAACGCATACGCCCTTTTTGGCCAACCAAGCAACCTGGAAAGGCAAATCAGCGCTACAAAGAAGTCTCGCTTCCCATCGGTTAAAAGGGCCATGCTGAAAAAAGTGTCAAAACCAGAAATGCAGGACAGGCCATGGAGAAATGGGAGCCTTGCTACACTGATGGGCGGGATGTAAATTGTCAACAGCCACTCTGGAGAAGTGTACGGTGAGTCCTGAAACGTCTAAAAAGCAAAGCTTAGAGAGCATAGGGCACTTCCACTCATGGGGGTCTAAATTGGGAAAATGAAAAATCAGCAAGACACAAGCACCCCAAAGTTTAGGGCTGCTCTGTTGACAAGGACCTCCACTTCATTCCACCTTCAATATCCCAGGAAAGAGAAAAATGGATAAAGAAGTTGTGGTCCTTATGTACAATGGAATATCACTCAGCCATGAAATCAATGTCATAAGGCTAGTAGCAGCATGATGAGTGGATTTAGGTACGACGACTCTAAGTGAAATAAGTCACACAGAAAAGGACACTTCTCATAAGGTATCACTGATAGAGGGAATGTAAAAACCGTTACACTTGAACTGAATTACAAAACAGAACAGAGTCACACATGCAGAAAACACACTATGGCTGCTTAACGGGAAAGGTGAGGTGGGGTGATACATAAAACAAGGGTTTCAAATTAGCTCAGATACCGTTCCATAAACCCAATATGTAATAGACAAGACCTACTCCTTGCTCAGAGAACTGGACTCAACACGCCCTATTCACCGCACAAGAATATATCTCACTAGTAATAATCTTAAAACCTATGTATTGATATGTCTCTGTTAGTGTGTCAAGTGGGTAAAAAGCGGCATAAACACAGCAGTGAAAAGCAGCTAAACCCCATTATAAAAATAAATTACTTTGAAAAACCCATGAAACAAAGACAGTGAAAGAGAGAGAAATTCTTACACAATGCGTTCACGGGCTGTGATGCAACCTGGATTGACCATATCTAGACCCACAGCTGGATGAGACATAAGGGTGGACACTGTTGCGGCTGAGAGGTTTGGTGAGGTTGGGTGAGCAAACGCAGACCCTTTAAAGTAATACTGCGTGGTACCCATCGCATGGGTCCCAAATCTCCAGGTTCAAGGGCATCTTCCTACATCGAAAACATGCATGAGAAACCCAGAAGATGGTACACCGTGTGATGTGGAAAGGTTTCTAAAACGCATCTCATTTCTCATCTCCTTGTGCCCGGGTTCGCTATTCCAGCCACTTTACTAGCAATCTCCCTACTTGGAGCATCAGCACCTTTAACTTCCTGCTCCGTACAGGTTGCAATTTGTCCTGAGGGTGAACGGGAAGACGTGGAACCAATAAGAGACTAGCTCTTGGTGTTGGGACAGGCACAGGTCACTCTATTTTCCCATCAGGAAGAAGAATTAACCACAGGCTCAGCCTGCCCCCGGAACCAGAACAGGGCCTGAAGGCATCCTGCGCTTTTGCGGCCAGCTCCCTAAAAAGCGAGTTGCAAAATGGAGGTTCAGGGCACTGCAATTCACAAACCTGCAGAGTTATAAATGATAACTCTCGTCCACAAATATATTGAGGGAAGGCAAAGAAGAGGATTTGAAATCAAGGCAGAATTGCAGGAAACAGATTTCAGGAGGTAGATTCGAATCGCCTTTAAAGCACATGAAAAGCGGCAAAACGTTGACAATGATGCCCTTGGCCAAAAAGGGCGTATGCGTTTTTTCCTGAATATATTCAGGAAAAAACGCATACGCCCTTTTTGGCCAACCAAGCAACATGGAAAGGCAAATCAGCGTTACAAAGATGTCTCGCTTCCCATCGGTTAAAAAGGCCATGCTGAATAAAGTGTCAAAACCAGAAATGCAGGACAGGCCATGGAGAAATGGGAGCCTTGCTACACTGATGGGCGGGATGTAAATTGCCAACAGCCACTCTGGAGAAGCGTACGGTGAGTCCTGAAACATCTAAAAAACAAAGCTTAGAGAGCATAGGGCACTTCCACTCATGGGGTTATAAATTGGGAAAATTAAAAATCAGCAAGACACAAGCACCCCAAAGTTTAGGGCTGCTCTGTTGACAAGGACCTCCACTTCATTCCACCTTCAATATCCCAGGAAAGAGAAAAATGGATAAAGAAGTTGTGGTCCTTATGTACAATGGAATATCACTCAGCCGTGAAATCAATGTCATAAGGCTAGTAGCAGCATGATGAGTGGATTTAGGTACGACGACTCTAAGTGAAATAAGTCACACAGAAAAGGACACTTCTCATAAGGTATCACTTATAGAGGGAATGTAAAAACCGTTACACTTGAACTGAATTACAAAACAGAACAGAGTCACACATGCAGAAAACACACTATGGCTGCTTAACGGGAAAGGTGAGGTGGGGTGATACATAAAACAAGGGATTCAAATTAGCTCAGATACCGTTCCATAAACCCAATATGTAATAGACAAGACCTACTCCTTGCTCAGAGAACTGGACTCAACACGCCCTATTCACCACACAAGAATATATCTGACTAGTAATAATCTTAAAACCTATGTATTGATATCTCTCTGTTAGTGTGTCAAGTGGGTAAAAAGCGGCATAAACACAGCAGTGAAAAGCAGCTAAACCCCATTATAAAAATAAATTATTTTGAAAAACCCATGAAACAAAGACAGTGAAAGAGAGAGAAATTCTTACACAATGCGTTCAGGGGCTGTGATGCAACCTGGATTGACCATATCTAGACGCACAGCTGGATGAGACATAAGGGTGGACACTGTTGCGGCTGAGAGGTTTGGTGAGGTTGGGTGAGCAAACGCAGACCCTTTAAAGTAATACTGCGTGGTACCCATCGCATGGGTCCCAAATCTCCAGGTTCAAGGGCATCTTCCTACATCGAAAACATGCATGAGATACCCAGAAGATGGTACACCGTGTGATGGGGAAAGGTTTCTAAAACGCACCTCATTTCTCATCTGCTTGTGCCCGGGTTCGCCATTCCAGCCACTTTACTAGCAATCTCCCTCCTTGGAGCATCAGCACCTTTAACCTCCTGTTCCGTACAGGTTGCAATTTGTACTGAGGATGAACGGGAAGACGTGGAACCAATGAAAGACTAGCTCTTGGTGTTGGGACAGGCACAGGTCACTCTATTTTCCCATCAGGAAGAAGAATTAACCACAGGCTCAGCCTGCCCCCCGGAACCAGAACAGGGCCTGAAGCCATCCTGCGCTTTTGCGGCCAGCTCCCTAAAAAGCGAGTTGTAAAATGGAGGTTCAGGGCACTGCAATTCACAAACCTGCAGAGTTATAAATGATAACTCTCATCCACAAATATATTGAGGGAAGGCAAAGAAGAGGATTTGAAATCAAGGCAGAATTGCAGGAAACAGATTTCAGGAGGTAGATTCGAATCGCCTTTAAAGCACATGAAAAGCGGCAAAACGTTGACAATGATGCCCTTGGCCAAAAAGGGCGTATGCGTTTTTTCCTGAATATATTCAGGAAAAAACGCATACGCCCTTTTTGGCCAACCAAGCAACCTGGAAAGGCAAATCAGCGCTACAAAGATGTCTCGCTTCCCATCGGTCAAAAGGGCCATGCTGAAAAAAGTGTCAAAACCAGAAATGCAGGACAGGCCATGGAGAAATGGGAGCCTTGCTACACTGATGGGCGGGATGTAAATTGTCAACAGCCACTCTGGAGAAGTGTACGGTGAGTCCTGAAACGTCTAAAAAGCAAAGCTTAGAGAGCATAGGGCACTTCCACTCATGGGGGTATAAATTGGGAAAATGAAAAATCAGCAAGACACAAGCACCCCAAAGTTTAGGGCTGCTCTGTTGACAAGGACCTCCACTTCATTCCACCTTCAATATCCCAGGAAAGAGAAAAATGGATAAAGAAGTTGTGGTCCTTATGTACAATGGAATATCACTCAGCCATGAAATCAATGTCATAAGGCTAGTAGCAGCATGATGAGTGGATTTAGGTACGACGACTCTAAGTGAAATAAGTCACACAGAAAAGGACACTTCTCATAAGGTATCACTGATAGAGGGAATGTAAAAACCGTTACACTTGAACTGAATTACAAAACAGAACAGAGTCACACATGCAGAAAACACACTATGGCTGCTTAACGGGAAAGGTGAGGTGGGGTGATACATAAAACAAGGGATTCAAATTAGCTCAGATACCGTTCCATAAACCCAATATGTAATAGACAAGACCTACTCCTTGCTCAGAGAACTGGACTCAACACGCCCTATTCACCACACAAGAATATATCTGACTAGTAATAATCTTAAAACCTATGTATTGATATCTCTCTGTTAGTGTGTCAAGTGGGTAAAAAGCGGCATAAACACAGCAGTGAAAAGCAGCTAAACCCCATTATAAAAATAAATTATTTTGAAAAACCCATGAAACAAAGACAGTGAAAGAGAGAGAAATTCTTACACAATGCGTTCAGGGGCTGTGATGCAACCTGGATTGACCATATCTAGACGCACAGCTGGATGAGACATAAGGGTGGACACTGTTGCGGCTGAGAGGTTTGGTGAGGTTGGGTGAGCAAACGCAGACCCTTTAAAGTAATACTGCGTGGTACCCATCGCATGGGTCCCAAATCTCCAGGTTCAAGGGCATCTTCCTACATCGAAAACATGCATGAGATACCCAGAAGATGGTACACCGTGTGATGGGGAAAGGTTTCTAAAACGCACCTCATTTCTCATCTGCTTGTGCCCGGGTTCGCCATTCCAGCCACTTTACTAGCAATCTCCCTCCTTGGAGCATCAGCACCTTTAACCTCCTGTTCCGTACAGGTTGCAATTTGTACTGAGGATGAACGGGAAGACGTGGAACCAATGAAAGACTAGCTCTTGGTGTTGGGACAGGCACAGGTCACTCTATTTTCCCATCAGGAAGAAGAATTAACCACAGGCTCAGCCTGCCCCCCGGAACCAGAACAGGGCCTGAAGCCATCCTGCGCTTTTGCGGCCAGCTCCCTAAAAAGCGAGTTGTAAAATGGAGGTTCAGGGCACTGCAATTCACAAACCTGCAGAGTTATAAATGATAACTCTCATCCACAAATATATTGAGGGAAGGCAAAGAAGAGGATTTGAAATCAAGGCAGAATTGCAGGAAACAGATTTCAGGAGGTAGATTCGAATCGCCTTTAAAGCACATGAAAAGCGGCAAAACGTTGACAATGATGCCCTTGGCCAAAAAGGGCGTATGCGTTTTTTCCTGAATATATTCAGGAAAAAACGCATACGCCCTTTTTGGCCAACCAAGCAACCTGGAAAGGCAAATCAGCGCTACAAAGATGTCTCGCTTCCCATCGGTCAAAAGGGCCATGCTGAAAAAAGTGTCAAAACCAGAAATGCAGGACAGGCCATGGAGAAATGGGAGCCTTGCTACACTGATGGGCGGGATGTAAATTGTCAACAGCCACTCTGGAGAAGTGTACGGTGAGTCCTGAAACGTCTAAAAAGCAAAGCTTAGAGAGCATAGGGCACTTCCACTCGTGGGGGTATAAATTGGGAAAATGAAAAATCAGCAAGACACAAGCACCCCAAAGTTTAGGGCTGCTCTGTTGACAAGGACCTCCACTTCATTCCACCTTCAATATCCCAGGAAAGAGAAAAATGGATAAAGAAGTTGTGGTCCTTATGTACAATGGAATATCACTCAGCCGTGAAATCAATGTCATAAGGCTAGTAGCAGCATGATGAGTGGATTTAGGTACGACGACTCTAAGTGAAATAAGTCACACAGCAAAGGACACTTCTCATAAGGTGTCACTGATAGAGGGAATGTAAAAACCGTTACACTTGAACTGAATTACAAAACAGAACAGAGTCACACATGCAGAAAACACACTATGGCTGCTTAACGGGAAAGGTGAGGTGGGGTGATACATAAAACAAGGGTTTCAAATTAGCTCAGATACCGTTCCATAAACCCAATATGTAATAGACAAGACCTACTCCTTGCTCAGAGAACTGGACTCAACACGCCCTATTCACCGCACAAGAATATATCTGACTAGTAATAATCTTAAAACCTATGTATTGATATCTCTCTGTTAGTGTGTCAAGTGGGTAAAAAGCGGCATAAACACAGCAGTGAAAAGCAGCTAAACCCCATTATAAAAATAAATTACTTTGAAACACCCATGAAACAAAGACAGTGAAAGAGAGAGAAATTCTTACACAATGCGTTCAGGGGCTGTGATGCAACCTGGATTGACCATATCTAGACCCACAGCTGGATGAGACATAAGGGTGGACACTGTTGCGGCTGAGAGGTTTGGTGAGGTTGGGTGAGCAAACGCAGACCCTTTAAAGTAATACTGCGTGGTACCCATCGCATGGGTCCCAAATCTCCAGGTTCAAGGGCATCTTCCTACATCGAAAACATGCATGAGATACCCAGAAGATGGTACACTGTGTGATGGGGAAAGGTTTCTAAAACGCACCTCATTTCTCATCTGCTTGTGCCCGGGTTCGCCATTCCAGCCACTTTACTAGCAATCTCCCTCCTTGGAGCATCAGCACCTTTAACCTCCTGTTCCGTACAGGTTGCAATTTGTACTGAGGATGAACGGGAAGACGTGGAACCAATGAAAGACTAGCTCTTGGTGTTGGGACAGGCACAGGTCACTCTATTTTCCCATCAGGAAGAAGAATTAACCACAGGCTCAGCCTGCCCCCCGGAACCAGAACAGGGCCTGAAGCCATCCTGCGCTTTTGCGGCCAGCTCCCTAAAAAGCGAGTTGTAAAATGGAGGTTCAGGGCACTGCAATTCACAAACCTGCAGAGTTATAAATGATAACTCTCATCCACAAATATATTGAGGGAAGGCAAAGAAGAGGATTTGAAATCAAGGCAGAATTGCAGGAAACAGATTTCAGGAGGTAGATTCGAATCGCCTTTAAATCACATGAAAAGCGGCAAAACGTTGACAATGATGCCCTTGGCCAAAAAGGGCGTATGCGTTTTTTCCTGAATATATTCAGGAAAAAACGCATACGCCCTTTTTGGCCAACCAAGCAACCTGGAAAGGCAAATCAGCGCTACAAAGAAGTCTCGCTTCCCATCGGTTAAAAGGGCCATGCTGAAAAAAGTGTCAAAACCAGAAATGCAGGACAGGCCATGGAGAAATGGGAGCCTTGCTACACTGATGGGCGGGATGTAAATTGTCAACAGCCACTCTGGAGAAGTGTACGGTGAGTCCTGAAACGTCTAAAAAGCAAAGCTTAGAGAGCATAGGGCACTTCCACTCATGGGGGTATAAATTGGGAAAATGAAAAATCAGCAAGACACAAGCACCCCAAAGTTTAGGGCTGCTCTGTTGACAAGGACCTCCACTTCATTCCACCTTCAATATCCCAGGAAAGAGAAAAATGGATAAAGAAGTTGTGGTCCTTATGTACAATGGAATATCACTCAGCCATGAAAGCAATGTCATAAGGCTAGTAGCAGCATGATGAGTGGATTTAGGTACAACGACTCTAAGTGAAATAAGTCACACAGAAAAGGACACTTCTCATAAGGTATCACTGATAGAGGGAATGTAAAAACCGTTACACTTGAACTGAATTACAAAACAGAACAGAGTCACACATGCAGAAAACACACTATGGCTGCTTAACGGGAAAGGTGAGGTGGGGTGATACATAAAACAAGGGTTTCAAATTAGCTCAGATACCGTTCCATAAACCCAATATGTAATAGACAAGACCTACTCCTTGCTCAGAGAACTGGACTCAACACGCCCTATTCACCGCACAAGAATATAACTGACTAGTAATAATCTTAAAACCTATGTATTGATATCTCTCTGTTAGTGTGTCAAGTGGGTGTAAAGCGGCATAAACACAGCAGTGAAAAGCAGCTAAACCCCATTATAAAAATAAATTACTTTGAAAAACCCATGAAACAAAGACAGTGAAAGAGATAGAAATTCTTACACAATGCGTTCACGGGCTGTGATGCAACCTGGATTGACCATATCTAGACCCACAGCTGGATGAGACATAAGGGTGGACACTCTTGGGGCTGAGAGGTTTGGTGAGGTTGGGTGAGCAAACGCAGACCCTTTAAAGTAATACTGCATGGTACCCATCGCATGGGTCCCAAATCGCCAGGTTCAAGGGCATCTTCCTACATCGAAAACATGCATGAGAAACCCAGAAGATGGTACACCGTGTGATGTGGAAAGGTTTCTAAAACGCACCTCATTTCTCATCTCCTTGTGCCCGGGTTCGCTATTCCAGCCGCTTTACTAGCAATGTCCCTACTTGGAGCATCAGCACCTTTAACCTCCTGTTCCGTACAGGTTGCAATTTGTACTGAGGATGAACGGGAAGACGTGGAACCAATGAAAGACTAGCTCTTGGTGTTGGGACAGGCACAGGTCACTCTATTTTCCCATCAGGAAGAAGAATTAACCACAGGCTCAGCCTGCCCCCCGGAACCAGAACAGGGCCTGAAGCCATCCTGCGCTTTTGCGGCCAGCTCCCTAAAAAGCGAGTTGTAAAATGGAGGTTCAGGGCACTGCAATTCACAAACCTGCAGAGTTATAAATGATAACTCTCGTCCACAAATATATTGAGGGAAGGCAAAGAAGAGGATTTGAAATCAAGGCAGAATTGCAGGAAACAGATTTCAGGAGGTAGATTCGAATCGCCTTTAAAGCACATGAAAAGCGGCAAAACGTTGACAATGATGCCCTTGGCCAAAAAGGGCGTATGCGTTTTTTCCTGAATATATTCAGGAAAAAACGCATACGCCCTTTTTGGCCAACCAAGCAACCTGGAAAGGCAAATCAGCGCTACAAAGATGTCTCGCTTCCCATTGGTCAAAAGGGCCATGCTGGAAAAAGTGTCAAAACCAGAAATGCAGGACAGGCCATGGAGAAATGGGAGCCTTGCTACACTGATGGGCGGGATGTAAATTGCCAACAGCCACTCTGGAGAAGCGTACGGTGAGTCCTGAAACATCTAAAAAACAAAGCTTAGAGAGCATAGGGCACTTCCACTCATGGGGTTATAAATTGGGAAAATTAAAAATCAGCAAGACACAAGCACCCCAAAGTTTAGGGCTGCTCTGTTGACAAGGACCTCCACTTCATTCCACCTTCAATATCCCAGGAAAGAGAAAAATGGATAAAGAAGTTGTGGTCCTTATGTACAATGGAATATCACTCAGCCGTGAAATCAATGTCATAAGGCTAGTAGCAGCATGATGAGTGGATTTAGGTATGAC
Organism: Balaenoptera borealis; assembly: GCF_965194805.1. Classification (NCBI taxonomy): domain Eukaryota; kingdom Metazoa; phylum Chordata; class Mammalia; order Artiodactyla; family Balaenopteridae; genus Balaenoptera; species Balaenoptera borealis. The sequence goes on from NW_028123793.1 coordinate 230,320, forward strand.
GACTCTAAGTGAAATAAGTCACACAGAAAAGGACACTTCTCAAAAGGTATCACTGATAGAGGGAATGTAAAAACCGTTACACTTGAACTGAATTACAAAACAGAACAGAGTCACACATGCAGAAAACACACTATGGCTGCTTAACGGGAAAGGTGAGGTGGGGTGATACATAAAACAAGGGTTTCAAATTAGCTCAGATACCGTTCCATAAACCCAATATGTAATAGACAAGACCTACTCCTTGCTCAGAGAACTGGACTCAACACGCCCTATTCACCGCACAAGAATATATCTGACTAGTAATAATCTTAAAACCTATGTATTGATATCTCTCTGTTAGTGTGTCAAGTGGGTAAAAAGCGGCATAAACACAGCAGTGAAAAGCAGCTAAACCCCATTATAAAAATAAATTACTTTGAAAAACCCATGAAACAAAGACAGTGAAAGAGAGAGAAATTCTTACACAATGCGTTCAGGGGCTGTGATGCAACCTGGATTGACCATATCTAGACCCACAGCTGGATGAGACATAAGGGTGGACACTGTTGCGGCTGAGAGGTTTGGTGAGGTTGGGTGAGCAAACGCAGACCCTTTAAAGTAATACTGCGTGGTACCCATCGCATGGGTCCCAAATCTCCAGGTTCAAGGGCATCTTCCTACATCGAAAACATGCATGAGATACCCAGAAGATGGTACACTGTGTGATGGGGAAAGGTTTCTAAAACGCACCTCATTTCTCATCTGCTTGTGCCCGGGTTCGCCATTCCAGCCACTTTACTAGCAATCTCCCTCCTTGGAGCATCAGCACCTTTAACCTCCTGTTCCGTACAGGTTGCAATTTGTACTGAGGATGAACGGGAAGACGTGGAACCAATGAAAGACTAGCTCTTGGTGTTGGGACAGGCACAGGTCACTCTATTTTCCCATCAGGAAGAAGAATTAACCACAGGCTCAGCCTGCCCCCCGGAACCAGAACAGGGCCTGAAGCCATCCTGCGCTTTTGCGGCCAGCTCCCTAAAAAGCGAGTTGTAAAATGGAGGTTCAGGGCACTGCAATTCACAAACCTGCAGAGTTATAAATGATAACTCTCATCCACAAATATATTGAGGGAAGGCAAAGAAGAGGATTTGAAATCAAGGCAGAATTGCAGGAAACAGATTTCAGGAGGTAGATTCGAATCGCCTTTAAAGCACATGAAAAGCGGCAAAACGTTGACAATGATGCCCTTGGCCAAAAAGGGCGTATGCGTTTTTTCCTGAATATATTCAGGAAAAAACGCATACGCCCTTTTTGGCCAACCAAGCAACCTGGAAAGGCAAATCAGCGCTACAAAGAAGTCTCGCTTCCCATCGGTTAAAAGGGCCATGCTGAAAAAAGTGTCAAAACCAGAAATGCAGGACAGGCCATGGAGAAATGGGAGCCTTGCTACACTGATGGGCGGGATGTAAATTGTCAACAGCCACTCTGGAGAAGTGTACGGTGAGTCCTGAAACGTCTAAAAAGCAAAGCTTAGAGAGCATAGGGCACTTCCACTCATGGGGGTATAAATTGGGAAAATGAAAAATCAGCAAGACACAAGCACCCCAAAGTTTAGGGCTGCTCTGTTGACAAGGACCTCCACTTCATTCCACCTTCAATATCCCAGGAAAGAGAAAAATGGATAAAGAAGTTGTGGTCCTTATGTACAATGGAATATCACTCAGCCATGAAAGCAATGTCATAAGGCTAGTAGCAGCATGATGAGTGGATTTAGGTACAACGACTCTAAGTGAAATAAGTCACACAGAAAAGGACACTTCTCATAAGGTATCACTGATAGAGGGAATGTAAAAACCGTTACACTTGAACTGAATTACAAAACAGAACAGAGTCACACATGCAGAAAACACACTATGGCTGCTTAACGGGAAAGGTGAGGTGGGGTGATACATAAAACAAGGGTTTCAAATTAGCTCAGATACCGTTCCATAAACCCAATATGTAATAGACAAGACCTACTCCTTGCTCAGAGAACTGGACTCAACACGCCCTATTCACCACACAAGAATATATCTGACTAGTAATAATCTTAAAACCTATGTATTGATATCTCTCTGTTAGTGTGTCAAGTGGGTAAAAAGCGGCATAAACACAGCAGTGAAAAGCAGCTAAACCCCATTATAAAAATAAATTATTTTGAAAAACCCATGAAACAAAGACAGTGAAAGAGAGAGAAATTCTTACACAATGCGTTCAGGGGCTGTGATGCAACCTGGATTGACCATATCTAGACGCACAGCTGGATGAGACATAAGGGTGGACACTGTTGCGGCTGAGAGGTTTGGTGAGGTTGGGTGAGCAAACGCAGACCCTTTAAAGTAATACTGCGTGGTACCCATCGCATGGGTCCCAAATCTCCAGGTTCAAGGGCATCTTCCTACATCGAAAACATGCATGAGATACCCAGAAGATGGTACACCGTGTGATGGGGAAAGGTTTCTAAAACGCACCTCATTTCTCATCTGCTTGTGCCCGGGTTCGCCATTCCAGCCACTTTACTAGCAATCTCCCTCCTTGGAGCATCAGCACCTTTAACCTCCTGTTCCGTACAGGTTGCAATTTGTACTGAGGATGAACGGGAAGACGTGGAACCAATGAAAGACTAGCTCTTGGTGTTGGGACAGGCACAGGTCACTCTATTTTCCCATCAGGAAGAAGAATTAACCACAGGCTCAGCCTGCCCCCCGGAACCAGAACAGGGCCTGAAGCCATCCTGCGCTTTTGCGGCCAGCTCCCTAAAAAGCGAGTTGTAAAATGGAGGTTCAGGGCACTGCAATTCACAAACCTGCAGAGTTATAAATGATAACTCTCATCCACAAATATATTGAGGGAAGGCAAAGAAGAGGATTTGAAATCAAGGCAGAATTGCAGGAAACAGATTTCAGGAGGTAGATTCGAATCGCCTTTAAAGCACATGAAAAGCGGCAAAACGTTGACAATGATGCCCTTGGCCAAAAAGGGCGTATGCGTTTTTTCCTGAATATATTCAGGAAAAAACGCATACGCCCTTTTTGGCCAACCAAGCAACCTGGAAAGGCAAATCAGCGCTACAAAGATGTCTCGCTTCCCATCGGTCAAAAGGGCCATGCTGAAAAAAGTGTCAAAACCAGAAATGCAGGACAGGCCATGGAGAAATGGGAGCCTTGCTACACTGATGGGCGGGATGTAAATTGTCAACAGCCACTCTGGAGAAGTGTACGGTGAGTCCTGAAACGTCTAAAAAGCAAAGCTTAGAGAGCATAGGGCACTTCCACTCGTGGGGGTATAAATTGGGAAAATGAAAAATCAGCAAGACACAAGCACCCCAAAGTTTAGGGCTGCTCTGTTGACAAGGACCTCCACTTCATTCCACCTTCAATATCCCAGGAAAGAGAAAAATGGATAAAGAAGTTGTGGTCCTTATGTACAATGGAATATCACTCAGCCGTGAAATCAATGTCATAAGGCTAGTAGCAGCATGATGAGTGGATTTAGGTACGACGACTCTAAGTGAAATAAGTCACACAGCAAAGGACACTTCTCATAAGGTGTCACTGATAGAGGGAATGTAAAAACCGTTACACTTGAACTGAATTACAAAACAGAACAGAGTCACACATGCAGAAAACACACTATGGCTGCTTAACGGGAAAGGTGAGGTGGGGTGATACATAAAACAAGGGTTTCAAATTAGCTCAGATACCGTTCCATAAACCCAATATGTAATAGACAAGACCTACTCCTTGCTCAGAGAACTGGACTCAACACGCCCTATTCACCGCACAAGAATATATCTGACTAGTAATAATCTTAAAACCTATGTATTGATATCTCTCTGTTAGTGTGTCAAGTGGGTAAAAAGCGGCATAAACACAGCAGTGAAAAGCAGCTAAACCCCATTATAAAAATAAATTACTTTGAAAAACCCATGAAACAAAGACAGTGAAAGAGAGAGAAATTCTTACACAATGCGTTCAGGGGCTGTGATGCAACCTGGATTGACCATATCTAGACCCACAGCTGGATGAGACATAAGGGTGGACACTGTTGCGGCTGAGAGGTTTGGTGAGGTTGGGTGAGCAAACGCAGACCCTTTAAAGTAATACTGCGTGGTACCCATCGCATGGGTCCCAAATCTCCAGGTTCAAGGGCATCTTCCTACATCGAAAACATGCATGAGATACCCAGAAGATGGTACACTGTGTGATGGGGAAAGGTTTCTAAAACGCACCTCATTTCTCATCTGCTTGTGCCCGGGTTCGCCATTCCAGCCACTTTACTAGCAATCTCCCTCCTTGGAGCATCAGCACCTTTAACCTCCTGTTCCGTACAGGTTGCAATTTGTACTGAGGATGAACGGGAAGACGTGGAACCAATGAAAGACTAGCTCTTGGTGTTGGGACAGGCACAGGTCACTCTATTTTCCCATCAGGAAGAAGAATTAACCACAGGCTCAGCCTGCCCCCCGGAACCAGAACAGGGCCTGAAGCCATCCTGCGCTTTTGCGGCCAGCTCCCTAAAAAGCGAGTTGTAAAATGGAGGTTCAGGGCACTGCAATTCACAAACCTGCAGAGTTATAAATGATAACTCTCATCCACAAATATATTGAGGGAAGGCAAAGAAGAGGATTTGAAATCAAGGCAGAATTGCAGGAAACAGATTTCAGGAGGTAGATTCGAATCGCCTTTAAAGCACATGAAAAGCGGCAAAACGTTGACAATGATGCCCTTGGCCAAAAAGGGCGTATGCGTTTTTTCCTGAATATATTCAGGAAAAAACGCATACGCCCTTTTTGGCCAACCAAGCAACCTGGAAAGGCAAATCAGCGCTACAAAGAAGTCTCGCTTCCCATCGGTTAAAAGGGCCATGCTGAAAAAAGTGTCAAAACCAGAAATGCAGGACAGGCCATGGAGAAATGGGAGCCTTGCTACACTGATGGGCGGGATGTAAATTGTCAACAGCCACTCTGGAGAAGTGTACGGTGAGTCCTGAAACGTCTAAAAAGCAAAGCTTAGAGAGCATAGGGCACTTCCACTCATGGGGGTATAAATTGGGAAAATGAAAAATCAGCAAGACACAAGCACCCCAAAGTTTAGGGCTGCTCTGTTGACAAGGACCTCCACTTCATTCCACCTTCAATATCCCAGGAAAGAGAAAAATGGATAAAGAAGTTGTGGTCCTTATGTACAATGGAATATCACTCAGCCATGAAAGCAATGTCATAAGGCTAGTAGCAGCATGATGAGTGGATTTAGGTACAACGACTCTAAGTGAAATAAGTCACACAGAAAAGGACACTTCTCATAAGGTATCACTGATAGAGGGAATGTAAAAACCGTTACACTTGAACTGAATTACAAAACAGAACAGAGTCACACATGCAGAAAACACACTATGGCTGCTTAACGGGAAAGGTGAGGTGGGGTGATACATAAAACAAGGGTTTCAAATTAGCTCAGATACCGTTCCATAAACCCAATATGTAATAGACAAGACCTACTCCTTGCTCAGAGAACTGGACTCAACACGCCCTATTCACCGCACAAGAATATAACTGACTAGTAATAATCTTAAAACCTATGTATTGATATCTCTCTGTTAGTGTGTCAAGTGGGTGTAAAGCGGCATAAACACAGCAGTGAAAAGCAGCTAAACCCCATTATAAAAATAAATTACTTTGAAAAACCCATGAAACAAAGACAGTGAAAGAGATAGAAATTCTTACACAATGCGTTCACGGGCTGTGATGCAACCTGGATTGACCATATCTAGACCCACAGCTGGATGAGACATAAGGGTGGACACTCTTGGGGCTGAGAGGTTTGGTGAGGTTGGGTGAGCAAACGCAGACCCTTTAAAGTAATACTGCATGGTACCCATCGCATGGGTCCCAAATCGCCAGGTTCAAGGGCATCTTCCTACATCGAAAACATGCATGAGAAACCCAGAAGATGGTACACCGTGTGATGTGGAAAGGTTTCTAAAACGCACCTCATTTCTCATCTCCTTGTGCCCGGGTTCGCTATTCCAGCCGCTTTACTAGCAATGTCCCTACTTGGAGCATCAGCACCTTTAACCTCCTGTTCCGTACAGGTTGCAATTTGTACTGAGGATGAACGGGAAGACGTGGAACCAATGAAAGACTAGCTCTTGGTGTTGGGACAGGCACAGGTCACTCTATTTTCCCATCAGGAAGAAGAATTAACCACAGGCTCAGCCTGCCCCCCGGAACCAGAACAGGGCCTGAAGCCATCCTGCGCTTTTGCGGCCAGCTCCCTAAAAAGCGAGTTGTAAAATGGAGGTTCAGGGCACTGCAATTCACAAACCTGCAGAGTTATAAATGATAACTCTCGTCCACAAATATATTGAGGGAAGGCAAAGAAGAGGATTTGAAATCAAGGCAGAATTGCAGGAAACAGATTTCAGGAGGTAGATTCGAATCGCCTTTAAAGCACATGAAAAGCGGCAAAACGTTGACAATGATGCCCTTGGCCAAAAAGGGCGTATGCGTTTTTTCCTGAATATATTCAGGAAAAAACGCATACGCCCTTTTTGGCCAACCAAGCAACCTGGAAAGGCAAATCAGCGCTACAAAGATGTCTCGCTTCCCATTGGTCAAAAGGGCCATGCTGGAAAAAGTGTCAAAACCAGAAATGCAGGACAGGCCATGGAGAAATGGGAGCCTTGCTACACTGATGGGCGGGATGTAAATTGCCAACAGCCACTCTGGAGAAGCGTACGGTGAGTCCTGAAACATCTAAAAAACAAAGCTTAGAGAGCATAGGGCACTTCCACTCATGGGGTTATAAATTGGGAAAATTAAAAATCAGCAAGACACAAGCACCCCAAAGTTTAGGGCTGCTCTGTTGACAAGGACCTCCACTTCATTCCACCTTCAATATCCCAGGAAAGAGAAAAATGGATAAAGAAGTTGTGGTCCTTATGTACAATGGAATATCACTCAGCCGTGAAATCAATGTCATAAGGCTAGTAGCAGCATGATGAGTGGATTTAGGTATGACGACTCTAAGTGAAATAAGTCACACAGAAAAGGACACTTCTCAAAAGGTATCACTGATAGAGGGAATGTAAAAACCGTTACACTTGAACTGAATTACAAAACAGAACAGAGTCACACATGCAGAAAACACACTATGGCTGCTTAACGGGAAAGGTGAGGTGGGGTGATACATAAAACAAGGGTTTCAAATTAGCTCAGATACCGTTCCATAAACCCAATATGTAATAGACAAGACCTACTCCTTGCTCAGAGAACTGGACTCAACACGCCCTATTCACCGCACAAGAATATATCTGACTAGTAATAATCTTAAAACCTATGTATTGATATCTCTCTGTTAGTGTGTCAAGTGGGTAAAAAGCGGCATAAACACAGCAGTGAAAAGCAGCTAAACCCCATTATAAAAATAAATTACTTTGAAAAACCCATGAAACAAAGACAGTGAAAGAGAGAGAAATTCTTACACAATGCGTTCAGGGGCTGTGATGCAACCTGGATTGACCATATCTAGACCCACAGCTGGATGAGACATAAGGGTGGACACTGTTGCGGCTGAGAGGTTTGGTGAGGTTGGGTGAGCAAACGCAGACCCTTTAAAGTAATACTGCGTGGTACCCATCGCATGGGTCCCAAATCTCCAGGTTCAAGGGCATCTTCCTACATCGAAAACATGCATGAGATACCCAGAAGATGGTACACTGTGTGATGGGGAAAGGTTTCTAAAACGCACCTCATTTCTCATCTGCTTGTGCCCGGGTTCGCCATTCCAGCCACTTTACTAGCAATCTCCCTCCTTGGAGCATCAGCACCTTTAACCTCCTGTTCCGTACAGGTTGCAATTTGTACTGAGGATGAACGGGAAGACGTGGAACCAATGAAAGACTAGCTCTTGGTGTTGGGACAGGCACAGGTCACTCTATTTTCCCATCAGGAAGAAGAATTAACCACAGGCTCAGCCTGCCCCCCGGAACCAGAACAGGGCCTGAAGCCATCCTGCGCTTTTGCGGCCAGCTCCCTAAAAAGCGAGTTGTAAAATGGAGGTTCAGGGCACTGCAATTCACAAACCTGCAGAGTTATAAATGATAACTCTCATCCACAAATATATTGAGGGAAGGCAAAGAAGAGGATTTGAAATCAAGGCAGAATTGCAGGAAACAGATTTCAGGAGGTAGATTCGAATCGCCTTTAAAGCACATGAAAAGCGGCAAAACGTTGACAATGATGCCCTTGGCCAAAAAGGGCGTATGCGTTTTTTCCTGAATATATTCAGGAAAAAACGCATACGCCCTTTTTGGCCAACCAAGCAACCTGGAAAGGCAAATCAGCGCTACAAAGAAGTCTCGCTTCCCATCGGTTAAAAGGGCCATGCTGAAAAAAGTGTCAAAACCAGAAATGCAGGACAGGCCATGGAGAAATGGGAGCCTTGCTACACTGATGGGCGGGATGTAAATTGTCAACAGCCACTCTGGAGAAGTGTACGGTGAGTCCTGAAACGTCTAAAAAGCAAAGCTTAGAGAGCATAGGGCACTTCCACTCATGGGGGTATAAATTGGGAAAATGAAAAATCAGCAAGACACAAGCACCCCAAAGTTTAGGGCTGCTCTGTTGACAAGGACCTCCACTTCATTCCACCTTCAATATCCCAGGAAAGAGAAAAATGGATAAAGAAGTTGTGGTCCTTATGTACAATGGAATATCACTCAGCCATGAAAGCAATGTCATAAGGCTAGTAGCAGCATGATGAGTGGATTTAGGTACAACGACTCTAAGTGAAATAAGTCACACAGAAAAGGACACTTCTCATAAGGTATCACTGATAGAGGGAATGTAAAAACCGTTACACTTGAACTGAATTACAAAACAGAACAGAGTCACACATGCAGAAAACACACTATGGCTGCTTAACGGGAAAGGTGAGGTGGGGTGATACATAAAACAAGGGTTTCAAATTAGCTCAGATACCGTTCCATAAACCCAATATGTAATAGACAAGACCTACTCCTTGCTCAGAGAACTGGACTCAACACGCCCTATTCACCGCACAAGAATATATCTGACTAGTAATAATCTTAAAACCTATGTATTGATATCTCTCTGTTAGTGTGTCAAGTGGGTGTAAAGCGGCATAAACACAGCAGTGAAAAGCAGCTAAACCCCATTATAAAAATAAATTACTTTGAAAAACCCATGAAACAAAGACAGTGAAAGAGAGAGAAATTCTTACACAATGCGTTCAGGGGCTGTGATGCAACCTGGATTGACCATATCTAGACCCACAGCTGGATGAGACATAAGGGTGGACACTGTTGCGGCTGAGAGGTTTGGTGAGGTTGGGTGAGCAAACGCAGACCCTTTAAAGTATTACTGCGTGGTACCCATCGCATGGGTCCCAAATCTCCAGGTTCAAGGGCATCTTCCTACATCGAAAACATGCATGAGATACCCAGAAGATGGTACACCGTGTGATGGGGAAAGGTTTCTAAAACGCACCTCATTTCTCATCTGCTTGTGCCCGGGTTCGCCATTCCAGCCACTTTACTAGCAATCTCCCTCCTTGGAGCATCAGCACCTTTAACCTCCTGTTCCGTACAGGTTGCAATTTGTACTGAGGATGAACGGGAAGACGTGGAACCAATGAAAGACTAGCTCTTGGTGTTGGGACAGGCACAGGTCACTCTATTTTCCCATCAGGAAGAAGAATTAACCACAGGCTCAGCCTGCCCCCCGGAACCAGAACAGGGCCTGAAGCCATCCTGCGCTTTTGCGGCCAGCTCCCTAAAAAGCGAGTTGTAAAATGGAGGTTCAGGGCACTGCAATTCACAAACCTGCAGAGTTATAAATGATAACTCTCATCCACAAATATATTGAGGGAAGGCAAAGAAGAGGATTTGAAATCAAGGCAGAATTGCAGGAAACAGATTTCAGGAGGTAGATTCGAATCGCCTTTAAAGCACATGAAAAGCGGCAAAACGTTGACAATGATGCCCTTGGCCAAAAAGGGCGTATGCGTTTTTTCCTGAATATATTCAGGAAAAAACGCATACGCCCTTTTTGGCCAACCAAGCAACCTGGAAAGGCAAATCAGCGCTACAAAGATGTCTCGCTTCCCATCGGTCAAAAGGGCCATGCTGAAAAAAGTGTCAAAACCAGAAATGCAGGACAGGCCATGGAGAAATGGGAGCCTTGCTACACTGATGGGCGGGATGTAAATTGTCAACAGCCACTCTGGAGAAGTGTACGGTGAGTCCTGAAACGTCTAAAAAGCAAAGCTTAGAGAGCATAGGGCACTTCCACTCATGGGGGTATAAATTGGGAAAATGAAAAATCAGCAAGACACAAGCACCCCAAAGTTTAGGGCTGCTCTGTTGACAAGGACCTCCACTTCATTCCACCTTCAATATCCCAGGAAAGAGAAAAATGGATAAAGAAGTTGTGGTCCTTATGTACAATGGAATATCACTCAGCCGTGAAATCAATGTCATAAGGCTAGTAGCAGCATGATGAGTGGATTTAGGTACGACGACTCTAAGTGAAATAAGTCACACAGCAAAGGACACTTCTCATAAGGTGTCACTGATAGAGGGAATGTAAAAACCGTTACACTTGAACTGAATTACAAAACAGAACAGAGTCACACATGCAGAAAACACACTATGGCTGCTTAACGGGAAAGGTGAGGTGGGGTGATACATAAAACAAGGGTTTCAAATTAGCTCAGATACCGTTCCATAAACCCAATATGTAATAGACAAGACCTACTCCTTGCTCAGAGAACTGGACTCAACACGCCCTATTCACCGCACAAGAATATATCTGACTAGTAATAATCTTAAAACCTATGTATTGATATCTCTCTGTTAGTGTGTCAAGTGGGTAAAAAGCGGCATAAACACAGCAGTGAAAAGCAGCTAAACCCCATTATAAAAATAAATTACTTTGAAAAACCCATGAAACAAAGACAGTGAAAGAGAGAGAAATTCTTACACAATGCGTTCAGGGGCTCTGATGCAACCTGGATTGACCATATCTAGACCCACAGCTGGATGAGACATAAGGGTGGACACTGTTGCGGCTGAGAGGTTTGGTGAGGTTGGGTGAGCAAACGCAGACCCTTTAAAGTAATACTGCGTGGTACCCATCGCATGGGTCCCAAATCTCCAGGTTCAAGGGCATCTTCCTACATCGAAAACATGCATGAGATACCCAGAAGATGGTACACTGTGTGATGGGGAAAGGTTTCTAAAACGCACCTCATTTCTCATCTGCTTGTGCCCGGGTTCGCCATTCCAGCCACTTTACTAGCAATCTCCCTCCTTGGAGCATCAGCACCTTTAACCTCCTGTTCCGTACAGGTTGCAATTTGTACTGAGGATGAACGGGAAGACGTGGAACCAATGAAAGACTAGCTCTTGGTGTTGGGACAGGCACAGGTCACTCTATTTTCCCATCAGGAAGAAGAATTAACCACAGGCTCAGCCTGCCCCCCGGAACCAGAACAGGGCCTGAAGCCATCCTGCGCTTTTGCGGCCAGCTCCCTAAAAAGCGAGTTGTAAAATGGAGGTTCAGGGCACTGCAATTCACAAACCTGCAGAGTTATAAATGATAACTCTCATCCACAAATATATTGAGGGAAGGCAAAGAAGAGGATTTGAAATCAAGGCAGAATTGCAGGAAACAGATTTCAGGAGGTAGATTCGAATCGCCTTTAAAGCACATGAAAAGCGGCAAAACGTTGACAATGATGCCCTTGGCCAAAAAGGGCGTATGCGTTTTTTCCTGAATATATTCAGGAAAAAACGCATACGCCCTTTTTGGCCAACCAAGCAACCTGGAAAGGCAAATCAGCGCTACAAAGAAGTCTCGCTTCCCATCGGTTAAAAGGGCCATGCTGAAAAAAGTGTCAAAACCAGAAATGCAGGACAGGCCATGGAGAAATGGGAGCCTTGCTACACTGATGGGCGGGATGTAAATTGTCAACAGCCACTCTGGAGAAGTGTACGGTGAGTCCTGAAACGTCTAAAAAGCAAAGCTTAGAGAGCATAGGGCACTTCCACTCATGGGGGTATAAATTGGGAAAATGAAAAATCAGCAAGACACAAGCACCCCAAAGTTTAGGGCTGCTCTGTTGACAAGGACCTCCACTTCATTCCACCTTCAATATCCCAGGAAAGAGAAAAATGGATAAAGAAGTTGTGGTCCTTATGTACAATGGAATATCACTCAGCCATGAAAGCAATGTCATAAGGCTAGTAGCAGCATGATGAGTGGATTTAGGTACAACGACTCTAAGTGAAATAAGTCACACAGAAAAGGACACTTCTCATAAGGTATCACTGATAGAGGGAATGTAAAAACCGTTACACTTGAACTGAATTACAAAACAGAACAGAGTCACACATGCAGAAAACACACTATGGCTGCTTAACGGGAAAGGTGAGGTGGGGTGATACATAAAACAAGGGTTTCAAATTAGCTCAGATACCGTTCCATAAACCCAATATGTAATAGACAAGACCTACTCCTTGCTCAGAGAACTGGACTCAACACGCCCTATTCACCGCACAAGAATATATCTGACTAGTAATAATCTTAAAACCTATGTATTGATATCTCTCTGTTAGTGTGTCAAGTGGGTGTAAAGCGGCATAAACACAGCAGTGAAAAGCAGCTAAACCCCATTATAAAAATAAATTATTTTGAAAAACCCATGAAACAAAGACAGTGAAAGAGAGAGAAATTCTTACACAATGCGTTCAGGGGCTGTGATGCAACCTGGATTGACCATATCTAGACCCACAGCTGGATGAGACATAAGGGTGGACACTGTTGCGGCTGAGAGGTTTGGTGAGGTTGGGTGAGCAAATGCAGACCCTTTAAAGTAATACTGCGTGGTACCCATCGCATGGGTCCCAAATCTCCAGGTTCAAGGTCATCTTCCTACATCGAAAACATGCATGAGATACCCAGAAGATGGTACACCGTGTGATGGGGAAAGGTTTCTAAAACGCACCTCATTTCTCATCTGCTTGTGCCCGGGTTCGCCATTCCAGCCACTTTACTAGCAATCTCCCTCCTTGGAGCATCAGCACCTTTAACCTCCTGTTCCGTACAGGTTGCAATTTGTACTGAGGATGAACGGGAAGACGTGGAACCAATGAAAGACTAGCTCTTGGTGTTGGGACAGGCACAGGTCACTCTATTTTCCCATCAGGAAGAAGAATTAACCACAGGCTCAGCCTGCCCCCCGGAACCAGAACAGGGCCTGAAGCCATCCTGCGCTTTTGCGGCCAGCTCCCTAAAAAGCGAGTTGTAAAATGGAGGTTCAGGGCACTGCAATTCACAAACCTGCAGAGTTATAAATGATAACTCTCATCCACAAATATATTGAGGGAAGGCAAAGAAGAGGATTTGAAATCAAGGCAGAATTGCAGGAAACAGATTTCAGGAGGTAGATTCGAATCGCCTTTAAAGCACATGAAAAGCGGCAAAACGTTGACAATGATGCCCTTGGCCAAAAAGGGCGTATGCGTTTTTTCCTGAATATATTCAGGAAAAAACGCATACGCCCTTTTTGGCCAACCAAGCAACCTGGAAAGGCAAATCAGCGCTACAAAGATGTCTCGCTTCCCATCGGTCAAAAGGGCCATGCTGAAAAAAGTGTCAAAACCAGAAATGCAGGACAGGCCATGGAGAAATGGGAGCCTTGCTACACTGATGGGCGGGATGTAAATTGTCAACAGCCACTCTGGAGAAGTGTACGGTGAGTCCTGAAACGTCTAAAAAGCAAAGCTTAGAGAGCATAGGGCACTTCCACTCATGGGGGTATAAATTGGGAAAATGAAAAATCAGCAAGACACAAGCACCCCAAAGTTTAGGGCTGCTCTGTTGACAAGGACCTCCACTTCATTCCACCTTCAATATCCCAGGAAAGAGAAAAATGGATAAAGAAGTTGTGGTCCTTATGTACAATGGAATATCACTCAGCCGTGAAATCAATGTCATAAGGCTAGTAGCAGCATGATGAGTGGATTTAGGTACGACGACTCTAAGTGAAATAAGTCACACAGCAAAGGACACTTCTCATAAGGTGTCACTGATAGAGGGAATGTAAAAACCGTTACACTTGAACTGAATTACAAAACAGAACAGAGTCACACATGCAGAAAACACACTATGGCTGCTTAACGGGAAAGGTGAGGTGGGGTGATACATAAAACAAGGGTTTCAAATTAGCTCAGATACCGTTCCATAAACCCAATATGTAATAGACAAGACCTACTCCTTGCTCAGAGAACTGGACTCAACACGCCCTATTCACCGCACAAGAATATATCTGACTAGTAATAATCTTAAAACCTATGTATTGATATCTCTCTGTTAGTGTGTCAAGTGGGTAAAAAGCGGCATAAACACAGCAGTGAAAAGCAGCTAAACCCCATTATAAAAATAAATTACTTTGAAAAACCCATGAAACAAAGACAGTGAAAGAGAGAGAAATTCTTACACAATGCGTTCAGGGGCTCTGATGCAACCTGGATTGACCATATCTAGACCCACAGCTGGATGAGACATAAGGGTGGACACTGTTGCGGCTGAGAGGTTTGGTGAGGTTGGGTGAGCAAACGCAGACCCTTTAAAGTAATACTGCGTGGTACCCATCGCATGGGTCCCAAATCTCCAGGTTCAAGGGCATCTTCCTACATCGAAAACATGCATGAGATACCCAGAAGATGGTACACTGTGTGATGGGGAAAGGTTTCTAAAACGCACCTCATTTCTCATCTGCTTGTGCCCGGGTTCGCCATTCCAGCCACTTTACTAGCAATCTCCCTCCTTGGAGCATCAGCACCTTTAACCTCCTGTTCCGTACAGGTTGCAATTTGTACTGAGGATGAACGGGAAGACGTGGAACCAATGAAAGACTAGCTCTTGGTGTTGGGACAGGCACAGGTCACTCTATTTTCCCATCAGGAAGAAGAATTAACCACAGGCTCAGCCTGCCCCCCGGAACCAGAACAGGGCCTGAAGCCATCCTGCGCTTTTGCGGCCAGCTCCCTAAAAAGCGAGTTGTAAAATGGAGGTTCAGGGCACTGCAATTCACAAACCTGCAGAGTTATAAATGATAACTCTCATCCACAAATATATTGAGGGAAGGCAAAGAAGAGGATTTGAAATCAAGGCAGAATTGCAGGAAACAGATTTCAGGAGGTAGATTCGAATCGCCTTTAAAGCACATGAAAAGCGGCAAAACGTTGACAATGATGCCCTTGGCCAAAAAGGGCGTATGCGTTTTTTCCTGAATATATTCAGGAAAAAACGCATACGCCCTTTTTGGCCAACCAAGCAACCTGGAAAGGCAAATCAGCGCTACAAAGAAGTCTCGCTTCCCATCGGTTAAAAGGGCCATGCTGAAAAAAGTGTCAAAACCAGAAATGCAGGACAGGCCATGGAGAAATGGGAGCCTTGCTACACTGATGGGCGGGATGTAAATTGTCAACAGCCACTCTGGAGAAGTGTACGGTGAGTCCTGAAACGTCTAAAAAGCAAAGCTTAGAGAGCATAGGGCACTTCCACTCATGGGGGTATAAATTGGGAAAATGAAAAATCAGCAAGACACAAGCACCCCAAAGTTTAGGGCTGCTCTGTTGACAAGGACCTCCACTTCATTCCACCTTCAATATCCCAGGAAAGAGAAAAATGGATAAAGAAGTTGTGGTCCTTATGTACAATGGAATATCACTCAGCCATGAAAGCAATGTCATAAGGCTAGTAGCAGCATGATGAGTGGATTTAGGTACAACGACTCTAAGTGAAATAAGTCACACAGAAAAGGACACTTCTCATAAGGTATCACTGATAGAGGGAATGTAAAAACCGTTACACTTGAACTGAATTACAAAACAGAACAGAGTCACACATGCAGAAAACACACTATGGCTGCTTAACGGGAAAGGTGAGGTGGGGTGATACATAAAACAAGGGTTTCAAATTAGCTCAGATACCGTTCCATAAACCCAATATGTAATAGACAAGACCTACTCCTTGCTCAGAGAACTGGACTCAACACGCCCTATTCACCGCACAAGAATATATCTGACTAGTAATAATCTTAAAACCTATGTATTGATATCTCTCTGTTAGTGTGTCAAGTGGGTGTAAAGCGGCATAAACACAGCAGTGAAAAGCAGCTAAACCCCATTATAAAAATAAATTACTTTGAAAAACCCATGAAACAAAGACAGTGAAAGAGATAGAAATTCTTACACAATGCGTTCAGGGGCTGTGATGCAACCTGGATTGACCATATCTAGACCCACAGCTGGATGAGACATAAGGGTGGACACTGTTGCGGCTGAGAGGTTTGGTGAGGTTGGGTGAGCAAACGCAGACCCTTTAAAGTATTACTGCGTGGTACCCATCGCATGGGTCCCAAATCTCCAGGTTCAAGGGCATCTTCCTACATCGAAAACATGCATGAGATACCCAGAAGATGGTACACCGTGTGATGGGGAAAGGTTTCTAAAACGCACCTCATTTCTCATCTGCTTGTGCCCGGGTTCGCCATTCCAGCCACTTTACTAGCAATCTCCCTCCTTGGAGCATCAGCACCTTTAACCTCCTGTTCCGTACAGGTTGCAATTTGTACTGAGGATGAACGGGAAGACGTGGAACCAATGAAAGACTAGCTCTTGGTGTTGGGACAGGCACAGGTCACTCTATTTTCCCATCAGGAAGAAGAATTAACCACAGGCTCAGCCTGCCCCCCGGAACCAGAACAGGGCCTGAAGCCATCCTGCGCTTTTGCGGCCAGCTCCCTAAAAAGCGAGTTGTAAAATGGAGGTTCAGGGCACTGCAATTCACAAACCTGCAGAGTTATAAATGATAACTCTCATCCACAAATATATTGAGGGAAGGCAAAGAAGAGGATTTGAAATCAAGGCAGAATTGCAGGAAACAGATTTCAGGAGGTAGATTCGAATCGCCTTTAAAGCACATGAAAAGCGGCAAAACGTTGACAATGATGCCCTTGGCCAAAAAGGGCGTATGCGTTTTTTCCTGAATATATTCAGGAAAAAACGCATACGCCCTTTTTGGCCAACCAAGCAACCTGGAAAGGCAAATCAGCGCTACAAAGAAGTCTCGCTTCCCATCGGTTAAAAGGGCCATGCTGAAAAAAGTGTCAAAACCAGAAATGCAGGACAGGCCATGGAGAAATGGGAGCCTTGCTACACTGATGGGCGGGATGTAAATTGTCAACAGCCACTCTGGAGAAGTGTACGGTGAGTCCTGAAACGTCTAAAAAGCAAAGCTTAGAGAGCATAGGGCACTTCCACTCATGGGGGTATAAATTGGGAAAATGAAAAATCAGCAAGACACAAGCACCCCAAAGTTTAGGGCTGCTCTGTTGACAAGGACCTCCACTTCATTCCACCTTCAATATCCCAGGAAAGAGAAAAATGGATAAAGAAGTTGTGGTCCTTATGTACAATGGAATATCACTCAGCCATGAAAGCAATGTCATAAGGCTAGTAGCAGCATGATGAGTGGATTTAGGTACAACGACTCTAAGTGAAATAAGTCACACAGAAAAGGACACTTCTCATAAGGTATCACTGATAGAGGGAATGTAAAAACCGTTACACTTGAACTGAATTACAAAACAGAACAGAGTCACACATGCAGAAAACACACTATGGCTGCTTAACGGGAAAGGTGAGGTGGGGTGATACATAAAACAAGGGTTTCAAATTAGCTCAGATACCGTTCCATAAACCCAATATGTAATAGACAAGACCTACTCCTTGCTCAGAGAACTGGACTCAACACGCCCTATTCACCGCACAAGAATATAACTGACTAGTAATAATCTTAAAACCTATGTATTGATATCTCTCTGTTAGTGTGTCAAGTG
This sequence comes from Balaenoptera borealis, assembly GCF_965194805.1. NCBI lineage: Eukaryota > Metazoa > Chordata > Mammalia > Artiodactyla > Balaenopteridae > Balaenoptera > Balaenoptera borealis. Next base: position 248,271 of record NW_028123793.1, read on the forward strand.
GGTGTAAAGCGGCATAAACACAGCAGTGAAAAGCAGCTAAACCCCATTATAAAAATAAATTACTTTGAAAAACCCATGAAACAAAGACAGTGAAAGAGATAGAAATTCTTACACAATGCGTTCACGGGCTGTGATGCAACCTGGATTGACCATATCTAGACCCACAGCTGGATGAGACATAAGGGTGGACACTCTTGGGGCTGAGAGGTTTGGTGAGGTTGGGTGAGCAAACGCAGACCCTTTAAAATAATACTGCATGGTACCCATCGCATGGGTCCCAAATCGCCAGGTTCAAGGGCATCTTCCTACATCGAAAACATGCATGAGAAACCCAGAAGATGGTACACCGTGTGATGTGGAAAGGTTTCTAAAACGCACCTCATTTCTCATCTCCTTGTGCCCGGGTTCGCTATTCCAGCCGCTTTACTAGCAATGTCCCTACTTGGAGCATCAGCACCTTTAACCTCCTGTTCCGTACAGGTTGCAATTTGTACTGAGGATGAACGGGAAGACGTGGAACCAATGAAAGACTAGCTCTTGGTGTTGGGACAGGCACAGGTCACTCTATTTTCCCATCAGGAAGAAGAATTAACCACAGGCTCAGCCTGCCCCCCGGAACCAGAACAGGGCCTGAAGCCATCCTGCGCTTTTGCGGCCAGCTCCCTAAAAAGCGAGTTGTAAAATGGAGGTTCAGGGCACTGCAATTCACAAACCTGCAGAGTTATAAATGATAACTCTCGTCCACAAATATATTGAGGGAAGGCAAAGAAGAGGATTTGAAATCAAGGCAGAATTGCAGGAAACAGATTTCAGGAGGTAGATTCGAATCGCCTTTAAAGCACATGAAAAGCGGCAAAACGTTGACAATGATGCCCTTGGCCAAAAAGGGCGTATGCGTTTTTTCCTGAATATATTCAGGAAAAAACGCATACGCCCTTTTTGGCCAACCAAGCAACCTGGAAAGGCAAATCAGCGCTACAAAGATGTCTCGCTTCCCATTGGTCAAAAGGGCCATGCTGGAAAAAGTGTCAAAACCAGAAATGCAGGACAGGCCATGGAGAAATGGGAGCCTTGCTACACTGATGGGCGGGATGTAAATTGCCAACAGCCACTCTGGAGAAGCGTACGGTGAGTCCTGAAACATCTAAAAAACAAAGCTTAGAGAGCATAGGGCACTTCCACTCATGGGGTTATAAATTGGGAAAATTAAAAATCAGCAAGACACAAGCACCCCAAAGTTTAGGGCTGCTCTGTTGACAAGGACCTCCACTTCATTCCACCTTCAATATCCCAGGAAAGAGAAAAATGGATAAAGAAGTTGTGGTCCTTATGTACAATGGAATATCACTCAGCCGTGAAATCAATGTCATAAGGCTAGTAGCAGCATGATGAGTGGATTTAGGTATGACGATTCTAAGTGAAATAAGTCACACAGAAAAGGACACTTCTCATAAGGTATCACTGATAGAGGGAATGTAAAAACCGTTACACTTGAACTGAATTACAAAACAGAACAGAGTCACACATGCAGAAAACACACTATGGCTGCTTAACGGGAAAGGTGAGGTGGGGTGATACATAAAACAAGGGATTCAAATTAGCTCAGATACCGTTCCATAAACCCAATATGTAATAGACAAGACCTACTCCTTGCTCAGAGAACTGGACTCAACACGCCCTATTCACCACACAAGAATATATCTGACTAGTAATAATCTTAAAACCTATGTATTGATATCTCTCTGTTAGTGTGTCAAGTGGGTAAAAAGCGGCATAAACACAGCAGTGAAAAGCAGCTAAACCCCATTATAAAAATAAATTATTTTGAAAAACCCATGAAACAAAGACAGTGAAAGAGAGAGAAATTCTTACACAATGCGTTCAGGGGCTGTGATGCAACCTGGATTGACCATATCTAGACGCACAGCTGGATGAGACATAAGGGTGGACACTGTTGCGGCTGAGAGGTTTGGTGAGGTTGGGTGAGCAAACGCAGACCCTTTAAAGTAATACTGCGTGGTACCCATCGCATGGGTCCCAAATCTCCAGGTTCAAGGTCATCTTCCTACATCGAAAACATGCATGAGATACCCAGAAGATGGTACACCGTGTGATGGGGAAAGGTTTCTAAAACGCACCTCATTTCTCATCTGCTTGTGCCCGGGTTCGCCATTCCAGCCACTTTACTAGCAATCTCCCTCCTTGGAGCATCAGCACCTTTAACCTCCTGTTCCGTACAGGTTGCAATTTGTACTGAGGATGAACGGGAAGACGTGGAACCAATGAAAGACTAGCTCTTGGTGTTGGGACAGGCACAGGTCACTCTATTTTCCCATCAGGAAGAAGAATTAACCACAGGCTCAGCCTGCCCCCCGGAACCAGAACAGGGCCTGAAGCCATCCTGCGCTTTTGCGGCCAGCTCCCTAAAAAGCGAGTTGTAAAATGGAGGTTCAGGGCACTGCAATTCACAAACCTGCAGAGTTATAAATGATAACTCTCATCCACAAATATATTGAGGGAAGGCAAAGAAGAGGATTTGAAATCAAGGCAGAATTGCAGGAAACAGATTTCAGGAGGTAGATTCGAATCGCCTTTAAAGCACATGAAAAGCGGCAAAACGTTGACAATGATGCCCTTGGCCAAAAAGGGCGTATGCGTTTTTTCCTGAATATATTCAGGAAAAAACGCATACGCCCTTTTTGGCCAACCAAGCAACCTGGAAAGGCAAATCAGCGCTACAAAGATGTCTCGCTTCCCATCGGTCAAAAGGGCCATGCTGAAAAAAGTGTCAAAACCAGAAATGCAGGACAGGCCATGGAGAAATGGGAGCCTTGCTACACTGATGGGCGGGATGTAAATTGTCAACAGCCACTCTGGAGAAGTGTACGGTGAGTCCTGAAACGTCTAAAAAGCAAAGCTTAGAGAGCATAGGGCACTTCCACTCATGGGGGTATAAATTGGGAAAATGAAAAATCAGCAAGACACAAGCACCCCAAAGTTTAGGGCTGCTCTGTTGACAAGGACCTCCACTTCATTCCACCTTCAATATCCCAGGAAAGAGAAAAATGGATAAAGAAGTTGTGGTCCTTATGTACAATGGAATATCACTCAGCCATGAAATCAATGTCATAAGGCTAGTAGCAGCATGATGAGTGGATTTAGGTACGACGACTCTAAGTGAAATAAGTCACACAGAAAAGGACACTTCTCATAAGGTATCACTGATAGAGGGAATGTAAAAACCGTTACACTTGAACTGAATTACAAAACAGAACAGAGTCACACATGCAGAAAACACACTATGGCTGCTTAACGGGAAAGGTGAGGTGGGGTGATACATAAAACAAGGGATTCAAATTAGCTCAGATACCGTTCCATAAACCCAATATGTAATAGACAAGACCTACTCCTTGCTCAGAGAACTGGACTCAACACGCCCTATTCACCACACAAGAATATATCTGACTAGTAATAATCTTAAAACCTATGTATTGATATCTCTCTGTTAGTGTGTCAAGTGGGTAAAAAGCGGCATAAACACAGCAGTGAAAAGCAGCTAAACCCCATTATAAAAATAAATTATTTTGAAAAACCCATGAAACAAAGACAGTGAAAGAGAGAGAAATTCTTACACAATGCGTTCAGGGGCTGTGATGCAACCTGGATTGACCATATCTAGACCCACAGCTGGATGAGACATAAGGGTGGACACTGTTGCGGCTGAGAGGTTTGGTGAGGTTGGGTGAGCAAACGCAGACCCTTTAAAGTAATACTGCGTGGTACCCATCGCATGGGTCCCAAATCTCCAGGTTCAAGGGCATCTTCCTACATCGAAAACATGCATGAGATACCCAGAAGATGGTACACTGTGTGATGGGGAAAGGTTTCTAAAACGCACCTCATTTCTCATCTGCTTGTGCCCGGGTTCGCCATTCCAGCCACTTTACTAGCAATCTCCCTCCTTGGAGCATCAGCACCTTTAACCTCCTGTTCCGTACAGGTTGCAATTTGTACTGAGGATGAACGGGAAGACGTGGAACCAATGAAAGACTAGCTCTTGGTGTTGGGACAGGCACAGGTCACTCTATTTTCCCATCAGGAAGAAGAATTAACCACAGGCTCAGCCTGCCCCCCGGAACCAGAACAGGGCCTGAAGCCATCCTGCGCTTTTGCGGCCAGCTCCCTAAAAAGCGAGTTGTAAAATGGAGGTTCAGGGCACTGCAATTCACAAACCTGCAGAGTTATAAATGATAACTCTCATCCACAAATATATTGAGGGAAGGCAAAGAAGAGGATTTGAAATCAAGGCAGAATTGCAGGAAACAGATTTCAGGAGGTAGATTCGAATCGCCTTTAAAGCACATGAAAAGCGGCAAAACGTTGACAATGATGCCCTTGGCCAAAAAGGGCGTATGCGTTTTTTCCTGAATATATTCAGGAAAAAACGCATACGCCCTTTTTGGCCAACCAAGCAACCTGGAAAGGCAAATCAGCGCTACAAAGAAGTCTCGCTTCCCATCGGTTAAAAGGGCCATGCTGAAAAAAGTGTCAAAACCAGAAATGCAGGACAGGCCATGGAGAAATGGGAGCCTTGCTACACTGATGGGCGGGATGTAAATTGTCAACAGCCACTCTGGAGAAGTGTACGGTGAGTCCTGAAACGTCTAAAAAGCAAAGCTTAGAGAGCATAGGGCACTTCCACTCATGGGGGTATAAATTGGGAAAATGAAAAATCAGCAAGACACAAGCACCCCAAAGTTTAGGGCTGCTCTGTTGACAAGGACCTCCACTTCATTCCACCTTCAATATCCCAGGAAAGAGAAAAATGGATAAAGAAGTTGTGGTCCTTATGTACAATGGAATATCACTCAGCCATGAAAGCAATGTCATAAGGCTAGTAGCAGCATGATGAGTGGATTTAGGTACAACGACTCTAAGTGAAATAAGTCACACAGAAAAGGACACTTCTCATAAGGTATCACTGATAGAGGGAATGTAAAAACCGTTACACTTGAACTGAATTACAAAACAGAACAGAGTCACACATGCAGAAAACACACTATGGCTGCTTAACGGGAAAGGTGAGGTGGGGTGATACATAAAACAAGGGTTTCAAATTAGCTCAGATACCGTTCCATAAACCCAATATGTAATAGACAAGACCTACTCCTTGCTCAGAGAACTGGACTCAACACGCCCTATTCACCGCACAAGAATATAACTGACTAGTAATAATCTTAAAACCTATGTATTGATATCTCTCTGTTAGTGTGTCAAGTGGGTGTAAAGCGGCATAAACACAGCAGTGAAAAGCAGCTAAACCCCATTATAAAAATAAATTACTTTGAAAAACCCATGAAACAAAGACAGTGAAAGAGATAGAAATTCTTACACAATGCGTTCACGGGCTGTGATGCAACCTGGATTGACCATATCTAGACCCACAGCTGGATGAGACATAAGGGTGGACACTCTTGGGGCTGAGAGGTTTGGTGAGGTTGGGTGAGCAAACGCACACCCTTTAAAGTAATACTGCATGGTACCCATCGCATGGGTCCCAAATCGCCAGGTTCAAGGGCATCTTCCTACATCGAAAACATGCATGAGAAACCCAGAAGATGGTACACCGTGTGATGTGGAAAGGTTTCTAAAACGCACCTCATTTCTCATCTCCTTGTGCCCGGGTTCGCTATTCCAGCCGCTTTACTAGCAATCTCCCTACTTGGAGCATCAGCACCTTTAACCTCCTGTTCCGTACAGGTTGCAATTTGTACTGAGGATGAACGGGAAGACGTGGAACCAATGAAAGACTAGCTCTTGGTGTTGGGACAGGCACAGGTCACTCTATTTTCCCATCAGGAAGAAGAATTAACCACAGGCTCAGCCTGCCCCCCGGAACCAGAACAGGGCCTGAAGCCATCCTGCGCTTTTGCGGCCAGCTCCCTAAAAAGCGAGTTGTAAAATGGAGGTTCAGGGCACTGCAATTCACAAACCTGCAGAGTTATAAATGATAACTCTCATCCACAAATATATTGAGGGAAGGCAAAGAAGAGGATTTGAAATCAAGGCAGAATTGCAGGAAACAGATTTCAGGAGGTAGATTCGAATCGCCTTTAAAGCACATGAAAAGCGGCAAAACGTTGACAATGATGCCCTTGGCCAAAAAGGGCGTATGCGTTTTTTCCTGAATATATTCAGGAAAAAACGCATACGCCCTTTTTGGCCAACCAAGCAACCTGGAAAGGCAAATCAGCGCTACAAAGAAGTCTCGCTTCCCATCGGTTAAAAGGGCCATGCTGAAAAAAGTGTCAAAACCAGAAATGCAGGACAGGCCATGGAGAAATGGGAGCCTTGCTACACTGATGGGCGGGATGTAAATTGCCAACAGCCACTCTGGAGAAGTGTACGGTGAGTCCTGAAACGTCTAAAAAGCAAAGCTTAGAGAGCATAGGGCACTTCCACTCATGGGGGTATAAATTGTGAAAATGAAAAATCAGCAAGACACAAGCACCCCAAAGTTTAGGGCTGCTCTGTTGACAAGGACCTCCACTTCATTCCACCTTCAATATCCCAGGAAAGAGAAAAATGGATAAAGAAGTTGTGGTCCTTATGTACAATGGAATATCACTCAGCCATGAAAGCAATGTCATAAGGCTAGTAGCAGCATGATGAGTGGATTTAGGTACAACGACTCTAAGTGAAATAAGTCACACAGAAAAGGACACTTCTCATAAGGTATCACTGATAGAGGGAATGTAAAAACCGTTACACTTGAACTGAATTACAAAACAGAACAGAGTCACACATGCAGAAAACACACTATGGCTGCTTAACGGGAAAGGTGAGGTGGGGTGATACATAAAACAAGGGTTTCAAATTAGCTCAGATACCGTTCCATAAACCCAATATGTAATAGACAAGACCTACTCCTTGCTCAGAGAACTGGACTCAACACGCCCTATTCACCGCACAAGAATATATCTGACTAGTAATAATCTTAAAAGCTATGTATTGATATCTCTCTGTTAGTGTGTCAAGTGGGTGTAAAGCGGCATAAACACAGCAGTGAAAAGCAGTTAAACCCCATTATAAAAATAAATTACTTTGAAAAACCCATGAAACAAAGACAGTGAAAGAGAGAGAAATTCTTACACAATGCGTTCACGGGCTGTGATGCAACCTGGATTGACCATATCTAGACCCACAGCTGGATGAGACATAAGGGTGGACACTGTTGCGGCTGAGAGGTTTGGTGAGGTTGGGTGAGCAAACGCAGACCCTTTAAAGTAATACTGCGTGGTACCCATCGCATGGGTCCCAAATCTCCAGGTTCAAGGGCATCTTCCTACATCGAAAACATGCATGAGATACCCAGAAGATGGTACACCGTGTGATGGCGAAAGGTTTCTAAAACGCACCTCATTTCTCATCTGCTTGTGCCCGGGTTCGCCATTCCAGCCACTTTACTAGCAATCTCCCTCCTTGGAGCATCAGCACCTTTAACCTCCTGTTCCGTACAGGTTGCAATTTGTCCTGAGGATGAACGGGAAGACGTGGAACCAATGAGAGACTAGCTCTTGGTGTTGGGACAGGCACAGGTCACTCTATTTTCCCATCAGGAAGAAGAATTAACCACAGGCTCAGCCTGCCCACTGGAACCAGAACAGCGCCTGAAGCCATCCTGTGCTTTTGCGGCCAGCTCCCAAAAAAGCGAGTTGTAAAATGGAGGTTCAGGGCACTGCAATTCACAAACCTGCAGAGTTATAAATGATAACTCTCGTCCACAAATATATTGAGGGAAGGCAAAGAAGAGGATTTGAAATCAAGGCAGAATTGCAGGAAACAGATTTCAGGAGGTAGATTCGAATCGCCTTTAAAGCACATGAAAAGCGGAAAAACGTTGACAATGATGCCCTTGGCCAAAAAGGGCGTATGCGTTTTTTCCTGAATATATTCAGGAAAAAACGCATACGCCCTTTTTGGCCAACCAAGCAACCTGGAAAGGCAAATCAGTGCTACAAAGATGTCTCGCTTCCCATCGGTCAAAAGGGCCATGCTGAAAAGAGTGTCAAAACCAGAAATGCAGGACAGGCCATGGAGAAATGGGAGCCTTGCTACACTGATGGGCGGGATGTAAATTGTCAACAGCCACTCTGGAGAAGTGTACGGTGAGTCCTGAAACGTCTAAAAAGCAAAGCTTAGAGAGCATAGGGCACTTCCACTCATGGGGGTATAAATTGGGAAAATTAAAAATCAGCAAGACACAAGCACCCCAAAGTTTAGGGCTGCTCTGTTGACAAGGACCTCCACTTCATTCCACCTTCAATATCGCAGGAAAGAGAAAAATGGATAAAGAAGTTGTGGTCCTTATGTACAATGGAATATCACTCAGCCGTGAAATCAATGTCATAAGGCTAGTAGCAGCATGATGAGTGGATTTAGGTACGACGACTCTAAGTGAAATAAGTCACACAGAAAAGGACACTTCTCATAAGGTATCACTTATAGAGGGAATGTAAAAACCGTTACACTTGAACTGAATTACAAAACAGAACAGAGTCACACATGCAGAAAACACACTATGGCTGCTTAACGGGAAAGGTGAGGTGGGGTGATACATAAAACAAGGGTTTCAAATTAGCTCAGATACCGTTCCATAAACCCAATATGTAATAGAGAAGACCTACTCCTTGCTCAGAGAACTGGACTCAACACGCCCTATTCACCGCACAATAATATATCTGACTAGTAATAATCTTAAAACCTACGTATTGATATCTCTCTGTTAGTGGGTCAAGTGGGTAAAAAGCGGCATAAACACAGCAGTGAAAAGCAGCTAAACCCCATTATAAAAATAAATTACTTTGAAAAACCCATGAAACAAAGACAGTGAAAGAGAGAGAAATTCTTACACAATGCGTTCAGGGGCTGTGATGCAACCTGGATTGACCATATCTAGACCCACAGCTGGATGAGACATAAGGGTGGACACTGTTGCGGCTGAGAGGTTTGGTGAGGTTGGGTGAGCAAACGCAGACCCTTTAAAGTAATACAGTGTGGTACCCATCGCATGGGTCCCAAATCTCCAGGTTCAAGGTCATCTTCCTACATCGAAAACATGCATGAGATACCCAGAAGATGGTACACCGTGTGATGGGGAAAGGTTTCTAAAACGCACCTCATTTCTCATCTGCTTGTGCCCGGGTTCACCATTCCAGCCACTTTACTAGCAATCTCCCTCCTTGGAGCATCAGCACCTTTAACCTACTGTTCCGTACAGGTTGCAATTTGTACTGAGGATGAACGGGAAGACGTGGAACCAATGAAAGACTAGCTCTTGGTGTTGGGACAGGCACAGGTCACTCTATTTTCCCATCAGGAAGAAGAATTAACCACAGGCTCAGCCTGCCCCCCAGAACCAGAACAGGGCCTGAAGCCATCCTGCGCTTTTGCGGCCAGCTCCCTAAAAAGCGAGTTGTAAAATGGAGGTTCAGGGCACTGCAATTCACAAACCTGCAGAGTTATAAATGATAACTCTCATCCACAAATATATTGAGGGAAGGCAAAGAAGAGGATTTGAAATCAAGGCAGAATTGCAGGAAACAGATTTCAGGAGGTAGATTCGAATCGCCTTTAAAGCACATGAAAAGCGGAAAAACGTTGACAATGATGCCCTTGGCCAAAAAGGGCGTATGCGTTTTTTCCTGAATATATTCAGGAAAAAACGCATACGCCCTTTTTGGCCAACCAAGCAACCTGGAAAGGCAAATCAGTGCTACAAAGATGTCTCGCTTCCCATCGGTCAAAAGGGCCATGCTGAAAAGAGTGTCAAAACCAGAAATGCAGGACAGGCCATGGAGAAATGGGAGCCTTGCTACACTGATGGGCGGGATGTAAATTGTCAACAGCCACTCTGGAGAAGTGTACGGTGAGTCCTGAAACGTCTAAAAAGCAAAGCTTAGAGAGCATAGGGCACTTCCACTCATGGGGGTATAAATTGGGAAAATTAAAAATCAGCAAGACACAAGCACCCCAAAGTTTAGGGCTGCTCTGTTGACAAGGACCTCCACTTCATTCCACCTTCAATATCGCAGGAAAGAGAAAAATGGATAAAGAAGTTGTGGTCCTTATGTACAATGGAATATCACTCAGCCGTGAAATCAATGTCATAAGGCTAGTAGCAGCATGATGAGTGGATTTAGGTACGACGACTCTAAGTGAAATAAGTCACACAGAAAAGGACACTTCTCATAAGGTATCACTTATAGAGGGAATGTAAAAACCGTTACACTTGAACTGAATTACAAAACAGAACAGAGTCACACATGCAGAAAACACACTATGGCTGCTTAACGGGAAAGGTGAGGTGGGGTGATACATAAAACAAGGGTTTCAAATTAGCTCAGATACCGTTCCATAAACCCAATATGTAATAGACAAGACCTACTCCTTGCTCAGAGAACTGGACTCAACACGCCCTATTCACCGCACAATAATATATCTGACTAGTAATAATCTTAAAACCTACGTATTGATATCTCTCTGTTAGTGGGTCAAGTGGGTAAAAAGCGGCATAAACACAGCAGTGAAAAGCAGCTAAACCCCATTATAAAAATAAATTACTTTGAAAAACCCATGAAACAAAGACAGTGAAAGAGAGAGAAATTCTTACACAATGCGTTCAGGGGCTGTGATGCAACCTGGATTGACCATATCTAGACCCACAGCTGGATGAGACATAAGGGTGGACACTGTTGCGGCTGAGAGGTTTGGTGAGGTTGGGTGAGCAAACGCAGACCCTTTAAAGTAATACTGTGTGGTACCCATCGCATGGGTCCCAAATCTCCAGGTTCAAGGTCATCTTCCTACATCGAAAACATGCATGAGATACCCAGAAGATGGTACACCGTGTGATGGGGAAAGGTTTCTAAAACGCACCTCATTTCTCATCTGCTTGTGCCCGGGTTCGCCATTCCAGCCACTTTACTAGCAATCTCCCTCCTTGGAGCATCAGCACCTTTAACCTCCTGTTCCGTACAGGTTGCAATTTGTACTGAGGATGAACGGGAAGACGTGGAACCAATGAAAGACTAGCTCTTGGTGTTGGGACAGGCACAGGTCACTCTATTTTCCCATCAGGAAGAAGAATTAACCACAGGCTCAGCCTGCCCCCCGGAACCAGAACAGGGCCTGAAGCCATCCTGCGCTTTTGCGGCCAGCTCCCTAAAAAGCGAGTTGTAAAATGGAGGTTCAGGGCACTGCAATTCACAAACCTGCAGAGTTATAAATGATAACTCTCGTCCACAAATATATTGAGGGAAGGCAAAGAAGAGGATTTGAAATCAAGGCAGAATTGCAGGAAACAGATTTCAGGAGGTAGATTCGAATCGCCTTTAAAGCACATGAAAAGCGGCAAAACGTTGACAATGATGCCCTTGGCCAAAAAGGGCGTATGCGTTTTTTCCTGAATATATTCAAGAAAAAACGCATACGCCGTTTTTGGCCAACCAAGCAACCTGGAAAGGCAAATCAGCACTACAAAGATGTCTCGCTTCCCATCGGTCAAAAGGGCCATGCTGAAAAAAGTGTCAAAACCAGAAATGCAGGACAGGCCATGGAGAAATGGGAGCCTTGCTACACTGATGGGCGGGATGTAAATTGTCAACAGCCGCTCTGGAGAAGTGCACGGTGAGTCCTGAAACGTCTAAAAAGCAAAGCTTAGAGAGCATAGGGCACTTCCACTCATGGGGTTATAAATTGGGAAAATTAAAAATCAGCAAGACACAAGCACCCCAAAGTTTAGGGCTGCTCTGTTGACAAGGACCTCCACTTCATTCCACCTTCAATATCGCAGGAAAGAGAAAAATGGATAAAGAAGTTGTGGTCCTTATGTACAATGGAATATCACTCAGCCGTGAAATCAATGTCATAAGGCTAGTAGCAGCATGATGAGTGGATTTAGGTACGACGACTCTAAGTGAAATAAGTCACACAGAAAAGGACACTCCTCATAAGGTATCACTTATAGAGGGAATGTAAAAACCGTTACACTTGAACTGAATTACCAAACAGAACAGAGTCACACATGCAGAAAACACACTATGGCTGCTTAACGGGAAAGGTGAGGTGGGGTGATACATAAAACAAGGGTTTCAAATTAGCTCAGATACCGTTCCATAAACCCAATATGTAATAGACAAGACCTACTCCTTGCTCAGAGAACTGGACTCAACACGCCCTATTCACCGCACAAGAATATATCTGAGTAGTAATAATCTTAAAACCTATGTATTGATATCTCTCTGTTAGTGTGTCAAGTGGGTGTAAAGCGGCATAAACACAGCAGTGAAAAGCAGCTAAACCCCATTATAAAAATAAATTACTTTGAAAAACCCATGAAACAAAGACAGTGAAAGAGAGAGAAATTCTTACGCAATGCGTTCAGGGGCTGTGATGCAACCTGGATTGACCATATCTAGACCCACAGCTGGATGAGACATAAGGGTGGACACTGTTGCGGCTGAGAGGTTTGGTGAGGTTGGGTGAGCAAACGCAGACCCTTTAAAGTAATACTGCGTGGTACCCATCGCATGGGTCCCAAATCTCCAGGTTCAAGGTCATCTTCCTACATCGAAAACATGCATGAGATACCCAGAAGATGGTACACTGTGTGATGGCGAAAGGTTTCTAAAACGCACCTCATTTCTCATCTGCTTGTGCCCGGGTTCGCCATTCCAGCCACTTTACTAGCAATCTCCCTCCTTGGAGCATCAGCACCTTTAACCTCCTGTTCCGTACAGGTTGCAATTTGTCCTGAGGATGAACGGGAAGACGTGGAACCAATGAGAGACTAGCTCTTGGTGTTGGGACAGGCACAGGTCACTCTATTTTCCCATCAGGAAGAAGAATTAACCACAGGCTCAGCCTGCCCCCCGGAACCAGAACAGGGCCTGAAGCCATCCTGCGCTTTTGCGGCCAGCTCCCTAAAAAGCGAGTTGTAAAATGGAGGTTCAGGGCACTGCAATTCACAAACCTGCAGAGTTATAAATGATAACTCTCGTCCACAAATATATTGAGGGAAGGCAAAGAAGAGGATTTGAAATCAAGGCAAATTGCAGGAAACAGATTTCAGGAGGTAGATTCGAATCGCCTTTAAAGCACATGAAAAGCGGCAAAACGTTGACAATGATGCCCTTGGCCAAAAAGGGCGTATGCATTTTTTCCTGAATATATTCAGGAAAAACCGCATACGCCCTTTTTGGCCAACCAAGCAACCTGGAAAGGCAAATCAGCGCTACAAAGATGTCTCGCTTCCCATCGGTCAAATGGGCCATGCTGAAAAAAGTGTCAAAACCAGAAATGCAGGACAGGCCATGGAGAAATGGGAGCCTTGCTACACTGATGGGCGGGATGTAAATTGTCAACAGCCACTCTGGAGAAGTGTACGGTGAGTCCTGAAACGTCTAAAAAGCAAAGCTTAGAGAGCATAGGGCACTTCCACTCATGGGGGTATAAATTGGGAAAATGAAAAATCAGCAAGACACAAGCACCCCAAAGTTTAGGGCTGCTCTGTTGACAAGGACCTCCACTTCATTCCACCTTCAATATCGCAGGAAAGAGAAAAATGGATAAAGAAGTTGTGGTCCTTATGTACAATGGAATATCACTCAGCCATGAAATCAATGTCATAAGGCTAGTAGCAGCATGATGAGTGGATTTAGGTACGACGATTCTAAGTGAAATAAGTCACACAGAAAAGGACACTTCTCATAAGGTATCACTGATAGAGGGAATGTAAAAACCGTTACACTTGAACTGAATTACAAAACAGAACAGAGTCACACATGCAGAAAACACACTATGGCTGCTTAACGGGAAAGGTGAGGTGGGGTGGTACATAAAACAAGGGTTTCAAATTAGCTCAGATACCGTTCCATAAAACCAATATGTAATAGACAAGACCTACTCCTTGCTCAGAGAACTGGACTCAACACGCCCTATTCACCGCACAAGAATATATCTGACTAGTAATAATCTTAAAACCTATGTATTGATATCTCTCTGTTAGTGTGTCAAGTGGGTGTAAAGCGGCATAAACACAGCAGTGAAAAGCAGCTAAACCCCATTATAAAAATAAATTACTTTGAAAAACCCATGAAACAAAGACAGTGAAAGAGAGAGAAATTCTTACACAATGCGTTCAGGGGCTGTGATGCAACCTGGATTGACCATATCTAGACCCACAGCTGGATGAGACATAAGGGTGGACACTCTTGGGGCTGAGAGGTTTGGTGAGGTTGGGTGAGCAAATGCAGACCCTTTAAAGTAATACTGCATGGTACCCATCGCATGGGTCACAAATCTCCAGGTTCAAGGGCATCTTCCTACATCGAAAACATGCATGAGAAACCCAGAAGATGGTACACCGTGTGATGGGGAAAGGTTTCTAAAACGCACCTCATTTCTCATCTCCTTGTGCCCGGGTTCGCTATTCCAGCCGCTTTACTAGCAATCTCCCTACTTGGAGCATCAGCACCTTTAACCTCCTGTTCCGTACAGGTTGCAATTTGTACTGAGGATGAACGGGAAGACGTGGAACCAATGAGAGACTAGCTCTTGGTGATGGGACAGGCACAGGTCACTCTATTTTCCCATCAGGAAGAAGAATTAACCACAGGCTCAGCCTGCCACCCGGAACCAGAACAGGGCCTGAAGCCATCCTGCGCTATTGCGGCCAGCTCCCTAAAAATCGAGTTGTAAAATGGAGGTTCAGGGCACTGCAATTCACAAACCTGCAGACTTATAAATGATAACTCTCGTCCACAAATATATTGAGGGAAGGCAAAGAAGAGGATTTGAAATCAAGGCAGAATTGCAGGAAACAGATTTCAGGAGGTAGATTCGAATCGCCTTTAAAGCACATGAAAAGCGGCAAAACGTTGACAATGATGCCCTTGGCCAAAAAGGGCGTATGCGTTTTTTCCTGAATATATTCAGGAAAAAACGCATACGCCCTTTTTGGCCAACCAAGCAACCTGGAAAGGCAAATCAGCGCTACAAAGATGTCTCGCTTCCCATCGGTTAAAAAGGCCATGCTGAAAAAAGTGTCAAAACCAGAAATGCAGGACAGGCCATGGAGAAATGGGAGCCTTGCTACACTGATGGGCGGGATGTAAATTGCCAACAGCCACTCTGGAGAAGAGTACGGTGAGTCCTGAAACATCTAAAAAACAAAGCTTAGAGAGCATATGGCACTTCCACTCATGGGGTTATAAATTGGGAAAATTAAAAATCAGCAAGACACAAGCACCCCAAAGTTTAGGGCTGCTCTGTTGACAAGGACCTCCACTTCATTCCACCTTCAATATCCCAGGAAAGAGAAAAATGGATAAAGAAGTTGTGGTCCTTATGTACAATGGAATATCACTCAGCCATGAAATCAATTTCATAAGGCTAGTAGCAGCATGATGAGTGGATTTAGGTACGACGATTCTAAGTGAAATAAGTCACACAGAAAAGGACACTTCTCATAAGGTATCACTGATAGAGGGAATGTCAAAACCGTTACACTTGAACTGAATTACAAAACAGAACAGAGTCACACATGCAGAAAACACACTATGGCTGCTTAACGGGAAAGGTGAGGTGGGGTGATACATAAAACAAGGGTTTCAAATTAGCTCAGATACCGTTCCATAAACCCAATATGTAATAGACAAGACCTACTCCTTGCTCAGAGAACTGGACTCAACACGCCCTATTCACCGCACAAGAATATATCTGACTAGTAATAATCTTAAAACCTATGTATTGATATCTCTCTGTTAGTGTGTCAAGTGGGTAAAAAGCGGCATAAACACAGCAGTGAAAAGCAGCTAAACCCCATTATAAAAATAAATTACTTTGAAAAACCCATGAAACAAAGACAGTGAAAGAGAGAGAAATTCTTACACAATGCGTTCAGGGGCTGTGATGCAACCTGGATTGACCATATCTAGACCCACAGCTGGATGAGACATAAGGGTGGACACTGTTGCGGCTGAGAGGTTTGGTGAGGTTGGGTGAGCAAACGCAGACCCTTTAAAGTAATACTGTGTGGTACCCATCGCATGGGTCCCAAATCTCCAGGTTGAAGGGCATCTTCCTACATCGTAAACATGCATGAGATACCCAGAAGATGGTACACCGTGTGATGGGGAAAGGTTTCTAAAACGCACCTCATTTCTCATCTGCCTGTGCCCGGGTTTGCCATTCCAGCCACTTTACTAGCAATCTCCCTCCTTGGAGCATCATCACCTTTAACCTCCTGTTCCGTACAGGTTGCAATTTGTCCTGAGGATGAACGGGAAGACGTGGAAACAATGAGAGACTAGCTCTTGGTGTTGGGACAGGCACAGGTCACTCTATTTTCCCATCAGGAAGAAGAATTAACCACAGGCTCAGCCTGCCCACTGGAACCAGAACAGGGCCTGAAGCCATCCTGTGCTTTTGCGGCCAGCTCCCAAAAAAGCGAGTTGTAAAATGGAGGTTCAGGGCACTGCAATTCACAAACCTGCAGAGTTATAAATGATAACTCTCATCCACAAATATATTGAGGGAAGGCAAAGAAGAGGATTTGAAATCAAGGCAGAATTGCAGGAAACAGATTTCAGGAGGTAGATTCGAATCGCCTTTAAAGCACATGAAAAGCGGCAAAACGTTGACAATGATGCCCTTGGCCAAAAAGGGCGTATGCGTTTTTTCCTGAATATATTCAGGAAAAAACGCATACGCCCTTTTTGGCCAACCAAGCAACCTGGAAAGGCAAATCAGCGCTACAAAGATGTCTCGCTTCCCATCGGTCAAAAGGGCCATGCTGAAAAAAGTGTCAAAACCAGAAATGCAGGACAGGCCATGGAGAAATGGGAGCCTTGCTACACTGATGGGCGGGATGTAAATTGTCAACAGCCACTCTGGAGAAGTGTACGGTGAGTCCTGAAACGTCTAAAAAGCAAAGCTTAGAGAGCATAGGGCACTTCCACTCATGGGGGTATAAATTGGGAAAATTAAAAATCAGCAAGACACAAGCACCCCAAAGTTTAGGGCTGCTCTGTTGACAAGGACCTCCACTTCATTCCACCTTCAATATCGCAGGAAAGAGAAAAATGGATAAAGAAGTTGTGGTCCTTATGTACAATGGAATATCACTCAGCCGTGAAATCAATGTCATAAGGCTAGTAGCAGCATGATGAGTGGATTTAGGTACGACGACTCTAAGTGAAATAAGTCACACAGAAAAGGACACTTCTCATAAGGTATCACTTATAGAGGGAATGTAAAAACCGTTACACTTGAACTGAATTACAAAACAGAACAGAGTCACACATGCAGAAAACACACTATGGCTGCTTAACGGGAAAGGTGAGGTGGGGTGATACATAAAACAAGGGTTTCAAATTAGCTCAGATACCGTTCCATAAACCCAATATGTAATAGACAAGACCTACTCCTTGCTCAGAGAACTGGACTCAACACGCCCTATTCACCGCACAAGAATATATCTGACTAGTAATAATCTTAAAACCTATGTATTGATATCTCTCTGTTAGTGTGTCAAGTGGGTGTAAAGCGGCATAAACACAGCAGTGAAAAGCAGCTAAACCCCATTATAAAAATAAATTACTTTGAAAAACCCATGAAACAAAGACAGTGAAAGAGAGAGAAATTCTTACACAATGCGTTCAGGGGCTGTGATGCAACCTGGATTGACCATATCTAGACCCACAGCTGGATGAGACATAAGGGTGGACACTGTTGCGGCTGAGAGGTTTGGTGAGGTTGGGTGAGCAAACGCAGACCCTTTAAAGTAATACTGTGTGGTACCCATCGCATGGGTCCCAAATCTCCAGGTTGAAGGGCATCTTCCTACATCGTAAACATGCATGAGATACCCAGAAGATGGTACACCGTGTGATGGGGAAAGGTTTCTAAAACGCACCTCATTTCTCATCTGCCTGTGCCCGGGTTTGCCATTCCAGCCACTTTACTAGCAATCTCCCTCCTTGGAGCATCATCACCTTTAACCTCCTGTTCCGTACAGGTTGCAATTTGTCCTGAGGATGAACGGGAAGACGTGGAAACAATGAGAGACTAGCTCTTGGTGTTGGGACAGGCACAGGTCACTCTATTTTCCCATCAGGAAGAAGAATTAACCACAGGCTCAGCCTGCCCACTGGAACCAGAACAGGGCCTGAAGCCATCCTGTGCTTTTGCGGCCAGCTCCCAAAAAAGCGAGTTGTAAAATGGAGGTTCAGGGCACTGCAATTCACAAACCTGCAGAGTTATAAATGATAACTCTCATCCACAAATATATTGAGGGAAGGCAAAGAAGAGGATTTGAAATCAAGGCAGAATTGCAGGAAACAGATTTCAGGAGGTAGATTCGAATCGCCTTTAAAGCACATGAAAAGCGGCAAAACGTTGACAATGATGCCCTTGGCCAAAAAGGGCGTATGCGTTTTTTCCTGAATATATTCAGGAAAAAACGCATACGCCCTTTTTGGCCAACCAAGCAACCTGGAAAGGCAAATCAGCGCTACAAAGATGTCTCGCTTCCCATCGGTCAAAAGGGCCATGCTGAAAAAAGTGTCAAAACCAGAAATGCAGGACAGGCCATGGAGAAATGGGAGCCTTGCTACACTGATGGGCGGGATGTAAATTGTCAACAGCCACTCTGGAGAAGTGTACGGTGAGTCCTGAAACGTCTAAAAAGCAAAGCTTAGAGAGCATAGGGCACTTCCACTCATGGGGGTATAAATTGGGAAAATTAAAAATCAGCAAGACACAAGCACCCCAAAGTTTAGGGCTGCTCTGTTGACAAGGACCTCCACTTCATTCCACCTTCAATATCGCAGGAAAGAGAAAAATGGATAAAGAAGTTGTGGTCCTTATGTACAATGGAATATCACTCAGCCGTGAAATCAATGTCATAAGGCTAGTAGCAGCATGATGAGTGGATTTAGGTACGACGACTCTAAGTGAAATAAGTCACACAGAAAAGGACACTTCTCATAAGGTATCACTTATAGAGGGAATGTAAAAACCGTTACACTTGAACTGAATTACAAAACAGAACAGAGTCACACATGCAGAAAACACACTATGGCTGCTTAACGGGAAAGGTGAGGTGGGGTGATACATAAAACAAGGGTTTCAAATTAGCTCAGATACCGTTCCATAAACCCAATATGTAATAGACAAGACCTACTCCTTGCTCAGAGAACTGGACTCAACACGCCCTATTCACCGCACAAGAATATATCTGACTAGTAATAATCTTAAAACCTATGTATTGATATCTCTCTGTTAGTGTGTCAAGTGGGTGTAAAGCGGCATAAACACAGCAGTGAAAAGCAGCTAAACCCCATTATAAAAATAAATTACTTTGAAAAACCCATGAAACAAAGACAGTGAAAGAGAGAGAAATTCTTACACAATGCGTTCAGGGGCTGTGATGCAACCTGGATTGACCATATCTAGACCCACAGCTGGATGAGACATAAGGGTGGACACTGTTGCGGCTGAGAGGTTTGGTGAGGTTGGGTGAGCAAACGCAGACCCTTTAAAGTAATACTGTGTGGTACCCATCGCATGGGTCCCAAATCTCCAGGTTCAAGGTCATCTTCCTACATCGAAAACATGCATGAGATACCCAGAAGATGGTACACCGTGTGATGGGGAAAGGTTTCTAAAACGCACCTCATTTCTCATCTGCTTGTGCCCGGGTTCGCCATTCCAGCCACTTTACTAGCAATCTCCCTCCTTGGAGCATCAGCACCTTTAACCTCCTGTTCCGTACAGGTTGCAATTTGTACTGAGGATGAACGGGAAGACGTGGAACCAATGAAAGACTAGCTCTTGGTGTTGGGACAGGCACAGGTCACTCTATTTTCCCATCAGGAAGAAGAATTAACCACAGGCTCAGCCTGCCCCCCGGAACCAGAACAGGGCCTGAAGCCATCCTGCGCTTTTGCGGCCAGCTCCCTAAAAAGCGAGTTGTAAAATGGAGGTTCAGGGCACTGCAATTCACAAACCTGCAGAGTTATAAATGATAACTCTCATCCACAAATATATTGAGGGAAGGCAAAGAAGAGGATTTGAAATCAAGGCAGAATTGCAGGAAACAGATTTCAGGAGGTAGATTCGAATCGCCTTTAAAGCACATGAAAAGCGGCAAAACGTTGACAATGATGCCCTTGGCCAAAAAGGGCGTATGCGTTTTTTCCTGAATATATTCAAGAAAAAACGCATACGCCGTTTTTGGCCAACCAAGCAACCTGGAAAGGCAAATCAGCACTACAAAGATGTCTCGCTTCCCATCGGTCAAAAGGGCCATGCTGAAAAAAGTGTCAAAACCAGAAATGCAGGACAGGCCATGGAGAAATGGGAGCCTTGCTACACTGATGGGCGGGATGTAAATTGTCAACAGCCACTCTGGAGAAGTGCACGGTGAGTCCTGAAACGTCTAAAAAGCAAAGCTTAGAGAGCATAGGGCACTTCCACTCATGGGGTTATAAATTGGGAAAATTAAAAATCAGCAAGACACAAGCACCCCAAAGTTTAGGACTGCTCTGTTGACAAGGACCTCCACTTCATTCCACCTTCAATATCGCAGGAAAGAGAAAAATGGATAAAGAAGTTGTGGTCCTTATGTACAATGGAATATCACTCAGCCGTGAAATCAATGTCATAAGGCTAGTAGCAGCATGATGAGTGGATTTAGGTACGACGACTCTAAGTGAAATAAGTCACACAGAAAAGGACACTTCTCATAAGGTATCACTGATAGAGGGAATGTAAAAACCGTTACACTTGAACTGAATTACCAAACAGAACAGAGTCACACATGCAGAAAACACACTATGGCTGCTTAACGGGAAAGGTGAGGTGGGGTGATACATAAAACAAGGGTTTCAAATTAGCTCAGATACCGTTCCATAAACCCAATATGTAATAGACAAGACCTACTCCTTGCTCAGAGAACTGGACTCAACACGCCCTATTCACCGCACAAGAATATATCTGACTAGTAATAATCTTAAAACCTATGTATTGATATCTCTCTGTTAGTGTGTCAAGTGGGTAAAAAGCGGCATAAACACAGCAGTGAAAAGCAGCTAAACCCCATTATAAAAATAAATTACTTTGAAACACCCATGAAACAAAGACAGTGAAAGAGAGAGAAATTCTTACACAATGCGTTCAGGGGCTGTGATGCAACCTGGATTGACCATATCTAGACCCACAGCTGGATGAGACATAAGGGTGGACACTGTTGCGGCTGAGAGGTTTGGTGAGGTTGGGTGAGCAAACGCAGACCCTTTAAAGTAATACTGCGTGGTACCCATCGCATGGGTCCCAAATCTCCAGGTTCAAGGGCATCTTCCTACATCGAAAACATGCATGAGATACCCAGAAGATGGTACACCGTGTGATGGGGAAAGGTTTCTAAAACGCACCTCATTTCTCATCTGCTTGTGCCCGGGTTCGCCATTCCAGCCACTTTACTAGCAATCTCCCTCCTTGGAGCATCAGCACCTTTAACCTCCTGTTCCGTACAGGTTGCAATTTGTACTGAGGATGAACGGGAAGACGTGGAACCAATGAAAGACTAGCTCTTGGTGTTGGGACAGGCACAGGTCACTCTATTTTCCCATCAGGAAGAAGAATTAACCACAGGCTCAGCCTGCCCCCCGGAACCAGAACAGGGCCTGAAGCCATCCTGCGCTTTTGCGGCCAGCTCCCTAAAAAGCGAGTTGTAAAATGGAGGTTCAGGGCACTGCAATTCACAAACCTGCAGAGTTATAAATGATAACTCTCATCCACAAATATATTGAGGGAAGGCAAAGAAGAGGATTTGAAATCAAGGCAGAATTGCAGGAAACAGATTTCAGGAGGTAGATTCGAATCGCCTTTAAAGCACATGAAAAGCGGCAAAACGTTGACAATGATGCCCTTGGCCAAAAAGGGCGTATGCGTTTTTTCCTGAATATATTCAGGAAAAAACGCATACGCCCTTTTTGGCCAACCAAGCAACCTGGAAAGGCAAATCAGCGCTACAAAGATGTCTCGCTTCCCATCGGTCAAAAGGGCCATGCTGAAAAAAGTGTCAAAACCAGAAATGCAGGACAGGCCATGGAGAAATGGGAGCCTTGCTACACTGATGGGCGGGATGTAAATTGTCAACAGCCACTCTGGAGAAGTGTACGGTGAGTCCTGAAACGTCTAAAAAGCAAAGCTTAGAGAGCATAGGGCACTTCCACTCATGGGGGTATAAATTGGGAAAATGAAAAATCAGCAAGACACAAGCACCCCAAAGTTTAGGGCTGCTCTGTTGACAAGGACCTCCACTTCATTCCACCTTCAATATCCCAGGAAAGAGAAAAATGGATAAAGAAGTTGTGGTCCTTATGTACAATGGAATATCACTCAGCCGTGAAATCAATGTCATAAGGCTAGTAGCAGCATGATGAGTGGATTTAGGTACGACGACTCTAAGTGAAATAAGTCACACAGAAAAGGACACTTCTCATAAGGTATCACTGATAGAGGGAATGTAAAAACCGTTACACTTGAACTGAATTACAAAACAGAACAGAGTCACACATGCAGAAAACACACAATGGCTGCTTAACGGGAAAGGTGAGGTGGGGTGATACATAAAACAAGGGTTTCAAATTAGCTCAGATACCGTTCCATAAACCCAATATGTAATAGACAAGACCTACTCCTTGCTCAGAGAACTGGACTCAACACGCCCTATTCACCGCACAAGAATATATCTGACTAGTAATAATCTTAAAACCTATGTATTGATATCTCTCTGTTAGTGTGTCAAGTGGGTAAAAAGCGGCATAAACACAGCAGTGAAAAGCAGCTAAACCCCATTATAAAAATATATTACTTTGAAACACCCATGAAACAAAGACAGTGAAAGAGAGAGAAATTCTTACACAATGCGTTCAGGTGCTGTGATGCAACCTGGATTGACCATATCTAGACCCACAGCTGGATGAGACATAAGGGTGGACACTGTTGCGGCTGAGAGGTTTGGTGAGGTTGGGTGAGCAAACGCAGACCCTTTAAAGTAATACTGCGTGGTACCCATCGCATGGGTCCCAAATCTCCAGGTTCAAGGGCATCTTCCTACATCGAAAACATGCATGAGGTACCCAGAAGATGGTACACCGTGTGATGGGGAAAGGTTTCTAAAACGCACCTCATTTCTCATCTGCCTGTGCCCGGGTTTGCCATTCCAGCCACTTTACTAGCAATCTCCCTCCTTGGAGCATCATCACCTTTAACCTCCTGTTCCGTACAGGTTGCAATTTGTCCTGAGGATGAACGGGAAGACGTGGAAACAATGAGAGACTAGCTCTTGGTGTTGGGACAGGCACAGGTCACTCTATTTTCCCATCAGGAAGAAGAATTAACCACAGGCTCAGCCTGCCCACTGGAACCAGAACAGGGCCTGAAGCCATCCTGTGCTTTTGCGGCCAGCTCCCAAAAAAGCGAGTTGTAAAATGGAGGTTCAGGGCACTGCAATTCACAAACCTGCAGAGTTATAAATGATAACTCTCATCCACAAATATATTGAGGGAAGGCAAAGAAGAGGATTTGAAATCAAGGCAGAATTGCAGGAAACAGATTTCAGGAGGTAGATTCGAATCGCCTTTAAAGCACATGAAAAGCGGCAAAACGTTGACAATGATGCCCTTGGCCAAAAAGGGCGTATGCGTTTTTTCCTGAATATATTCAGGAAAAAACGCATACGCCCTTTTTGGCCAACCAAGCAACCTGGAAAGGCAAATCAGCGCTACAAAGATGTCTCGCTTCCCATCGGTCAAAAGGGCCATGCTGAAAAAAGTGTCAAAACCAGAAATGCAGGACAGGCCATGGAGAAATGGGAGCCTTGCTACACTGATGGGCGGGATGTAAATTGTCAACAGCCACTCTGGAGAAGTGTACGGTGAGTCCTGAAACGTCTAAAAAGCAAAGCTTAGAGAGCATAGGGCACTTCCACTCATGGGGGTATAAATTGGGAAAATTAAAAATCAGCAAGACACAAGCACCCCAAAGTTTAGGGCTGCTCTGTTGACAAGGACCTCCACTTCATTCCACCTTCAATATCGCAGGAAAGAGAAAAATGGATAAAGAAGTTGTGGTCCTTATGTACAATGGAATATCACTCAGCCGTGAAATCAATGTCATAAGGCTAGTAGCAGCATGATGAGTGGATTTAGGTACGACGACTCTAAGTGAAATAAGTCACACAGAAAAGGACACTTCTCATAAGGTATCACTTATAGAGGGAATGTAAAAACCGTTACACTTGAACTGAATTACAAAACAGAACAGAGTCACACATGCAGAAAACACACTATGGCTGCTTAACGGGAAAGGTGAGGTGGGGTGATACATAAAACAAGGGTTTCAAATTAGCTCAGATACCGTTCCATAAACCCAATATGTAATAGACAAGACCTACTCCTTGCTCAGAGAACTGGACTCAACACGCCCTATTCACCGCACAAGAATATATCTGACTAGTAATAATCTTAAAACCTATGTATTGATATCTCTCTGTTAGTGTGTCAAGTGGGTGTAAAGCGGCATAAACACAGCAGTGAAAAGCAGCTAAACCCCATTATAAAAATAAATTACTTTGAAAAACCCATGAAACAAAGACAGTGAAAGAGAGAGAAATTCTTACACAATGCGTTCAGGGGCTGTGATGCAACCTGGATTGACCATATCTAGACCCACAGCTGGATGAGACATAAGGGTGGACACTGTTGCGGCTGAGAGGTTTGGTGAGGTTGGGTGAGCAAACGCAGACCCTTTAAAGTAATACTGTGTGGTACCCATCGCATGGGTCCCAAATCTCCAGGTTGAAGGGCATCTTCCTACATCGTAAACATGCATGAGATACCCAGAAGATGGTACACCGTGTGATGGGGAAAGGTTTCTAAAACGCACCTCATTTCTCATCTGCCTGTGCCCGGGTTTGCCATTCCAGCCACTTTACTAGCAATCTCCCTCCTTGGAGCATCATCACCTTTAACCTCCTGTTCCGTACAGGTTGCAATTTGTCCTGAGGATGAACGGGAAGACGTGGAAACAATGAGAGACTAGCTCTTGGTGTTGGGACAGGCACAGGTCACTCTATTTTCCCATCAGGAAGAAGAATTAACCACAGGCTCAGCCTGCCCACTGGAACCAGAACAGGGCCTGAAGCCATCCTGTGCTTTTGCGGCCAGCTCCCAAAAAAGCGAGTTGTAAAATGGAGGTTCAGGGC
The DNA here is from genome assembly GCF_965194805.1 of Balaenoptera borealis. Classification (NCBI taxonomy): domain Eukaryota; kingdom Metazoa; phylum Chordata; class Mammalia; order Artiodactyla; family Balaenopteridae; genus Balaenoptera; species Balaenoptera borealis. The sequence continues at coordinate 273,607 of NW_028123793.1, forward strand.
ACTGCAATTCACAAACCTGCAGAGTTATAAATGATAACTCTCATCCACAAATATATTGAGGGAAGGCAAAGAAGAGGATTTGAAATCAAGGCAGAATTGCAGGAAACAGATTTCAGGAGGTAGATTCGAATCGCCTTTAAAGCACATGAAAAGCGGCAAAACGTTGACAATGATGCCCTTGGCCAAAAAGGGCGTATGCGTTTTTTCCTGAATATATTCAGGAAAAAACGCATACGCCCTTTTTGGCCAACCAAGCAACCTGGAAAGGCAAATCAGCGCTACAAAGATGTCTCGCTTCCCATCGGTCAAAAGGGCCATGCTGAAAAAAGTGTCAAAACCAGAAATGCAGGACAGGCCATGGAGAAATGGGAGCCTTGCTACACTGATGGGCGGGATGTAAATTGTCAACAGCCACTCTGGAGAAGTGTACGGTGAGTCCTGAAACGTCTAAAAAGCAAAGCTTAGAGAGCATAGGGCACTTCCACTCATGGGGGTATAAATTGGGAAAATTAAAAATCAGCAAGACACAAGCACCCCAAAGTTTAGGGCTGCTCTGTTGACAAGGACCTCCACTTCATTCCACCTTCAATATCGCAGGAAAGAGAAAAATGGATAAAGAAGTTGTGGTCCTTATGTACAATGGAATATCACTCAGCCGTGAAATCAATGTCATAAGGCTAGTAGCAGCATGATGAGTGGATTTAGGTACGACGACTCTAAGTGAAATAAGTCACACAGAAAAGGACACTTCTCATAAGGTATCACTTATAGAGGGAATGTAAAAACCGTTACACTTGAACTGAATTACAAAACAGAACAGAGTCACACATGCAGAAAACACACTATGGCTGCTTAACGGGAAAGGTGAGGTGGGGTGATACATAAAACAAGGGTTTCAAATTAGCTCAGATACCGTTCCATAAACCCAATATGTAATAGACAAGACCTACTCCTTGCTCAGAGAACTGGACTCAACACGCCCTATTCACCGCACAAGAATATATCTGACTAGTAATAATCTTAAAACCTATGTATTGATATCTCTCTGTTAGTGTGTCAAGTGGGTGTAAAGCGGCATAAACACAGCAGTGAAAAGCAGCTAAACCCCATTATAAAAATAAATTACTTTGAAAAACCCATGAAACAAAGACAGTGAAAGAGAGAGAAATTCTTACACAATGCGTTCAGGGGCTGTGATGCAACCTGGATTGACCATATCTAGACCCACAGCTGGATGAGACATAAGGGTGGACACTGTTGCGGCTGAGAGGTTTGGTGAGGTTGGGTGAGCAAACGCAGACCCTTTAAAGTAATACTGTGTGGTACCCATCGCATGGGTCCCAAATCTCCAGGTTCAAGGTCATCTTCCTACATCGAAAACATGCATGAGATACCCAGAAGATGGTACACCGTGTGATGGGGAAAGGTTTCTAAAACGCACCTCATTTCTCATCTGCTTGTGCCCGGGTTCGCCATTCCAGCCACTTTACTAGCAATCTCCCTCCTTGGAGCATCAGCACCTTTAACCTCCTGTTCCGTACAGGTTGCAATTTGTACTGAGGATGAACGGGAAGACGTGGAACCAATGAAAGACTAGCTCTTGGTGTTGGGACAGGCACAGGTCACTCTATTTTCCCATCAGGAAGAAGAATTAACCACAGGCTCAGCCTGCCCCCCGGAACCAGAACAGGGCCTGAAGCCATCCTGCGCTTTTGCGGCCAGCTCCCTAAAAAGCGAGTTGTAAAATGGAGGTTCAGGGCACTGCAATTCACAAACCTGCAGAGTTATAAATGATAACTCTCATCCACAAATATATTGAGGGAAGGCAAAGAAGAGGATTTGAAATCAAGGCAGAATTGCAGGAAACAGATTTCAGGAGGTAGATTCGAATCGCCTTTAAAGCACATGAAAAGCGGCAAAACGTTGACAATGATGCCCTTGGCCAAAAAGGGCGTATGCGTTTTTTCCTGAATATATTCAAGAAAAAACGCATACGCCGTTTTTGGCCAACCAAGCAACCTGGAAAGGCAAATCAGCACTACAAAGATGTCTCGCTTCCCATCGGTCAAAAGGGCCATGCTGAAAAAAGTGTCAAAACCAGAAATGCAGGACAGGCCATGGAGAAATGGGAGCCTTGCTACACTGATGGGCGGGATGTAAATTGTCAACAGCCACTCTGGAGAAGTGCACGGTGAGTCCTGAAACGTCTAAAAAGCAAAGCTTAGAGAGCATAGGGCACTTCCACTCATGGGGTTATAAATTGGGAAAATTAAAAATCAGCAAGACACAAGCACCCCAAAGTTTAGGACTGCTCTGTTGACAAGGACCTCCACTTCATTCCACCTTCAATATCGCAGGAAAGAGAAAAATGGATAAAGAAGTTGTGGTCCTTATGTACAATGGAATATCACTCAGCCGTGAAATCAATGTCATAAGGCTAGTAGCAGCATGATGAGTGGATTTAGGTACGACGACTCTAAGTGAAATAAGTCACACAGAAAAGGACACTTCTCATAAGGTATCACTGATAGAGGGAATGTAAAAACCGTTACACTTGAACTGAATTACCAAACAGAACAGAGTCACACATGCAGAAAACACACTATGGCTGCTTAACGGGAAAGGTGAGGTGGGGTGATACATAAAACAAGGGTTTCAAATTAGCTCAGATACCGTTCCATAAACCCAATATGTAATAGACAAGACCTACTCCTTGCTCAGAGAACTGGACTCAACACGCCCTATTCACCGCACAAGAATATATCTGACTAGTAATAATCTTAAAACCTATGTATTGATATCTCTCTGTTAGTGTGTCAAGTGGGTAAAAAGCGGCATAAACACAGCAGTGAAAAGCAGCTAAACCCCATTATAAAAATAAATTACTTTGAAACACCCATGAAACAAAGACAGTGAAAGAGAGAGAAATTCTTACACAATGCGTTCAGGGGCTGTGATGCAACCTGGATTGACCATATCTAGACCCACAGCTGGATGAGACATAAGGGTGGACACTGTTGCGGCTGAGAGGTTTGGTGAGGTTGGGTGAGCAAACGCAGACCCTTTAAAGTAATACTGCGTGGTACCCATCGCATGGGTCCCAAATCTCCAGGTTCAAGGGCATCTTCCTACATCGAAAACATGCATGAGATACCCAGAAGATGGTACACCGTGTGATGGGGAAAGGTTTCTAAAACGCACCTCATTTCTCATCTGCTTGTGCCCGGGTTCGCCATTCCAGCCACTTTACTAGCAATCTCCCTCCTTGGAGCATCAGCACCTTTAACCTCCTGTTCCGTACAGGTTGCAATTTGTACTGAGGATGAACGGGAAGACGTGGAACCAATGAAAGACTAGCTCTTGGTGTTGGGACAGGCACAGGTCACTCTATTTTCCCATCAGGAAGAAGAATTAACCACAGGCTCAGCCTGCCCCCCGGAACCAGAACAGGGCCTGAAGCCATCCTGCGCTTTTGCGGCCAGCTCCCTAAAAAGCGAGTTGTAAAATGGAGGTTCAGGGCACTGCAATTCACAAACCTGCAGAGTTATAAATGATAACTCTCATCCACAAATATATTGAGGGAAGGCAAAGAAGAGGATTTGAAATCAAGGCAGAATTGCAGGAAACAGATTTCAGGAGGTAGATTCGAATCGCCTTTAAAGCACATGAAAAGCGGCAAAACGTTGACAATGATGCCCTTGGCCAAAAAGGGCGTATGCGTTTTTTCCTGAATATATTCAGGAAAAAACGCATACGCCCTTTTTGGCCAACCAAGCAACCTGGAAAGGCAAATCAGCGCTACAAAGATGTCTCGCTTCCCATCGGTCAAAAGGGCCATGCTGAAAAAAGTGTCAAAACCAGAAATGCAGGACAGGCCATGGAGAAATGGGAGCCTTGCTACACTGATGGGCGGGATGTAAATTGTCAACAGCCACTCTGGAGAAGTGTACGGTGAGTCCTGAAACGTCTAAAAAGCAAAGCTTAGAGAGCATAGGGCACTTCCACTCATGGGGGTATAAATTGGGAAAATGAAAAATCAGCAAGACACAAGCACCCCAAAGTTTAGGGCTGCTCTGTTGACAAGGACCTCCACTTCATTCCACCTTCAATATCCCAGGAAAGAGAAAAATGGATAAAGAAGTTGTGGTCCTTATGTACAATGGAATATCACTCAGCCGTGAAATCAATGTCATAAGGCTAGTAGCAGCATGATGAGTGGATTTAGGTACGACGACTCTAAGTGAAATAAGTCACACAGAAAAGGACACTTCTCATAAGGTATCACTGATAGAGGGAATGTAAAAACCGTTACACTTGAACTGAATTACAAAACAGAACAGAGTCACACATGCAGAAAACACACAATGGCTGCTTAACGGGAAAGGTGAGGTGGGGTGATACATAAAACAAGGGTTTCAAATTAGCTCAGATACCGTTCCATAAACCCAATATGTAATAGACAAGACCTACTCCTTGCTCAGAGAACTGGACTCAACACGCCCTATTCACCGCACAAGAATATATCTGACTAGTAATAATCTTAAAACCTATGTATTGATATCTCTCTGTTAGTGTGTCAAGTGGGTAAAAAGCGGCATAAACACAGCAGTGAAAAGCAGCTAAACCCCATTATAAAAATATATTACTTTGAAACACCCATGAAACAAAGACAGTGAAAGAGAGAGAAATTCTTACACAATGCGTTCAGGTGCTGTGATGCAACCTGGATTGACCATATCTAGACCCACAGCTGGATGAGACATAAGGGTGGACACTGTTGCGGCTGAGAGGTTTGGTGAGGTTGGGTGAGCAAACGCAGACCCTTTAAAGTAATACTGCGTGGTACCCATCGCATGGGTCCCAAATCTCCAGGTTCAAGGGCATCTTCCTACATCGAAAACATGCATGAGGTACCCAGAAGATGGTACACCGTGTGATGGGGAAAGGTTTCTAAAACGCACCTCATTTCTCATCTGCTTGTGCCCGGGTTCGCCATTCCAGCCACTTTACTAGCAATCTCCCTCCTTGGAGCATCAGCACCTTTAACCTCCTGTTCCGTACAGGTTGCAATTTGTACTGAGGATGAACGGGAAGACGTGGAACCAATGAAAGACTAGCTCTTGGTGTTGGGACAGGCACAGGTCACTCTATTTTCCCATCAGGAAGAAGAATTAACCACAGGCTCAGCCTGCCCCCCGGAACCAGAACAGGGCCTGAAGCCATCCTGCGCTTTTGCGGCCAGCTCCCTAAAAAGCGAGTTGTAAAATGGAGGTTCAGGGCACTGCAATTCACAAACCTGCAGAGTTATAAATGATAACTCTCATCCACAAATATATTGAGGGAAGGCAAAGAAGAGGATTTGAAATCAAGGCAGAATTGCAGGAAACAGATTTCAGGAGGTAGATTCGAATCGCCTTTAAAGCACATGAAAAGCGGCAAAACGTTGACAATGATGCCCTTGGCCAAAAAGGGCGTATGCGTTTTTTCCTGAATATATTCAGGAAAAAACGCATACGCCCTTTTTGGCCAACCAAGCAACCTGGAAAGGCAAATCAGCGCTACAAAGATGTCTCGCTTCCCATCGGTCAAAAGGGCCATGCTGAAAAAAGTGTCAAAACCAGAAATGCAGGACAGGCCATGGAGAAATGGGAGCCTTGCTACACTGATGGGCGGGATGTAAATTGTCAACAGCCACTCTGGAGAAGTGTACGGTGAGTCCTGAAACGTCTAAAAAGCAAAGCTTAGAGAGCATAGGGCACTTCCATTCATGGGGGTATAAATTGGGAAAATGAAAAATCAGCAAGACACAAGCACCCCAAAGTTTAGGGCTGCTCTGTTGACAAGGACCTCCACTTCATTCCACCTTCAATATCCCAGGAAAGAGAAAAATGGATAAAGAAGTTGTGGTCCTTATGTACAATGGAATATCACTCAGCCGTGAAATCAATGTCATAAGGCTAGTAGCAGCATGATGAGTGGATTTAGGTACGACGACTCTAAGTGAAATAAGTCACACAGAAAAGGACACTTCTCATAAGGTATCACTGATAGAGGGAATGTAAAAACCGTTACACTTGAACTGAATTACAAAACAGAACAGAGTCACACATGCAGAAAACACACAATGGCTGCTTAACGGGAAAGGTGAGGTGGGGTGATACATAAAACAAGGGTTTCAAATTAGCTCAGATACCGTTCCATAAACCCAATATGTAATAGACAAGACCTACTCCTTGCTCAGAGAACTGGACTCAACACGCCCTATTCACCGCACAAGAATATATCTGACTAGTAATAATCTTAAAACCTATGTATTGATATCTCTCTGTTAGTGTGTCAAGTGGGTAAAAAGCGGCATAAACACAGCAGTGAAAAGCAGCTAAACCCCATTATAAAAATAAATTACTTTGAAACACCCATGAAACAAAGACAGTGAAAGAGAGAGAAATTCTTACACAATGCGTTCAGGGGCTGTGATGCAACCTGGATTGACCATATCTAGACCCACAGCTGGATGAGACCTAAGGGTGGACACTGTTGCGGCTGAGAGGTTTGGTGAGGTTGGGTGAGCAAACGCAGACCCTTTAAAGTAATACTGCGTGGTACCCATCGCATGGGTCCCAAATCTCCAGGTTCAAGGGCATCTTCCTACATCGAAAACATGCATGAGATACCCAGAAGATGGTACACCGTGTGATGGGGAAAGGTTTCTAAAACGCACCTCATTTCTCATCTGCTTGTGCCCGGGTTCGCCATTCCAGCCACTTTACTAGCAATCTCCCTCCTTGGAGCATCAGCACCTTTAACCTCCTGTTCCGTACAGGTTGCAATTTGTACTGAGGATGAACGGGAAGACGTGGAACCAATGAAAGACTAGCTCTTGGTGTTGGGACAGGCACAGGTCACTCTATTTTCCCATCAGGAAGAAGAATTAACCACAGGCTCAGCCTGCCCCCCGGAACCAGAACAGGGCCTGAAGCCATCCTGCGCTTTTGCGGCCAGCTCCCTAAAAAGCGAGTTGTAAAATGGAGGTTCAGGGCACTGCAATTCACAAACCTGCAGAGTTATAAATGATAACTCTCATCCACAAATATATTGAGGGAAGGCAAAGAAGAGGATTTGAAATCAAGGCAGAATTGCAGGAAACAGATTTCAGGAGGTAGATTCGAATCGCCTTTAAAGCACATGAAAAGCGGCAAAACGTTGACAATGATGCCCTTGGCCAAAAAGGGCATATGCGTTTTTTCCTGAATATATTCAGGAAAAAACGCATACGCCCTTTTTGGCCAACCAAGCAACCTGGAAAGGCAAATCAGCGCTACAAAGATGTCTCGCTTCCCATCGGTCAAAAGGGCCATGCTGAAAAAAGTGTCAAAACCAGAAATGCAGGACAGGCCATGGAGAAATGGGAGCCTTGCTACACTGATGGGCAGGATGTAAATTGTCAACAGCCACTCTGGAGAAGTGTACGGTGAGTCCTGAAACGTCTAAAAAGCAAAGCTTAGAGAGCATAGGGCACTTCCACTCATGGGGGTATAAATTGGGAAAATGAAAAATCAGCAAGACACAAGCACCCCAAAGTTTAGGGCTGCTCTGTTGACAAGGACCTCCACTTCATTCCACCTTCAATATCCCAGGAAAGAGAAAAATGGATAAAGAAGTTGTGGTCCTTATGTACAATGGAATATCACTCAGCCGTGAAATCAATGTCGTAAGGCTAGTAGCAGCATGATGAGTGGATTTAGGTACGACGACTCTAAGTGAAATAAGTCACACAGAAAAGGACACTTCTCATAAGGTATCACTGATAGAGGGAATGTAAAAACCGTTACACTTGAACTGAATTACAAAACAGAACAGAGTCACACATGCAGAAAACACACTATGGCTGCTTAACGGGAAAGGTGAGGTGGGGTGATACATAAAACAAGGGTTTCAAATTAGCTCAGATACCGTTCCATAAACCCAATATGTAATAGACAAGACCTACTCCTTGCTCAGAGAACTGGACTCAACACGCCCTATTCACCGCACAAGAATATATCTGACTAGTAATAATCTTAAAACCTATGTATTGATATCTCTCTGTTAGTGTGTCAAGTGGGTAAAAAGCGGCATAAACACAGCAGTGAAAAGCAGCTAAACCCCATTATAAAAATAAATTACTTTGAAACACCCATGAAACAAAGACAGTGAAAGAGAGAGAAATTCTTACACAATGCGTTCAGGGGCTGTGATGCAACCTGGATTGACCATATCTAGACCCACAGCTGGATGAGACCTAAGGGTGGACACTGTTGCGGCTGAGAGGTTTGGTGAGGTTGGGTGAGCAAACGCAGACCCTTTAAAGTAATACTGCGTGGTACCCATCGCATGGGTCCCAAATCTCCAGGTTCAAGGGCATCTTCCTACATCGAAAACATGCATGAGATACCCAGAAGATGGTACACCGTGTGATGGGGAAAGGTTTCTAAAACGCACCTCATTTCTCATCTGCTTGTGCCCGGGTTCGCCATTCCAGCCACTTTACTAGCAATCTCCCTCCTTGGAGCATCAGCACCTTTAACCTCCTGTTCCGTACAGGTTGCAATTTGTACTGAGGATGAACGGGAAGACGTGGAACCAATGAAAGACTAGCTCTTGGTGTTGGGACAGGCACAGGTCACTCTATTTTCCCATCAGGAAGAAGAATTAACCACAGGCTCAGCCTGCCCCCCGGAACCAGAACAGGGCCTGAAGCCATCCTGCGCTTTTGCGGCCAGCTCCCTAAAAAGCGAGTTGTAAAATGGAGGTTCAGGGCACTGCAATTCACAAACCTGCAGAGTTATAAATGATAACTCTCATCCACAAATATATTGAGGGAAGGCAAAGAAGAGGATTTGAAATCAAGGCAGAATTGCAGGAAACAGATTTCAGGAGGTAGATTCGAATCGCCTTTAAAGCACATGAAAAGCGGCAAAACGTTGACAATGATGCCCTTGGCCAAAAAGGGCGTATGCGTTTTTTCCTGAATATATTCAGGAAAAAACGCATACGCCCTTTTTGGCCAACCAAGCAACCTGGAAAGGCAAATCAGCGCTACAAAGATGTCTCGCTTCCCATCGGTCAAAAGGGCCATGCTGAAAAAAGTGTCAAAACCAGAAATGCAGGACAGGCCATGGAGAAATGGGAGCCTTGCTACACTGATGGGCGGGATGTAAATTGTCAACAGCCACTCTGGAGAAGTGTACGGTGAGTCCTGAAACGTCTAAAAAGCAAAGCTTAGAGATCATAGGGCACTTCCACTCATGGGGGTATAAATTGGGAAAATGAAAAATCAGCAAGACACAAGCACCCCAAAGTTTAGGGCTGCTCTGTTGACAAGGACCTCCACTTCATTCCACCTTCAATATCCCAGGAAAGAGAAAAATGGATAAAGAAGTTGTGGTCCTTATGTACAATGGAATATCACTCAGCCGTGAAATCAATGTCATAAGGCTAGTAGCAGCATGATGAGTGGATTTAGGTACGACGACTCTAAGTGAAATAAGTCACACAGAAAAGGACACTTCTCATAAGGTATCACTGATAGAGGGAATGTAAAAACCGTTACACTTGAACTGAATTACAAAACAGAACAGAGTCACACATGCAGAAAACACACAATGGCTGCTTAACGGGAAAGGTGAGGTGGGGTGATACATAAAACAAGGGTTTCAAATTAGCTCAGATACCGTTCCATAAACCCAATATGTAATAGACAAGACCTACTCCTTGCTCAGAGAACTGGACTCAACACGCCCTATTCACCGCACAAGAATATATCTGACTAGTAATAATCTTAAAACCTATGTATTGATATCTCTCTGTTAGTGTGTCAAGTGGGTAAAAAGCGGCATAAACACAGCAGTGAAAAGCAGCTAAACCCCATTATAAAAATAATTACTTTGAAACACCCATGAAACAAAGACAGTGAAAGAGAGAGAAATTCTTACACAATGCGTTCAGGGGCTGTGATGCAACCTGGATTGACCATATCTAGACCCACAGCTGGATGAGACCTAAGGGTGGACACTGTTGCGGCTGAGAGGTTTGGTGAGGTTGGGTGAGCAAACGCAGACCCTTTAAAGTAATACTGCGTGGTACCCATCGCATGGGTCCCAAATCTCCAGGTTCAAGGGCATCTTCCTACATCGAAAACATGCATGAGATACCCAGAAGATGGTACACCGTGTGATGGGGAAAGGTTTCTAAAACGCACCTCATTTCTCATCTGCTTGTGCCCGGGTTCGCCATTCCAGCCACTTTACTAGCAATCTCCCTCCTTGGAGCATCAGCACCTTTAACCTCCTGTTCCGTACAGGTTGCAATTTGTACTGAGGATGAACGGGAAGACGTGGAACCAATGAAAGACTAGCTCTTGGTGTTGGGACAGGCACAGGTCACTCTATTTTCCCATCAGGAAGAAGAATTAACCACAGGCTCAGCCTGCCCCCCGGAACCAGAACAGGGCCTGAAGCCATCCTGCGCTTTTGCGGCCAGCTCCCTAAAAAGCGAGTTGTAAAATGGAGGTTCAGGGCACTGCAATTCACAAACCTGCAGAGTTATAAATGATAACTCTCATCCACAAATATATTGAGGGAAGGCAAAGAAGAGGATTTGAAATCAAGGCAGAATTGCAGGAAACAGATTTCAGGAGGTAGATTCGAATCGCCTTTAAAGCACATGAAAAGCGGCAAAACGTTGACAATGATGCCCTTGGCCAAAAAGGGCGTATGCGTTTTTTCCTGAATATATTCAGGAAAAAACGCATACGCCCTTTTTGGCCAACCAAGCAACCTGGAAAGGCAAATCAGCGCTACAAAGAAGTCTCGCTTCCCATCGGTTAAAAGGGCCATGCTGAAAAAAGTGTCAAAACCAGAAATGCAGGACAGGCCATGGAGAAATGGGAGCCTTGCTACACTGATGGGCGGGATGTAAATTGTCAACAGCCACTCTGGAGAAGTGTACGGTGAGTCCTGAAACGTCTAAAAAGCAAAGCTTAGAGAGCATAGGGCACTTCCACTCATGGGGGTATAAATTGGGAAAATGAAAAATCAGCAAGACACAAGCACCCCAAAGTTTAGGGCTGCTCTGTTGACAAGGACCTCCACTTCATTCCACCTTCAATATCCCAGGAAAGAGAAAAATGGATAAAGAAGTTGTGGTCCTTATGTACAAAGGAATATCACTCAGCCATGAAAGCAATGTCATAAGGCTAGTAGCAGCATGATGAGTGGATTTAGGTACAACGACTCTAAGTGAAATAAGTCACACAGAAAAGGACACTTCTCATAAGGTATCACTGATAGAGGGAATGTAAAAACCGTTACACTTGAACTGAATTACAAAACAGAACAGAGTCACACATGCAGAAAACACACTATGGCTGCTTAACGGGAAAGGTGAGGTGGGGTGATACATAAAACAAGGGTTTCAAATTAGCTCAGATACCGTTCCATAAACCCAATATGTAATAGACAAGACCTACTCCTTGCTCAGAGAACTGGACTCAACACGCCCTATTCACCGCACAAGAATATAACTGACTAGTAATAATCTTAAAACCTATGTATTGATATCTCTCTGTTAGTGTGTCAAGTGGGTGTAAAGCGGCATAAACACAGCAGTGAAAAGCAGCTAAACCCCATTATAAAAATAAATTACTTTGAAAAACCCATGAAACAAAGACAGTGAAAGAGATAGAAATTCTTACACAATGCGTTCACGGGCTGTGATGCAACCTGGATTGACCATATCTAGACCCACAGCTGGATGAGACATAAGGGTGGACACTCTTGGGGCTGAGAGGTTTGGTGAGGTTGGGTGAGCAAACGCACACCCTTTAAAGTAATACTGCATGGTACCCATCGCATGGGTCCCAAATCGCCAGGTTCAAGGGCATCTTCCTACATCGAAAACATGCATGAGAAACCCAGAAGATGGTACACCGTGTGATGTGGAAAGGTTTCTAAAACGCACCTCATTTCTCATCTCCTTGTGCCCGGGTTCGCTATTCCAGCCGCTTTACTAGCAATCTCCCTACTTGGAGCATCAGCACCTTTAACCTCCTGTTCCGTACAGGTTGCAATTTGTACTGAGGATGAACGGGAAGACGTGGAACCAATGAAAGACTAGCTCTTGGTGTTGGGACAGGCACAGGTCACTCTATTTTCCCATCAGGAAGAAGAATTAACCACAGGCTCAGCCTGCCCCCCGGAACCAGAACAGGGCCTGAAGCCATCCTGCGCTTTTGCGGCCAGCTCCCTAAAAAGCGAGTTGTAAAATGGAGGTTCAGGGCACTGCAATTCACAAACCTGCAGAGTTATAAATGATAACTCTCATCCACAAATATATTGAGGGAAGGCAAAGAAGAGGATTTGAAATCAAGGCAGAATTGCAGGAAACAGATTTCAGGAGGTAGATTCGAATCGCCTTTAAAGCACATGAAAAGCGGCAAAACGTTGACAATGATGCCCTTGGCCAAAAAGGGCGTATGCGTTTTTTCCTGAATATATTCAGGAAAAAACGCATACGCCCTTTTTGGCCAACCAAGCAACCTGGAAAGGCAAATCAGCGCTACAAAGAAGTCTCGCTTCCCATCGGTTAAAAGGGCCATGCTGAAAAAAGTGTCAAAACCAGAAATGCAGGACAGGCCATGGAGAAATGGGAGCCTTGCTACACTGATGGGCGGGATGTAAATTGCCAACAGCCACTCTGGAGAAGTGTACGGTGAGTCCTGAAACGTCTAAAAAGCAAAGCTTAGAGAGCATAGGGCACTTCCACTCATGGGGGTATAAATTGGGAAAATGAAAAATCAGCAAGACACAAGCACCCCAAAGTTTAGGGCTGCTCTGTTGACAAGGACCTCCACTTCATTCCACCTTCAATATCCCAGGAAAGAGAAAAATGGATAAAGAAGTTGTGGTCCTTATGTACAATGGAATATCACTCAGCCATGAAAGCAATGTCATAAGGCTAGTAGCAGCATGATGAGTGGATTTAGGTACAACGACTCTAAGTGAAATAAGTCACACAGAAAAGGACACTTCTCATAAGGTATCACTGATAGAGGGAATGTAAAAACCGTTACACTTGAACTGAATTACAAAACAGAACAGAGTCACACATGCAGAAAACACACTATGGCTGCTTAACGGGAAAGGTGAGGTGGGGTGATACATAAAACAAGGGTTTCAAATTAGCTCAGATACCGTTCCATAAACCCAATATGTAATAGACAAGACCTACTCCTTGCTCAGAGAACTGGACTCAACACGCCCTATTCACCGCACAAGAATATATCTGACTAGTAATAATCTTAAAACCTATGTATTGATATCTCTCTGTTAGTGTGTCAAGTGGGTAAAAAGCGGCATAAACACAGCAGTGAAAAGCAGCTAAACCCCATTATAAAAATAAATTACTTTGAAACACCCATGAAACAAAGACAGTGAAAGAGAGAGAAATTCTTACACAATGCGTTCAGGGGCTGTGATGCAACCTGGATTGACCATATCTAGACCCACAGCTGGATGAGACCTAAGGGTGGACACTGTTGCGGCTGAGAGGTTTGGTGAGGTTGGGTGAGCAAACGCAGACCCTTTAAAGTAATACTGCGTGGTACCCATCGCATGGGTCCCAAATCTCCAGGTTCAAGGGCATCTTCCTACATCGAAAACATGCATGAGATACCCAGAAGATGGTACACCGTGTGATGGGGAAAGGTTTCTAAAACGCACCTCATTTCTCATCTGCTTGTGCCCGGGTTCGCCATTCCAGCCACTTTACTAGCAATCTCCCTCCTTGGAGCATCAGCACCTTTAACCTCCTGTTCCGTACAGGTTGCAATTTGTACTGAGGATGAACGGGAAGACGTGGAACCAATGAAAGACTAGCTCTTGGTGTTGGGACAGGCACAGGTCACTCTATTTTCCCATCAGGAAGAAGAATTAACCACAGGCTCAGCCTGCCCCCCGGAACCAGAACAGGGCCTGAAGCCATCCTGCGCTTTTGCGGCCAGCTCCCTAAAAAGCGAGTTGTAAAATGGAGGTTCAGGGCACTGCAATTCACAAACCTGCAGAGTTATAAATGATAACTCTCATCCACAAATATATTGAGGGAAGGCAAAGAAGAGGATTTGAAATCAAGGCAGAATTGCAGGAAACAGATTTCAGGAGGTAGATTCGAATCGCCTTTAAAGCACATGAAAAGCGGCAAAACGTTGACAATGATGCCCTTGGCCAAAAAGGGCGTATGCGTTTTTTCCTGAATATATTCAGGAAAAAACGCATACGCCCTTTTTGGCCAACCAAGCAACCTGGAAAGGCAAATCAGCGCTACAAAGATGTCTCGCTTCCCATCGGTCAAAAGGGCCATGCTGAAAAAAGTGTCAAAACCAGAAATGCAGGACAGGCCATGGAGAAATGGGAGCCTTGCTACACTGATGGGCGGGATGTAAATTGTCAACAGCCACTCTGGAGAAGTGTACGGTGAGTCCTGAAACGTCTAAAAAGCAAAGCTTAGAGAGCATAGGGCACTTCCACTCATGGGGGTATAAATTGGGAAAATGAAAAATCAGCAAGACACAAGCACCCCAAAGTTTAGGGCTGCTCTGTTGACAAGGACCTCCACTTCATTCCACCTTCAATATCCCAGGAAAGAGAAAAATGGATAAAGAAGTTGTGGTCCTTATGTACAATGGAATATCACTCAGCCATGAAAGCAATGTCATAAGGCTAGTAGCAGCATGATGAGTGGATTTAGGTACAACGACTCTAAGTGAAATAAGTCACACAGAAAAGGACACTTCTCATAAGGTATCACTGATAGAGGGAATGTAAAAACCGTTACACTTGAACTGAATTACAAAACAGAACAGAGTCACACATGCAGAAAACACACTATGGCTGCTTAACGGGAAAGGTGAGGTGGGGTGATACATAAAACAAGGGTTTCAAATTAGCTCAGATACCGTTCCATAAACCCAATATGTAATAGACAAGACCTACTCCTTGCTCAGAGAACTGGACTCAACACGCCCTATTCACCGCACAAGAATATAACTGACTAGTAATAATCTTAAAACCTATGTATTGATATCTCTCTGTTAGTGTGTCAAGTGGGTGTAAAGCGGCATAAACACAGCAGTGAAAAGCAGCTAAACCCCATTATAAAAATAAATTACTTTGAAAAACCCATGAAACAAAGACAGTGAAAGAGATAGAAATTCTTACACAATGCGTTCACGGGCTGTGATGCAACCTGGATTGACCATATCTAGACCCACAGCTGGATGAGACATAAGGGTGGACACTCTTGGGGCTGAGAGGTTTGGTGAGGTTGGGTGAGCAAACGCACACCCTTTAAAGTAATACTGCATGGTACCCATCGCATGGGTCCCAAATCGCCAGGTTCAAGGGCATCTTCCTACATCGAAAACATGCATGAGAAACCCAGAAGATGGTACACCGTGTGATGTGGAAAGGTTTCTAAAACGCACCTCATTTCTCATCTCCTTGTGCCCGGGTTCGCTATTCCAGCCGCTTTACTAGCAATCTCCCTACTTGGAGCATCAGCACCTTTAACCTCCTGTTCCGTACAGGTTGCAATTTGTACTGAGGATGAACGGGAAGACGTGGAACCAATGAAAGACTAGCTCTTGGTGTTGGGACAGGCACAGGTCACTCTATTTTCCCATCAGGAAGAAGAATTAACCACAGGCTCAGCCTGCCCCCCGGAACCAGAACAGGGCCTGAAGCCATCCTGCGCTTTTGCGGCCAGCTCCCTAAAAAGCGAGTTGTAAAATGGAGGTTCAGGGCACTGCAATTCACAAACCTGCAGAGTTATAAATGATAACTCTCATCCACAAATATATTGAGGGAAGGCAAAGAAGAGGATTTGAAATCAAGGCAGAATTGCAGGAAACAGATTTCAGGAGGTAGATTCGAATCGCCTTTAAAGCACATGAAAAGCGGCAAAACGTTGACAATGATGCCCTTGGCCAAAAAGGGCGTATGCGTTTTTTCCTGAATATATTCAGGAAAAAACGCATACGCCCTTTTTGGCCAACCAAGCAACCTGGAAAGGCAAATCAGCGCTACAAAGAAGTCTCGCTTCCCATCGGTTAAAAGGGCCATGCTGAAAAAAGTGTCAAAACCAGAAATGCAGGACAGGCCATGGAGAAATGGGAGCCTTGCTACACTGATGGGCGGGATGTAAATTGCCAACAGCCACTCTGGAGAAGTGTACGGTGAGTCCTGAAACGTCTAAAAAGCAAAGCTTAGAGAGCATAGGGCACTTCCACTCATGGGGGTATAAATTGGGAAAATGAAAAATCAGCAAGACACAAGCACCCCAAAGTTTAGGGCTGCTCTGTTGACAAGGACCTCCACTTCATTCCACCTTCAATATCCCAGGAAAGAGAAAAATGGATAAAGAAGTTGTGGTCCTTATGTACAATGGAATATCACTCAGCCATGAAAGCAATGTCATAAGGCTAGTAGCAGCATGATGAGTGGATTTAGGTACAACGACTCTAAGTGAAATAAGTCACACAGAAAAGGACACTTCTCATAAGGTATCACTGATAGAGGGAATGTAAAAACCGTTACACTTGAACTGAATTACAAAACAGAACAGAGTCACACATGCAGAAAACACACTATGGCTGCTTAACGGGAAAGGTGAGGTGGGGTGATACATAAAACAAGGGTTTCAAATTAGCTCAGATACCGTTCCATAAACCCAATATGTAATAGACAAGACCTACTCCTTGCTCAGAGAACTGGACTCAACACGCCCTATTCACCGCACAAGAATATATCTGACTAGTAATAATCTTAAAACCTATGTATTGATATCTCTCTGTTAGTGTGTCAAGTGGGTAAAAAGCGGCATAAACACAGCAGTGAAAAGCAGCTAAACCCCATTATAAAAATAAATTACTTTGAAACACCCATGAAACAAAGACAGTGAAAGAGAGAGAAATTCTTACACAATGCGTTCAGGGGCTGTGATGCAACCTGGATTGACCATATCTAGACCCACAGCTGGATGAGACCTAAGGGTGGACACTGTTGCGGCTGAGAGGTTTGGTGAGGTTGGGTGAGCAAACGCAGACCCTTTAAAGTAATACTGCGTGGTACCCATCGCATGGGTCCCAAATCTCCAGGTTCAAGGGCATCTTCCTACATCGAAAACATGCATGAGATACCCAGAAGATGGTACACCGTGTGATGGGGAAAGGTTTCTAAAACGCACCTCATTTCTCATCTGCTTGTGCCCGGGTTCGCCATTCCAGCCACTTTACTAGCAATCTCCCTCCTTGGAGCATCAGCACCTTTAACCTCCTGTTCCGTACAGGTTGCAATTTGTACTGAGGATGAACGGGAAGACGTGGAACCAATGAAAGACTAGCTCTTGGTGTTGGGACAGGCACAGGTCACTCTATTTTCCCATCAGGAAGAAGAATTAACCACAGGCTCAGCCTGCCCCCCGGAACCAGAACAGGGCCTGAAGCCATCCTGCGCTTTTGCGGCCAGCTCCCTAAAAAGCGAGTTGTAAAATGGAGGTTCAGGGCACTGCAATTCACAAACCTGCAGAGTTATAAATGATAACTCTCATCCACAAATATATTGAGGGAAGGCAAAGAAGAGGATTTGAAATCAAGGCAGAATTGCAGGAAACAGATTTCAGGAGGTAGATTCGAATCGCCTTTAAAGCACATGAAAAGCGGCAAAACGTTGACAATGATGCCCTTGGCCAAAAAGGGCGTATGCGTTTTTTCCTGAATATATTCAGGAAAAAACGCATACGCCCTTTTTGGCCAACCAAGCAACCTGGAAAGGCAAATCAGCGCTACAAAGATGTCTCGCTTCCCATCGGTCAAAAGGGCCATGCTGAAAAAAGTGTCAAAACCAGAAATGCAGGACAGGCCATGGAGAAATGGGAGCCTTGCTACACTGATGGGCAGGATGTAAATTGTCAACAGCCACTCTGGAGAAGTGTACGGTGAGTCCTGAAACGTCTAAAAAGCAAAGCTTAGAGAGCATAGGGCACTTCCACTCATGGGGGTATAAATTGGGAAAATGAAAAATCAGCAAGACACAAGCACCCCAAAGTTTAGGGCTGCTCTGTTGACAAGGACCTCCACTTCATTCCACCTTCAATATCCCAGGAAAGAGAAAAATGGATAAAGAAGTTGTGGTCCTTATGTACAATGGAATATCACTCAGCCGTGAAATCAATGTCGTAAGGCTAGTAGCAGCATGATGAGTGGATTTAGGTACGACGACTCTAAGTGAAATAAGTCACACAGAAAAGGACACTTCTCATAAGGTATCACTGATAGAGGGAATGTAAAAACCGTTACACTTGAACTGAATTACAAAACAGAACAGAGTCACACATGCAGAAAACACACTATGGCTGCTTAACGGGAAAGGTGAGGTGGGGTGATACATAAAACAAGGGTTTCAAATTAGCTCAGATACCGTTCCATAAACCCAATATGTAATAGACAAGACCTACTCCTTGCTCAGAGAACTGGACTCAACACGCCCTATTCACCGCACAAGAATATATCTGACTAGTAATAATCTTAAAACCTATGTATTGATATCTCTCTGTTAGTGTGTCAAGTGGGTAAAAAGCGGCATAAACACAGCAGTGAAAAGCAGCTAAACCCCATTATAAAAATAAATTACTTTGAAACACCCATGAAACAAAGACAGTGAAAGAGAGAGAAATTCTTACACAATGCGTTCAGGGGCTGTGATGCAACCTGGATTGACCATATCTAGACCCACAGCTGGATGAGACCTAAGGGTGGACACTGTTGCGGCTGAGAGGTTTGGTGAGGTTGGGTGAGCAAACGCAGACCCTTTAAAGTAATACTGCGTGGTACCCATCGCATGGGTCCCAAATCTCCAGGTTCAAGGGCATCTTCCTACATCGAAAACATGCATGAGATACCCAGAAGATGGTACACCGTGTGATGGGGAAAGGTTTCTAAAACGCACCTCATTTCTCATCTGCTTGTGCCCGGGTTCGCCATTCCAGCCACTTTACTAGCAATCTCCCTCCTTGGAGCATCAGCACCTTTAACCTCCTGTTCCGTACAGGTTGCAATTTGTACTGAGGATGAACGGGAAGACGTGGAACCAATGAAAGACTAGCTCTTGGTGTTGGGACAGGCACAGGTCACTCTATTTTCCCATCAGGAAGAAGAATTAACCACAGGCTCAGCCTGCCCCCCGGAACCAGAACAGGGCCTGAAGCCATCCTGCGCTTTTGCGGCCAGCTCCCTAAAAAGCGAGTTGTAAAATGGAGGTTCAGGGCACTGCAATTCACAAACCTGCAGAGTTATAAATGATAACTCTCATCCACAAATATATTGAGGGAAGGCAAAGAAGAGGATTTGAAATCAAGGCAGAATTGCAGGAAACAGATTTCAGGAGGTAGATTCGAATCGCCTTTAAAGCACATGAAAAGCGGCAAAACGTTGACAATGATGCCCTTGGCCAAAAAGGGCGTATGCGTTTTTTCCTGAATATATTCAGGAAAAAACGCATACGCCCTTTTTGGCCAACCAAGCAACCTGGAAAGGCAAATCAGCGCTACAAAGATGTCTCGCTTCCCATCGGTCAAAAGGGCCATGCTGAAAAAAGTGTCAAAACCAGAAATGCAGGACAGGCCATGGAGAAATGGGAGCCTTGCTACACTGATGGGCGGGATGTAAATTGTCAACAGCCACTCTGGAGAAGTGTACGGTGAGTCCTGAAACGTCTAAAAAGCAAAGCTTAGAGATCATAGGGCACTTCCACTCATGGGGGTATAAATTGGGAAAATGAAAAATCAGCAAGACACAAGCACCCCAAAGTTTAGGGCTGCTCTGTTGACAAGGACCTCCACTTCATTCCACCTTCAATATCCCAGGAAAGAGAAAAATGGATAAAGAAGTTGTGGTCCTTATGTACAATGGAATATCACTCAGCCATGAAAGCAATGTCATAAGGCTAGTAGCAGCATGATGAGTGGATTTAGGTACAACGACTCTAAGTGAAATAAGTCACACAGAAAAGGACACTTCTCATAAGGTATCACTGATAGAGGGAATGTAAAAACCGTTACACTTGAACTGAATTACAAAACAGAACAGAGTCACACATGCAGAAAACACACTATGGCTGCTTAACGGGAAAGGTGAGGTGGGGTGATACATAAAACAAGGGTTTCAAATTAGCTCAGATACCGTTCCATAAACCCAATATGTAATAGACAAGACCTACTCCTTGCTCAGAGAACTGGACTCAACACGCCCTATTCACCGCACAAGAATATAACTGACTAGTAATAATCTTAAAACCTATGTATTGATATCTCTCTGTTAGTGTGTCAAGTGGGTGTAAAGCGGCATAAACACAGCAGTGAAAAGCAGCTAAACCCCATTATAAAAATAAATTACTTTGAAAAACCCATGAAACAAAGACAGTGAAAGAGATAGAAATTCTTACACAATGCGTTCACGGGCTGTGATGCAACCTGGATTGACCATATCTAGACCCACAGCTGGATGAGACATAAGGGTGGACACTCTTGGGGCTGAGAGGTTTGGTGAGGTTGGGTGAGCAAACGCACACCCTTTAAAGTAATACTGCATGGTACCCATCGCATGGGTCCCAAATCGCCAGGTTCAAGGGCATCTTCCTACATCGAAAACATGCATGAGAAACCCAGAAGATGGTACACCGTGTGATGTGGAAAGGTTTCTAAAACGCACCTCATTTCTCATCTCCTTGTGCCCGGGTTCGCTATTCCAGCCGCTTTACTAGCAATCTCCCTACTTGGAGCATCAGCACCTTTAACCTCCTGTTCCGTACAGGTTGCAATTTGTACTGAGGATGAACGGGAAGACGTGGAACCAATGAAAGACTAGCTCTTGGTGTTGGGACAGGCACAGGTCACTCTATTTTCCCATCAGGAAGAAGAATTAACCACAGGCTCAGCCTGCCCCCCGGAACCAGAACAGGGCCTGAAGCCATCCTGCGCTTTTGCGGCCAGCTCCCTAAAAAGCGAGTTGTAAAATGGAGGTTCAGGGCACTGCAATTCACAAACCTGCAGAGTTATAAATGATAACTCTCATCCACAAATATATTGAGGGAAGGCAAAGAAGAGGATTTGAAATCAAGGCAGAATTGCAGGAAACAGATTTCAGGAGGTAGATTCGAATCGCCTTTAAAGCACATGAAAAGCGGCAAAACGTTGACAATGATGCCCTTGGCCAAAAAGGGCGTATGCGTTTTTTCCTGAATATATTCAGGAAAAAACGCATACGCCCTTTTTGGCCAACCAAGCAACCTGGAAAGGCAAATCAGCGCTACAAAGAAGTCTCGCTTCCCATCGGTTAAAAGGGCCATGCTGAAAAAAGTGTCAAAACCAGAAATGCAGGACAGGCCATGGAGAAATGGGAGCCTTGCTACACTGATGGGCGGGATGTAAATTGCCAACAGCCACTCTGGAGAAGTGTACGGTGAGTCCTGAAACGTCTAAAAAGCAAAGCTTAGAGAGCATAGGGCACTTCCACTCATGGGGGTATAAATTGGGAAAATGAAAAATCAGCAAGACACAAGCACCCCAAAGTTTAGGGCTGCTCTGTTGACAAGGACCTCCACTTCATTCCACCTTCAATATCCCAGGAAAGAGAAAAATGGATAAAGAAGTTGTGGTCCTTATGTACAATGGAATATCACTCAGCCATGAAAGCAATGTCATAAGGCTAGTAGCAGCATGATGAGTGGATTTAGGTACAACGACTCTAAGTGAAATAAGTCACACAGAAAAGGACACTTCTCATAAGGTATCACTGATAGAGGGAATGTAAAAACCGTTACACTTGAACTGAATTACAAAACAGAACAGAGTCACACATGCAGAAAACACACTATGGCTGCTTAACGGGAAAGGTGAGGTGGGGTGATACATAAAACAAGGGTTTCAAATTAGCTCAGATACCGTTCCATAAACCCAATATGTAATAGACAAGACCTACTCCTTGCTCAGAGAACTGGACTCAACACGCCCTATTCACCGCACAAGAATATATCTGACTAGTAATAATCTTAAAACCTATGTATTGATATCTCTCTGTTAGTGTGTCAAGTGGGTAAAAAGCGGCATAAACACAGCAGTGAAAAGCAGCTAAACCCCATTATAAAAATAAATTACTTTGAAACACCCATGAAACAAAGACAGTGAAAGAGAGAGAAATTCTTACACAATGCGTTCAGGGGCTGTGATGCAACCTGGATTGACCATATCTAGACCCACAGCTGGATGAGACCTAAGGGTGGACACTGTTGCGGCTGAGAGGTTTGGTGAGGTTGGGTGAGCAAACGCAGACCCTTTAAAGTAATACTGCGTGGTACCCATCGCATGGGTCCCAAATCTCCAGGTTCAAGGGCATCTTCCTACATCGAAAACATGCATGAGATACCCAGAAGATGGTACACCGTGTGATGGGGAAAGGTTTCTAAAACGCACCTCATTTCTCATCTGCTTGTGCCCGGGTTCGCCATTCCAGCCACTTTACTAGCAATCTCCCTCCTTGGAGCATCAGCACCTTTAACCTCCTGTTCCGTACAGGTTGCAATTTGTACTGAGGATGAACGGGAAGACGTGGAACCAATGAAAGACTAGCTCTTGGTGTTGGGACAGGCACAGGTCACTCTATTTTCCCATCAGGAAGAAGAATTAACCACAGGCTCAGCCTGCCCCCCGGAACCAGAACAGGGCCTGAAGCCATCCTGCGCTTTTGCGGCCAGCTCCCTAAAAAGCGAGTTGTAAAATGGAGGTTCAGGGCACTGCAATTCACAAACCTGCAGAGTTATAAATGATAACTCTCATCCACAAATATATTGAGGGAAGGCAAAGAAGAGGATTTGAAATCAAGGCAGAATTGCAGGAAACAGATTTCAGGAGGTAGATTCGAATCGCCTTTAAAGCACATGAAAAGCGGCAAAACGTTGACAATGATGCCCTTGGCCAAAAAGGGCGTATGCGTTTTTTCCTGAATATATTCAGGAAAAAACGCATACGCCCTTTTTGGCCAACCAAGCAACCTGGAAAGGCAAATCAGCGCTACAAAGATGTCTCGCTTCCCATCGGTCAAAAGGGCCATGCTGAAAAAAGTGTCAAAACCAGAAATGCAGGACAGGCCATGGAGAAATGGGAGCCTTGCTACACTGATGGGCAGGATGTAAATTGTCAACAGCCACTCTGGAGAAGTGTACGGTGAGTCCTGAAACGTCTAAAAAGCAAAGCTTAGAGAGCATAGGGCACTTCCACTCATGGGGGTATAAATTGGGAAAATGAAAAATCAGCAAGACACAAGCACCCCAAAGTTTAGGGCTGCTCTGTTGACAAGGACCTCCACTTCATTCCACCTTCAATATCCCAGGAAAGAGAAAAATGGATAAAGAAGTTGTGGTCCTTATGTACAATGGAATATCACTCAGCCGTGAAATCAATGTCGTAAGGCTAGTAGCAGCATGATGAGTGGATTTAGGTACGACGACTCTAAGTGAAATAAGTCACACAGAAAAGGACACTTCTCATAAGGTATCACTGATAGAGGGAATGTAAAAACCGTTACACTTGAACTGAATTACAAAACAGAACAGAGTCACACATGCAGAAAACACACTATGGCTGCTTAACGGGAAAGGTGAGGTGGGGTGATACATAAAACAAGGGTTTCAAATTAGCTCAGATACCGTTCCATAAACCCAATATGTAATAGACAAGACCTACTCCTTGCTCAGAGAACTGGACTCAACACGCCCTATTCACCGCACAAGAATATATCTGACTAGTAATAATCTTAAAACCTATGTATTGATATCTCTCTGTTAGTGTGTCAAGTGGGTAAAAAGCGGCATAAACACAGCAGTGAAAAGCAGCTAAACCCCATTATAAAAATAAATTACTTTGAAACACCCATGAAACAAAGACAGTGAAAGAGAGAGAAATTCTTACACAATGCGTTCAGGGGCTGTGATGCAACCTGGATTGACCATATCTAGACCCACAGCTGGATGAGACCTAAGGGTGGACACTGTTGCGGCTGAGAGGTTTGGTGAGGTTGGGTGAGCAAACGCAGACCCTTTAAAGTAATACTGCGTGGTACCCATCGCATGGGTCCCAAATCTCCAGGTTCAAGGGCATCTTCCTACATCGAAAACATGCATGAGATACCCAGAAGATGGTACACCGTGTGATGGGGAAAGGTTTCTAAAACGCACCTCATTTCTCATCTGCTTGTGCCCGGGTTCGCCATTCCAGCCACTTTACTAGCAATCTCCCTCCTTGGAGCATCAGCACCTTTAACCTCCTGTTCCGTACAGGTTGCAATTTGTACTGAGGATGAACGGGAAGACGTGGAACCAATGAAAGACTAGCTCTTGGTGTTGGGACAGGCACAGGTCACTCTATTTTCCCATCAGGAAGAAGAATTAACCACAGGCTCAGCCTGCCCCCCGGAACCAGAACAGGGCCTGAAGCCATCCTGCGCTTTTGCGGCCAGCTCCCTAAAAAGCGAGTTGTAAAATGGAGGTTCAGGGCACTGCAATTCACAAACCTGCAGAGTTATAAATGATAACTCTCATCCACAAATATATTGAGGGAAGGCAAAGAAGAGGATTTGAAATCAAGGCAGAATTGCAGGAAACAGATTTCAGGAGGTAGATTCGAATCGCCTTTAAAGCACATGAAAAGCGGCAAAACGTTGACAATGATGCCCTTGGCCAAAAAGGGCGTATGCGTTTTTTCCTGAATATATTCAGGAAAAAACGCATACGCCCTTTTTGGCCAACCAAGCAACCTGGAAAGGCAAATCAGCGCTACAAAGAAGTCTCGCTTCCCATCGGTTAAAAGGGCCATGCTGAAAAAAGTGTCAAAACCAGAAATGCAGGACAGGCCATGGAGAAATGGGAGCCTTGCTACACTGATGGGCGGGATGTAAATTGTCAACAGCCACTCTGGAGAAGTGTACGGTGAGTCCTGAAACGTCTAAAAAGCAAAGCTTAGAGAGCATAGGGCACTTCCACTCATGGGGGTATAAATTGGGAAAATGAAAAATCAGCAAGACACAAGCACCCCAAAGTTTAGGGCTGCTCTGTTGACAAGGACCTCCACTTCATTCCACCTTCAATATCCCAGGAAAGAGAAAAATGGATAAAGAAGTTGTGGTCCTTATGTACAATGGAATATCACTCAGCCATGAAAGCAATGTCATAAGGCTAGTAGCAGCATGATGAGTGGATTTAGGTACAACGACTCTAAGTGAAATAAGTCACACAGAAAAGGACACTTCTCATAAGGTATCACTGATAGAGGGAATGTAAAAACCGTTACACTTGAACTGAATTACAAAACAGAACAGAGTCACACATGCAGAAAACACACTATGGCTGCTTAACGGGAAAGGTGAGGTGGGGTGATACATAAAACAAGGGTTTCAAATTAGCTCAGATACCGTTCCATAAACCCAATATGTAATAGACAAGACCTACTCCTTGCTCAGAGAACTGGACTCAACACGCCCTATTCACCGCACAAGAATATAACTGACTAGTAATAATCTTAAAACCTATGTATTGATATCTCTCTGTTAGTGTGTCAAGTGGGTGTAAAGCGGCATAAACACAGCAGTGAAAAGCAGCTAAACCCCATTATAAAAATAAATTACTTTGAAAAACCCATGAAACAAAGACAGTGAAAGAGATAGAAATTCTTACACAATGCGTTCACGGGCTGTGATGCAACCTGGATTGACCATATCTAGACCCACAGCTGGATGAGACATAAGGGTGGACACTCTTGGGGCTGAGAGGTTTGGTGAGGTTGGGTGAGCAAACGCACACCCTTTAAAGTAATACTGCATGGTACCCATCGCATGGGTCCCAAATCGCCAGGTTCAAGGGCATCTTCCTACATCGAAAACATGCATGAGAAACCCAGAAGATGGTACACCGTGTGATGTGGAAAGGTTTCTAAAACGCACCTCATTTCTCATCTCCTTGTGCCCGGGTTCGCTATTCCAGCCGCTTTACTAGCAATCTCCCTACTTGGAGCATCAGCACCTTTAACCTCCTGTTCCGTACAGGTTGCAATTTGTACTGAGGATGAACGGGAAGACGTGGAACCAATGAAAGACTAGCTCTTGGTGTTGGGACAGGCACAGGTCACTCTATTTTCCCATCAGGAAGAAGAATTAACCACAGGCTCAGCCTGCCCCCCGGAACCAGAACAGGGCCTGAAGCCATCCTGCGCTTTTGCGGCCAGCTCCCTAAAAAGCGAGTTGTAA
This sequence comes from Balaenoptera borealis, assembly GCF_965194805.1. Lineage (NCBI taxonomy): Eukaryota > Metazoa > Chordata > Mammalia > Artiodactyla > Balaenopteridae > Balaenoptera > Balaenoptera borealis. The sequence goes on from NW_028123793.1 coordinate 299,990, forward strand.
AATGGAGGTTCAGGGCACTGCAATTCACAAACCTGCAGAGTTATAAATGATAACTCTCATCCACAAATATATTGAGGGAAGGCAAAGAAGAGGATTTGAAATCAAGGCAGAATTGCAGGAAACAGATTTCAGGAGGTAGATTCGAATCGCCTTTAAAGCACATGAAAAGCGGCAAAACGTTGACAATGATGCCCTTGGCCAAAAAGGGCGTATGCGTTTTTTCCTGAATATATTCAGGAAAAAACGCATACGCCCTTTTTGGCCAACCAAGCAACCTGGAAAGGCAAATCAGCGCTACAAAGAAGTCTCGCTTCCCATCGGTTAAAAGGGCCATGCTGAAAAAAGTGTCAAAACCAGAAATGCAGGACAGGCCATGGAGAAATGGGAGCCTTGCTACACTGATGGGCGGGATGTAAATTGCCAACAGCCACTCTGGAGAAGTGTACGGTGAGTCCTGAAACGTCTAAAAAGCAAAGCTTAGAGAGCATAGGGCACTTCCACTCATGGGGGTATAAATTGGGAAAATGAAAAATCAGCAAGACACAAGCACCCCAAAGTTTAGGGCTGCTCTGTTGACAAGGACCTCCACTTCATTCCACCTTCAATATCCCAGGAAAGAGAAAAATGGATAAAGAAGTTGTGGTCCTTATGTACAATGGAATATCACTCAGCCATGAAAGCAATGTCATAAGGCTAGTAGCAGCATGATGAGTGGATTTAGGTACAACGACTCTAAGTGAAATAAGTCACACAGAAAAGGACACTTCTCATAAGGTATCACTGATAGAGGGAATGTAAAAACCGTTACACTTGAACTGAATTACAAAACAGAACAGAGTCACACATGCAGAAAACACACTATGGCTGCTTAACGGGAAAGGTGAGGTGGGGTGATACATAAAACAAGGGTTTCAAATTAGCTCAGATACCGTTCCATAAACCCAATATGTAATAGACAAGACCTACTCCTTGCTCAGAGAACTGGACTCAACACGCCCTATTCACCGCACAAGAATATATCTGACTAGTAATAATCTTAAAACCTATGTATTGATATCTCTCTGTTAGTGTGTTAAGTGGGTGTAAAGCGGCATAAACACAGCAGTGAAAAGCAGCTAAACCCCATTATAAAAATAAATTACTTTGAAAAACCCATGAAACAAAGACAGTGAAAGAGAGAGAAATTCTTACACAATGCGTTCAGGGGCTGTGATGCAACCTGGATTGACCATATCTAGACCCACAGCTGGATGAGACATAAGGGTGGACACTGTTGCGGCTGAGAGGTTTGGTGAGGTTGGGTGAGCAAACGCAGACCCTTTAAAGTATTACTGCGTGGTACCCATCGCATGGGTCCCAAATCTCCAGGTTCAAGGGCATCTTCCTACATCGAAAACATGCATGAGATACCCAGAAGATGGTACACCGTGTGATGGGGAAAGGTTTCTAAAACGCACCTCATTTCTCATCTGCTTGTGCCCGGGTTCGCCATTCCAGCCACTTTACTAGCAATCTCCCTCCTTGGAGCATCAGCACCTTTAACCTCCTGTTCCGTACAGGTTGCAATTTGTACTGAGGATGAACGGGAAGACGTGGAACCAATGAAAGACTAGCTCTTGGTGTTGGGACAGGCACAGGTCACTCTATTTTCCCATCAGGAAGAAGAATTAACCACAGGCTCAGCCTGCCCCCCGGAACCAGAACAGGGCCTGAAGCCATCCTGCGGTTTTGTGGCCAGCTCCCTAAAAAGCGAGTTGTAAAATGGAGGTTCAGGGCACTGCAATTCACAAACCTGCAGAGTTATAAATGATAACTCTCATCCACAAATATATTGAGGGAAGGCAAAGAAGAGGATTTGAAATCAAGGCAGAATTACAGGAAACAGATTTCAGGAGGTAGATTCGAATCGCCTTTAAAGCACATGAAAAGCGGCAAAACGTTGACAATGATGCCCTTGGCCAAAAAGGGCGTATGCGTTTTTTCCTGAATATATTCAGGAAAAAACGCATACGCCCTTTTTGGCCAACCAAGCAACCTGGAAAGGCAAATCAGCGCTACAAAGATGTCTCGCTTCCCATCGGTCAAAAGGGCCATGCTGAAAAAAGTGTCAAAACCAGAAATGCAGGACAGGCCATGGAGAAATGGGAGCCTTGCTACACTGATGGGCGGGATGTAAATTGTCAACAGCCACTCTGGAGAAGTGTACGGTGAGTCCTGAAACGTCTAAAAAGCAAAGCTTAGAGAGCATAGGGCACTTCCACTCATGGGGGTATAAATTGGGAAAATTAAAAATCAGCAAGACACAAGCACCCCAAAGTTGAGGGCTGCTCTGTTGACAAGGACCTCCACTTCATTCCACCTTCAATATCCCAGGAAAGAGAAAAATGGATAAAGAAGTTGTGGTCCTTATGTACAATGGAATATCACTCAGCCATGAAATCAATGTCATAAGGCTAGTAGCAGCATGATGAGTGGATTTAGGTACGACGATTCTAAGTGAAATAAGTCACACAGAAAAGGACACTTCTCATAAGGTATCACTGATAGAGGGAATGTAAAAACCGTTACACTTGAACTGAATTACAAAACAGAACAGAGTCACACATGCAGAAAACACACTATGGCTGCTTAACGGGAAAGGTGAGGTGGGGTGGTACATAAAACAAGGGTTTCAAATTAGCTCAGATACCGTTCCATAAAACCAATATGTAATAGACAAGACCTACTCCTTGCTCAGAGAACTGGACTCAACACGCCCTATTCACCGCACAATAATATATCTGACTAGTAATAATCTTAAAACCTACGTATTGATATCTCTCTGTTAGTGGGTCAAGTGGGTAAAAAGCGGCATAAACACAGCAGTGAAAAGCAGCTAAACCCCATTATAAAAATAAATTACTTTGAAAAACCCATGAAACAAAGACAGTGAAAGAGAGAGAAATTCTTACACAATGCGTTCAGGGGCTGTGATGCAACCTGGATTGACCATATCTAGACCCACAGCTGGATGAGACATAAGGGTGGACACTGTTGCGGCTGAGAGGTTTGGTGAGGTTGGGTGAGCAAACGCAGACCCTTTAAAGTAATGCTGTGTGGTACCCATCGCATGGGTCCCAAATCTCCAGGTTCAAGGTCATCTTCCTACATCGAAAACATGCATGAGATACCCAGAAGATGGTACACCGTGTGATGGGGAAAGGTTTCTAAAACGCACCTCATTTCTCATCTGCTTGTGCCCGGGTTCGCCATTCCAGCCACTTTACTAGCAATCTCCCTCCTTGGAGCATCAGCACCTTTAACCTCCTGTTCCGTACAGGTTGCAATTTGTACTGAGGATGAACGGGAAGACGTGGAACCAATGAAAGACTAGCTCTTGGTGTTGGGACAGGCACAGGTCACTCTATTTTCCCATCAGGAAGAAGAATTAACCACAGGCTCAGCCTGCCCCCCGGAACCAGAACAGGGCCTGAAGCCATCCTGCGGTTTTGTGGCCAGCTCCCTAAAAAGCGAGTTGTAAAATGGAGGTTCAGGGCACTGCAATTCACAAACCTGCAGAGTTATAAATGATAACTCTCATCCACAAATATATTGAGGGAAGGCAAAGAAGAGGATTTGAAATCAAGGCAGAATTACAGGAAACAGATTTCAGGAGGTAGATTCGAATCGCCTTTAAAGCACATGAAAAGCGGCAAAACGTTGACAATGATGCCCTTGGCCAAAAAGGGCGTATGCGTTTTTTCCTGAATATATTCAGGAAAAAACGCATACGCCCTTTTTGGCCAACCAAGCAACCTGGAAAGGCAAATCAGCGCTACAAAGATGTCTCGCTTCCCATCGGTCAAAAGGGCCATGCTGAAAAAAGTGTCAAAACCAGAAATGCAGGACAGGCCATGGAGAAATGGGAGCCTTGCTACACTGATGGGCGGGATGTAAATTGTCAACAGCCACTCTGGAGAAGTGTACGGTGAGTCCTGAAACGTCTAAAAAGCAAAGCTTAGAGAGCATAGGGCACTTCCACTCATGGGGGTATAAATTGGGAAAATTAAAAATCAGCAAGACACAAGCACCCCAAAGTTGAGGGCTGCTCTGTTGACAAGGACCTCCACTTCATTCCACCTTCAATATCCCAGGAAAGAGAAAAATGGATAAAGAAGTTGTGGTCCTTATGTACAATGGAATATCACTCAGCCATGAAATCAATGTCATAAGGCTAGTAGCAGCATGATGAGTGGATTTAGGTACGACGATTCTAAGTGAAATAAGTCACACAGAAAAGGACACTTCTCATAAGGTATCACTGATAGAGGGAATGTAAAAACCGTTACACTTGAACTGAATTACAAAACAGAACAGAGTCACACATGCAGAAAACACACTATGGCTGCTTAACGGGAAAGGTGAGGTGGGGTGGTACATAAAACAAGGGTTTCAAATTAGCTCAGATACCGTTCCATAAAACCAATATGTAATAGACAAGACCTACTCCTTGCTCAGAGAACTGGACTCAACACGCCCTATTCACCGCACAAGAATATATCTGACTAGTAATAATCTTAAAACCTATGTATTGATATCACTCTGTTAGTGTGTCAAGTGGGTGTAAAGCGGCATAAACACAGCAGTGAAAAGCAGCTAAACCCCATTATAAAAATAAATTACTTTGAAAAACCCATGAAACAAAGACAGTGAAAGAGAGAGAAATTCTTACACAATGCGTTCACGGGCTGTGATGCAACCTGGATTGACCATATCTAGACCCACAGCTGGATGAGACATAAGGGTGGACACTGTTGCGGCTGAGAGGTTTGGTGAGGTTGGGTGAGCAAACGCAGACCCTTTAAAGTAATACTGCGTGGTACCCATCGCATGGGTCCCAAATCTCCAGGTTCAAGGGCATCTTCCTACATCGAAAACATGCATGAGATACCCAGAAGATGGTACACCGTGTGATGGCGAAAGGTTTCTAAAACGCACCTCATTTCTCATCTGCTTGTGCCCGGGTTCGCCATTCCAGCCACTTTACTAGCAATCTCCCTCCTTGGAGCATCAGCACCTTTAACCTCCTGTTCCGTACAGGTTGCAATTTGTCCTGAGGATGAACGGGAAGACGTGGAACCAATGAGAGACTAGCTCTTGGTGTTGGGACAGGCACAGGTCACTCTATTTTCCCATCAGGAAGAAGAATTAACCACAGGCTCAGCCTGCCCCCCGGAACCAGAACAGCGCCTGAAGCCATCCTGTGCTTTTGCGGCCAGCTCCCAAAAAAGCGAGTTGTAAAATGGAGGTTCAGGGCACTGCAATTCACAAACCTGCAGAGTTATAAATGATAACTCTCGTCCACAAATATATTGAGGGAAGGCAAAGAAGAGGATTTGAAATCAAGGCAGAATTGCAGGAAACAGATTTCAGGAGGTAGATTCGAATCGCCTTTAAAGCACATGAAAAGCGGAAAAACGTTGACAATGATGCCCTTGGCCAAAAAGGGCGTATGCGTTTTTTCCTGAATATATTCAGGAAAAAACGCATACGCCCTTTTTGGCCAACCAAGCAACCTGGAAAGGCAAATCAGTGCTACAAAGATGTCTCGCTTCCCATCGGTCAAAAGGGCCATGCTGAAAAGAGTGTCAAAACCAGAAATGCAGGACAGGCCATGGAGAAATGGGAGCCTTGCTACACTGATGGGCGGGATGTAAATTGTCAACAGCCACTCTGGAGAAGTGTACGGTGAGTCCTGAAACGTCTAAAAAGCAAAGCTTAGAGAGCATAGGGCACTTCCACTCATGGGGGTATAAATTGGGAAAATTAAAAATCAGCAAGACACAAGCACCCCAAAGTTTAGGGCTGCTCTGTTGACAAGGACCTCCACTTCATTCCACCTTCAATATCGCAGGAAAGAGAAAAATGGATAAAGAAGTTGTGGTCCTTATGTACAATGGAATATCACTCAGCCGTGAAATCAATGTCATAAGGCTAGTAGCAGCATGATGAGTGGATTTAGGTACGACGACTCTAAGTGAAATAAGTCACACAGAAAAGGACACTTCTCATAAGGTATCACTTATAGAGGGAATGTAAAAACCGTTACACTTGAACTGAATTACAAAACAGAACAGAGTCACACATGCAGAAAACACACTATGGCTGCTTAACGGGAAAGGTGAGGTGGGGTGATACATAAAACAAGGGTTTCAAATTAGCTCAGATACCGTTCCATAAACCCAATATGTAATAGACAAGACCTACTCCTTGCTCAGAGAACTGGACTCAACACGCCCTATTCACCGCACAATAATATATCTGACTAGTAATAATCTTAAAACCTACGTATTGATATCTCTCTGTTAGTGGGTCAAGTGGGTAAAAAGCGGCATAAACACAGCAGTGAAAAGCAGCTAAACCCCATTATAAAAATAAATTACTTTGAAAAACCCATGAAACAAAGACAGTGAAAGAGAGAGAAATTCTTACACAATGCGTTCAGGGGCTGTGATGCAACCTGGATTGACCATATCTAGACCCACAGCTGGATGAGACATAAGGGTGGACACTGTTGCGGCTGAGAGGTTTGGTGAGGTTGGGTGAGCAAACGCAGACCCTTTAAAGTAATACTGTGTGGTACCCATCGCATGGGTCCCAAATCTCCAGGTTCAAGGTCATCTTCCTACATCGAAAACATGCATGAGATACCCAGAAGATGGTACACCGTGTGATGGGGAAAGGTTTCTAAAACGCACCTCATTTCTCATCTGCTTGTGCCCGGGTTCGCCATTCCAGCCACTTTACTAGCAATCTCCCTCCTTGGAGCATCAGCACCTTTAACCTCCTGTTCCGTACAGGTTGCAATTTGTACTGAGGATGAACGGGAAGACGTGGAACCAATGAAAGACTAGCTCTTGGTGTTGGGACAGGCACAGGTCACTCTATTTTCCCATCAGGAAGAAGAATTAACCACAGGCTCAGCCTGCCCCCCATAACCAGAACAGGGCCTGAAGCCATCCTGCGCTTTTGCGGCCAGCTCCCTAAAAAGCGAGTTGTAAAATGGAGGTTCAGGGCACTGCAATTCACAAACCTGCAGAGTTATAAATGATAACTCTCATCCACAAATATATTGAGGGAAGGCAAAGAAGAGGATTTGAAATCAAGGCAGAATTGCAGGAAACAGATTTCAGGAGGTAGATTCGAATCGCCTTTAAAGCACATGAAAAGCGGAAAAACGTTGACAATGATGCCCTTGGCCAAAAAGGGCGTATGCGTTTTTTCCTGAATATATTCAGGAAAAAACGCATACGCCCTTTTTGGCCAACCAAGCAACCTGGAAAGGCAAATCAGTGCTACAAAGATGTCTCGCTTCCCATCGGTCAAAAGGGCCATGCTGAAAAGAGTGTCAAAACCAGAAATGCAGGACAGGCCATGGAGAAATGGGAGCCTTGCTACACTGATGGGCGGGATGTAAATTGTCAACAGCCACTCTGGAGAAGTGTACGGTGAGTCCTGAAACGTCTAAAAAGCAAAGCTTAGAGAGCATAGGGCACTTCCACTCATGGGGGTATAAATTGGGAAAATTAAAAATCAGCAAGACACAAGCACCCCAAAGTTTAGGGCTGCTCTGTTGACAAGGACCTCCACTTCATTCCACCTTCAATATCGCAGGAAAGAGAAAAATGGATAAAGAAGTTGTGGTCCTTATGTACAATGGAATATCACTCAGCCGTGAAATCAATGTCATAAGGCTAGTAGCAGCATGATGAGTGGATTTAGGTACGACGACTCTAAGTGAAATAAGTCACACAGAAAAGGACACTTCTCATAAGGTATCACTTATAGAGGGAATGTAAAAACCGTTACACTTGAACTGAATTACAAAACAGAACAGAGTCACACATGCAGAAAACACACTATGGCTGCTTAACGGGAAAGGTGAGGTGGGGTGATACATAAAACAAGGGTTTCAAATTAGCTCAGATACCGTTCCATAAACCCAATATGTAATAGACAAGACCTACTCCTTGCTCAGAGAACTGGACTCAACACGCCCTATTCACCGCACAATAATATATCTGACTAGTAATAATCTTAAAACCTACGTATTGATATCTCTCTGTTAGTGGGTCAAGTGGGTAAAAAGCGGCATAAACACAGCAGTGAAAAGCAGCTAAACCCCATTATAAAATTAAATTACTTTGAAAAACCCATGAAACAAAGACAGTGAAAGAGAGAGAAATTCTTACACAATGCGTTCAGGGGCTGTGATGCAACCTGGATTGACCATATCTAGACCCACAGCTGGATGAGACATAAGGGTGGACACTGTTGCGGCTGAGAGGTTTGGTGAGGTTGGGTGAGCAAACGCAGACCCTTTAAAGTAATACTGTGTGGTACCCATCGCATGGGTCCCAAATCTCCAGGTTCAAGGTCATCTTCCTACATCGAAAACATGCATGAGATACCCAGAAGATGGTACACCGTGTGATGGGGAAAGGTTTCTAAAACGCACCTCATTTCTCATCTGCTTGTGCCCGGGTTCGCCATTCCAGCCACTTTACTAGCAATCTCCCTCCTTGGAGCATCAGCACCTTTAACCTCCTGTTCCGTACAGGTTGCAATTTGTACTGAGGATGAACGGGAAGACGTGGAACCAATGAAAGACTAGCTCTTGGTGTTGGGACAGGCACAGGTCACTCTATTTTCCCATCAGGAAGAAGAATTAACCACAGGCTCAGCCTGCCCCCCAGAACCAGAACAGGGCCTGAAGCCATCCTGCGCTTTTGCGGCCAGCTCCCTAAAAAGCGAGTTGTAAAATGGAGGTTCAGGGCACTGCAATTCACAAACCTGCAGACTTATAAATGATAACTCTCATCCACAAATATATTGAGGGAAGGCAAAGAAGAGGATTTGAAATCAAGGCAGAATTGCAGGAAACAGATTTCAGGAGGTAGATTCGAATCGCCTTTAAAGCACATGAAAAGCGGCAAAACGTTGACAATGATGCCCTTGGCCAAAAAGGGCGTATGCGTTTTTTCCTGAATATATTCAAGAAAAAACGCATACGCCGTTTTTGGCCAACCAAGCAACCTGGAAAGGCAAATCAGCACTACAAAGATGTCTCGCTTCCCATCGGTCAAAAGGGCCATGCTGAAAAAAGTGTCAAAACCAGAAATGCAGGACAGGCCATGGACAAATGGGAGCCTTGCTACACTGATGGGCGGGATGTAAATTGTCAACAGCCACTCTGGAGAAGTGCACGGTGAGTCCTGAAACGTCTAAAAAGCAAAGCTTAGAGAGCATAGGGCACTTCCACTCATGGGGTTATAAATTGGGAAAATTAAAAATCAGCAAGACACAAGCACCCCAAAGTTTAGGGCTGCTCTGTTGACAAGGACCTCCACTTCATTCCACCTTCAATATCGCAGGAAAGAGAAAAATGGATAAAGAAGTTGTGGTCCTTATGTACAATGGAATATCACTCAGCCGTGAAATCAATGTCATAAGGCTAGTAGCAGCATGATGAGTGGATTTAGGTACGACGACTCTAAGTGAAATAAGTCACACAGAAAAGGACACTTCTCATAAGGTATCACTTATAGAGGGAATGTAAAAACCGTTACACTTGAACTGAATTACCAAACAGAACAGAGTCACACATGCAGAAAACACACTATGGCTGCTTAACGGGAAAGGTGAGGTGGGGTGATACATAAAACAAGGGTTTCAAATTAGCTCAGATACCGTTCCATAAACCCAATATGTAATAGACAAGACCTACTCCTTGCTCAGAGAACTGGACTCAACACGCCCTATTCACCGCACAAGAATATATCTGAGTAGTAATAATCTTAAAACCTATGTATTGATATCTCTCTGTTAGTGTGTCAAGTGGGTGTAAAGCGGCATAAACACAGCAGTGAAAAGCAGCTAAACCCCATTATAAAAATAAATTACTTTGAAAAACCCATGAAACAAAGACAGTGAAAGAGAGAGAAATTCTTACGCAATGCGTTCAGGGGCTGTGATGCAACCTGGATTGACCATATCTAGACCCACAGCTGGATGAGACATAAGGGTGGACACTGTTGCGGCTGAGAGGTTTGGTGAGGTTGGGTGAGCAAACGCAGACCCTTTAAAGTAATACTGCGTGGTACCCATCGCATGGGTCCCAAATCTCCAGGTTCAAGGTCATCTTCCTACATCGAAAACATGCATGAGGTACCCAGAAGATGGTACACTGTGTGATGGCGAAAGGTTTCTAAAACGCACCTCATTTCTCATCTGCTTGTGCCCGGGTTCGCCATTCCAGCCACTTTACTAGCAATCTCCCTCCTTGGAGCATCAGCACCTTTAACCTCCTGTTCCGTACAGGTTGCAATTTGTCCTGAGGATGAACGGGAAGACGTGGAACCAATGAGAGACTAGCTCTTGGTGTTGGGACAGGCACAGGTCACTCTATTTTCCCATCAGGAAGAAGAATTAACCACAGGCTCAGCCTGCCCCCCGGAACCAGAACAGGGCCTGAAGCCATCCTGCGCTTTTGCGGCCAGCTCCCTAAAAAGCGAGTTGTAAAATGGAGGTTCAGGGCACTGCAATTCACAAACCTGCAGAGTTATAAATGATAACTCTCGTCCACAAATATATTGAGGGAAGGCAAAGAAGAGGATTTGAAATCAAGGCAAATTGCAGGAAACAGATTTCAGGAGGTAGATTCGAATCGCCTTTAAAGCACATGAAAAGCGGCAAAACGTTGACAATGATGCCCTTGGCCAAAAAGGGCGTATGCGTTTTTTCCTGAATATATTCAGGAAAAAACGCATACGCCCTTTTTGGCCAACCAAGCAACCTGGAAAGGCAAATCAGCGCTACAAAGATGTCTCGCTTCCCATCGGTCAAAAGGGCCATGCTGAAAAAAGTGTCAAAACCAGAAATGCAGGACAGGCCATGGAGAAATGGGAGCCTTGCTACACTGATGGGCGGGATGTAAATTGTCAACAGCCACTCTGGAGAAGTGTACGGTGAGTCCTGAAACGTCTAAAAAGCAAAGCTTAGAGAGCATAGGGCACTTCCACTCATGAGGGTATAAATTGGGAAAATGAAAAATCAGCAAGACACAAGCACCCCAAAGTTTAGGGCTGCTCTGTTGACAAGGACCTCCACTTCATTCCACCTTCAATATCGCAGGAAAGAGAAAAATGGATAAAGAAGTTGTGGTCCTTATGTACAATGGAATATCACTCAGCCATGAAATCAATGTCATAAGGCTAGTAGCAGCATGATGAGTGGATTTAGGTACGACGATTCTAAGTGAAATAAGTCACACAGAAAAGGACACTTCTCATAAGGTATCACTGATAGAGGGAATGTAAAAACCGTTACACTTGAACTGAATTACAAAACAGAACAGAGTCACACATGCAGAAAACACACTATGGCTGCTTAACGGGAAAGGTGAGGTGGGGTGGTACATAAAACAAGGGTTTCAAATTAGCTCAGATACCGTTCCATAAAACCAATATGTAATAGACAAGACCTACTCCTTGCTCAGAGAACTGGACTCAACACGCCCTATTCACCGCACAAGAATATATCTGACTAGTAATAATCTTAAAACCTATGTATTGATATCTCTCTGTTAGTGTGTCAAGTGGGTGTAAAGCGGCATAAACACAGCAGTGAAAAGCAGCTAAACCCCATTATAAAAATAAATTACTTTGAAAAACCCATGAAACAAAGACAGTGAAAGAGAGAGAAATTCTTACACAATGCGTTCAGGGGCTGTGATGCAACCTGGATTGACCATATCTAGACCCACAGCTGGATGAGACATAAGGGTGGACACTCTTGGGGCTGAGAGGTTTGGTGAGGTTGGGTGAGCAAATGCAGACCCTTTAAAGTAATACTGCATGGTACCCATCGCATGGGTCACAAATCTCCAGGTTCAAGGGCATCTTCCTACATCGAAAACATGCATGAGAAACCCAGAAGATGGTACACCGTGTGATGGGGAAAGGTTTCTAAAACGCACCTCATTTCTCATCTCCTTGTGCCCGGGTTCGCTATTCCAGCCGCTTTACTAGCAATCTCCCTACTTGGAGCATCAGCACCTTTAACCTCCTGTTCCGTACAGGTTGCAATTTGTACTGAGGATGAACGGGAAGACGTGGAACCAATGAGAGACTAGCTCTTGGTGATGGGACAGGCACAGGTCACTCTATTTTCCCATCAGGAAGAAGAATTAACCACAGGCTCAGCCTGCCACCCGGAACCAGAACAGGGCCTGAAGCCATCCTGCGCTATTGCGGCCAGCTCCCTAAAAATCGAGTTGTAAAATGGAGGTTCAGGGCACTGCAATTCACAAACCTGCAGACTTATAAATGATAACTCTCGTCCACAAATATATTGAGGGAAGGCAAAGAAGAGGATTTGAAATCAAGGCAGAATTGCAGGAAACAGATTTCAGGAGGTAGATTCGAATCGCCTTTAAAGCACATGAAAAGCGGCAAAACGTTGACAATGATGCCCTTGGCCAAAAAGGGCGTATGCGTTTTTTCCTGAATATATTCAGGAAAAAACGCATACGCCCTTTTTGGCCAACCAAGCAACCTGGAAAGGCAAATCAGCGCTACAAAGATGTCTCGCTTCCCATCGGTTAAAAAGGCCATGCTGAAAAAAGTGTCAAAACCAGAAATGCAGGACAGGCCATGGAGAAATGGGAGCCTTGCTACACTGATGGGCGGGATGTAAATTGCCAACAGCCACTCTGGAGAAGCGTACGGTGAGTCCTGAAACATCTAAAAAACAAAGCTTAGAGAGCATATGGCACTTCCACTCATGGGGTTATAAATTGGGAAAATTAAAAATCAGCAAGACACAAGCACCCCAAAGTTTAGGGCTGCTCTGTTGACAAGGACCTCCACTTCATTCCACCTTCAATATCCCAGGAAAGAGAAAAATGGATAAAGAAGTTGTGGTCCTTATGTACAATGGAATATCACTCAGCCATGAAATCAATTTCATAAGGCTAGTAGCAGCATGATGAGTGGATTTAGGTACGACGATTCTAAGTGAAATAAGTCACACAGAAAAGGACACTTCTCATAAGGTATCACTGATAGAGGGAATGTCAAAACCGTTACACTTGAACTGAATTACAAAACAGAACAGAGTCACACATGCAGAAAACACACTATGGCTGCTTAACGGGAAAGGTGAGGTGGGGTGATACATAAAACAAGGGTTTCAAATTAGCTCAGATACCGTTCCATAAACCCAATATGTAATAGACAAGACCTACTCCTTGCTCAGAGAACTGGACTCAACACGCCCTATTCACCGCACAAGAATATATCTGACTAGTAATAATCTTAAAACCTATGTATTGATATCTCTCTGTTAGTGTGTCAAGTGGGTAAAAAGCGGCATAAACACAGCAGTGAAAAGCAGCTAAACCCCATTATAAAAATAAATTACTTTGAAAAACCCATGAAACAAAGACAGTGAAAGAGAGAGAAATTCTTACACAATGCGTTCAGGGGCTGTGATGCAACCTGGATTGACCATATCTAGACCCACAGCTGGATGAGACATAAGGGTGGACACTGTTGCGGCTGAGAGGTTTGGTGAGGTTGGGTGAGCAAACGCAGACCCTTTAAAGTAATACTGCGTGGTACCCATCGCATGGGTCCCAAATCTCCAGGTTGAAGGGCATCTTCCTACATCGTAAACATGCATGAGATACCCAGAAGATGGTACACCGTGTGATGGGGAAAGGTTTCTAAAACGCACCTCATTTCTCATCTGCCTGTGCCCGGGTTTGCCATTCCAGCCACTTTACTAGCAATCTCCCTCCTTGGAGCATCATCACCTTTAACCTCCTGTTCCGTACAGGTTGCAATTTGTCCTGAGGGTGAACGGGAAGACGTGGAAACAATGAGAGACTAGCTCTTGGTGTTGGGACAGGCACAGGTCACTCTATTTTCCCATCAGGAAGAAGAATTAACCACAGGCTCAGCCTGCCCACTGGAACCAGAACAGGGCCTGAAGCCATCCTGTGCTTTTGCGGCCAGCTCCCAAAAAAGCGAGTTGTAAAATGGAGGTTCAGGGCACTGCAATTCACAAACCTGCAGAGTTATAAATGATAACTCTCATCCACAAATATATTGAGGGAAGGCAAAGAAGAGGATTTGAAATCAAGGCAGAATTGCAGGAAACAGATTTCAGGAGGTAGATTCGAATCGCCTTTAAAGCACATGAAAAGCGGCAAAACGTTGACAATGATGCCCTTGGCCAAAAAGGGCGTATGCGTTTTTTCCTGAATATATTCAGGAAAAAACGCATACGCCCTTTTTGGCCAACCAAGCAACCTGGAAAGGCAAATCAGCGCTACAAAGATGTCTCGCTTCCCATCGGTCAAAAGGGCCATGCTGAAAAAAGTGTCAAAACCAGAAATGCAGGACAGGCCATGGAGAAATGGGAGCCTTGCTACACTGATGGGCGGGATGTAAATTGTCAACAGCCACTCTGGAGAAGTGTACGGTGAGTCCTGAAACGTCTAAAAAGCAAAGCTTAGAGAGCATAGGGCACTTCCACTCATGGGGGTATAAATTGGGAAAATTAAAAATCAGCAAGACACAAGCACCCCAAAGTTTAGGGCTGCTCTGTTGACAAGGACCTCCACTTCATTCCACCTTCAATATCGCAGGAAAGAGAAAAATGGATAAAGAAGTTGTGGTCCTTATGTACAATGGAATATCACTCAGCCGTGAAATCAATGTCATAAGGCTAGTAGCAGCATGATGAGTGGATTTAGGTACGACGACTCTAAGTGAAATAAGTCACACAGAAAAGGACACTTCTCATAAGGTATCACTTATAGAGGGAATGTAAAAACCGTTACACTTGAACTGAATTACAAAACAGAACAGAGTCACACATGCAGAAAACACACTATGGCTGCTTAACGGGAAAGGTGAGGTGGGGTGATACATAAAACAAGGGTATCAAATTAGCTCAGATACCGTTCCATAAACCCAATATGTAATAGACAAGACCTACTCCTTGCTCAGAGAACTGGACTCAACACGCCCTATTCACCGCACAAGAATATATCTGACTAGTAATAATCTTAAAACCTATGTATTGATATCTCTCTGTTAGTGTGTCAAGTGGGTGTAAAGCGGCATAAACACAGCAGTGAAAAGCAGCTAAACCCCATTATAAAAATAAATTACTTTGAAAAACCCATGAAACAAAGACAGTGAAAGAGAGAGAAATTCTTACACAATGCGTTCAGGGGCTGTGATGCAACCTGGATTGACCATATCTAGACCCACAGCTGGATGAGACATAAGGGTGGACACTGTTGCGGCTGAGAGGTTTGGTGAGGTTGGGTGAGCAAACGCAGACCCTTTAAAGTAATACTGTGTGGTACCCATCGCATGGGTCCCAAATCTCCAGGTTCAAGGTCATCTTCCTACATCGAAAACATGCATGAGATACCCAGAAGATGGTACACCGTGTGATGGGGAAAGGTTTCTAAAACGCACCTCATTTCTCATCTGCTTGTGCCCGGGTTCGCCATTCCAGCCACTTTACTAGCAATCTCCCTCCTTGGAGCATCAGCACCTTTAACCTCCTGTTCCGTACAGGTTGCAATTTGTACTGAGGATGAACGGGAAGACGTGGAACCAACGAGAGACTATCTCTTGGTGTTGGGACAGGCACAGGTCACTCTATTTTCCCATCAGGAAGAAGAATTAACCACAGGCTCAGCCTGCCCCCCGGAACCAGAACAGGGCCTGAAGCCATCCTGCGCTTTTGCGGCCAGCTCCCTAAAAAGCGAGTTGTAAAATGGAGGTTCAGGGCACTGCAATTCACAAACCTGCAGAGTTATAAATGATAACTCTCATCCACAAATATATTGAGGGAAGGCAAAGAAGAGGATTTGAAATCAAGGCAGAATTGCAGGAAACAGATTTCAGGAGGTAGATTCGAATCGCCTTTAAAGCACATGAAAAGCGGCAAAACGTTGACAATGATGCCCTTGGCCAAAAAGGGCGTATGCGTTTTTTCCTGAATATATTCAAGAAAAAACGCATACGCCGTTTTTGGCCAACCAAGCAACCTGGAAAGGCAAATCAGCACTACAAAGATGTCTCGCTTCCCATCGGTCAAAAGGGCCATGCTGAAAAAAGTGTCAAAACCAGAAATGCAGGACAGGCCATGGAGAAATGGGAGCCTTGCTACACTGATGGGCGGGATGTAAATTGTCAACAGCCACTCTGGAGAAGTGCACGGTGAGTCCTGAAACGTCTAAAAAGCAAAGCTTAGAGAGCATAGGGCACTTCCACTCATGGGGTTATAAATTGGGAAAATTAAAAATCAGCAAGACACAAGCACCCCAAAGTTTAGGACTGCTCTGTTGACAAGGACCTCCACTTCATTCCACCTTCAATATCGCAGGAAAGAGAAAAATGGATAAAGAAGTTGTGGTCCTTATGTACAATGGAATATCACTCAGCCGTGAAATCAATGTCATAAGGCTAGTAGCAGCATGATGAGTGGATTTAGGTACGACGACTCTAAGTGAAATAAGTCACACAGAAAAGGACACTTCTCATAAGGTATCACTTATAGAGGGAATGTAAAAACCGTTACACTTGAACTGAATTACCAAACAGAACAGAGTCACACATGCAGAAAACACACTATGGCTGCTTAACGGGAAAGGTGAGGTGGGGTGATACATAAAACAAGGGTTTCAAATTAGCTCAGATACCGTTCCATAAACCCAATATGTAATAGACAAGACCTACTCCTTGCTCAGAGAACTGGACTCAACACGCCCTATTCACCGCACAAGAATATATCTGAGTAGTAATAATCTTAAAACCTATGTATTGATATCTCTCTGTTAGTGTGTCAAGTGGGTGTAAAGCGGCATAAACACAGCAGTGAAAAGCAGCTAAACCCCATTATAAAAATAAATTACTTTGAAAAACCCATGAAACAAAGACAGTGAAAGAGAGAGAAATTCTTACGCAATGCGTTCAGGGGCTGTGATGCAACCTGGATTGACCATATCTAGACCCACAGCTGGATGAGACATAAGGGTGGACACTGTTGCGGCTGAGAGGTTTGGTGAGGTTGGGTGAGCAAACGCAGACCCTTTAAAGTAATACTGCGTGGTACCCATCGCATGGGTCCCAAATCTCCAGGTTCAAGGGCATCTTCCTAAATCGAAAACATGCATGAGATACCCAGAAGATGGTACACCGTGTGATGGGGAAAGGTTTCTAAAACGCACCTCATTTCTCATCTGCTTGTGCCCGGGTTCGCCATTCCAGCCACTTTACTAGCAATCTCCCTCCTTGGAGCATCAGCACCTTTAACCTCCTGTTCCGTACAGGTTGCAATTTGTACTGAGGATGAACGGGAAGACGTGGAACCAATGAAAGACTAGCTCTTGGTGTTGGGACAGGCACAGGTCACTCTATTTTCCCATCAGGAAGAAGAATTAACCACAGGCTCAGCCTGCCCCCCGGAACCAGAACAGGGCCTGAAGCCATCCTGCGCTTTTGCGGCCAGCTCCCTAAAAAGCGAGTTGTAAAATGGAGGTTCAGGGCACTGCAATTCACAAACCTGCAGAGTTATAAATGATAACTCTCATCCACAAATATATTGAGGGAAGGCAAAGAAGAGGATTTGAAATCAAGGCAGAATTGCAGGAAACAGATTTCAGGAGGTAGATTCGAATCGCCTTTAAAGCACATGAAAAGCGGCAAAACGTTGACAATGATGCCCTTGGCCAAAAAGGGCGTATGCGTTTTTTCCTGAATATATTCAGGAAAAAACGCATACGCCCTTTTTGGCCAACCAAGCAACCTGGAAAGGCAAATCAGCGCTACAAAGATGTCTCGCTTCCCATCGGTCAAAAGGGCCATGCTGAAAAAAGTGTCAAAACCAGAAATGCAGGACAGGCCATGGAGAAATGGGAGCCTTGCTACACTGATGGGCGGGATGTAAATTGTCAACAGCCACTCTGGAGAAGTGTACGGTGAGTCCTGAAACGTCTAAAAAGCAAAGCTTAGAGAGCATAGGGCACTTCCACTCATGGGGGTATAAATTGGGAAAATGAAAAATCAGCAAGACACAAGCACCCCAAAGTTTAGGGCTGCTCTGTTGACAAGGACCTCCACTTCATTCCACCTTCAATATCCCAGGAAAGAGAAAAATGGATAAAGAAGTTGTGGTCCTTATGTACAATGGAATATCACTCAGCCGTGAAATCAATGTCATAAGGCTAGTAGCAGCATGATGAGTGGATTTAGGTACGACGACTCTAAGTGAAATAAGTCACACAGAAAAGGACACTTCTCATAAGGTATCACTGATAGAGGGAATGTAAAAACCGTTACACTTGAACTGAATTACAAAACAGAACAGAGTCACACATGCAGAAAACACACAATGGCTGCTTAACGGGAAAGGTGAGGTGGGGTGATACATAAAACAAGGGTTTCAAATTAGCTCAGATACCGTTCCATAAACCCAATATGTAATAGACAAGACCTACTCCTTGCTCAGAGAACTGGACTCAACACGCCCTATTCACCGCACAAGAATATATCTGACTAGTAATAATCTTAAAACCTATGTATTGATATCTCTCTGTTAGTGTGTCAAGTGGGTGTAAAGCGGCATAAACACAGCAGTGAAAAGCAGCTAAACCCCATTATAAAAATAAATTACTTTGAAACACCCATGAAACAAAGACAGTGAAAGAGAGAGAAATTCTTACACAATGCGTTCAGGGGCTGTGATGCAACCTGGATTGACCATATCTAGACCCACAGCTGGATGAGACATAAGGGTGGACACTGTTGCGGCTGAGAGGTTTGGTGAGGTTGGGTGAGCAAACGCAGACCCTTTAAAGTAATACTGCGTGGTACCCATCGCATGGGTCCCAAATCTCCAGGTTCAAGTCATCTTCCTACATCGAAAACATGCATGAGATACCCAGAAGATGGTACACCGTGTGATGGCGAAAGGTTTCTAAAACGCACCTCATTTCTCATCTGCTTGTGCCCGGGTTCGCCATTCCAGCCACTTTACTAGCAATCTCCCTCCTTGGAGCATCAGCACCTTTAACCTCCTGTTCCGTACAGGTTGCAATTTGTCCTGAGGATGAACGGGAAGACGTGGAACCAATGAGAGACTAGCTCTTGGTGTTGGGACAGGCACAGGTCACTCTATTTTCCCATCAGGAAGAAGAATTAACCACAGGCTCAGCCTGCCCCCCGGAACCAGAACAGGGCCTGAAGCCATCCTGCGCTTTTGCGGCCAGCTCCCTAAAAAGCGAGTTGTAAAATGGAGGTTCAGGGCACTGCAATTCACAAACCTGCAGAGTTATAAATGATAACTCTCGTCCACAAATATATTGAGGGAAGGCAAAGAAGAGGATTTGAAATCAAGGCAAATTGCAGGAAACAGATTTCAGGAGGTAGATTCGAATCGCCTTTAAAGCACATGAAAAGCGGCAAAACGTTGACAATGATGCCCTTGGCCAAAAAGGGCGTATGCGTTTTTTCCTGAATATATTCAGGAAAAAACGCATACGCCCTTTTTGGCCAACCAAGCAACCTGGAAAGGCAAATCAGCGCTACAAAGATGTCTCGCTTCCCATCGGTCAAAAGGGCCATGCTGAAAAAAGTGTCAAAACCAGAAATGCAGGACAGGCCATGGAGAAATGGGAGCCTTGCTACACTGATGGGCGGGATGTAAATTGTCAACAGCCACTCTGGAGAAGTGTACGGTGAGTCCTGAAACGTCTAAAAAGCAAAGCTTAGAGAGCATAGGGCACTTCCACTCATGAGGGTATAAATTGGGAAAATGAAAAATCAGCAAGACACAAGCACCCCAAAGTTTAGGGCTGCTCTGTTGACAAGGACCTCCACTTCATTCCACCTTCAATATCGCAGGAAAGAGAAAAATGGATAAAGAAGTTGTGGTCCTTATGTACAATGGAATATCACTCAGCCATGAAATCAATGTCATAAGGCTAGTAGCAGCATGATGAGTGGATTTAGGTACGACGATTCTAAGTGAAATAAGTCACACAGAAAAGGACACTTCTCATAAGGTATCACTGATAGAGGGAATGTAAAAACCGTTACACTTGAACTGAATTACAAAACAGAACAGAGTCACACATGCAGAAAACACACTATGGCTGCTTAACGGGAAAGGTGAGGTGGGGTGGTACATAAAACAAGGGTTTCAAATTAGCTCAGATACCGTTCCATAAAACCAATATGTAATAGACAAGACCTACTCCTTGCTCAGAGAACTGGACTCAACACGCCCTATTCACCGCACAAGAATATATCTGACTAGTAATAATCTTAAAACCTATGTATTGATATCTCTCTGTTAGTGTGTCAAGTGGGTGTAAAGCGGCATAAACACAGCAGTGAAAAGCAGCTAAACCCCATTATAAAAATAAATTACTTTGAAAAACCCATGAAACAAAGACAGTGAAAGAGAGAGAAATTCTTACACAATGCGTTCAGGGGCTGTGATGCAACCTGGATTGACCATATCTAGACCCACAGCTGGATGAGACATAAGGGTGGACACTCTTGGGGCTGAGAGGTTTGGTGAGGTTGGGTGAGCAAATGCAGACCCTTTAAAGTAATACTGCATGGTACCCATCGCATGGGTCACAAATCTCCAGGTTCAAGGGCATCTTCCTACATCGAAAACATGCATGAGAAACCCAGAAGATGGTACACCGTGTGATGGGGAAAGGTTTCTAAAACGCACCTCATTTCTCATCTCCTTGTGCCCGGGTTCGCTATTCCAGCCGCTTTACTAGCAATCTCCCTACTTGGAGCATCAGCACCTTTAACCTCCTGTTCCGTACAGGTTGCAATTTGTACTGAGGATGAACGGGAAGACGTGGAACCAATGAGAGACTAGCTCTTGGTGATGGGACAGGCACAGGTCACTCTATTTTCCCATCAGGAAGAAGAATTAACCACAGGCTCAGCCTGCCACCCGGAACCAGAACAGGGCCTGAAGCCATCCTGCGCTATTGCGGCCAGCTCCCTAAAAATCGAGTTGTAAAATGGAGGTTCAGGGCACTGCAATTCACAAACCTGCAGACTTATAAATGATAACTCTCGTCCACAAATATATTGAGGGAAGGCAAAGAAGAGGATTTGAAATCAAGGCAGAATTGCAGGAAACAGATTTCAGGAGGTAGATTCGAATCGCCTTTAAAGCACATGAAAAGCGGCAAAACGTTGACAATGATGCCCTTGGCCAAAAAGGGCGTATGCGTTTTTTCCTGAATATATTCAGGAAAAAACGCATACGCCCTTTTTGGCCAACCAAGCAACCTGGAAAGGCAAATCAGCGCTACAAAGATGTCTCGCTTCCCATCGGTTAAAAAGGCCATGCTGAAAAAAGTGTCAAAACCAGAAATGCAGGACAGGCCATGGAGAAATGGGAGCCTTGCTACACTGATGGGCGGGATGTAAATTGCCAACAGCCACTCTGGAGAAGCGTACGGTGAGTCCTGAAACATCTAAAAAACAAAGCTTAGAGAGCATATGGCACTTCCACTCATGGGGTTATAAATTGGGAAAATTAAAAATCAGCAAGACACAAGCACCCCAAAGTTTAGGGCTGCTCTGTTGACAAGGACCTCCACTTCATTCCACCTTCAATATCCCAGGAAAGAGAAAAATGGATAAAGAAGTTGTGGTCCTTATGTACAATGGAATATCACTCAGCCATGAAATCAATTTCATAAGGCTAGTAGCAGCATGATGAGTGGATTTAGGTACGACGATTCTAAGTGAAATAAGTCACACAGAAAAGGACACTTCTCATAAGGTATCACTGATAGAGGGAATGTAAAAACCGTTACACTTGAACTGAATTACAAAACAGAACAGAGTCACACATGCAGAAAACACACTATGGCTGCTTAACGGGAAAGGTGAGGTGGGGTGATACATAAAACAAGGGTTTCAAATTAGCTCAGATACCGTTCCATAAACCCAATATGTAATAGACAAGACCTACTCCTTGCTCAGAGAACTGGACTCAACACGCCCTATTCACCGCACAAGAATATATCTGACTAGTAATAATCTTAAAACCTATGTATTGATATCTCTCTGTTAGTGTGTCAAGTGGGTAAAAAGCGGCATAAACACAGCAGTGAAAAGCAGCTAAACCCCATTATAAAAATAAATTACTTTGAAAAACCCATGAAACAAAGACAGTGAAAGAGAGAGAAATTCTTACACAATGCGTTCAGGGGCTGTGATGCAACCTGGATTGACCATATCTAGACCCACAGCTGGATGAGACATAAGGGTGGACACTGTTGCGGCTGAGAGGTTTGGTGAGGTTGGGTGAGCAAACGCAGACCCTTTAAAGTAATACTGCGTGGTACCCATCGCATGGGTCCCAAATCTCCAGGTTGAAGGGCATCTTCCTACATCGTAAACATGCATGAGATACCCAGAAGATGGTACACCGTGTGATGGGGAAAGGTTTCTAAAACGCACCTCATTTCTCATCTGCCTGTGCCCGGGTTTGCCATTCCAGCCACTTTACTAGCAATCTCCCTCCTTGGAGCATCATCACCTTTAACCTCCTGTTCCGTACAGGTTGCAATTTGTCCTGAGGGTGAACGGGAAGACGTGGAAACAATGAGAGACTAGCTCTTGGTGTTGGGACAGGCACAGGTCACTCTATTTTCCCATCAGGAAGAAGAATTAACCACAGGCTCAGCCTGCCCACTGGAACCAGAACAGGGCCTGAAGCCATCCTGTGCTTTTGCGGCCAGCTCCCAAAAAAGCGAGTTGTAAAATGGAGGTTCAGGGCACTGCAATTCACAAACCTGCAGAGTTATAAATGATAACTCTCATCCACAAATATATTGAGGGAAGGCAAAGAAGAGGATTTGAAATCAAGGCAGAATTGCAGGAAACAGATTTCAGGAGGTAGATTCGAATCGCCTTTAAAGCACATGAAAAGCGGCAAAACGTTGACAATGATGCCCTTGGCCAAAAAGGGCGTATGCGTTTTTTCCTGAATATATTCAGGAAAAAACGCATACGCCCTTTTTGGCCAACCAAGCAACCTGGAAAGGCAAATCAGCGCTACAAAGATGTCTCGCTTCCCATCGGTCAAAAGGGCCATGCTGAAAAAAGTGTCAAAACCAGAAATGCAGGACAGGCCATGGAGAAATGGGAGCCTTGCTACACTGATGGGCGGGATGTAAATTGTCAACAGCCACTCTGGAGAAGTGTACGGTGAGTCCTGAAACGTCTAAAAAGCAAAGCTTAGAGAGCATAGGGCACTTCCACTCATGGGGGTATAAATTGGGAAAATTAAAAATCAGCAAGACACAAGCACCCCAAAGTTTAGGGCTGCTCTGTTGACAAGGACCTCCACTTCATTCCACCTTCAATATCGCAGGAAAGAGAAAAATGGATAAAGAAGTTGTGGTCCTTATGTACAATGGAATATCACTCAGCCGTGAAATCAATGTCATAAGGCTAGTAGCAGCATGATGAGTGGATTTAGGTACGACGACTCTAAGTGAAATAAGTCACACAGAAAAGGACACTTCTCATAAGGTATCACTTATAGAGGGAATGTAAAAACCGTTACACTTGAACTGAATTACAAAACAGAACAGAGTCACACATGCAGAAAACACACTATGGCTGCTTAACGGGAAAGGTGAGGTGGGGTGATACATAAAACAAGGGTTTCAAATTAGCTCAGATACCGTTCCATAAACCCAATATGTAATAGACAAGACCTACTCCTTGCTCAGAGAACTGGACTCAACACGCCCTATTCACCGCACAAGAATATATCTGACTAGTAATAATCTTAAAACCTATGTATTGATATCTCTCTGTTAGTGTGTCAAGTGGGTGTAAAGCGGCATAAACACAGCAGTGAAAAGCAGCTAAACCCCATTATAAAAATAAATTACTTTGAAAAACCCATGAAACAAAGACAGTGAAAGAGAGAGAAATTCTTACACAATGCGTTCAGGGGCTGTGATGCAACCTGGATTGACCATATCTAGACCCACAGCTGGATGAGACATAAGGGTGGACACTGTTGCGGCTGAGAGGTTTGGTGAGGTTGGGTGAGCAAACGCAGACCCTTTAAAGTAATACTGTGTGGTACCCATCGCATGGGTCCCAAATCTCCAGGTTCAAGGTCATCTTCCTACATCGAAAACATGCATGAGATACCCAGAAGATGGTACACCGTGTGATGGGGAAAGGTTTCTAAAACGCACCTCATTTCTCATCTGCTTGTGCCCGGGTTCGCCATTCCAGCCACTTTACTAGCAATCTCCCTCCTTGGAGCATCAGCACCTTTAACCTCCTGTTCCGTACAGGTTGCAATTTGTACTGAGGATGAACGGGAAGACGTGGAACCAACGAGAGACTATCTCTTGGTGTTGGGACAGGCACAGGTCACTCTATTTTCCCATCAGGAAGAAGAATTAACCACAGGCTCAGCCTGCCCCCCGGAACCAGAACAGGGCCTGAAGCCATCCTGCGCTTTTGCGGCCAGCTCCCTAAAAAGCGAGTTGTAAAATGGAGGTTCAGGGCACTGCAATTCACAAACCTGCAGAGTTATAAATGATAACTCTCATCCACAAATATATTGAGGGAAGGCAAAGAAGAGGATTTGAAATCAAGGCAGAATTGCAGGAAACAGATTTCAGGAGGTAGATTCGAATCGCCTTTAAAGCACATGAAAAGCGGCAAAACGTTGACAATGATGCCCTTGGCCAAAAAGGGCGTATGCGTTTTTTCCTGAATATATTCAAGAAAAAACGCATACGCCGTTTTTGGCCAACCAAGCAACCTGGAAAGGCAAATCAGCACTACAAAGATGTCTCGCTTCCCATCGGTCAAAAGGGCCATGCTGAAAAAAGTGTCAAAACCAGAAATGCAGGACAGGCCATGGAGAAATGGGAGCCTTGCTACACTGATGGGCGGGATGTAAATTGTCAACAGCCACTCTGGAGAAGTGCACGGTGAGTCCTGAAACGTCTAAAAAGCAAAGCTTAGAGAGCATAGGGCACTTCCACTCATGGGGTTATAAATTGGGAAAATTAAAAATCAGCAAGACACAAGCACCCCAAAGTTTAGGACTGCTCTGTTGACAAGGACCTCCACTTCATTCCACCTTCAATATCGCAGGAAAGAGAAAAATGGATAAAGAAGTTGTGGTCCTTATGTACAATGGAATATCACTCAGCCGTGAAATCAATGTCATAAGGCTAGTAGCAGCATGATGAGTGGATTTAGGTACGACGACTCTAAGTGAAATAAGTCACACAGAAAAGGACACTTCTCATAAGGTATCACTTATAGAGGGAATGTAAAAACCGTTACACTTGAACTGAATTACCAAACAGAACAGAGTCACACATGCAGAAAACACACTATGGCTGCTTAACGGGAAAGGTGAGGTGGGGTGATACATAAAACAAGGGTTTCAAATTAGCTCAGATACCGTTCCATAAACCCAATATGTAATAGACAAGACCTACTCCTTGCTCAGAGAACTGGACTCAACACGCCCTATTCACCGCACAAGAATATATCTGAGTAGTAATAATCTTAAAACCTATGTATTGATATCTCTCTGTTAGTGTGTCAAGTGGGTGTAAAGCGGCATAAACACAGCAGTGAAAAGCAGCTAAACCCCATTATAAAAATAAATTACTTTGAAAAACCCATGAAACAAAGACAGTGAAAGAGAGAGAAATTCTTACGCAATGCGTTCAGGGGCTGTGATGCAACCTGGATTGACCATATCTAGACCCACAGCTGGATGAGACATAAGGGTGGACACTGTTGCGGCTGAGAGGTTTGGTGAGGTTGGGTGAGCAAACGCAGACCCTTTAAAGTAATACTGCGTGGTACCCATCGCATGGGTCCCAAATCTCCAGGTTCAAGGGCATCTTCCTAAATCGAAAACATGCATGAGATACCCAGAAGATGGTACACCGTGTGATGGGGAAAGGTTTCTAAAACGCACCTCATTTCTCATCTGCTTGTGCCCGGGTTCGCCATTCCAGCCACTTTACTAGCAATCTCCCTCCTTGGAGCATCAGCACCTTTAACCTCCTGTTCCGTACAGGTTGCAATTTGTACTGAGGATGAACGGGAAGACGTGGAACCAATGAAAGACTAGCTCTTGGTGTTGGGACAGGCACAGGTCACTCTATTTTCCCATCAGGAAGAAGAATTAACCACAGGCTCAGCCTGCCCCCCGGAACCAGAACAGGGCCTGAAGCCATCCTGCGCTTTTGCGGCCAGCTCCCTAAAAAGCGAGTTGTAAAATGGAGGTTCAGGGCACTGCAATTCACAAACCTGCAGAGTTATAAATGATAACTCTCATCCACAAATATATTGAGGGAAGGCAAAGAAGAGGATTTGAAATCAAGGCAGAATTGCAGGAAACAGATTTCAGGAGGTAGATTCGAATCGCCTTTAAAGCACATGAAAAGCGGCAAAACGTTGACAATGATGCCCTTGGCCAAAAAGGGCGTATGCGTTTTTTCCTGAATATATTCAGGAAAAAACGCATACGCCCTTTTTGGCCAACCAAGCAACCTGGAAAGGCAAATCAGCGCTACAAAGATGTCTCGCTTCCCATCGGTCAAAAGGGCCATGCTGAAAAAAGTGTCAAAACCAGAAATGCAGGACAGGCCATGGAGAAATGGGAGCCTTGCTACACTGATGGGCGGGATGTAAATTGTCAACAGCCACTCTGGAGAAGTGTACGGTGAGTCCTGAAACGTCTAAAAAGCAAAGCTTAGAGAGCATAGGGCACTTCCACTCATGGGGGTATAAATTGGGAAAATGAAAAATCAGCAAGACACAAGCACCCCAAAGTTTAGGGCTGCTCTGTTGACAAGGACCTCCACTTCATTCCACCTTCAATATCCCAGGAAAGAGAAAAATGGATAAAGAAGTTGTGGTCCTTATGTACAATGGAATATCACTCAGCCGTGAAATCAATGTCATAAGGCTAGTAGCAGCATGATGAGTGGATTTAGGTACGACGACTCTAAGTGAAATAAGTCACACAGAAAAGGACACTTCTCATAAGGTATCACTGATAGAGGGAATGTAAAAACCGTTACACTTGAACTGAATTACAAAACAGAACAGAGTCACACATGCAGAAAACACACAATGGCTGCTTAACGGGAAAGGTGAGGTGGGGTGATACATAAAACAAGGGTTTCAAATTAGCTCAGATACCGTTCCATAAACCCAATATGTAATAGACAAGACCTACTCCTTGCTCAGAGAACTGGACTCAACACGCCCTATTCACCGCACAAGAATATATCTGACTAGTAATAATCTTAAAACCTATGTATTGATATCTCTCTGTTAGTGTGTCAAGTGGGTAAAAAGCGGCATAAACACAGCAGTGAAAAGCAGCTAAACCCCATTATAAAAATAAATTACTTTGAAACACCCATGAAACAAAGACAGTGAAAGAGAGAGAAATTCTTACACAATGCGTTCAGGGGCTGTGATGCAACCTGGATTGACCATATCTAGACCCACAGCTGGATGAGACATAAGGGTGGACACTGTTGCGGCTGAGAGGTTTGGTGAGGTTGGGTGAGCAAACGCAGACCCTTTAAAGTAATACTGCGTGGTACCCATCGCATGGGTCCCAAATCTCCAGGTTCAAGTCATCTTCCTACATCGAAAACATGCATGAGATACCCAGAAGATGGTACACCGTGTGATGGCGAAAGGTTTCTAAAACGCACCTCATTTCTCATCTGCTTGTGCCCGGGTTCGCCATTCCAGCCACTTTACTAGCAATCTCCCTCCTTGGAGCATCAGCACCTTTAACCTCCTGTTCCGTACAGGTTGCAATTTGTCCTGAGGATGAACGGGAAGACGTGGAACCAATGAGAGACTAGCTCTTGGTGTTGGGACAGGCACAGGTCACTCTATTTTCCCATCAGGAAGAAGAATTAACCACAGGCTCAGCCTGCCCCCCGGAACCAGAACAGGGCCTGAAGCCATCCTGCGCTTTTGCGGCCAGCTCCCTAAAAAGCGAGTTGTAAAATGGAGGTTCAGGGCACTGCAATTCACAAACCTGCAGAGTTATAAATGATAACTCTCGTCCACAAATATATTGAGGGAAGGCAAAGAAGAGGATTTGAAATCAAGGCAAATTGCAGGAAACAGATTTCAGGAGGTAGATTCGAATCGCCTTTAAAGCACATGAAAAGCGGCAAAACGTTGACAATGATGCCCTTGGCCAAAAAGGGCGTATGCGTTTTTTCCTGAATATATTCAGGAAAAAACGCATACGCCCTTTTTGGCCAACCAAGCAACCTGGAAAGGCAAATCAGCGCTACAAAGATGTCTCGCTTCCCATCGGTCAAAAGGGCCATGCTGAAAAAAGTGTCAAAACCAGAAATGCAGGACAGGCCATGGAGAAATGGGAGCCTTGCTACACTGATGGGCGGGATGTAAATTGTCAACAGCCACTCTGGAGAAGTGTACGGTGAGTCCTGAAACGTCTAAAAAGCAAAGCTTAGAGAGCATAGGGCACTTCCACTCATGGGGGTATAAATTGGGAAAATTAAAAATCAGCAAGACACAAGCACCCCAAAGTTTAGGGCTGCTCTGTTGACAAGGACCTCCACTTCATTCCACCTTCAATATCGCAGGAAAGAGAAAAATGGATAAAGAAGTTGTGGTCCTTATGTACAATGGAATATCACTCAGCCATGAAATCAATGTCATAAGGCTAGTAGCAGCATGATGAGTGGATTTAGGTACGACGATTCTAAGTGAAATAAGTCACACAGAAAAGGACACTTCTCATAAGGTATCACTGATAGAGGGAATGTAAAAACCGTTACACTTGAACTGAATTACAAAACAGAACAGAGTCACACATGCAGAAAACACACTATGGCTGCTTAACGGGAAAGGTGAGGTGGGGTGGTACATAAAACAAGGGTTTCAAATTAGCTCAGATACCGTTCCATAAAACCAATATGTAATAGACAAGACCTACTCCTTGCTCAGAGAACTGGACTCAACACGCCCTATTCACCGCACAAGAATATATCTGACTAGTAATAATCTTAAAACCTATGTATTGATATCTCTCTGTTAGTGTGTCAAGTGGGTGTAAAGCGGCTTAAACACAGCAGTGAAAAGCAGCTAAACCCCATTATAAAAATAAATTACTTTGAAAAACCCATGAAACAAAGACAGTGAAAGAGAGAGAAATTCTTACACAATGCGTTCAGGGGCTGTGATGCAACCTGGATTGACCATATCTAGACCCACAGCTGGATGAGACATAAGGGTGGACACTCTTGGGGCTGAGAGGTTTGGTGAGGTTGGGTGAGCAAATGCAGACCCTTTAAAGTAATACTGCATGGTACCCATCGCATGGGTCCCAAATCTCCAGGTTCAAGGGCATCTTCCTACATCGAAAACATGCATGAGAAACCCAGAAGATGGTACACCGTGTGATGGGGAAAGGTTTCTAAAACGCACCTCATTTCTCATCTCCTTGTGCCCGGGTTCGCTATTCCAGCCGCTTTACTAGCAATCTCCCTACTTGGAGCATCAGCACCTTTAACCTCCTGTTCCGTACAGGTTGCAATTTGTCCTGAGGATGAACGGGAAGACGTGGAACCAATGAGAGACTAGCTCTTGGTGTTGGGACAGGCACAGGTCACTCTATTTTCCCATCAGGAAGAAGAATTAACCACAGGCTCAGCCTGCCCCCCGGATCAAGAACAGGGCCTGAAGCCATCCTGCGCTTTTGCGGCCATCTCCCAAAAACGCGAGTTGTAAAATGGAGGTTCAGGGCACTGCAATTCACAAACCTGCAGAGTTATAAATGATAACTCTCGTCCACAAATATATTGAGGGAAGGCAAAGAAGAGGATTTGAAATCAAGGCAGAATTGCAGGAAACAGATTTCAGGAGGTAGATTCGAATCGCCTTTAAAGCACATGAAAAGCGGCAAAACGTTGACAATGATGCCCTTGGCCAAAAAGGGCGTATGCGTTTTTTCCTGAATATATTCAGGAAAAAACGCATACGCCCTTTTTGGCCAACCAAGCAACCTGGAAAGGCAAATCAGCGCTACAAAGAAGTCTCGCTTCCCATCGGTTAAAAGGGCCATGCTGAAAAAAGTGTCAAAACCAGAAATGCAGGACAGGCCATGGAGAAATGGGAGCCTTGCTACACTGATGGGCGGGATGTAAATTGCCAACAGCCACTCTGGAGAAGAGTACGGTGTGTCCTGAAACATCTAAAAAACACAGCTTAGAGAGCATAGGGCACTTCCACTCATGGGGGTATAAATTGGGAAAATGAAAAATCAGCAAGACACAAGCACCCCAAAGTTTAGGGCTGCTCTGTTGACAAGGACCTCCACTTCATTCCACCTTCAATATCCCAGGAAAGAGAAAAA
This sequence comes from Balaenoptera borealis, assembly GCF_965194805.1. Classification (NCBI taxonomy): domain Eukaryota; kingdom Metazoa; phylum Chordata; class Mammalia; order Artiodactyla; family Balaenopteridae; genus Balaenoptera; species Balaenoptera borealis. Next base: position 330,530 of record NW_028123793.1, read on the forward strand.
TGGATAAAGAAGTTGTGGTCCTTATGTACAATGGAATATCACTCAGCCGTGAAATCAATGTCATAAGGCTAGTAGCAGCATGATGAGTGGATTTAGGTATGACGACTCTAAGTGAAATAAGTCACACAGAAAAGGACACTTCTCAAAAGGTATCACTGATAGAGGGAATATAAAAACCGTTACACTTGAACTGAATTACAAAACAGAACAGAGTCACACATGCAGAAAACACACTATGGCTGCTTAACGGGAAAGGTGAGGTGGGGTGATACATAAAACAAGGGTTTCAAATTAGCTCAGATACCGTTCCATAAACCCAATATGTAATAGACAAGACCTACTCCTTGCTCAGAGAACTGGACTCAACACGCCCTATTCACCGCACAAGAATATATCTGACTAGTAATAATCTTAAAACCTATGTATTGATATCTCTCTGTTAGTGTGTCAAGTGGGTAAAAAGCGGCATAAACACAGCAGTGAAAAGCAGCTAAACCCCATTATAAAAATAAATTACTTTGAAAAACCCATGAAACAAAGACAGTGAAAGAGAGAGAAATTCTTACACAATGCGTTCAGGGGCTGTGATGCAACCTGGATTGACCATATCTAGACCCACAGCTGGATGAGACATAAGGGTGGACACTGTTGCGGCTGAGAGGTTTGGTGAGGTTGGGTGAGCAAACGCAGACCCTTTAAAGTAATACTGCGTGGTACCCATCGCATGGGTCCCAAATCTCCAGGTTCAAGGGCATCTTCCTACATCGAAAACATGCATGAGAAACCCAGAAGATGGTACACCGTGTGATGTGGAAACGTTTCTAAAACGCACCTCATTTCTCATCTCCTTGTGCCCGGGTTCGCTATTCCAGCCACTTTACTAGCAATCTCCCTACTTGGAGCATCAGCACCTTTAACCTCCTGTTCCGTACAGGTTGCAATTTGTCCTGAGGATGAACGGGAAGACGTGGAACCAATGAGAGACTAGCTCTTGGTGTTGGGACAGGCACAGGTCACTCTATTTTCCCATCAGGAAGAAGAATTAACCACAGGCTCAGCCTGCCCACCGGAAACAGAACAGGGCCTGAAGCCATCCTGTGCTTTTGTGGCCAGCTCCCTAAAAAGCGAGTTGTAAATGGAGGTTCAGGGCACTGCAATTCACAAACCTGCAGAGTTATAAATGATAACTCTCGTCCACAAATATATTGAGGGAAGGCAAAGAAGAGGATTTGAAATCAAGGCAGAATTGCAGGAAACAGATTTCAGGAGGTAGATTCGAATCGCCTTTAAAGCACATGAAAAGCGGCAAAACGTTGACAATGATGCCCTTGGCCAAAAAGGGCGTATGCGTTTTTTCCTGAATATATTCAGGAAAAAACGCATACGCCCTTTTTGGCCAACCAAGCAACCTGGAAAGGCAAATCAGCGCTACAAAGAAGTCTCGCTTCCCATCGGTTAAAAAGGCCATGCTGAAAAAAGTGTCAAAACCAGAAATGCAGGACAGGCCATGGAGAAATGGGAGCCTTGGTACACTGATGGGCGGGATGTAAATTGCCAACAGCCACTCTGGAGGAGAGTACGGTGTGTCCTGAAACATCTAAAAAACACAGCTTAGAGAGCATAGGGCACTTCCACTCATGGGGGTATAAATTGGGAAAATTAAAAATCAGCAAGACACAAGCACCCCAAAGTTTAGGACTGCTCTGTTGACAAGGACCTCCACTTCATTCCACCTTCAATATCCCAGGAAAGAGAAAAATGGATAAAGAAGTTGTGGTCCTTATGTACACTGGAATATCACTCAGCCATGAAATCAATGTCATAAGGCTAGTAGCAGCATGACGAGTGGATTTAGGTACGACGATTCTAAGTGAAATAAGTCACACAGAAAAGGACACTTCTCATAAAGTATCACTGATAGAGGGAATGTAAAAACCGTTACACTTGAACTGAATTACAAAACAGAACAGAGTCACACATGCAGAAAACACACTATGGCTGCTTAACGGGAAAGGTGAGGTGGGGTGATACATAAAACAAGGGTTTCAAATTAGCTCAGATACCGTTCCATAAACCCAATATGTAATAGACAAGACTTACTCCTTGCTCAGAGAACTGGACTCAACACGCCCTATTCACCGCACAAGAATATATCTGACTAGTAATAATCTTAAAACCTATGTATTGATATCTCTCTGTTAGTGTGTCAAGTGGGTGTAAAGCGGCATAAACACAGCAGTGAAAAGCAGCTAAACCCCATTATAAAAATAAATTACTTTGAAAAACCCATGAAACAAAGACAGTGAAAGAGAGAGAAATTCTTACACAATGCGTTCAGGGGCTGTGATGCAACCTGGATTGACCATATCTAGACCCACAGCTGGATGAGACATAAGGGTGGACACTGTTGCGGCTGAGAGGTTTGGTGAGGTTGGGTGAGCAAACGCAGACCCTTTAAAGTAATACTGTGTGGTACCCATCGCATGGGTCCCAAATCTCCAGGTTCAAGGTCATCTTCCTACATCGAAAACATGCATGAGATACCCAGAAGATGGTACACCTTGTGATGGGGAAAGGTTTCTAAAACGCACCTCATTTCTCATCTGCTTGTGCCCGGGTTCGCCATTCCAGCCACTTTACTAGCAATCTCCCTCCTTGGAGCATCAGCACCTTTAACCTCCTGTTCCGTACAGGTTGCAATTTGTCCTGAGGATGAACGGGAAGACGTGGAACCAATGAAAGACTAGCTCTTGGTGTTGGGACAGGCACAGGTCACTCTATTTTCCCATCAGGAAGAAGAATTAACCACAGGCTCAGCCTGCCCCCCGGATCAAGAACAGGGCCTGAAGCCATCCTGCGCTTTTGCGGCCATCTCCCAAAAACGCGAGTTGTAAAATGGAGGTTCAGGGCACTGCAATTCACAAACCTGCAGAGTTATAAATGATAACTCTCGTCCACAAATATATTGAGGGAAGGCAAAGAAGAGGATTTGAAATCAAGGCAGAATTGCAGGAAACAGATTTCAGGAGGTAGATTCGAATCGCCTTTAAAGCACATGAAAAGCGGCAAAACGTTGACAATGATGCCCTTGGCCAAAAAGGGCGTATGCGTTTTTTCCTGAATATATTCAGGAAAAAACGCATACGCCCTTTTTGGCCAACCAAGCAACCTGGAAAGGCAAATCAGCGCTACAAAGAAGTCTCGCTTCCCATCGGTTAAAAGGGCCATGCTGAAAAAAGTGTCAAAACCAGAAATGCAGGACAGGCCATGGAGAAATGGGAGCCTTGCTACACTGATGGGCGGGATGTAAATTGCCAACAGCCACTCTGGAGAAGAGTACGGTGTGTCCTGAAACATCTAAAAAACACAGCTTAGAGAGCATAGGGCACTTCCACTCATGGGGGTATAAATTGGGAAAATGAAAAATCAGCAAGACACAAGCACCCCAAAGTTTAGGGCTGCTCTGTTGACAAGGACCTCCACTTCATTCCACCTTCAATATCCCAGGAAAGAGAAAAATGGATAAAGAAGTTGTGGTCCTTATGTACAATGGAATATCACTCAGCCGTGAAATCAATGTCATAAGGCTAGTAGCAGCATGATGAGTGGATTTAGGTATGACGACTCTAAGTGAAATAAGTCACACAGAAAAGGACACTTCTCAAAAGGTATCACTGATAGAGGGAATGTAAAAACCGTTACACTTGAACTGAATTACAAAACAGAACAGAGTCACACATGCAGAAAACACACTATGGCTGCTTAACGGGAAAGGTGAGGTGGGGTGATACATAAAACAAGGGTTTCAAATTAGCTCAGATACCGTTCCATAAACCCAATATGTAATAGACAAGACCTACTCCTTGCTCAGAGAACTGGACTCAACACGCCCTATTCACCGCACAAGAATATATCTGACTAGTAATAATCTTAAAACCTATGTATTGATATCTCTCTGTTAGTGTGTCAAGTGGGTAAAAAGCGGCATAAACACAGCAGTGAAAAGCAGCTAAACCCCATTATAAAAATAAATTACTTTGAAAAACCCATGAAACAAAGACAGTGAAAGAGAGAGAAATTCTTACACAATGCGTTCAGGGGCTGTGATGCAACCTGGATTGACCATATCTAGACCCACAGCTGGATGAGACATAAGGGTGGACACTGTTGCGGCTGAGAGGTTTGGTGAGGTTGGGTGAGCAAACGCAGACCCTTTAAAGTAATACTGCGTGGTACCCATCGCATGGGTCCCAAATCTCCAGGTTCAAGGGCATCTTCCTACATCGAGAACATGCATGAGAAACCCAGAAGATGGTACACCGTGTGATGTGGAAACGTTTCTAAAACGCACCTCATTTCTCATCTCCTTGTGCCCGGGTTCGCTATTCCAGCCACTTTACTAGCAATCTCCCTACTTGGAGCATCAGCACCTTTAACCTCCTGTTCCGTACAGGTTGCAATTTGTCCTGAGGATGAACGGGAAGACGTGGAACCAATGAGAGACTAGCTCTTGGTGTTGGGACAGGCACAGGTCACTCTATTTTCCCATCAGGAAGAAGAATTAACCACAGGCTCAGCCTGCCCACCGGAACCAGAACAGGGCCTGAAGCCATCCTGCGCTTTTGCGGCCAGCTCCCTAAAAAGCGAGTTGTAAATGGAGGTTCAGGGCACTGCAATTCACAAACCTGCAGAGTTATAAATGATAACTCTCGTCCACAAATATATTGAGGGAAGGCAAAGAAGAGGATTTGAAATCAAGGCAGAATTGCAGGAAACAGATTTCAGGAGGTAGATTCGAATCGCCTTTAAAGCACATGAAAAGCGGCAAAACGTTGACAATGATGCCCTTGGCCAAAAAGGGCGTATGCGTTTTTTCCTGAATATATTCAGGAAAAAACGCATACGCCCTTTTTGGCCAACCAAGCAACCTGGAAAGGCAAATCAGCGCTACAAAGAAGTCTCGCTTCCCATCGGTTAAAAAGGCCATGCTGAAAAAAGTGTCAAAACCAGAAATGCAGGACAGGCCATGGAGAAATGGGAGCCTTGGTACACTGATGGGCGGGATGTAAATTGCCAACAGCCACTCTGGAGGAGAGTACGGTGTGTCCTGAAACATCTAAAAAACACAGCTTAGAGAGCATAGGGCACTTCCACTCATGGGGGTATAAATTGGGAAAATTAAAAATCAGCAAGACACAAGCACCCCAAAGTTTAGGACTGCTCTGTTGACAAGGACCTCCACTTCATTCCACCTTCAATATCCCAGGAAAGAGAAAAATGGATAAAGAAGTTGTGGTCCTTATGTACACTGGAATATCACTCAGCCATGAAATCAATGTCATAAGGCTAGTAGCAGCATGACGAGTGGATTTAGGTACGACGATTCTAAGTGAAATAAGTCACACAGAAAAGGACACTTCTCATAAAGTATCACTGATAGAGGGAATGTAAAAACCGTTACACTTGAACTGAATTACAAAACAGAACAGAGTCACACATGCAGAAAACACACTATGGCTGCTTAACGGGAAAGGTGAGGTGGGGTGATACATAAAACAAGGGTTTCAAATTAGCTCAGATACCGTTCCATAAACCCAATATGTAATAGACAAGACCTACTCCTTGCTCAGAGAACTGGACTCAACACGCCCTATTCACCGCACAAGAATATATTTGACTAGTAATAATCTTAAAACCTATGTATTGATATCTCTCTGTTAGTGGGTCAAGTGGGTAAAAAGCGGCATAAACACAGCAGTGAAAAGCAGCTAAACCCCATTATAAAAATAAATTACTTTGAAAAACCCATGAAACAAAGACAGTGAAAGAGAGAGAAATTCTTACACAATGCGTTCAGGGGCTGTGATGCAACCTGGATTGACCATATCTAGACCCACAGCTGGATGAGACATAAGGGTGGACACTGTTGCGGCTGAGAGGTTTGGTGAGGTTGGGTGAGCAAACCTAGACCCTTTAAATAATACTGCGTGGTACCCATCGCATGGGTCCCAAATCTCCAGGTTCAAGGGCATCTTCCTACATCGAAAACATGCATGAGATACCCAGAAGACGGTACACCGTGTGATGGGGAAAGGTTTCTAAAACGCACCTCATTTCTTATCTGCTTGTGCCCGGGTTCGCCATTCCAGCCACTTTACTAGCAATCTCCCTCCTTGGAGCATCAGCACCTTTAACCTCCTGTTCCGTACAGGTTGCAATTTGTACTGAGGATGAACGGGAAGACGTGGAACCAATGAAAGACTAGCTCTTGGTGTTGGGACAGGCACAGGTCACTCTATTTTCCCATCAGGAAGAAGAATTAACCACAGGCTCAGCCTGCCCCCCGGAACCAGAACAGGGCCTGAAGACATCCTGCGCTTTTGCGGCCAGCTCCCTAAAAAGCGAGTTGTAAAATGGAGGTTCAGGGCACTGCAATTCACAAACCTGCAGACTTATAAATGATAACTCTCATCCACAAATATATTGAGGGAAGGCAAAGAAGAGGATTTGAAATCAAGGCAGAATTGCAGGAAACAGATTTCAGGAGGTAGATTCGAATTGCCTTTAAAGCACATGAAAAGCAGCAAAACGTTGACAATGATGCCCTTGGCCAAAAAGGGCGTATGCGTTTTTTCCTAAATATATTCAGGAAAAAACGCATATGCACTTTTTGGCCAACCAAGCAACCTGGAAAGGCAAATCAGCACTACAAAGATGTCTCGCTTCCCATCGGTCAAAAGGGCCATGCTGAAAAGAGTGTCAAAACCAGAAATGCAGGACAGGCCATGGAGAAATGGGAGCCTTGCTACACTGATGGGCGGGATGTAAATTGTCAACAGCCACTCTGGAGAAGTGTACGGTGAGTCCTGAAACGTCTAAAAAGCAAAGCTTAGAGAGCATAGGGCACTTCCACTCATGGGGGTATAAATTGGGAAAATTAAAAATCAGCAAGACACAAGCACCCCAAAGTTTAGGGCTGCTCTGTTGACAAGGACCTCCACTTCATTCCACCTTCAATATCCCAGGAAAGAGAAAAATGGATAAAGAAGTTGTGGTCCTTATGTACAATGGAATATCACTCAGCCATGAAATCAATTTCATAAGGCTAGTAGCAGCATGATGAGTGGATTTAGGTACGACGATTCTAAGTGAAATAAGTCACACAGAAAAGGACACTTCTCATAAGGTATCACTGATAGAGGGAATGTAAAAACCGTTACACTTGAACTGAATTACAAAACAGAACAGAGTCACACATGCAGAAAACACACTATGGCTGCTTAACGGGAAAGGTGAGGTGGGGTGATACATAAAACAAGGGTTTCAAATTAGCTCAGATACCGTTCCATAAACCCAATATGTAATAGACAAGACCTACTCCTTGCTCAGAGAACTGGACTCAACACGCCCTATTCACCGCACAAGAATATATCTGACTAGTAATAATCTTAAAACCTATGTATTCATATCTCTCTGTTAGTGTGTCAAGTGGGTGTAAAGCGGCATAAACACAGCAGTGAAAAGCAGCTAAACCCCATTATAAAAATAAATTACTTTGAAAAACCCATGAAACAAAGACAGTGAAAGAGAGAGAAATTCTTACACAATGCGTTCAGGGGCTGTGATGCAACCTGGATTGACCATATCTAGACCCACAGCTGGATGAGACATAAGGGTGGACACTCTTGGGGCTGAGAGGTTTGGTGAGGTTGGGTGAGCAAACGCAGACCCTTTAAAGTAATACTGCATGGTACCCATCGCATGGGTCACAAATCTCCAGGTTCAAGGGCATCTTCCTACATCGAAAACATGCATGAGAAACCCAGAAGATGGTACACCGTGTGATGGGGAAAGGTTTCTAAAACGCACCTCATTTCTCATCTCCTTGTGCCCGGGTTCGCTATTCCAGCCGCTTTACTAGCAATCTCCCTCCTTGGAGCATCAGCACCTTTAACCTCCTGTTCCGTACAGGTTGCAATTTGTCCTGAGGATGAACGGGAAGACGTGGAACCAATGAGAGACTAGCTCTTGGTGTTGGGACAGGCACAGGTCACTCTATTTTCCCATCAGGAAGAAGAATTAACCACAGGCTCAGCCTGCCACCCGGAACCAAAACAGGGCCTGAAGCCATCCTGCGCTATTGCGGCCAGCTCCCTAAAAATCGAGTTGTAAAATGGAGGTTCAGGGCACTGCAATTCACAAACCTGCAGACTTATAAATGATAACTCTCGTCCACAAATATATTGAGGGAAGGCAAAGAAGAGGATTTGAAATCAAGGCAGAATTGCAGGAAACAGATTTCAGGAGGTAGATTCGAATCGCCTTTAAAGCACATGAAAAGCGGCAAAACGTTGACAATGATGCCCTTGGCCAAAAAGGGCGTATGCGTTTTTTCCTGAATATATTCAGGAAAAAACGCATACGCCCTTTTTGGCCAACCAAGCAACCTGGAAAGGCAAATCAGCGCTACAAAGATGTCTCGCTTCCCATCGGTAAAAAAGGCCATGCTGAAAAAAGTGTCAAAACCAGAAATGCAGGACAGGCCATGGAGAAATGGGAGCCTTCCTACACTGATGGGCGGGATGTAAATTGCCAACAGCCACTCTGGAGAAGCGTACGGTGAGTCCGGAAACATCTAAAAAACAAAGCTTAGAGAGCATGGGGCACTTCCACTCAGGGGTTATAAATTGGGAAAATTAAAAATCAGCAAGACACAAGCACCCCAAAGTTTAGGGCTGCTCTGTTGACAAGGACCTCCACTTCATTCCACCTTCAATATCCCAGGAAAGAGAAAAATGGGTAAAGAAGTTGTGGTCCTTATGTACAATGGAATATCACTCAGCCATGAAATCAATTTCATAAGGCTAGTAGCAGCATGATGAGTGGATTTAGGTACGACGATTCTAAGTGAAATAAGTCACACAGAAAAGGACACTTCTCATAAGGTATCACTGATAGAGGGAATGTAAAAACCGTTACACTTGAACTGAATTACAAAACAGAACAGAGTCACACATGCAGAAAACACACTATGGCTGCTTAACGGGAAAGGTGAGGTGGGGTGATACATAAAACAAGGGTTTCAAATTAGCTCAGATACCGTTCCATAAACCCAATATGTAATAGACAAGACCTACTCCTTGCTCAGAGAACTGGACTCAACACGCCCTATTCACCGCACAAGAATATATCTGACTAGTAATAATCTTAAAACCTATGTATTGATATCTCTCTGTTAGTGTGTCAAGTGGGTAAAAAGCGGCATAAACACAGCAGTGAAAAGCAGCTAAACCCCATTATAAAAATAAATTACTTTGAAAAACCCATGAAACAAAGACAGTGAAAGAGAGAGAAATTCTTACACAATGCGTTCAGGGGCTGTGATGCAACCTGGATTGACCATATCTAGACCCACAGCTGGATGAGACATAAGGGTGGACACTGTTGCGGCTGAGAGTTTTGGTGAGGTTGGGTGAGCAAACGCAGACCCTTTAAAGTAATACTGCGTGGTACCCATCGCATGGGTCCCAAATCTCCAGGTTGAAGGGCATCTTCCTACATCGTAAACATGCATGAGATACCCAGAAGATGGTACACCGTGTGATGGGGAAAGGTTTCTAAAACGCACCTCATTTCTCATCTGCCTGTGCCCGGGTTTGCCATTCCAGCCACTTTACTAGCAATCTCCCTCCTTGGAGCATCATCACCTTTAACCTCCTGTTCCGTACAGGTTGCAATTTGTCCTGAGGATGAACGGGAAGACGTGGAAACAATGAGAGACTAGCTCTTGGTGTTGGGACAGGCACAGGTCACTCTATTTTCCCATCAGGAAGAAGAATTAACCACAGGCTCAGCCTGCCCACTGGAACCAGAACAGGGCCTGAAGCCATCCTGTGCTTTTGCGGCCAGCTCCCAAAAAAGCGAGTTGTAAAATGGAGGTTCAGGGCACTGCAATTCACAAACCTGCAGAGTTATAAATGATAACTCTCATCCACAAATATACTGAGGGAAGGCAAAGAAGAGGATTTGAAATCAAGGCAGAATTGCAGGAAACAGATTTCAGGAGGTAGATTCGAATCGCCTTTAAAGCACATGAAAAGCGGAAAAACGTTGACAATGATGCCCTTGGCCAAAAAGGGCGTATGCGTTTTTTCCTGAATATATTCAGGAAAAAACGCATACGCCCTTTTTGACCAACCAAGCAACCTGGAAAGGCAAATCAGTGCTACAAAGATGTCTCGCTTCCCATCGGTCAAAAGGGCCATGCTGAAAAGAGTGTCAAAACCAGAAATGCAGGACAGGCCATGGAGAAATGGGAGCCTTGCTACACTGATGGGCGGGATGTAAATTGTCAACAGCCACTCTGGAGAAGTGTACGGTGAGTCCTGAAACGTCTAAAAAGCAAAGCTTAGAGAGCATAGGGCACTTCCACTCATGGGGGTATAAATTGGGAAAATGAAAAATCAGCAAGACACAAGCACCCCAAAGTTTAGGGCTGCTCTGTTGACAAGGACCTCCACTTCATTCCACCTTCAATATCGCAGGAAAGAGAAAAATGGATAAAGAAGTTGTGGTCCTTATGTACAATGGAATATCACTCAGCCGTGAAATCAATGTCATAAGGCTAGTAGCAGCATGATGAGTGGATTTAGGTACGACGACTCTAAGTGAAATAAGTCACACAGAAAAGGACACTTCTCATAAGGTATCACTTATAGAGGGAATGTAAAAACCGTTACACTTGAACTGAATTACAAAACAGAACAGAGTCACACATGCAGAAAACACACTATGGCTGCTTAACGGGAAAGGTGAGGTGGGGTGATACATAAAACAAGGGTTTCAAATTAGCTCAGATACCGTTCCATAAACCCAATATGTAATAGACAAGACCTACTCCTTGCTCAGAGAACTGGACTCAACACGCCCTATTCACCGCACAAGAATATATCTGACTAGTAATAATCTTAAAACCTATGTATTGATATCTCTCTGTTAGTGTGTCAAGTGGGTGTAAAGCGGCATAAACACAGCAGTGAAAAGCAGCTAAACCCCATTATAAAAATAAATTACTTTGAAAAACCCATGAAACAAAGACAGTGAAAGAGAGAGAAATTCTTACACAATGCGTTCAGGGGCTGTGATGCAACCTGGATTGACCATATCTAGACCCACAGCTGGATGAGACATAAGGGTGGACACTGTTGCGGCTGAGAGGTTTGGTGAGGTTGGGTGAGCAAACGCAGACCCTTTAAAGTAATACTGTGTGGTACCCATCGCATGGGTCCCAAATCTCCAGGTTCAAGGTCATCTTCCTACATCGAAAACATGCATGAGATACCCAGAAGATGGTACACCGTGTGATGGGGAAAGGTTTCTAAAACGCACCTCATTTCTCATCTGCTTGTGCCCGGGTTCGCCATTCCAGCCACTTTACTAGCAATCTCCCTCCTTGGAGCATCAGCACCTTTAACCTCCTGTTCCGTACAGGTTGCAATTTGTACTGAGGATGAACGGGAAGACGTGGAACCAATGAAAGACTAGCTCTTGGTGTTGGGACAGGCACAGGTCACTCTATTTTCCCATCAGGAAGAAGAATTAACCACAGGCTCAGCCTGCCCCCCGGATCAAGAACAGGGCCTGAAGCCATCCTGCGCTTTTGCGGCCATCTCCCAAAAACGCGAGTTGTAAAATGGAGGTTCAGGGCACTGCAATTCACAAACCTGCAGAGTTATAAATGATAACTCTCGTCTACAAATATATTGAGGGAAGGCAAAGAAGAGGATTTGAAATCAAGGCAGAATTGCAGGAAACAGATTTCAGGAGGTAGATTCGAATCGCCTTTAAAGCACATGAAAAGCGGCAAAACGTTGACAATGATGCCCTTGGCCAAAAAGGGCGTATGCGTTTTTTCCTGAATATATTCAGGAAAAAACGCATACGCCCTTTTTGGCCAACCAAGCAACCTGGAAAGGCAAATCAGCGCTACAAAGAAGTCTCGCTTCCCATCGGTTAAAAGGGCCATGCTGAAAAAAGTGTCAAAACCAGAAATGCAGGACAGGCCATGGAGAAATGGGAGCCTTGCTACACTGATGGGCGGGATGTAAATTGCCAACAGCCACTCTGGAGAAGAGTACGGTGTGTCCTGAAACATCTAAAAAACACAGCTTAGAGAGCATAGGGCACTTCCACTCATGGGGGTATAAATTGGGAAAATGAAAAATCAGCAAGACACAAGCACCCCAAAGTTTAGGGCTGCTCTGTTGACAAGGACCTCCACTTCATTCCACCTTCAATATCCCAGGAAAGAGAAAAATGGATAAAGAAGTTGTGGTCCTTATGTACAATGGAATATCACTCAGCCGTGAAATCAATGTCATAAGGCTAGTAGCAGCATGATGAGTGGATTTAGGTATGACGACTCTAAGTGAAATAAGTCACACAGAAAAGGACACTTCTCAAAAGGTATCACTGATAGAGGGAATATAAAAACCGTTACACTTGAACTGAATTACAAAACAGAACAGAGTCACACATGCAGAAAACACACTATGGCTGCTTAACGGGAAAGGTGAGGTGGGGTGATACATAAAACAAGGGTTTCAAATTAGCTCAGATACCGTTCCATAAACCCAATATGTAATAGACAAGACCTACTCCTTGCTCAGAGAACTGGACTCAACACGCCCTATTCACCGCACAAGAATATATCTGACTAGTAATAATCTTAAAACCTATGTATTGATATCTCTCTGTTAGTGTGTCAAGTGGGTAAAAAGCGGCATAAACACAGCAGTGAAAAGCAGCTAAACCCCATTATAAAAATAAATTACTTTGAAAAACCCATGAAACAAAGACAGTGAAAGAGAGAGAAATTCTTACACAATGCGTTCAGGGGCTGTGATGCAACCTGGATTGACCATATCTAGACCCACAGCTGGATGAGACATAAGGGTGGACACTGTTGCGGCTGAGAGGTTTGGTGAGGTTGGGTGAGCAAACGCAGACCCTTTAAAGTAATACTGCGTGGTACCCATCGCATGGGTCCCAAATCTCCAGGTTCAAGGGCATCTTCCTACATCGAAAACATGCATGAGAAACCCAGAAGATGGTACACCGTGTGATGTGGAAACGTTTCTAAAACGCACCTCATTTCTCATCTCCTTGTGCCCGGGTTCGCTATTCCAGCCACTTTACTAGCAATCTCCCTACTTGGAGCATCAGCACCTTTAACCTCCTGTTCCGTACAGGTTGCAATTTGTCCTGAGGATGAACGGGAAGACGTGGAACCAATGAGAGACTAGCTCTTGGTGTTGGGACAGGCACAGGTCACTCTATTTTCCCATCAGGAAGAAGAATTAACCACAGGCTCAGCCTGCCCACCGGAACCAGAACAGGGCCTGAAGCCATCCTGCGCTTTTGTGGCCAGCTCCCTAAAAAGCGAGTTGTAAATGGAGGTTCAGGGCACTGCAATTCACAAACCTGCAGAGTTATAAATGATAACTCTCGTCCACAAATATATTGAGGGAAGGCAAAGAAGAGGATTTGAAATCAAGGCAGAATTGCAGGAAACAGATTTCAGGAGGTAGATTCGAATCGCCTTTAAAGCACATGAAAAGCGGCAAAACGTTGACAATGATGCCCTTGGCCAAAAAGGGCGTATGCGTTTTTTCCTGAATATATTCAGGAAAAAACGCATACGCCCTTTTTGGCCAACCAAGCAACCTGGAAAGGCAAATCAGCGCTACAAAGAAGTCTCGCTTCCCATCGGTTAAAAAGGCCATGCTGAAAAAAGTGTCAAAACCAGAAATGCAGGACAGGCCATGGAGAAATGGGAGCCTTGGTACACTGATGGGCGGGATGTAAATTGCCAACAGCCACTCTGGAGGAGAGTACGGTGTGTCCTGAAACATCTAAAAAACACAGCTTAGAGAGCATAGGGCACTTCCACTCATGGGGGTATAAATTGGGAAAATTAAAAATCAGCAAGACACAAGCACCCCAAAGTTTAGGACTGCTCTGTTGACAAGGACCTCCACTTCATTCCACCTTCAATATCCCAGGAAAGAGAAAAATGGATAAAGAAGTTGTGGTCCTTATGTACACTGGAATATCACTCAGCCATGAAATCAATGTCATAAGGCTAGTAGCAGCATGACGAGTGGATTTAGGTACGACGATTCTAAGTGAAATAAGTCACACAGAAAAGGACACTTCTCATAAAGTATCACTGATAGAGGGAATGTAAAAACCGTTACACTTGAACTGAATTACAAAACAGAACAGAGTCACACATGCAGAAAACACACTATGGCTGCTTAACGGGAAAGGTGAGGTGGGGTGATACATAAAACAAGGGTTTCAAATTAGCTCAGATACCGTTCCATAAACCCAATATGTAATAGACAAGACCTACTCCTTGCTCAGAGAACTGGACTCAACACGCCCTATTCACCGCACAAGAATATATCTGACTAGTAATAATCTTAAAACCTATGTATTGATATCTCTCTGTTAGTGTGTCAAGTGGGTGTAAAGCGGCATAAACACAGCAGTGAAAAGCAGCTAAACCCCATTATAAAAATAAATTACTTTGAAAAACCCATGAAACAAAGACAGTGAAAGAGAGAGAAATTCTTACACAATGCGTTCAGGGGCTGTGATGCAACCTGGATTGACCATATCTAGACCCACAGCTGGATGAGACATAAGGGTGGACACTGTTGCGGCTGAGAGGTTTGGTGAGGTTGGGTGAGCAAACGCAGACCCTTTAAAGTAATACTGTGTGGTACCCATCGCATGGGTCCCAAATCTCCAGGTTCAAGGTCATCTTCCTACATCGAAAACATGCATGAGATACCCAGAAGATGGTACACCGTGTGATGGGGAAAGGTTTCTAAAACGCACCTCATTTCTCATCTGCTTGTGCCCGGGTTCGCCATTCCAGCCACTTTACTAGCAATCTCCCTCCTTGGAGCATCAGCACCTTTAACCTCCTGTTCCGTACAGGTTGCAATTTGTACTGAGGATGAACGGGAAGACGTGGAACCAATGAAAGACTAGCTCTTGGTGTTGGGACAGGCACAGGTCACTCTATTTTCCCATCAGGAAGAAGAATTAACCACAGGCTCAGCCTGCCCCCCGGATCAAGAACAGGGCCTGAAGCCATCCTGCGCTTTTGCGGCCATCTCCCAAAAACGCGAGTTGTAAAATGGAGGTTCAGGGCACTGCAATTCACAAACCTGCAGAGTTATAAATGATAACTCTCGTCCACAAATATATTGAGGGAAGGCAAAGAAGAGGATTTGAAATCAAGGCAGAATTGCAGGAAACAGATTTCAGGAGGTAGATTCGAATCGCCTTTAAAGCACATGAAAAGCGGCAAAACGTTGACAATGATGCCCTTGGCCAAAAAGGGCGTATGCGTTTTTTCCTGAATATATTCAGGAAAAAACGCATACGCCCTTTTTGGCCAACCAAGCAACCTGGAAAGGCAAATCAGCGCTACAAAGAAGTCTCGCTTCCCATCGGTTAAAAGGGCCATGGTGAAAAAAGTGTCAAAACCAGAAATGCAGGACAGGCCATGGAGAAATGGGAGCCTTGCTACACTGATGGGCGGGATGTAAATTGCCAACAGCCACTCTGGAGAAGAGTACGGTGTGTCCTGAAACATCTAAAAAACACAGCTTAGAGAGCATAGGGCACTTCCACTCATGGGGGTATAAATTGGGAAAATGAAAAATCAGCAAGACACAAGCACCCCAAAGTTTAGGGCTGCTCTGTTGACAAGGACCTCCACTTCATTCCACCTTCAATATCCCAGGAAAGAGAAAAATGGATAAAGAAGTTGTGGTCCTTATGTACAATGGAATATCACTCAGCCGTGAAATCAATGTCATAAGGCTAGTAGCAGCATGATGAGTGGATTTAGGTATGACGACTCTAAGTGAAATAAGTCACACAGAAAAGGACACTTCTCAAAAGGTATCACTGATAGAGGGAATATAAAAACCGTTACACTTGAACTGAATTACAAAACAGAACAGAGTCACACATGCAGAAAACACACTATGGCTGCTTAACGGGAAAGGTGAGGTGGGGTGATACATAAAACAAGGGTTTCAAATTAGCTCAGATACCGTTCCATAAACCCAATATGTAATAGACAAGACCTACTCCTTGCTCAGAGAACTGGACTCAACACGCCCTATTCACCGCACAAGAATATATCTGACTAGTAATAATCTTAAAACCTATGTATTGATATCTCTCTGTTAGTGTGTCAAGTGGGTGTAAAGCGGCATAAACACAGCAGTGAAAAGCAGCTAAACCCCATTATAAAAATAAATTACTTTGAAAAACCCATGAAACAAAGACAGTGAAAGAGAGAGAAATTCTTACACAATGCGTTCAGGGGCTGTGATGCAACCTGGATTGACCATATCTAGACCCACAGCTGGATGAGACATAAGGGTGGACACTCTTGGGGCTGAGAGGTTTGGTGAGGTTGGGTGAGCAAACGCAGACCCTTTAAAGTAATACTGCATGGTACCCATCGCATGGGTCACAAATCTCCAGGTTCAAGGGCATCTTCCTACATCGAAAACATGCATGAGAAACCCAGAAGATGGTACACCGTGTGATGGGGAAAGGTTTCTAAAACGCACCTCATTTCTCATCTCCTTGTGCCCGGGTTCGCTATTCCAGCCGCTTTACTAGCAATCTCCCTCCTTGGAGCATCAGCACCTTTAACCTCCTGTTCCGTACAGGTTGCAATTTGTCCTGAGGATGAACGGGAAGACGTTGAACCAATGAGAGACTAGCTCTTGGTGTTGGGACAGGCACAGGTCACTCTATTTTCCCATCAGGAAGAAGAATTAACCACAGGCTCAGCCTGCCACCCGGAACCAAAACAGGGCCTGAAGCCATCCTGCGCTATTGCGGCCAGCTCCCTAAAAATCGAGTTGTAAAATGGAGGTTCAGGGCACTGCAATTCACAAACCTGCAGACTTATAAATGATAACTCTCGTCCACAAATATATTGAGGGAAGGCAAAGAAGAGGATTTGAAATCAAGGCAGAATTGCAGGAAACAGATTTCAGGAGGTAGATTCGAATCGCCTTTAAAGCACATGAAAAGCGGCAAAACGTTGACAATGATGCCCTTGGCCAAAAAGGGCGTATGCGTTTTTTCCTGAATATATTCAGGAAAAAACGCATACGCCCTTTTTGGCCAACCAAGCAACCTGGAAAGGCAAATCAGCGCTACAAAGATGTCTCGCTTCCCATCGGTAAAAAAGGCCATGCTGAAAAAAGTGTCAAAACCAGAAATGCAGGACAGGCCATGGAGAAATGGGAGCCTTCCTACACTGATGGGCGGGATGTAAATTGCCAACAGCCACTCTGGAGAAGCGTACGGTGAGTCCGGAAACATCTAAAAAACAAAGCTTAGAGAGCATGGGGCACTTCCACTCAGGGGTTATAAATTGGGAAAATTAAAAATCAGCAAGACACAAGCACCCCAAAGTTTAGGGCTGCTCTGTTGACAAGGACCTCCACTTCATTCCACCTTCAATATCCCAGGAAAGAGAAAAATGGGTAAAGAAGTTGTGGTCCTTATGTACAATGGAATATCACTCAGCCATGAAATCAATTTCATAAGGCTAGTAGCAGCATGATGAGTGGATTTAGGTACGACGATTCTAAGTGAAATAAGTCACACAGAAAAGGACACTTCTCATAAGGTATCACTGATAGAGGGAATGTAAAAACCGTTACACTTGAACTGAATTACAAAACAGAACAGAGTCACACATGCAGAAAACACACTATGGCTGCTTAACGGGAAAGGTGAGGTGGGGTGATACATAAAACAAGGGTTTCAAATTAGCTCAGATACCGTTCCATAAACCCAATATGTAATAGACAAGACCTACTCCTTGCTCAGAGAACTGGACTCAACACGCCCTATTCACCGCACAAGAATATATCTGACTAGTAATAATCTTAAAACCTATGTATTGATATCTCTCTGTTAGTGTGTCAAGTGGGTAAAAAGCGGCATAAACACAGCAGTGAAAAGCAGCTAAACCCCATTATAAAAATAAATTACTTTGAAAAACCCATGAAACAAAGACAGTGAAAGAGAGAGAAATTCTTACACAATGCGTTCAGGGGCTGTGATGCAACCTGGATTGACCATATCTAGACCCACAGCTGGATGAGACATAAGGGTGGACACTGTTGCGGCTGAGAGTTTTGGTGAGGTTGGGTGAGCAAACGCAGACCCTTTAAAGTAATACTGCGTGGTACCCATCGCATGGGTCCCAAATCTCCAGGTTGAAGGGCATCTTCCTACATCGTAAACATGCATGAGATACCCAGAAGATGGTACACCGTGTGATGGGGAAAGGTTTCTAAAACGCACCTCATTTCTCATCTGCCTGTGCCCGGGTTTGCCATTCCAGCCACTTTACTAGCAATCTCCCTCCTTGGAGCATCATCACCTTTAACCTCCTGTTCCGTACAGGTTGCAATTTGTCCTGAGGATGAACGGGAAGACGTGGAAACAATGAGAGACTAGCTCTTGGTGTTGGGACAGGCACAGGTCACTCTATTTTCCCATCAGGAAGAAGAATTAACCACAGGCTCAGCCTGCCCACTGGAACCAGAACAGGGCCTGAAGCCATCCTGTGCTTTTGCGGCCAGCTCCCAAAAAAGCGAGTTGTAAAATGGAGGTTCAGGGCACTGCAATTCACAAACCTGCAGAGTTATAAATGATAACTCTCATCCACAAATATACTGAGGGAAGGCAAGAAGAGGATTTGAAATCAAGGCAGAATTGCAGGAAACAGATTTCAGGAGGTAGATTCGAATCGCCTTTAAAGCACATGAAAAGCGGAAAAACGTTGACAATGATGCCCTTGGCCAAAAAGGGCGTATGCGTTTTTTCCTGAATATATTCAGGAAAAAACGCATACGCCCTTTTTGACCAACCAAGCAACCTGGAAAGGCAAATCAGTGCTACAAAGATGTCTCGCTTCCCATCGGTCAAAAGGGCCATGCTGAAAAGAGTGTCAAAACCAGAAATGCAGGACAGGCCATGGAGAAATGGGAGCCTTGCTACACTGATGGGCGGGATGTAAATTGTCAACAGCCACTCTGGAGAAGTGTACGGTGAGTCCTGAAACGTCTAAAAAGCAAAGCTTAGAGAGCATAGGGCACTTCCACTCATGGGGGTATAAATTGGGAAAATGAAAAATCAGCAAGACACAAGCACCCCAAAGTTTAGGGCTGCTCTGTTGACAAGGACCTCCACTTCATTCCACCTTCAATATCGCAGGAAAGAGAAAAATGGATAAAGAAGTTGTGGTCCTTATGTACAATGGAATATCACTCAGCCGTGAAATCAATGTCATAAGGCTAGTAGCAGCATGATGAGTGGATTTAGGTACGACGACTCTAAGTGAAATAAGTCACACAGAAAAGGACACTTCTCATAAGGTATCACTTATAGAGGGAATGTAAAAACCGTTACACTTGAACTGAATTACAAAACAGAACAGAGTCACACATGCAGAAAACACACTATGGCTGCTTAACGGGAAAGGTGAGGTGGGGTGATACATAAAACAAGGGTTTCAAATTAGCTCAGATACCGTTCCATAAACCCAATATGTAATAGACAAGACCTACTCCTTGCTCAGAGAACTGGACTCAACACGCCCTATTCACCGCACAAGAATATATCTGACTAGTAATAATCTTAAAACCTATGTATTGATATCTCTCTGTTAGTGTGTCAAGTGGGTGTAAAGCGGCATAAACACAGCAGTGAAAAGCAGCTAAACCCCATTATAAAAATAAATTACTTTGAAAAACCCATGAAACAAAGACAGTGAAAGAGAGAGAAATTCTTACACAATGCGTTCAGGGGCTGTGATGCAACCTGGATTGACCATATCTAGACCCACAGCTGGATGAGACATAAGGGTGGACACTGTTGCGGCTGAGAGGTTTGGTGAGGTTGGGTGAGCAAACGCAGACCCTTTAAAGTAATACTGTGTGGTACCCATCGCATGGGTCCCAAATCTCCAGGTTCAAGGTCATCTTCCTACATCGAAAACATGCATGAGATACCCAGAAGATGGTACACCGTGTGATGGGGAAAGGTTTCTAAAACGCACCTCATTTCTCATCTGCTTGTGCCCGGGTTCGCCATTCCAGCCACTTTACTAGCAATCTCCCTCCTTGGAGCATCAGCACCTTTAACCTCCTGTTCCGTACAGGTTGCAATTTGTACTGAGGATGAACGGGAAGACGTGGAACCAATGAAAGACTAGCTCTTGGTGTTGGGACAGGCACAGGTCACTCTATTTTCCCATCAGGAAGAAGAATTAACCACAGGCTCAGCCTGCCCCCCGGATCAAGAACAGGGCCTGAAGCCATCCTGCGCTTTTGCGGCCATCTCCCAAAAACGCGAGTTGTAAAATGGAGGTTCAGGGCACTGCAATTCACAAACCTGCAGAGTTATAAATGATAACTCTCGTCTACAAATATATTGAGGGAAGGCAAAGAAGAGGATTTGAAATCAAGGCAGAATTGCAGGAAACAGATTTCAGGAGGTAGATTCGAATCGCCTTTAAAGCACATGAAAAGCGGCAAAACGTTGACAATGATGCCCTTGGCCAAAAAGGGCGTATGCGTTTTTTCCTGAATATATTCAGGAAAAAACGCATACGCCCTTTTTGGCCAACCAAGCAACCTGGAAAGGCAAATCAGCGCTACAAAGAAGTCTCGCTTCCCATCGGTTAAAAGGGCCATGCTGAAAAAAGTGTCAAAACCAGAAATGCAGGACAGGCCATGGAGAAATGGGAGCCTTGCTACACTGATGGGCGGGATGTAAATTGCCAACAGCCACTCTGGAGAAGAGTACGGTGTGTCCTGAAACATCTAAAAAACACAGCTTAGAGAGCATAGGGCACTTCCACTCATGGGGGTATAAATTGGGAAAATGAAAAATCAGCAAGACACAAGCACCCCAAAGTTTAGGGCTGCTCTGTTGACAAGGACCTCCACTTCATTCCACCTTCAATATCCCAGGAAAGAGAAAAATGGATAAAGAAGTTGTGGTCCTTATGTACAATGGAATATCACTCAGCCGTGAAATCAATGTCATAAGGCTAGTAGCAGCATGATGAGTGGATTTAGGTATGACGACTCTAAGTGAAATAAGTCACACAGAAAAGGACACTTCTCAAAAGGTATCACTGATAGAGGGAATATAAAAACCGTTACACTTGAACTGAATTACAAAACAGAACAGAGTCACACATGCAGAAAACACACTATGGCTGCTTAACGGGAAAGGTGAGGTGGGGTGATACATAAAACAAGGGTTTCAAATTAGCTCAGATACCGTTCCATAAACCCAATATGTAATAGACAAGACCTACTCCTTGCTCAGAGAACTGGACTCAACACGCCCTATTCACCGCACAAGAATATATCTGACTAGTAATAATCTTAAAACCTATGTATTGATATCTCTCTGTTAGTGTGTCAAGTGGGTAAAAAGCGGCATAAACACAGCAGTGAAAAGCAGCTAAACCCCATTATAAAAATAAATTACTTTGAAAAACCCATGAAACAAAGACAGTGAAAGAGAGAGAAATTCTTACACAATGCGTTCAGGGGCTGTGATGCAACCTGGATTGACCATATCTAGACCCACAGCTGGATGAGACATAAGGGTGGACACTGTTGCGGCTGAGAGGTTTGGTGAGGTTGGGTGAGCAAACGCAGACCCTTTAAAGTAATACTGCGTGGTACCCATCGCATGGGTCCCAAATCTCCAGGTTCAAGGGCATCTTCCTACATCGAAAACATGCATGAGAAACCCAGAAGATGGTACACCGTGTGATGTGGAAACGTTTCTAAAACGCACCTCATTTCTCATCTCCTTGTGCCCGGGTTCGCTATTCCAGCCACTTTACTAGCAATCTCCCTACTTGGAGCATCAGCACCTTTAACCTCCTGTTCCGTACAGGTTGCAATTTGTCCTGAGGATGAACGGGAAGACGTGGAACCAATGAGAGACTAGCTCTTGGTGTTGGGACAGGCACAGGTCACTCTATTTTCCCATCAGGAAGAAGAATTAACCACAGGCTCAGCCTGCCCACCGGAACCAGAACAGGGCCTGAAGCCATCCTGCGCTTTTGTGGCCAGCTCCCTAAAAAGCGAGTTGTAAATGGAGGTTCAGGGCACTGCAATTCACAAACCTGCAGAGTTATAAATGATAACTCTCGTCCACAAATATATTGAGGGAAGGCAAAGAAGAGGATTTGAAATCAAGGCAGAATTGCAGGAAACAGATTTCAGGAGGTAGATTCGAATCGCCTTTAAAGCACATGAAAAGCGGCAAAACGTTGACAATGATGCCCTTGGCCAAAAAGGGCGTATGCGTTTTTTCCTGAATATATTCAGGAAAAAACGCATACGCCCTTTTTGGCCAACCAAGCAACCTGGAAAGGCAAATCAGCGCTACAAAGAAGTCTCGCTTCCCATCGGTTAAAAAGGCCATGCTGAAAAAAGTGTCAAAACCAGAAATGCAGGACAGGCCATGGAGAAATGGGAGCCTTGGTACACTGATGGGCGGGATGTAAATTGCCAACAGCCACTCTGGAGGAGAGTACGGTGTGTCCTGAAACATCTAAAAAACACAGCTTAGAGAGCATAGGGCACTTCCACTCATGGGGGTATAAATTGGGAAAATTAAAAATCAGCAAGACACAAGCACCCCAAAGTTTAGGACTGCTCTGTTGACAAGGACCTCCACTTCATTCCACCTTCAATATCCCAGGAAAGAGAAAAATGGATAAAGAAGTTGTGGTCCTTATGTACACTGGAATATCACTCAGCCATGAAATCAATGTCATAAGGCTAGTAGCAGCATGACGAGTGGATTTAGGTACGACGATTCTAAGTGAAATAAGTCACACAGAAAAGGACACTTCTCATAAAGTATCACTGATAGAGGGAATGTAAAAACCGTTACACTTGAACTGAATTACAAAACAGAACAGAGTCACACATGCAGAAAACACACTATGGCTGCTTAACGGGAAAGGTGAGGTGGGGTGATACATAAAACAAGGGTTTCAAATTAGCTCAGATACCGTTCCATAAACCCAATATGTAATAGACAAGACCTACTCCTTGCTCAGAGAACTGGACTCAACACGCCCTATTCACCGCACAAGAATATATCTGACTAGTAATAATCTTAAAACCTATGTATTGATATCTCTCTGTTAGTGTGTCAAGTGGGTGTAAAGCGGCATAAACACAGCAGTGAAAAGCAGCTAAACCCCATTATAAAAATAAATTACTTTGAAAAACCCATGAAACAAAGACAGTGAAAGAGAGAGAAATTCTTACACAATGCGTTCAGGGGCTGTGATGCAACCTGGATTGACCATATCTAGACCCACAGCTGGATGAGACATAAGGGTGGACACTGTTGCGGCTGAGAGGTTTGGTGAGGTTGGGTGAGCAAACGCAGACCCTTTAAAGTAATACTGTGTGGTACCCATCGCATGGGTCCCAAATCTCCAGGTTCAAGGTCATCTTCCTACATCGAAAACATGCATGAGATACCCAGAAGATGGTACACCGTGTGATGGGGAAAGGTTTCTAAAACGCACCTCATTTCTCATCT
The DNA here is from genome assembly GCF_965194805.1 of Balaenoptera borealis. Lineage (NCBI taxonomy): Eukaryota > Metazoa > Chordata > Mammalia > Artiodactyla > Balaenopteridae > Balaenoptera > Balaenoptera borealis. The sequence continues at coordinate 354,248 of NW_028123793.1, forward strand.
GCTTGTGCCCGGGTTCGCCATTCCAGCCACTTTACTAGCAATCTCCCTCCTTGGAGCATCAGCACCTTTAACCTCCTGTTCCGTACAGGTTGCAATTTGTACTGAGGATGAACGGGAAGACGTGGAACCAATGAAAGACTAGCTCTTGGTGTTGGGACAGGCACAGGTCACTCTATTTTCCCATCAGGAAGAAGAATTAACCACAGGCTCAGCCTGCCCCCCGGATCAAGAACAGGGCCTGAAGCCATCCTGCGCTTTTGCGGCCATCTCCCAAAAACGCGAGTTGTAAAATGGAGGTTCAGGGCACTGCAATTCACAAACCTGCAGAGTTATAAATGATAACTCTCGTCCACAAATATATTGAGGGAAGGCAAAGAAGAGGATTTGAAATCAAGGCAGAATTGCAGGAAACAGATTTCAGGAGGTAGATTCGAATCGCCTTTAAAGCACATGAAAAGCGGCAAAACGTTGACAATGATGCCCTTGGCCAAAAAGGGCGTATGCGTTTTTTCCTGAATATATTCAGGAAAAAACGCATACGCCCTTTTTGGCCAACCAAGCAACCTGGAAAGGCAAATCAGCGCTACAAAGAAGTCTCGCTTCCCATCGGTTAAAAGGGCCATGGTGAAAAAAGTGTCAAAACCAGAAATGCAGGACAGGCCATGGAGAAATGGGAGCCTTGCTACACTGATGGGCGGGATGTAAATTGCCAACAGCCACTCTGGAGAAGAGTACGGTGTGTCCTGAAACATCTAAAAAACACAGCTTAGAGAGCATAGGGCACTTCCACTCATGGGGGTATAAATTGGGAAAATGAAAAATCAGCAAGACACAAGCACCCCAAAGTTTAGGGCTGCTCTGTTGACAAGGACCTCCACTTCATTCCACCTTCAATATCCCAGGAAAGAGAAAAATGGATAAAGAAGTTGTGGTCCTTATGTACAATGGAATATCACTCAGCCGTGAAATCAATGTCATAAGGCTAGTAGCAGCATGATGAGTGGATTTAGGTATGACGACTCTAAGTGAAATAAGTCACACAGAAAAGGACACTTCTCAAAAGGTATCACTGATAGAGGGAATATAAAAACCGTTACACTTGAACTGAATTACAAAACAGAACAGAGTCACACATGCAGAAAACACACTATGGCTGCTTAACGGGAAAGGTGAGGTGGGGTGATACATAAAACAAGGGTTTCAAATTAGCTCAGATACCGTTCCATAAACCCAATATGTAATAGACAAGACCTACTCCTTGCTCAGAGAACTGGACTCAACACGCCCTATTCACCGCACAAGAATATATCTGACTAGTAATAATCTTAAAACCTATGTATTGATATCTCTCTGTTAGTGTGTCAAGTGGGTGTAAAGCGGCATAAACACAGCAGTGAAAAGCAGCTAAACCCCATTATAAAAATAAATTACTTTGAAAAACCCATGAAACAAAGACAGTGAAAGAGAGAGAAATTCTTACACAATGCGTTCAGGGGCTGTGATGCAACCTGGATTGACCATATCTAGACCCACAGCTGGATGAGACATAAGGGTGGACACTCTTGGGGCTGAGAGGTTTGGTGAGGTTGGGTGAGCAAACGCAGACCCTTTAAAGTAATACTGCATGGTACCCATCGCATGGGTCACAAATCTCCAGGTTCAAGGGCATCTTCCTACATCGAAAACATGCATGAGAAACCCAGAAGATGGTACACCGTGTGATGGGGAAAGGTTTCTAAAACGCACCTCATTTCTCATCTCCTTGTGCCCGGGTTCGCTATTCCAGCCGCTTTACTAGCAATCTCCCTCCTTGGAGCATCAGCACCTTTAACCTCCTGTTCCGTACAGGTTGCAATTTGTCCTGAGGATGAACGGGAAGACGTTGAACCAATGAGAGACTAGCTCTTGGTGTTGGGACAGGCACAGGTCACTCTATTTTCCCATCAGGAAGAAGAATTAACCACAGGCTCAGCCTGCCACCCGGAACCAAAACAGGGCCTGAAGCCATCCTGCGCTATTGCGGCCAGCTCCCTAAAAATCGAGTTGTAAAATGGAGGTTCAGGGCACTGCAATTCACAAACCTGCAGACTTATAAATGATAACTCTCGTCCACAAATATATTGAGGGAAGGCAAAGAAGAGGATTTGAAATCAAGGCAGAATTGCAGGAAACAGATTTCAGGAGGTAGATTCGAATCGCCTTTAAAGCACATGAAAAGCGGCAAAACGTTGACAATGATGCCCTTGGCCAAAAAGGGCGTATGCGTTTTTTCCTGAATATATTCAGGAAAAAACGCATACGCCCTTTTTGGCCAACCAAGCAACCTGGAAAGGCAAATCAGCGCTACAAAGATGTCTCGCTTCCCATCGGTAAAAAAGGCCATGCTGAAAAAAGTGTCAAAACCAGAAATGCAGGACAGGCCATGGAGAAATGGGAGCCTTCCTACACTGATGGGCGGGATGTAAATTGCCAACAGCCACTCTGGAGAAGCGTACGGTGAGTCCGGAAACATCTAAAAAACAAAGCTTAGAGAGCATGGGGCACTTCCACTCAGGGGTTATAAATTGGGAAAATGAAAAATCAGCAAGACACAAGCACCCCAAAGTTTAGGGCTGCTCTGTTGACAAGGACCTCCACTTCATTCCACCTTCAATATCCCAGGAAAGAGAAAAATCGATAAAGAAGTTGTGGTCCTTATGTACAATGGAATATCACTCAGCCATGAAATCAATGTCATAAGGCTAGTAGCAGCATGATGAGTGGATTTAGGTACGACGATTCTAAGTGAAATAAGTCACACAGAAAAGGACACTTCTCATAAGGTATCACTGATAGAGGGAATGTAAAAACCGTTACACTTGAACTGAATTACAAAACAGAACAGAGTCACACATGCAGAAAACACACTATGGCTGCTTAACGGGAAAGGTGAGGTGGGGTGATACATAAAACAAGGGTTTCAAATTAGCTCAGATACCGTTCCATAAACCCAATATGTAATAGACAAGACCTACTCCTTGCTCAGAGAACTGGACTCAACACGCCCTATTCACCGCACAAGAATATATCTGACTAGTAATAATCTTAAAACCTATGTATTGATATCTCTCTGTTAGTGTGTCAAGTGGGTAAAAAGCGGCATAAACACAGCAGTGAAAAGCAGCTAAACCCCATTATAAAAATAAATTACTTTGAAAAACCCATGAAACAAAGACAGTGAAAGAGAGAGAAATTCTTACACAATGCGTTCAGGGGCTGTGATGCAACCTGGATTGACCATATCTAGACCCACAGCTGGATGAGACATAAGGGTGGACACTGTTGCGGCTGAGAGGTTTGGTGAGGTTGGGTGAGCAAACGCAGACCCTTTAAAGTAATACTGCGTGGTACCCATCGCATGGGTCCCAAATCTCCAGGTTGAAGGGCATCTTCCTACATCGTAAACATGCATGAGATACCCAGAAGATGGTACACCGTGTGATGGGGAAAGGTTTCTAAAACGCACCTCATTTCTCATCTGCCTGTGCCCGGGTTTGCCATTCCAGCCACTTTACTAGCAATCTCCCTCCTTGGAGCATCATCACTTTTAACCTCCTGTTCCGTACAGGTTGCAATTTGTCCTGAGGATGAACGGGAAGACGTGGAACCAATGAGAGACTAGCTCTTGGTGTTGGGACAGGCACAGGTCACTCTATTTTCCCATCAGGAAGAAGAATTAACCACAGGCTCAGCCTGCCACCCGGAACCAAAACAGGGCCTGAAGCCATCCTGCGCTATTGCGGCCAGCTCCCTAAAAATCGAGTTGTAAAATGGAGGTTCAGGGCACTGCAATTCACAAACCTGCAGACTTATAAATGATAACTCTCGTCCACAAATATATTGAGGGAAGGCAAAGAAGAGGATTTGAAATCAAGGCAGAATTGCAGGAAACAGATTTCAGGAGGTAGATTCGAATCGCCTTTAAAGCACATGAAAAGCGGCAAAACGTTGACAATGATGCCCTTGGCCAAAAAGGGCGTATGCGTTTTTTCCGGAATATATTCAGGAAAAAACGCATACGCCCTTTTTGGCCAACCAAGCAACCTGGAAAGGCAAATCAGCGCTACAAAGAAGTCTCGCTTCCCATCGGTTAAAAGGGCCATGCTGAAAAAAGTGTCAAAACCGGAAATGCAGGACAGGCCATGGAGAAATGGGAGCCTTGCTACACTGATGGGCGGGATGTAAATTGCCAACAGCCACTCTGGAGGAGAGTACGGTGTGTCCTGAAACATCTAAAAAACACAGCTTAGAGAGCATAGGGCACTTCCACTCATGGGGGTATAAATTGGGAAAATTAAAAATCAGCAAGACACAAGCACCCCAAAGTTTAGGACTGCTCTGTTGACAAGGACCTCCACTTCATTCCACCTTCAATATCCCAGGAAAGAGAAAAATGGATAAAGAAGTTGTGGTCCTTATGTACAATGGAATATCACTCAGCCATGAAATCAATGTCATAAGGCTAGTAGCAGCATGACGAGTGGATTTAGGTACGACGATTCTAAGTGAAATAAGTCACACAGAAAAGGACACTTCTCATAAAGTATCACTGATAGAGGGAATGTAAAAACCGTTACACTTGAACTGAATTACAAAACAGAACAGAGTCACACATGCAGAAAACACACTATGGCTGCTTAACGGGAAAGGTGAGGTGGGGTGATACATAAAACAAGGGTTTCAAATTAGCTCAGATACCGTTCCATAAACCCAATATGTAATAGACAAGACCTACTCCTTGCTCAGAGAACTGGACTCAACACGCCCTATTCACCGCACAAGAATATATTTGACTAGTAATAATCTTAAAACCTATGTATTGATATCTCTCTGTTAGTGGGTCAAGTGGGTAAAAAGCGGCATAAACACAGCAGTGAAAAGCAGCTAAACCCCATTATAAAAATAAATTACTTTGAAAAACCCATGAAACAAAGACAGTGAAAGAGAGAGAAATTCTTACACAATGCGTTCAGGGGCTGTGATGCAACCTGGATTGACCATATCTAGACCCACAGCTGGATGAGACATAAGGGTGGACACTGTTGCGGCTGAGAGGTTTGGTGAGGTTGGGTGAGCAAACCTAGACCCTTTAAATAATACTGCGTGGTACCCATCGCATGGGTCCCAAATCTCCAGGTTCAAGGGCATCTTCCTACATCGAAAACATGCATGAGATACCCAGAAGACGGTACACCGTGTGATGGGGAAAGGTTTCTAAAACGCACCTCATTTCTTATCTGCTTGTGCCCGGGTTCGCCATTCCAGCCACTTTACTAGCAATCTCCCTCCTTGGAGCATCAGCACCTTTAACCTCCTGTTCCGTACAGGTTGCAATTTGTACTGAGGATGAACGGGAAGACGTGGAACCAATGAAAGACTAGCTCTTGGTGTTGGGACAGGCACAGGTCACTCTATTTTCCCATCAGGAAGAAGAATTAACCACAGGCTCAGCCTGCCCCCCGGAACCAGAACAGGGCCTGAAGACATCCTGCGCTTTTGCGGCCAGCTCCCTAAAAAGCGAGTTGTAAAATGGAGGTTCAGGGCACTGCAATTCACAAACCTGCAGACTTATAAATGATAACTCTCATCCACAAATATATTGAGGGAAGGCAAAGAAGAGGATTTGAAATCAAGGCAGAATTGCAGGAAACAGATTTCAGGAGGTAGATTCGAATTGCCTTTAAAGCACATGAAAAGCAGCAAAACGTTGACAATGATGCCCTTGGCCAAAAAGGGCGTATGCGTTTTTTCCTAAATATATTCAGGAAAAAACGCATACGCACTTTTTGGCCAACCAAGCAACCTGGAAAGGCAAATCAGCACTACAAAGATGTCTCGCTTCCCATCGGTCAAAAGGGCCATGCTGAAAAGAGTGTCAAAACCAGAAATGCAGGACAGGCCATGGAGAAATGGGAGCCTTGCTACACTGATGGGCGGGATGTAAATTGTCAACAGCCACTCTGGAGAAGTGTACGGTGAGTCCTGAAACGTCTAAAAAGCAAAGCTTAGAGAGCATAGGGCACTTCCACTCATGGGGGTATAAATTGGGAAAATTAAAAATCAGCAAGACACAAGCACCCCAAAGTTTAGGGCTGCTCTGTTGACAAGGACCTCCACTTCATTCCACCTTCAATATCCCAGGAAAGAGAAAAATGGATAAAGAAGTTGTGGTCCTTATGTACAATGGAATATCACTCAGCCATGAAATCAATGTCATAAGGCTAGTAGCAGCATGATGAGTGGATTTAGGTACGACGATTCTAAGTGAAATAAGTCACACAGAAAAGGACACTTCTCATAAGGTATCACTGATAGAGGGAATGTAAAAACCGTTACACTTGAACTGAATTACAAAACAGAACAGAGTCACACATGCAGAAAACACACTATGGCTGCTTAACGGGAAAGGTGAGGTGGGGTGATACATAAAACAAGGGTTTCAAATTAGCTCAGATACCGTTCCATAAACCCAATATGTAATAGACAAGACCTACTCCTTGCTCAGAGAACTGGACTCAACACGCCCTATTCACCGCACAAGAATATATCTGACTAGTAATAATCTTAAAACCTATGTATTCATATCTCTCTGTTAGTGTGTCAAGTGGGTGTAAAGCGGCATAAACACAGCAGTGAAAAGCAGCTAAACCCCATTATAAAAATAAATTACTTTGAAAAACCCATGAAACAAAGACAGTGAAAGAGAGAGAAATTCTTACACAATGCGTTCAGGGGCTGTGATGCAACCTGGATTGACCATATCTAGACCCACAGCTGGATGAGACATAAGGGTGGACACTCTTGGGGCTGAGAGGTTTGGTGAGGTTGGGTGAGCAAACGCAGACCCTTTAAAGTAATACTGCATGGTACCCATCGCATGGGTCACAAATCTCCAGGTTCAAGGGCATCTTCCTACATCGAAAACATGCATGAGAAACCCAGAAGATGGTACACCGTGTGATGGGGAAAGGTTTCTAAAACGCACCTCATTTCTCATCTCCTTGTGCCCGGGTTCGCTATTCCAGCCGCTTTACTAGCAATCTCCCTCCTTGGAGCATCAGCACCTTTAACCTCCTGTTCCGTACAGGTTGCAATTTGTCCTGAGGATGAACGGGAAGACGTGGAACCAATGAGAGACTAGCTCTTGGTGTTGGGACAGGCACAGGTCACTCTATTTTCCCATCAGGAAGAAGAATTAACCACAGGCTCAGCCTGCCACCCGGAACCAAAACAGGGCCTGAAGCCATCCTGCGCTATTGCGGCCAGCTCCCTAAAAATCGAGTTGTAAAATGGAGGTTCAGGGCACTGCAATTCACAAACCTGCAGACTTATAAATGATAACTCTCGTCCACAAATATATTGAGGGAAGGCAAAGAAGAGGATTTGAAATCAAGGCAGAATTGCAGGAAACAGATTTCAGGAGGTAGATTCGAATCGCCTTTAAAGCACATGAAAAGCGGCAAAACGTTGACAATGATGCCCTTGGCCAAAAAGGGCGTATGCGTTTTTTCCTGAATATATTCAGGAAAAAACGCATACGCCCTTTTTGGCCAACCAAGCAACCTGGAAAGGCAAATCAGCGCTACAAAGATGTCTCGCTTCCCATCGGTAAAAAAGGCCATGCTGAAAAAAGTGTCAAAACCAGAAATGCAGGACAGGCCATGGAGAAATGGGAGCCTTCCTACACTGATGGGCGGGATGTAAATTGCCAACAGCCACTCTGGAGAAGCGTACGGTGCGTCCGGAAACATCTAAAAAACAAAGCTTAGAGAGCATGGGGCACTTCCACTCAGGGGTTATAAATTGGGAAAATGAAAAATCAGCAAGACACAAGCACCCCAAAGTTTAGGGCTGCTCTGTTGACAAGGACCTCCACTTCATTCCACCTTCAATATCCCAGGAAAGAGAAAAATCGATAAAGAAGTTGTGGTCCTTATGTACAATGGAATATCACTCAGCCATGAAATCAATGTCATAAGGCTAGTAGCAGCATGATGAGTGGATTTAGGTACGACGATTCTAAGTGAAATAAGTCACACAGAAAAGGACACTTCTCATAAGGTATCACTGATAGAGGGAATGTAAAAACCGTTACACTTGAACTGAATTACAAAACAGAACAGAGTCACACATGCAGAAAACACACTATGGCTGCTTAACGGGAAAGGTGAGGTGGGGTGATACATAAAACAAGGGTTTCAAATTAGCTCAGATACCGTTCCATAAACCCAATATGTAATAGACAAGACCTACTCCTTGCTCAGAGAACTGGACTCAACACGCCCTATTCACCGCACAAGAATATATCTGACTAGTAATAATCTTAAAACCTATGTATTGATATCTCTCTGTTAGTGTGTCAAGTGGGTAAAAAGCGGCATAAACACAGCAGTGAAAAGCAGCTAAACCCCATTATAAAAATAAATTACTTTGAAAAACCCATGAAACAAAGACAGTGAAAGAGAGAGAAATTCTTACACAATGCGTTCAGGGGCTGTGATGCAACCTGGATTGACCATATCTAGACCCACAGCTGGATGAGACATAAGGGTGGACACTGTTGCGGCTGAGAGGTTTGGTGAGGTTGGGTGAGCAAACGCAGACCCTTTAAAGTAATACTGCGTGGTACCCATCGCATGGGTCCCAAATCTCCAGGTTGAAGGGCATCTTCCTACATCGTAAACATGCATGAGATACCCAGAAGATGGTACACCGTGTGATGGGGAAAGGTTTCTAAAACGCACCTCATTTCTCATCTGCCTGTGCCCGGGTTTGCCATTCCAGCCACTTTACTAGCAATCTCCCTCCTTGGAGCATCATCACTTTTAACCTCCTGTTCCGTACAGGTTGCAATTTGTCCTGAGGATGAACGGGAAGACGTGGAACCAATGAGAGACTAGCTCTTGGTGTTGGGACAGGCACAGGTCACTCTATTTTCCCATCAGGAAGAAGAATTAACCACAGGCTCAGCCTGCCACCCGGAACCAAAACAGGGCCTGAAGCCATCCTGCGCTATTGCGGCCAGCTCCCTAAAAATCGAGTTGTAAAATGGAGGTTCAGGGCACTGCAATTCACAAACCTGCAGACTTATAAATGATAACTCTCGTCCACAAATATATTGAGGGAAGGCAAAGAAGAGGATTTGAAATCAAGGCAGAATTGCAGGAAACAGATTTCAGGAGGTAGATTCGAATCGCCTTTAAAGCACATGAAAAGCGGCAAAACGTTGACAATGATGCCCTTGGCCAAAAAGGGCGTATGCGTTTTTTCCGGAATATATTCAGGAAAAAACGCATACGCCCTTTTTGGCCAACCAAGCAAGCTGGAAAGGCAAATCAGCGCTACAAAGAAGTCTCGCTTCCCATCGGTTAAAAGGGCCATGCTGAAAAAAGTGTCAAAACCGGAAATGCAGGACAGGCCATGGAGAAATGGGAGCCTTGCTACACTGATGGGCGGGATGTAAATTGCCAACAGCCACTCTGGAGAAGAGTACGGTGTGTCCTGAAACATCTAAAAAACACAGCTTAGAGAGCATAGGGCACTTCCACTCATGGGGGTATAAATTGGGAAAATGAAAAATCAGCAAGACACAAGCACCCCAAAGTTTAGGGCTGCTCTGTTGACAAGGACCTCCACTTCATTCCACCTTCAATATCCCAGGAAAGAGAAAAATCGATAAAGAAGTTGTGGTCCTTATGTACAATGGAATATCACTCAGCCATGAAATCAATGTCCTAAGGCTAGTAGTAGCATGATGAGTGGATTTAGGTACGACGATTCTAAGTGAAATAAGTCACACAGAAAAGGACACTTCTCATAAGGTATCACTGATAGAGGGAATGTAAAAACCGTTACACTTGAACTGAATTACAAAACAGAACAGAGTCACACATGCAGAAAACACACTATGGCTGCTTAACGGGAAAGGTGAGGTGGGGTGATACATAAAACAAGGGTTTCAAATTAGCTCAGATACCATTCCATAAACCCAATATGTAATAGACAAGACCTACTCCTTGCTCAGAGAACTGGACTCAACACGCCCTATTCACCGCACAAGAATATATCTGACTAGTAATAATCTTAAAACCTATGTATTCATATCTCTCTGTTAGTGTGCCAAGTGGGTGTAAAGCGGCATAAACACAGCAGTGAAAAGCAGCTAAACCCCATTATAAAAATAAATTACTTTGAAAAACCCATGAAACAAAGACAGTGAAAGAGAGAGAAATTCTTACACAATGTGTTCAGGGGCTGTGATGCAACCTGGATTGACCATATCTAGACCCACAGCTGGATGAGACATAAGGGTGGACACTCTTGGGGCTGAGAGGTTTGGTGAGGTTGGGTGAGCAAACGCAGACCCTTTAAAGTAATACTGCATGGTACCCATCGCATGGGTCACAAATCTCCAGGTTCAAGGGCATCTTCCTACATCGAAAACATGCATGAGAAACCCAGAAGATGGTACACCGTGTGATGGGGAAAGGTGTCTAAAACGCACCTCATTTCTCATCTCCTTGTGCCCAGGTTCGCTATTCCAGCCGCTTTACTAGCAATCTCCCTACTTGGAGCATCAGCACCTTTAACCTCCTGTTCCGTACAGGTTGCAATTTGTCCTGAGGATGAACGGGAAGACGTGGAACCAATGAGAGACTAGCTCTTGGTGTTGGGACAGGCACAGGTCACTCTATTTTCCCATCAGGAAGAAGAATTAACCACAGGATCAGCCTGCCACCCGGAACCAAAACAGGGACTGAAGCCATCCTGCGCTATTGCGGCCAGCTCCCTAAAAAGCGAGTTGTAAAATGGAGGTTCAGGGCACTGCAATTCACAAACCTGCAGACTTATAAATGATAACTCTCGTCCACAAATATATTGAGGGAAGGCAAAGAAGAGGATTTGAAATCAAGGCAGAATTGCAGGAAACAGATTTCAGGAGGTAGATTCGAATCGCCTTTAAAGCACATGAAAAGCGGCAAAACGTTGACAATGATGCCCTTGGCCAAAAAGGGCGTATGCGTTTTTTCCTGAATATATTCAGGAAAAAACGCATACGCCCTTTTTGGCCAACCAAGCAACCTGGAAAGGCAAATCAGCGCTACAAAGATGTCTCGCTTCCCATCGGTTAAAAAGGCCATGCTGAAAAAAGTGTCAAAACCAGAAATGCAGGACAGGCCATGGAGAAATGGGAGCCTTCCTACACTGATGGGCGGGATGTAAATTGCCAACAGCCACTCTGGAGAAGCGTACGGTGAGTCCTGAAACATCTAAAAAACAAAGCTTAGAGAGCATAGGGCACTTCCACTCATGGGGTTATAAATTGGGAAAATTAAAAATCAGCAAGACACAAGCACCCCAAAGTTTAGGGCTGCTCTGTTGACAAGGACCTCCACTTCATTCCACCTTCAATATCCCAGGAAAGAGAAAAATGGGTAAAGAAGTTGTGGTCCTTATGTACAATGGAATATCACTCAGGCATGAAATCAACGTCCTAAGGCTAGTAGCAGCATGATGAGTGGATTTAGGTACGACGATTCTAAGTGAAATAAATCACACAGAAAAGGACACTTCTCATAAGGTATCACTTATAGAGGGAATGTAAAAACCGTTACACTTGAACTGAATTACAAAACAGAACAGAGTCACACATGCAGAAAACACACTATGGCTGCTTAACGGGAAAGGGGAGGTGGGGTGATACATAAAACAAGGGTTTCAAATTAGCTCAGATACCGTTCCATAAACCCAATATGTAATAGACAAGACCTACTCCTTGCTCAGAGAACTGGACTCAACACGCCCTATTCACCGCACAAGAATATATCTGACTAGTAATAATCTTAAAACCTATGTATTGATATCTCTCTGTTAGTGTGTCAAGTGGGTAAAAAGCGGCATAAACACAGCAGTGAAAAGCAGCTAAACCCCATTATAAAAATAAATTACTTTGAAAAACCCATGAAACAAAGACAGTGAAAGAGAGAGAAATTCTTACACAATGCGTTCAGGGGCTGTGATGCAACCTGGATTGACCATATCTAGACCCACAGCTGGATGAGACATAAGGGTGGACACTGTTGCGGTTGAGAGGTTTGGTGAGGTTGGGTGAGCAAACGCAGACCCTTTAAAGTAATACTGCGTGGTACCCATCGCATGGGTCCCAAATCTCCAGGTTCAAGGGCATCTTCCTACATCGAAAACATGCATGAGAAACCCAGAAGATGGTACACCGTGTGATGTGGAAACGTTTCTAAAACGCACCTCATTTCTCATCTCCTTGTGCCCGGGTTCGCTATTCCAGCCACTTTACTAGCAATCTCCCTACTTGGAGCATCAGCACCTTTAACCTCCTGTTCCGTACAGGTTGCAATTTGTCCTGAGGATGAACGGGAAGACGTGGAACCAATGAGAGACTAGCTCTTGGTGTTGGGACAGGCACAGGTCACTCTATTTTCCCATCAGGAAGAAGAATTAACCACAGGCTCAGCCTGCCCACCGGAACCAGAACAGGGCCTGAAGCCATCCTGCACTTTTGCGGCCAGCTCCCTAAAAAGCGAATTGTAAATGGAGGTTCAGGGCACTGCAATTCACAAACCTGCAGAGTTATAAATGATAACTCTCGTCCACAAATATATTGAGGGAAGGCAAAGAAGAGGATTTGAAATCAAGGCAGAATTGCAGGAAACAGATTTCAGGAGGTAGATTCGAATCGCCTTTAAAGCACATGAAAAGCGGCAAAACGTTGACAATGATGCCCTTGGCCAAAAAGGGCGTATGCGTTTTTTCCTGAATATATTCAGGAAAAAACGCATACGCCCTTTTTGGCCAACCAAGCAACCTGGAAAGGCAAATCAGCGCTACAAAGAAGTCTCGCTTCCCATCGGTTAAAAAGGCCATGCTGAAAAAAGTGTCAAAACCAGAAATGCAGGACAGGCCATGGAGAAATGGGAGCCTTGGTACACTGATGGGCGGGATGTAAATTGCCAACAGCCACTCTGGAGGAGAGTACGGTGTGTCCTGAAACATCTAAAAAACACAGCTTAGAGAGCATAGGGCACTTCCACTCATGGGGGTATAAATTGGGAAAATTAAAAATCAGCAAGACACAAGCACCCCAAAGTTTAGGACTGCTCTGTTGACAAGGACCTCCACTTCATTCCACCTTCAATATCCCAGGAAAGAGAAAAATGGATAAAGAAGTTGTGGTCCTTATGTACACTGGAATATCACTCAGCCATGAAATCAATGTCATAAGGCTAGTAGCAGCATGACGAGTGGATTTAGGTACGACGATTCTAAGTGAAATAAGTCACACAGAAAAGGACACTTCTCATAAAGTATCACTGATAGAGGGAATGTAAAAACCGTTACACTTGAACTGAATTACAAAACAGAACAGAGTCACACATGCAGAAAACACACTATGGCTGCTTAACGGGAAAGGTGAGGTGGGGTGATACATAAAACAAGGGTTTCAAATTAGCTCAGATACCGTTCCATAAACCCAATATGTAATAGACAAGACCTACTCCTTGCTCAGAGAACTGGACTCAACACGCCCTATTCACCGCACAAGAATATATTTGACTAGTAATAATCTTAAAACCTACGTATTGATATCTCTCTGTTAGTGGGTCAAGTGGGTAAAAAGCGGCATAAACACAGCAGTGAAAAGCAGCTAAACCCCATTATAAAAATAAATTACTTTGAAAAACCCATGAAACAAAGACAGTGAAAGAGAGAGAAATTCTTACACAATGCGTTCAGGGGCTGTGATGCAACCTGGATTGACCATATCTAGACCCACAGCTGGATGAGACATAAGGGTGGACACTGTTGCGGCTGAGAGGTTTGGTGAGGTTGGGTGAGCAAACCTAGACCCTTTAAATAATACTGCGTGGTACCCATCGCATGGGTCCCAAATCTCCAGGTTCAAGGGCATCTTCCTACATCGAAAACATGCATGAGATACCCAGAAGACGGTACACCGTGTGATGGGGAAAGGTTTCTAAAACGCACCTCATTTCTTATCTGCTTGTGCCCGGGTTCGCCATTCCAGCCACTTTACTAGCAATCTCCCTCCTTGGAGCATCAGCACCTTTAACCTCCTGTTCCGTACAGGTTGCAATTTGTACTGAGGATGAACGGGAAGACGTGGAACCAATGAAAGACTAGCTCTTGGTGTTGGGACAGGCACAGGTCACTCTATTTTCCCATCAGGAAGAAGAATTAACCACAGGCTCAGCCTGCCCCCCGGAACCAGAACAGGGCCTGAAGACATCCTGCGCTTTTGCGGCCAGCTCCCTAAAAAGCGAGTTGTAAAATGGAGGTTCAGGGCACTGCAATTCACAAACCTGCAGACTTATAAATGATAACTCTCATCCACAAATATATTGAGGGAAGGCAAAGAAGAGGATTTGAAATCAAGGCAGAATTGCAGGAAACAGATTTCAGGAGGTAGATTCGAATTGCCTTTAAAGCACATGAAAAGCAGCAAAACGTTGACAATGATGCCCTTGGCCAAAAAGGGCGTATGCGTTTTTTCCTAAATATATTCAGGAAAAAACGCATACGCACTTTTTGGCCAACCAAGCAACCTGGAAAGGCAAATCAGCACTACAAAGATGTCTCGCTTCCCATCGGTCAAAAGGGCCATGCTGAAAAGAGTGTCAAAACCAGAAATGCAGGACAGGCCATGGAGAAATGGGAGCCTTGCTACACTGATGGGCGGGATGTAAATTGTCAACAGCCACTCTGGAGAAGTGTACGGTGAGTCCTGAAACGTCTAAAAAGCAAAGCTTAGAGAGCATAGGGCACTTCCACTCATGGGGGTATAAATTGGGAAAATTAAAAATCAGCAAGACACAAGCACCCCAAAGTTTAGGGCTGCTCTGTTGACAAGGACCTCCACTTCATTCCACCTTCAATATCCCAGGAAAGAGAAAAATGGATAAAGAAGTTGTGGTCCTTATGTACAATGGAATATCACTCAGCCATGAAATCAATGTCATAAGGCTAGTAGCAGCATGATGAGTGGATTTAGGTACGACGATTCTAAGTGAAATAAGTCACACAGAAAAGGACACTTCTCATAAGGTATCACTGATAGAGGGAATGTAAAAACCGTTACACTTGAACTGAATTACAAAACAGAACAGAGTCACACATGCAGAAAACACACTATGGCTGCTTAACGGGAAAGGTGAGGTGGGGTGATACATAAAACAAGGGTTTCAAATTAGCTCAGATACCGTTCCATAAACCCAATATGTAATAGACAAGACCTACTCCTTGCTCAGAGAACTGGACTCAACACGCCCTATTCACCGCACAAGAATATATCTGACTAGTAATAATCTTAAAACCTATGTATTCATATCTCTCTGTTAGTGTGTCAAGTGGGTGTAAAGCGGCATAAACACAGCAGTGAAAAGCAGCTAAACCCCATTATAAAACTAAATTACTTTGAAAAACCCATGAAACAAAGACAGTGAAAGAGAGAGAAATTCTTACACAATGCGTTCAGGGGCTGTGATGCAACCTGGATTGACCATATCTAGACCCACAGCTGGATGAGACATAAGGGTGGACACTCTTGGGGCTGAGAGGTTTGGTGAGGTTGGGTGAGCAAACGCAGACCCTTTAAAGTAATACTGCATGGTACCCATCGCATGGGTCACAAATCTCCAGGTTCAAGGGCATCTTCCTACATCGAAAACATGCATGAGAAACCCAGAAGATGGTACACCGTGTGATGGGGAAAGGTTTCTAAAACGCACCTCATTTCTCATCTCCTTGTGCCCGGGTTCGCTATTCCAGCCGCTTTACTAGCAATCTCCCTCCTTGGAGCATCAGCACCTTTAACCTCCTGTTCCGTACAGGTTGCAATTTGTCCTGAGGATGAACGGGAAGACGTGGAACCAATGAGAGACTAGCTCTTGGTGTTGGGACAGGCACAGGTCACTCTATTTTCCCATCAGGAAGAAGAATTAACCACAGGCTCAGCCTGCCACCCGGAACCAAAACAGGGCCTGAAGCCATCCTGCGCTATTGCGGCCAGCTCCCTAAAAATCGAGTTGTAAAATGGAGGTTCAGGGCACTGCAATTCACAAACCTGCAGACTTATAAATGATAACTCTCGTCCACAAATATATTGAGGGAAGGCAAAGAAGAGGATTTGAAATCAAGGCAGAATTGCAGGAAACAGATTTCAGGAGGTAGATTCGAATCGCCTTTAAAGCACATGAAAAGCGGCAAAACGTTGACAATGATGCCCTTGGCCAAAAAGGGCGTATGCGTTTTTTCCTGAATATATTCAGGAAAAAACGCATACGCCCTTTTTGGCCAACCAAGCAACCTGGAAAGGCAAATCAGCGCTACAAAGATGTCTCGCTTCCCATCGGTAAAAAAGGCCATGCTGAAAAAAGTGTCAAAACCAGAAATGCAGGACAGGCCATGGAGAAATGGGAGCCTTCCTACACTGATGGGCGGGATGTAAATTGCCAACAGCCACTCTGGAGAAGCGTACGGTGCGTCCGGAAACATCTAAAAAACAAAGCTTAGAGAGCATGGGGCACTTCCACTCAGGGGTTATAAATTGGGAAAATGAAAAATCAGCAAGACACAAGCACCCCAAAGTTTAGGGCTGCTCTGTTGACAAGGACCTCCACTTCATTCCACCTTCAATATCCCAGGAAAGAGAAAAATCGATAAAGAAGTTGTGGTCCTTATGTACAATGGAATATCACTCAGCCATGAAATCAATGTCATAAGGCTAGTAGCAGCATGATGAGTGGATTTAGGTACGACGATTCTAAGTGAAATAAGTCACACAGAAAAGGACACTTCTCATAAGGTATCACTGATAGAGGGAATGTAAAAACCGTTACACTTGAACTGAATTACAAAACAGAACAGAGTCACACATGCAGAAAACACACTATGGCTGCTTAACGGGAAAGGTGAGGTGGGGTGATACATAAAACAAGGGTTTCAAATTAGCTCAGATACCGTTCCATAAACCCAATATGTAATAGACAAGACCTACTCCTTGCTCAGAGAACTGGACTCAACACGCCCTATTCACCGCACAAGAATATATCTGACTAGTAATAATCTTAAAACCTATGTATTGATATCTCTCTGTTAGTGTGTCAAGTGGGTAAAAAGCGGCATAAACACAGCAGTGAAAAGCAGCTAAACCCCATTATAAAAATAAATTACTTTGAAAAACCCATGAAACAAAGACAGTGAAAGAGAGAGAAATTCTTACACAATGCGTTCAGGGGCTGTGATGCAACCTGGATTGACCATATCTAGACCCACAGCTGGATGAGACATAAGGGTGGACACTGTTGCGGCTGAGAGGTTTGGTGAGGTTGGGTGAGCAAACGCAGACCCTTTAAAGTAATACTGCGTGGTACCCATCGCATGGGTCCCAAATCTCCAGGTTGAAGGGCATCTTCCTACATCGTAAACATGCATGAGATACCCAGAAGATGGTACACCGTGTGATGGGGAAAGGTTTCTAAAACGCACCTCATTTCTCATCTGCCTGTGCCCGGGTTTGCCATTCCAGCCACTTTACTAGCAATCTCCCTCCTTGGAGCATCATCACTTTTAACCTCCTGTTCCGTACAGGTTGCAATTTGTCCTGAGGATGAACGGGAAGACGTGGAACCAATGAGAGACTAGCTCTTGGTGTTGGGACAGGCACAGGTCACTCTATTTTCCCATCAGGAAGAAGAATTAACCACAGGCTCAGCCTGCCACCCGGAACCAAAACAGGGCCTGAAGCCATCCTGCGCTATTGCGGCCAGCTCCCTAAAAATCGAGTTGTAAAATGGAGGTTCAGGGCACTGCAATTCACAAACCTGCAGACTTATAAATGATAACTCTCGTCCACAAATATATTGAGGGAAGGCAAAGAAGAGGATTTGAAATCAAGGCAGAATTGCAGGAAACAGATTTCAGGAGGTAGATTCGAATCGCCTTTAAAGCACATGAAAAGCGGCAAAACGTTGACAATGATGCCCTTGGCCAAAAAGGGCGTATGCGTTTTTTCCGGAATATATTCAGGAAAAAACGCATACGCCCTTTTTGGCCAACCAAGCAAGCTGGAAAGGCAAATCAGCGCTACAAAGAAGTCTCGCTTCCCATCGGTTAAAAGGGCCATGCTGAAAAAAGTGTCAAAACCGGAAATGCAGGACAGGCCATGGAGAAATGGGAGCCTTGCTACACTGATGGGCGGGATGTAAATTGCCAACAGCCACTCTGGAGAAGAGTACGGTGTGTCCTGAAACATCTAAAAAACACAGCTTAGAGAGCATAGGGCACTTCCACTCATGGGGGTATAAATTGGGAAAATGAAAAATCAGCAAGACACAAGCACCCCAAAGTTTAGGGCTGCTCTGTTGACAAGGACCTCCACTTCATTCCACCTTCAATATCCCAGGAAAGAGAAAAATCGATAAAGAAGTTGTGGTCCTTATGTACAATGGAATATCACTCAGCCATGAAATCAATGTCCTAAGGCTAGTAGTAGCATGATGAGTGGATTTAGGTACGACGATTCTAAGTGAAATAAGTCACACAGAAAAGGACACTTCTCATAAGGTATCACTGATAGAGGGAATGTAAAAACCGTTACACTTGAACTGAATTACAAAACAGAACAGAGTCACACATGCAGAAAACACACTATGGCTGCTTAACGGGAAAGGTGAGGTGGGGTGATACATAAAACAAGGGTTTCAAATTAGCTCAGATACCATTCCATAAACCCAATATGTAATAGACAAGACCTACTCCTTGCTCAGAGAACTGGACTCAACACGCCCTATTCACCGCACAAGAATA
Organism: Balaenoptera borealis; assembly: GCF_965194805.1. NCBI lineage: Eukaryota > Metazoa > Chordata > Mammalia > Artiodactyla > Balaenopteridae > Balaenoptera > Balaenoptera borealis. The sequence continues at coordinate 373,148 of NW_028123793.1, forward strand.
TATCTGACTAGTAATAATCTTAAAACCTATGTATTCATATCTCTCTGTTAGTGTGCCAAGTGGGTGTAAAGCGGCATAAACACAGCAGTGAAAAGCAGCTAAACCCCATTATAAAAATAAATTACTTTGAAAAACCCATGAAACAAAGACAGTGAAAGAGAGAGAAATTCTTACACAATGTGTTCAGGGGCTGTGATGCAACCTGGATTGACCATATCTAGACCCACAGCTGGATGAGACATAAGGGTGGACACTCTTGGGGCTGAGAGGTTTGGTGAGGTTGGGTGAGCAAACGCAGACCCTTTAAAGTAATACTGCATGGTACCCATCGCATGGGTCACAAATCTCCAGGTTCAAGGGCATCTTCCTACATCGAAAACATGCATGAGAAACCCAGAAGATGGTACACCGTGTGATGGGGAAAGGTGTCTAAAACGCACCTCATTTCTCATCTCCTTGTGCCCGGGTTCGCTATTCCAGCCGCTTTACTAGCAATCTCCCTACTTGGAGCATCAGCACCTTTAACCTCCTGTTCCGTACAGGTTGCAATTTGTCCTGAGGATGAACGGGAAGACGTGGAACCAATGAGAGACTAGCTCTTGGTGTTGGGACAGGCACAGGTCACTCTATTTTCCCATCAGGAAGAAGAATTAACCACAGGATCAGCCTGCCACCCGGAACCAAAACAGGGACTGAAGCCATCCTGCGCTATTGCGGCCAGCTCCCTAAAAAGCGAGTTGTAAAATGGAGGTTCAGGGCACTGCAATTCACAAACCTGCAGACTTATAAATGATAACTCTCGTCCACAAATATATTGAGGGAAGGCAAAGAAGAGGATTTGAAATCAAGGCAGAATTGCAGGAAACAGATTTCAGGAGGTAGATTCGAATCGCCTTTAAAGCACATGAAAAGCGGCAAAACGTTGACAATGATGCCCTTGGCCAAAAAGGGCGTATGCGTTTTTTCCTGAATATATTCAGGAAAAAACGCATACGCCCTTTTTGGCCAACCAAGCAACCTGGAAAGGCAAATCAGCGCTACAAAGATGTCTCGCTTCCCATCGGTTAAAAAGGCCATGCTGAAAAAAGTGTCAAAACCAGAAATGCAGGACAGGCCATGGAGAAATGGGAGCCTTCCTACACTGATGGGCGGGATGTAAATTGCCAACAGCCACTCTGGAGAAGCGTACGGTGAGTCTTGAAACATCTAAAAAACAAAGCTTAGAGAGCATAGGGCACTTCCACTCATGGGGTTATAAATTGGGAAAATTAAAAATCAGCAAGACACAAGCACCCCAAAGTTTAGGGCTGCTCTGTTGACAAGGACCTCCACTTCATTCCACCTTCAATATCCCAGGAAAGAGAAAAATGGGTAAAGAAGTTGTGGTCCTTATGTACAATGGAATATCACTCAGGCATGAAATCAACGTCCTAAGGCTAGTAGCAGCATGATGAGTGGATTTAGGTACGACGATTCTAAGTGAAATAAATCACACAGAAAAGGACACTTCTCATAAGGTATCACTTATAGAGGGAATGTAAAAACCGTTACACTTGAACTGAATTACAAAACAGAACAGAGTCACACATGCAGAAAACACACTATGGCTGCTTAACGGGAAAGGGGAGGTGGGGTGATACATAAAACAAGGGTTTCAAATTAGCTCAGATACCGTTCCATAAACCCAATATGTAATAGACAAGACCTACTCCTTGCTCAGAGAACTGGACTCAACACGCCCTATTCACCGCACAAGTATATATCTGACTACTAATAATCTTCAAACCTATGTATTGATATCTCTCTGTTAGTGTGTCAAGTGGGTGTAAAGCGGCATAAACACAGCAGTGAAAAGCAGCTAAACCCCATTATGAAAATAAATTACTTTGAAAAACCCATGAAAGAAAGACAGTGAAAGAGAGAGACATTCTTACACAATGCGTTCAGGGGCTGTGATGCAACCTGGATTGACCATATCTAGACCCACAGCTGGATGAGACCTAAGGGTGGACACTCTTGGGGCTGAGAGGTTTGGTGATGTTGGGTGAGCAAACGCAGACCATTTAAAGTAATACTGCGTGGTAGCCATCGCATGGGTCCCAAATCTCCAGGTTCAAGGGCATCTTCCTACATCGAAAACATGCATGAGAAACCCAGAAGATGGTACACCGTCTGATGGGGAAAGGTTTCTAAAACGCACCTCATTTCTCATCTCCTTGTGTCCGGGTTCGCCATTCCAGCCGCTTTACTAGCAATCTCCCTACTTGGAGCATCAGCACCTTTAACCTCCTGTTCCGTACAGGTTGCCATTTCTTCTGACGATGAACGGGAAGACGGGGAACCAATGAGAGACTGGCTCTTGGTGTTGGGAAAGGCACAGGTCACTCTATTTTCCCATGAGGAAGAAGAATTAACAACAGGCTCATCCCGCCCCCCGGAACCAGAACAGGGCCTGAAGCCATCCTGCGCTTTTGCGGCCAGCTCCCAAAAACACGAGTTGTAAAATGGAGGCTCAGGGCACTGCAATTCACAAACCTGCAGAGTTATAAATGATAACTCTCGTCCACAAATATATTGAGGGAAGGCAACGAAGAGGATTTGAAATCAAGGCAGAATTGCAGGAAACAGATTTCAGGAGGTAGATTCGAATCTCATTTAAAGCACATGAAAAGCGGCAAAACGTTGACAATGATGCCCTTGGCCAAAAAGGGCGTATGCGTTTTTTCCTGAATATATTCAGGAAAAAACGCATACGCCCTTTTTGACCAACCAAGCAACCTGGAAAGGCAAATCAGCGCTACAAAGAAGTCTCGCTTCCCATCGGTCAAAAGGGCCATGCTGAAAAAAGTGTCAAAACCAGAAATGCAGGACAGGCCATGGAGAAATGGGAGCCTTGCTACACTGATGGGCGGGATGTAAATTGCCAACAGCCACTCTGGAGAAGTGTACGGTGAGTCCTGAAACATCTAAAAAACACAGCTTAGAGAGCATAGGGCACTTCCACTCATGGGGGTATAAATTGGGAAAATGAAAAATCAGCAAGACACAAGCACCCCAAAGTTTAGGGCTGCTCTGTTGACAAGGACCTCCACTTCATTCCACCTTAAATATCCCAGGAAAGAGAAAAATGGGTAAAGAAGTTGTGGTCCTTATGTACAATGGAATATCACTCAGCCATGAAATCAATGTCCTAAGGCTAGTAGCAGCATGATGAGTGGATTTAGGTATGACGATTCTAAGTGAAATAAGTCACACAGAAAAGGACACTTCTCATAAGGTATCACTGATAGAGGGAATGTAAAAACCGTTACACTTGAACTGAATTACAAAACAGAACAGAGTCACACATGCAGAAAACACACTATGGCTGCTTAACGGGAAAGGTGAGGTGGGGTGATACATAAAACAAGGGTTTCAAATTAGCTCAGATACCGTTCCATAAACCCAATATGTAATAGACAAGACCTACTCCTTGCTCAGAGAACTGGACTCAACACGCCCTATTCACCGCACAAGAATATATCTGACTAGTAATAATCTTAAAACCTATGTATTCATATCTCTCTGTTAGTGTGTCAAGTGGGTGTAAAGCGGCATAAACACAGCAGTGAAAAGCAGCTAAACCCCATTATAAAACTAAATTACTTTGAAAAACCCATGAAACAAAGACAGTGAAAGAGAGAGAAATTCTTACACAATGCGTTCAGGGGCTGTGATGCAACCTGGATTGACCATATCTAGACCCACAGCTGGATGAGACATAAGGGTGGACACTCTTGGGGCTGAGAGGTTTGGTGAGGTTGGGTGAGCAAACGCAGACCCTTTAAAGTAATACTGCATGGTACCCATCGCATGGGTCACAAATCTTCAGGTTCAAGGGCATCTTCCTACATCGAAAACATGCATGAGAAACCCAGAAGATGGTACACCGTGTGATGGGGAAAGGTTTCTAAAACGCACCTCATTTCTCATCTGCTTGTGCCCGGGTTCGCTATTCCAGCCGCTTTACTAGCAATCTCCCTCCTTGGAGCATCAGCACCTTTAACCTCCTGTTCCGTACAGGTTGCAATTTGTCCTGAGGATGAACGGGAAGACGTGGAACCAATGAGAGACTAGCTCTTGGTGTTGGGACAGGCACAGGTCACTCTATTTTCCCATCAGGAAGAAGAATTAACCACAGGCTCAGCCTGCCACCCGGAACCAAAACAGGGCCTGAAGCCATCCTGCGCTATTGCGGCCAGCTCCCTAAAAATCGAGTTGTAAAATGGAGGTTCAGGGCACTGCAATTCACAAACCTGCAGACTTATAAATGATAACTCTCGTCCACAAATATATTGAGGGAAGGCAAAGAAGAGGATTTGAAATCAAGGCAGAATTGCAGGAAACAGATTTCAGGAGGTAGATTCGAATCGCCTTTAAAGCACATGAAAAGCGGCAAAACGTTGACAATGATGCCCTTGGCCAAAAAGGGCGTATGCGTTTTTTCCTGAATATATTCAGGAAAAAACGCATACGCCCTTTTTGGCCAACCAAGCAACCTGGAAAGGCAAATCAGCGCTACAAAGATGTCTCGCTTCCCATCGGTAAAAAAGGCCATGCTGAAAAAAGTGTCAAAACCAGAAATGCAGGACAGGCCATGGAGAAATGGGAGCCTTCCTACACTGATGGGCGGGATGTAAATTGCCAACAGCCACTCTGGAGAAGCGTACGGTGAGTCCGGAAACATCTAAAAAACAAAGCTTAGAGAGCATGGGGCACTTCCACTCAGGGGTTATAAATTGGGAAAATGAAAAATCAGCAAGACACAAGCACCCCAAAGTTTAGGGCTGCTCTGTTGACAAGGACCTCCACTTCATTCCACCTTCAATATCCCAGGAAAGAGAAAAATCGATAAAGAAGTTGTGGTCCTTATGTACAATGGAATATCACTCAGCCATGAAATCAATGTCATAAGGCTAGTAGCAGCATGATGAGTGGATTTAGGTACGACGATTCTAAGTGAAATAAGTCACACAGAAAAGGACACTTCTCATAAGGTATCACTGATAGAGGGAATGTAAAAACCGTTACACTTGAACTGAATTACAAAACAGAACAGAGTCACACATGCAGAAAACACACTATGGCTGCTTAACGGGAAAGGTGAGGTGGGGTGATACATAAAACAAGGGTTTCAAATTAGCTCAGATACCGTTCCATAAACCCAATATGTAATAGACAAGACCTACTCCTTGCTCAGAGAACTGGACTCAACACGCCCTATTCACCGCACAAGAATATATCTGACTAGTAATAATCTTAAAACCTATGTATTGATATCTCTCTGTTAGTGTGTCAAGTGGGTAAAAAGCGGCATAAACACAGCAGTGAAAAGCAGCTAAACCCCATTATAAAAATAAATTACTTTGAAAAACCCATGAAACAAAGACAGTGAAAGAGAGAGAAATTCTTACACAATGCGTTCAGGGGCTGTGATGCAACCTGGATTGACCATATCTAGACCCACAGCTGGATGAGACATAAGGGTGGACACTGTTGCGGCTGAGAGGTTTGGTGAGGTTGGGTGAGCAAACGCAGACCCTTTAAAGTAATACTGCGTGGTACCCATCGCATGGGTCCCAAATCTCCAGGTTGAAGGGCATCTTCCTACATCGTAAACATGCATGAGATACCCAGAAGATGGTACACCGTGTGATGGGGAAAGGTTTCTAAAACGCACCTCATTTCTCATCTGCCTGTGCCCGGGTTTGCCATTCCAGCCACTTTACTAGCAATCTCCCTCCTTGGAGCATCATCACTTTTAACCTCCTGTTCCGTACAGGTTGCAATTTGTCCTGAGGATGAACGGGAAGACGTGGAACCAATGAGAGACTAGCTCTTGGTGTTGGGACAGGCACAGGTCACTCTATTTTCCCATCAGGAAGAAGAATTAACCACAGGCTCAGCCTGCCACCCGGAACCAAAACAGGGCCTGAAGCCATCCTGCGCTATTGCGGCCAGCTCCCTAAAAATCGAGTTGTAAAATGGAGGTTCAGGGCACTGCAATTCACAAACCTGCAGACTTATAAATGATAACTCTCGTCCACAAATATATTGAGGGAAGGCAAAGAAGAGGATTTGAAATCAAGGCAGAATTGCAGGAAACAGATTTCAGGAGGTAGATTCGAATCGCCTTTAAAGCACATGAAAAGCGGCAAAACGTTGACAATGATGCCCTTGGCCAAAAAGGGCGTATGCGCTTTTTCCGGAATATATTCAGGAAAAAACGCATACGCCCTTTTTGGCCAACCAAGCAACCTGGAAAGGCAAATCAGCGCTACAAAGAAGTCTGGCTTCCCATCGGTTAAAAGGGCCATGCTGAAAAAAGTGTCAAAACCGGAAATGCAGGACAGGCCATGGAGAAATGGGAGCCTTGCTACACTGATGGGCGGGATGTAAATTGCCAACAGCCACTCTGGAGAAGAGTACGGTGTGTCCTGAAACATCTAAAAAACACAGCTTAGAGAGCATAGGGCACTTCCACTCATGGGGGTATAAATTGGGAAAATGAAAAATCAGCAAGACACAAGCACCCCAAAGTTTAGGGCTGCTCTGTTGACAAGGACCTCCACTTCATTCCACCTTCAATATCCCAGGAAAGAGAAAAATCGATAAAGAAGTTGTGGTCCTTATGTACAATGGAATATCACTCAGCCATGAAATCAATGTCCTAAGGCTAGTAGTAGCATGATGAGTGGATTTAGGTACGACGATTCTAAGTGAAATAAGTCACACAGAAAAGGACACTTCTCATAAGGTATCACTGATAGAGGGAATGTAAAAACCGTTACACTTGAACTGAATTACAAAACAGAACAGAGTCACACATGCAGAAAACACACTATGGCTGCTTAACGGGAAAGGTGAGGTGGGGTGATACATAAAACAAGGGTTTCAAATTAGCTCAGATACCATTCCATAAACCCAATATGTAATAGACAAGACCTACTCCTTGCTCAGAGAACTGGACTCAACACGCCCTATTCACCGCACAAGAATATATCTGACTAGTAATAATCTTAAAACCTATGTATTCATATCTCTCTGTTAGTGTGCCAAGTGGGTGTAAAGCGGCATAAACACAGCAGTGAAAAGCAGCTAAACCCCATTATAAAAATAAATTACTTTGAAAAACCCATGAAACAAAGACAGTGAAAGAGAGAGAAATTCTTACACAATGTGTTCAGGGGCTGTGATGCAACCTGGATTGACCATATCTAGACCCACAGCTGGATGAGACATAAGGGTGGACACTCTTGGGGCTGAGAGGTTTGGTGAGGTTGGGTGAGCAAACGCAGACCCTTTAAAGTAATACTGCATGGTACCCATCGCATGGGTCACAAATCTCCAGGTTCAAGGGCATCTTCCTACATCGAAAACATGCATGAGAAACCCAGAAGATGGTACACCGTGTGATGGGGAAAGGTTTCTAAAACGCACCTCATTTCTCATCTCCTTGTGCCCGGGTTCGCTATTCCAGCCGCTTTACTAGCAATCTCCCTACTTGGAGCATCAGCACCTTTAACCTCCTGTTCCGTACAGGTTGCAATTTGTCCTGAGGATGAACGGGAAGACGTGGAACCAATGAGAGACTAGCTCTTGGTGTTGGGACAGGCACAGGTCACTCTATTTTCCCAACAGGAAGAAGAATTAACCACAGGATCAGCCTGCCACCCGGAACCAAAACAGGGACTGAAGCCATCCTGCGCTATTGCGGCCAGTTCCCTAAAAATCGAGTTGTAAAATGGAGGTTCAGGGCACTGCAATTCACAAACCTGCAGACTTATAAATGATAACTCTCGTCCACAAATATATTGAGGGAAGGCAAAGAAGAGGATTTGAAATCAAGGCAGAATTGCAGGAAACAGATTTCAGGAGGTAGATTCGAATCGCCTTTAAAGCACATGAAAAGCGGCAAAACGTTGACAATGATGCCCTTGGCCAAAAAGGGCGTATGCGTTTTTTCCTGAATATATTCAGGAAAAAACGCATACGCCCTTTTTGGCCAACCAAGCAACCTGGAAAGGCAAATCAGAGCTACAAAGATGTCTCGCTTCCCATCGGTTAAAAAGGCCATGCTGAAAAAAGTGTCAAAACCAGAAATGCAGGACAGGCCATGGAGAAATGGGAGCCTTCCTACACTGATGGGCGGGATGTAAATTGCCAACAGCCACTCTGGAGAAGCGTACGGTGAGTCCTGAAACATCTAAAAAACAAAGCTTAGAGAGCATAGGGCACTTCCACTCATGGGGTTATAAATTGGGAAAATTAAAAATCAGCAAGACACAAGCACCCCAAAGTTTAGGGCTGCTCTGTTGACAAGGACCTCCACTTCATTCCACCTTCAATATCCCAGGAAAGAGAAAAATGGATAAAGAAGTTGTGGTCCTTATGTACAATGGAATATCACTCAGCCATGAAATCAATGTCATAAGGCTAGTAGCAGCATGATGAGTGGATTTAGGTACGACGATTCTAAGTGAAATAAGTCACACAGAAAAGGACACTTCTCATAAGGTATCACTGATAGAGGGAATGTAAAAACCGTTACACTTGAACTGAATTACAAAACAGAACAGAGTCACACATGCAGAAAACACACTATGGCTGCTTAACGGGAAAGGTGAGGTGGGGTGATACATAAAACAAGGGTTTCAAATTAGCTCAGATACCGTTCCATAAACCCAATATGTAATAGACAAGACCTACTCCTTGCTCAGAGAACTGGACTCAACACGCCCTATTCACCGCACAAGAATATATCTGACTAGTAATAATCTTAAAACCTATGTATTGATATCTCTCTGTTAGTGTGTCAAGTGGGTGTAAAGCGGCATAAACACAGCAGTGAAAAGCAGCTAAACCGCATTATGAAAATAAATTACTTTGAAAAACCCATGAAAGAAAGACAGTGAAAGAGAGAGACATTCTTACACAATGCGTTCAGGGGCTGTGATGCAACCTGGATTGACCATATCTAGACCCACAGCTGGATGAGACCTAAGGGTGGACACTCTTGGGGCTGAGAGGTTTGGTGATGTTGGGTGAGCAAACGCAGACCATTTAAAGTAATACTGCGTGGTAGCCATCGCATGGGTCCCAAATCTCCAGGTTCAAGGGCATCTTCCTACATCGAAAACATGCATGAGAAACCCAGAAGATGGTACACCGTCTGATGGGGAAAGGTTTCTAAAACGCACCTCATTTCTCATCTCCTTGTGTCCGGGTTCGCCATTCCAGCCGCTTTACTAGCAATCTCCCTACTTGGAGCATCAGCACCTTTAACCTCCTGTTCCGTACAGGTTGCCATTTCTCCTGACGATGAACGGGAAGACGGGGAACCAATGAGAGACTGGCTCTTGGTGTTGGGAAAGGCACAGGTCACTCTATTTTCCCATCAGGAAGAAGAATTAACCACAGGCTCATCCCGCCCCCCGGAACCAGAACAGGGCCTGAAGCCATCCTGCGCTTTTACGGCCAGCTCCCAAAAACACGAGTTGTAAAATGGAGGCTCAGGGCACTGCAATTCACAAACCTGCAGAGTTATAAATGATAACCCTCGTCCACAAATATATTGAGGGAAGGCAACGAAGAGGATTTGAAATCAAGGCAGAATTGCAGGAAACAGATTTCAGGAGGTAGATTCGAATCTCATTTAAAGCACATGAAAAGCGGCAAAACGTTGACAATGATGCCCTTGGCCAAAAAGGGCGTATGCGTTTTTTCCTGAATATATTCAGGAAAAAACGCATACGCCCTTTTTGACCAACCAAGCAACCTGGAAAGGCAAATCCGCGCTACAAAGAAGTCTCGCTTCCCATCGGTCAAAAGGGCCATGCTGAAAAAAGTGTCAAAACCAGAAATGCAGGACAGGCCATGGAGAAATGGGAGCCTTGCTACACTGATGGGCGGGATGTAAATTGCCAACAGCCACTCTGGAGAAGTGTACGGTGAGTCCTGAAACATCTAAAAAACACAGCTTAGAGAGCATAGGGCACTTCCACTCATGGGGGTATAAATTGGGAAAATGAAAAATCAGCAAGACACAAGCACCCCAAAGTTTAGGGCTGCTCTGTTGACAAGGACCTCCACTTCATTCCACCTTAAATATCCCAGGAAAGAGAAAAATGGGTAAAGAAGTTGTGTTCCTTATGTACAATGGAATATCACTCAGCCATGAAATCAATGTCCTAAGGCTAGTAGCAGCATGATGATTGGATTTAGGTATGAGGATTCTAAGTGAAATAAGTCACACAGAAAAGGACACTTCTCATAAGGTATCACTTACAGAGGGAATGTAAAAACCGTTCCACATGAACTGAATTACAAAACAGAACAGAGTCACACATGCAGAAAACACACTATGGCTGCTTAACGGGAAAGGTGAGGTGGGGTGATACATAAAACAAGGGTTTCAAATTAGCTCAGATACCGTTCCATAAACCCAATATGTAATAGACAAGACCTACTCCTTGCTCAGAGAACTGGACTCAACACGCCCTATTCACCGCACAAGAATATATCTGACTAGTAATAATCTTAAAACCTATGTATTGATATCTCTCTGTTAGTGTGTCAAGTGGGTGTAAAGCGGCATAAACACAGCAGTGAAAAGCAGCTAAACCGCATTATGAAAATAAATTACTTTGAAAAACCCATGAAAGAAAGACAGTGAAAGAGAGAGACATTCTTACACAATGCGTTCAGGGGCTGTGATGCAACCTGGATTGACCATATCTAGACCCACAGCTGGATGAGACCTAAGGGTGGACACTCTTGGGGCTGAGAGGTTTGGTGATGTTGGGTGAGCAAACGCAGACCATTTAAAGTAATACTGCGTGGTAGCCATCGCATGGGTCCCAAATCTCCAGGTTCAAGGGCATCTTCCTACATCGAAAACATGCATGAGAAACCCAGAAGATGGTACACCGTCTGATGGGGAAAGGTTTCTAAAACGCACCTCATTTCTCATCTCCTTGTGTCCGGGTTCGCCATTCCAGCCGCTTTACTAGCAATCTCCCTACTTGGAGCATCAGCACCTTTAACCTCCTGTTCCGTACAGGTTGCCATTTCTCCTGACGATGAACGGGAAGACGGGGAACCAATGAGAGACTGGCTCTTGGTGTTGGGAAAGGCACAGGTCACTCTATTTTCCCATCAGGAAGAAGAATTAACCACAGGCTCATCCCGCCCCCCGGAACCAGAACAGGGCCTGAAGCCATCCTGCGCTTTTGCGGCCAGCTCCCAAAAACACGAGTTGTAAAATGGAGGCTCAGGGCACTGCAATTCACAAACCTGCAGAGTTATAAATGATAACTCTCGTCCACAAATATATTGAGGGAAGGCAACGAAGAGGATTTGAAATCAAGGCAGAATTGCAGGAAACAGATTTCAGGAGGTAGATTCGAATCTCATTTAAAGCACATGAAAAGCAGCAAAACTTTGACAATGATGCCCTTGGCCAAAAAGTGCGTATGCGTTTTTTCCTGAATATATTCAGGAAAAAACGCATACGCCCTTTTTGACCAACCAAGCAACCTGGAAAGGCAAATCAGCGCTACAAAGAAGTCTCGCTTCCCATCGGTCAAAAGGGCCATGCTGAAAAAAGTGTCAAAACCAGAAATGCAGGACAGGCCATGGAGAAATGGGAGCCTTGCTACACTGATGGGCGGGATGTAAATTGCCAACAGCCACTCTGGAGAAGTGTACGGTGAGTCCTGAAACATCTAAAAAACACAGCTTAGAGAGCATAGGGCATTTCCACTCATGGGGGTATAAATTGGGAAAATGAAAAATCAGCAAGACACAAGCACCCCAAAGTTTAGGGCTGCTCTGTTGACAAGGACCTCCACTTCATTCCACCTTAAATATCCCAGGAAAGAGAAAAATGGGTAAAGAAGTTGTGGTCCTTATGTACAATGGAATATCACTCAGGCATGAAATCAATGTCCTAAGGCTAGTAGCAGCATGATGAGTGGATTTAGGTACGACGATTCTAAGTGAAATAAATCACACAGAAAAGGACACTTCTCATAAGGTATCACTTATAGAGGGAATGTAAAAACCGTTACACTTGAACTGAATTACAAAACAGAACAGAGTCACACATGCAGAAAACACACTATGGCTGCTTAACGGGAAAGGGGAGGTGGGGTGATACATAAAACAAGGGTTTCAAATTAGCTCAGATACCGTTCCATAAACCCAATATGTAATAGACAAGACCTACTCCTTGCTCAGAGAACTGGACTCAACACGCCCTATTCACCGCACAAGAATATATCTGACTAGTAATAATCTTAAAACCTATGTATTCTTATCTCTCTGTTAGTGTGTCAAGTGGGTGTAAAGCGGCATAAACACAGCAGTGAAAAGCAGCTAAACCCCATTATAAAAATAAATTACTTTGAAAAACCCATGAAACAAAGACAGTGAAAGAGAGAGAAATTCTTACACAATGCGTTCAGGGGCTGTGATGCAACCTGGATTGACCATATCTAGACCCACAGCTGGATGAGACATAAGGGTGGACACTCTTGGGGCTGAGAGGTTTGGTGAGGTTGGGTGAGCAAACGCAGACCCTTTAAAGTAATACTGCATGGTACCCATCGCATGGGTCACAAATCTCCAGGTTCAAGGGCATCTTCCTACATCGAAAACATGCATGAGAAACCCAGAAGATGGTACACCGTGTGATGGGGAAAGGTTTCTAAAACGCACCTCATTTCTCATCTGCTTGTGCCCGGGTTCGCTATTCCAGCCGCTTTACTAGCAATCTCCCTCCTTGGAGCATCAGCACCTTTAACCTCCTGTTCCGTACAGGTTGCAATTTGTCCTGAGGATGAACGGGAAGACGTGGAACCAATGAGAGACTAGCTCTTGGTGTTGGGACAGGCACAGGTCACTCTATTTTCCCATCAGGAAGAAGAATTAACCACAGGCTCAGCCTGCCACCCGGAACCAAAACAGGGCCTGAAGCCATCCTGCGCTATTGCGGCCAGCTCCCTAAAAATCGAGTTGTAAAATGGAGGTTCAGGGCACTGCAATTCACAAACCTGCAGACTTATAAATGATAACTCTCGTCCACAAATATATTGAGGGAAGGCAAAGAAGAGGATTTGAAATCAAGGCAGAATTGCAGGAAACAGATTTCAGGAGGTAGATTCGAATCGCCTTTAAAGCACATGAAAAGCGGCAAAACGTTGACAATGATGCCCTTGGCCAAAAAGGGCGTATGCGTTTTTTCCTGAATATATTCAGGAAAAAACGCATACGCCCTTTTTGGCCAACCAAGCAACCTGGAAAGGCAAATCAGCGCTACAAAGATGTCTCGCTTCCCATCGGTCAAAAGGGCCATGCTGAAAAAAGTGTCAAAACCAGAAATGCAGGACAGGCCATGGAGAAATGGGAGCCTTGCTACACTGATGGGCGGGATGTAAATTGTCAACAGCCACTCTGGAGAAGTGTACGGTGAGTCCTGAAACGTCTAAAAAGCAAAGCTTAGGGAGCATAGGGCACTTCCACTCAGGGGTTATAAATTGGGAAAATGAAAAATCAGCAAGACACAAGCACCCCAAAGTTTAGGGCTGCTCTGTTGACAAGGACCTCCACTTCATTCCACCTTCAATATCCCAGGAAAGAGAAAAATCGATAAAGAAGTTGTGGTCCTTATGTACAATGGAATATCACTCAGCCATGAAATCAATGTCATAAGGCTAGTAGCAGCATGATGAGTGGATTTAGGTACGACGATTCTAAGTGAAATAAGTCACACAGAAAAGGACACTTCTCATAAGGTATCACTGATAGAGGGAATGTAAAAACCGTTACACTTGAACTGAATTACAAAACAGAACAGAGTCACACATGCAGAAAACACACTATGGCTGCTTAACGGGAAAGGTGAGGTGGGGTGATACATAAAACAAGGGTTTCAAATTAGCTCAGATACCGTTCCATAAACCCAATATGTAATAGACAAGACCTACTCCTTGCTCAGAGAACTGGACTCAACACGCCCTATTCACCGCACAAGAATATATCTGACTAGTAATAATCTTAAAACCTATGTATTGATATCTCTCTGTTAGTGTGTCAAGTGGGTAAAAAGCGGCATAAACACAGCAGTGAAAAGCAGCTAAACCCCATTATAAAAATAAATTACTTTGAAAAACCCATGAAACAAAGACAGTGAAAGAGAGCGAAATTCTTACACAATGCGTTCAGGGGCTGTGATGCAACCTGGATTGACCATATCTAGACCCACAGCTGGATGAGACATAAGGGTGGACACTGTTGCGGCTGAGAGGTTTGGTGAGGTTGGGTGAGCAAACGCAGACCCTTTAAAGTAATACTGCGTGGTACCCATCGCATGGGTCCCAAATCTCCAGGTTGAAGGGCATCTTCCTACATCGTAAACATGCATGAGATACCCAGAAGATGGTACACCGTGTGATGGGGAAAGGTTTCTAAAACGCACCTCATTTCTCATCTGCCTGTGCCCGGGTTTGCCATTCCAGCCACTTTACTAGCAATCTCCCTCCTTGGAGCATCATCACTTTTAACCTCCTGTTCCGTACAGGTTGCAATTTGTCCTGAGGATGAACGGGAAGACGTGGAACCAATGAGAGACTAGCTCTTGGTGTTGGGACAGGCACAGGTCACTCTATTTTCCCATCAGGAAGAAGAATTAACCACAGGCTCAGCCTGCCACCCGGAACCAAAACAGGGCCTGAAGCCATCCTGCGCTATTGCGGCCAGCTCCCTAAAAATCGAGTTGTAAAATGGAGGTTCAGGGCACTGCAATTCACAAACCTGCAGACTTATAAATGATAACTCTCGTCCACAAATATATTGAGGGAAGGCAAAGAAGAGGATTTGAAATCAAGGCAGAATTGCAGGAAACAGATTTCAGGAGGTAGATTCGAATCGCCTTTAAAGCACATGAAAAGCGGCAAAACGTTGACAATGATGCCCTTGGCCAAAAAGGGCGTATGCGTTTTTTCCGGAATATATTCAGGAAAAAACGCATACGCCCTTTTTGGCCAACCAAGCAACCTGGAAAGGCAAATCAGCGCTACAAAGAAGTCTCGCTTCCCATCGGTTAAAAGGGCCATGCTGAAAAAAGTGTCAAAACCGGAAATGCAGGACAGGCCATGGAGAAATGGGAGCCTTGCTACACTGATGGGCGGGATGTAAATTGCCAACAGCCACTCTGGAGAAGAGTACGGTGTGTCCTGAAACATCTAAAAAACACAGCTTAGAGAGCATAGGGCACTTCCACTCATGGGGGTATAAATTGGGAAAATGAAAAATCAGCAAGACACAAGCACCCCAAAGTTTAGGGCTGCTCTGTTGACAAGGACCTCCACTTCATTCCACCTTCAATATCCCAGGAAAGAGAAAAATCGATAAAGAAGTTGTGGTCCTTATGTACAATGGAATATCACTCAGCCATGAAATCAATGTCCTAAGGCTAGTAGTAGCATGATGAGTGGATTTAGGTACGACGATTCTAAGTGAAATAAGTCACACAGAAAAGGACACTTCTCATAAGGTATCACTGATAGAGGGAATGTAAAAACCGTTACACTTGAACTGAATTACAAAACAGAACAGAGTCACACATGCAGAAAACACACTATGGCTGCTTAACGGGAAAGGTGAGGTGGGGTGATACATAAAACAAGGGTTTCAAATTAGCTCAGATACCATTCCATAAACCCAATATGTAATAGACAAGACCTACTCCTTGCTCAGAGAACTGGACTCAACACGCCCTATTCACCGCACAAGAATATATCTGACTAGTAATAATCTTAAAACCTATGTATTCATATCTCTCTGTTAGTGTGCCAAGTGGGTGTAAAGCGGCATAAACACAGCAGTGAAAAGCAGCTAAACCCCATTATAAAAATAAATTACTTTGAAAAACCCATGAAACAAAGACAGTGAAAGAGAGAGAAATTCTTACACAATGTGTTCAGGGGCTGTGATGCAACCTGGATTGACCATATCTAGACCCACAGCTGGATGAGACATAAGGGTGGACACTCTTGGGGCTGAGAGGTTTGGTGAGGTTGGGTGAGCAAACGCAGACCCTTTAAAGTAATACTGCATGGTACCCATCGCATGGGTCACAAATCTCCAGGTTCAAGGGCATCTTCCTACATCGAAAACATGCATGAGAAACCCAGAAGATGGTACACCGTGTGATGGGGAAAGGTTTCTAAAACGCACCTCATTTCTCATCTCCTTGTGCCCGGGTTCGCTATTCCAGCCGCTTTACTAGCAATCTCCCTCCTTGGAGCATCAGCACCTTTAACCTCCTGTTCCGTACAGGTTGCAATTTGTCCTGAGGATGAACGGGAAGACGTGGAACCAATGAGAGACTAGCTCTTGGTGTTGGGACAGGCACAGGTCACTCTATTTTCCCATCAGGAAGAAGAATTAACCACAGGCTCAGCCTGCCCCCCGGGTCAAGAACAGGGCCTGAAGCCATCCTGCGCTTTTGCGGCCATCTCCCAAAAACGCGAGTTGTAAAACGGAGGTTCAGGGCACTGCAATTCACAAACCTGCAGAGTTATAAATGATAACTCTCGTCCACAAATATATTGAGGGAAGGCAAAGAAGAGGATTTGAAATCAAGGCAGAATTGCAGGAAACAGATTTCAGGAGGTAGATTCGAATCGCCTTCAAAGCACATGAAAAGCGGCAAAACGTTGACAATGATGCCCTTGGCCAAAAAGGGCGTATGCGTTTTTTCCGGAATATATTCAGGAAAAAACGCATACGCCCTTTTTGGCCAACCAAGCAACCTGGAAAGGCAAATCAGCGCTACAAAGAAGTCTCGCTTCCCATCGGTTAAAAGGGCCATGCTGAAAAAAGTGTCAAAACCAGAAATGCAGGACAGGCCATGGAGAAATGGGAGCCTTGCTACACTGATGGGCGGGATGTAAATTGCCAACAGCCACTCTGGAGAAGAGTACGGTGTGTCCTGAAACATCTAAAAAACACAGCTTAGAGAGCATAGGGCACTTCCACTCATGGGGGTATAAATTGGGAAAATGAAAAATCAGCAAGACACAAGCACCCCAAAGTTTAGGGCTGCTCTGTTGACAAGGACCTCCACTTCATTCCACCTTCAATATCCCAGGAAAGAGAAAAATGGATAAAGAAGTTGTGGTCCTTATGTACAATGGAATATCACTCAGCCATGAAATCAATGTCATAAGGCTAGTAGCAGCATGATGAGTGGATTTAGGTACGACGATTCTAAGTGAAATAAGTCACACAGAAAAGGACACTTCTCATAAGGTATCACTGATAGAGGGAATGTAAAAACCGTTACACTTGAACTGAATTACAAAACAGAACAGAGTCACACATGCAGAAAACACACTATGGCTGCTTAACGGGAAAGGTGAGGTGGGGTGATACATAAAACAAGGGTTTCAAATTAGCTCAGATACCGTTCCATAAACCCAATATGTAATAGACAAGACCTACTCCTTGCTCAGAGAACTGGACTCAACACGCCCTATTCACCGCACAAGAATATATCTGACTAGTAATAATCTTAAAACCTATGTATTGATATCTCTCTGTTAGTGTGTCAAGTGGGTGTAAAGCGGCATAAACACAGCAGTGAAAAGCAGCTAAACCCCATTATAAAAATAAATTACTTTGAAAAACCCATGAAACAAAGACAGTGAAAGAGATAGAAATTCTTACACAATGCGTTCACGGGCTGTGATGCAACCTGGATTGACCATATCTAGACCCACAGCTGGATGAGACATAAGGGTAGACACTCTTGGGGCTGAGAGGTTTGGTGAGGTTGGGTGAGCAAACGCAGACCCTTTAAAGTAATACTGCGTGGTACCCATCGCATGGGTCCCAAATCTCCAGGTTGAAGGGCATCTTCCTACATCGTAAACATGCATGAGATACCCAGAAGATGGTACACCGTGTGATGGGGAAAGGTTTCTAAAACGCACCTCATTTCTCATCTGCCTGTGCCCGGGTTTGCCATTCCAGCCACTTTACTAGCAATCTCCCTCCTTGGAGCATCATCACTTTTAACCTCCTGTTCCGTACAGGTTGCAATTTGTCCTGAGGATGAACGGGAAGACGTGGAACCAATGAGAGACTAGCTCTTGGTGTTGGGACAGGCACAGGTCACTCTATTTTCCCATCAGGAAGAAGAATTAACCACAGGCTCAGCCTGCCACCCGGAACCAAAACAGGGCCTGAAGCCATCCTGCGCTATTGCGGCCAGCTCCCTAAAAATCGAGTTGTAAAATGGAGGTTCAGGGCACTGCAATTCACAAACCTGCAGACTTATAAATGATAACTCTCGTCCACAAATATATTGAGGGAAGGCAAAGAAGAGGATTTGAAATCAAGGCAGAATTGCAGGAAACAGATTTCAGGAGGTAGATTCGAATCGCCTTTAAAGCACATGAAAAGCGGCAAAACGTTGACAATGATGCCCTTGGCCAAAAAGGGCGTATGCGTTTTTTCCGGAATATATTCAGGAAAAAACGCATACGCCCTTTTTGGCCAACCAAGCAACCTGGAAAGGCAAATCAGCGCTACAAAGAAGTCTCGCTTCCCATCGGTTAAAAGGGCCATGCTGAAAAAAGTGTCAAAACCGGAAATGCAGGACAGGCCATGGAGAAATGGGAGCCTTGCTACACTGATGGGCGGGATGTAAATTGCCAACAGCCACTCTGGAGAAGAGTACGGTGTGTCCTGAAACATCTAAAAAACACAGCTTAGAGAGCATAGGGCACTTCCACTCATGGGGGTATAAATTGGGAAAATGAAAAATCAGCAAGACACAAGCACCCCAAAGTTTAGGGCTGCTCTGTTGACAAGGACCTCCACTTCATTCCACCTTCAATATCCCAGGAAAGAGAAAAATCGATAAAGAAGTTGTGGTCCTTATGTACAATGGAATATCACTCAGCCATGAAATCAATGTCCTAAGGCTAGTAGTAGCATGATGAGTGGATTTAGGTACGACGATTCTAAGTGAAATAAGTCACACAGAAAAGGACACTTCTCATAAGGTATCACTGATAGAGGGAATGTAAAAACCGTTACACTTGAACTGAATTACAAAACAGAACAGAGTCACACATGCAGAAAACACACTATGGCTGCTTAACGGGAAAGGTGAGGTGGGGTGATACATAAAACAAGGGTTTCAAATTAGCTCAGATACCATTCCATAAACCCAATATGTAATAGACAAGACCTACTCCTTGCTCAGAGAACTGGACTCAACACGCCCTATTCACCGCACAAGAATATATCTGACTAGTAATAATCTTAAAACCTATGTATTCATATCTCTCTGTTAGTGTGCCAAGTGGGTGTAAAGCGGCATAAACACAGCAGTGAAAAGCAGCTAAACCCCATTATAAAAATAAATTACTTTGAAAAACCCATGAAACAAAGACAGTGAAAGAGAGAGAAATTCTTACACAATGTGTTCAGGGGCTGTGATGCAACCTGGATTGACCATATCTAGACCCACAGCTGGATGAGACATAAGGGTGGACACTATTGGGGCTGAGAGGTTTGGTGAGGTTGGGTGAGCAAATGCAGACCCTTTAAAGTAATACTGCATGGTACCCATCGCATGGGTCACAAATCTCCAGGTTCAAGGGCATCTTCCTACATCGAAAACATGCATGAGAAACCCAGAAGATGGTACACCGTGTGATGGGGAAAGGTTTCTAAAACGCACCTCATTTCTCATCTCCTTGTGCCCGGGTTCGCTATTCCAGCCGCTTTACTAGCAATCTCCCTACTTGGAGCATCAGCACCTTTAACCTCCTGTTCCGTACAGGTTGCAATTTGTCCTGAGGATGAACGGGAAGACGTGGAACCAATGAGAGACTAGCTCTTGGTGTTGGGACAGGCACAGGTCACTCTATTTTCCCATCAGGAAGAAGAATTAACCACAGGATCAGCCTGCCACCCGGAACCAAAACAGGGACTGAAGCCATCCTGCGCTATTGCGGCCAGCTCCCTAAAAATCGAGTTGTAAAATGGAGGTTCAGGGCACTGCAATTCACAAACCTGCAGACTTATAAATGATAACTCTCGTCCACAAATATATTGAGGGAAGGCAAAGAAGAGGATTTGAAATCAAGGCAGAATTGCAGGAAACAGATTTCAGGAGGTAGATTCGAATCGCCTTTAAAGCACATGAAAAGCGGCAAAACGTTGACAATGATGCCCTTGGCCAAAAAGGGCGTATGCGTTTTTTCCTGAATATATTCAGGAAAAAACGCATACGCC
This sequence comes from Balaenoptera borealis, assembly GCF_965194805.1. Lineage (NCBI taxonomy): Eukaryota > Metazoa > Chordata > Mammalia > Artiodactyla > Balaenopteridae > Balaenoptera > Balaenoptera borealis. The sequence goes on from NW_028123793.1 coordinate 393,503, forward strand.
CTTTTTGGCCAACCAAGCAACCTGGAAAGGCAAATCAGAGCTACAAAGATGTCTCGCTTCCCATCGGTTAAAAAGGCCATGCTGAAAAAAGTGTCAAAACCAGAAATGCAGGACAGGCCATGGAGAAATGGGAGCCTTCCTACACTGATGGGCGGGATGTAAATTGCCAACAGCCACTCTGGAGAAGCGTACGGTGAGTCCTGAAACATCTAAAAAACAAAGCTTAGAGAGCATAGGGCACTTCCACTCATGGGGTTATAAATTGGGAAAATTAAAAATCAGCAAGACACAAGCACCCCAAAGTTTAGGGCTGCTCTGTTGACAAGGACCTCCACTTCATTCCACCTTCAATATCCCAGGAAAGAGAAAAATGGATAAAGAAGTTGTGGTCCTTATGTACAATGGAATATCACTCAGCCATGAAATCAATGTCATAAGGCTAGTAGCAGCATGATGAGTGGATTTAGGTACGACGATTCTAAGTGAAATAAGTCACACAGAAAAGGACACTTCTCATAAGGTATCACTGATAGAGGGAATGTAAAAACCGTTACACTTGAACTGAATTACAAAACAGAACAGAGTCACACATGCAGAAAACACACTATGGCTGCTTAACGGGAAAGGTGAGGTGGGGTGATACATAAAACAAGGGTTTCAAATTAGCTCAGATACCGTTCCATAAACCCAATATGTAATAGACAAGACCTACTCCTTGCTCAGAGAACTGGACTCAACACGCCCTATTCACCGCACAAGAATATATCTGACTAGTAATAATCTTAAAACCTATGTATTGATATCTCTCTGTTAGTGTGTCAAGTGGGTGTAAAGCGGCATAAACACAGCAGTGAAAAGCAGCTAAACCGCATTATGAAAATAAATTACTTTGAAAAACCCATGAAAGAAAGACAGTGAAAGAGAGAGACATTCTTACACAATGCGTTCAGGGGCTGTGATGCAACCTGGATTGACCATATCTAGACCCACAGCTGGATGAGACCTAAGGGTGGACACTCTTGGGGCTGAGAGGTTTGGTGATGTTGGGTGAGCAAACGCAGACCATTTAAAGTAATACTGCGTGGTAGCCATCGCATGGGTCCCAAATCTCCAGGTTCAAGGGCATCTTCCTACATCGAAAACATGCATGAGAAACCCAGAAGATGGTACACCGTCTGATGGGGAAAGGTTTCTAAAACGCACCTCATTTCTCATCTCCTTGTGTCCGGGTTCGCCATTCCAGCCGCTTTACTAGCAATCTCCCTACTTGGAGCATCAGCACCTTTAACCTCCTGTTCCGTACAGGTTGCCATTTCTCCTGACGATGAACGGGAAGACGGGGAACCAATGAGAGACTGGCTCTTGGTGTTGGGAAAGGCACAGGTCACTCTATTTTCCCATCAGGAAGAAGAATTAACCACAGGCTCATCCCGCCCCCCGGAACCAGAACAGGGCCTGAAGCCATCCTGCGCTTTTGCGGCCAGCTCCCAAAAACACGAGTTGTAAAATGGAGGCTCAGGGCACTGCAATTCACAAACCTGCAGAGTTATAAATGATAACTCTCGTCCACAAATATATTGAGGGAAGGCAACGAAGAGGATTTGAAATCAAGGCAGAATTGCAGGAAACAGATTTCAGGAGGTAGATTCGAATCTCATTTAAAGCACATGAAAAGCGGCAAAACGTTGACAATGATGCCCTTGGCCAAAAAGGGCGTATGCGTTTTTTCCTGAATATATTCAGGAAAAAACGCATACGCCCTTTTTGACCAACCAAGCAACCTGGAAAGGCAAATCAGCGCTACAAAGAAGTCTCGCTTCCCATCGGTCAAAAGGGCCATGCTGAAAAAAGTGTCAAAACCAGAAATGCAGGACAGGCCATGGAGAAATGGGAGCCTTGCTACACTGATGGGCGGGATGTAAATTGCCAACAGCCACTCTGGAGAAGTGTACGGTGAGTCCTGAAACATCTAAAAAACACAGCTTAGAGAGCATAGGGCACTTCCACTCATGGGGGTATAAATTGGGAAAATGAAAAATCAGCAAGACACAAGCACCCCAAAGTTTAGGGCTGCTCTGTTGACAAGGACCTCCACTTCATTCCACCTTAAATATCCCAGGAAAGAGAAAAATGGGTAAAGAAGTTGTGTTCCTTATGTACAATGGAATATCACTCAGCCATGAAATCAATGTCCTAAGGCTAGTAGCAGCATGATGATTGGATTTAGGTATGAGGATTCTAAGTGAAATAAGTCACACAGAAAAGGACACTTCTCATAAGGTATCACTTACAGAGGGAATGTAAAAACCGTTCCACATGAACTGAATTACAAAACAGAACAGAGTCACACATGCAGAAAACACACTATGGCTGCTTAACGGGAAAGGTGAGGTGGGGTGATACATAAAACAAGGGTTTCAAATTAGCTCAGATACCGTTCCATAAACCCAATATGTAATAGACAAGACCTACTCCTTGCTCAGAGAACTGGACTCAACACGCCCTATTCACCGCACAAGAATATATCTGACTAGTAATAATCTTAAAACCTATGTATTGATATCTCTCTGTTAGTGTGTCAAGTGGGTGTAAAGCGGCATAAACACAGCAGTGAAAAGCAGCTAAACCGCATTATGAAAATAAATTACTTTGAAAAACCCATGAAAGAAAGACAGTGAAAGAGAGAGACATTCTTACACAATGCGTTCAGGGGCTGTGATGCAACCTGGATTGACCATATCTAGACCCACAGCTGGATGAGACCTAAGGGTGGACACTCTTGGGGCTGAGAGGTTTGGTGATGTTGGGTGAGCAAACGCAGACCATTTAAAGTAATACTGCGTGGTAGCCATCGCATGGGTCCCAAATCTCCAGGTTCAAGGGCATCTTCCTACATCGAAAACATGCATGAGAAACCCAGAAGATGGTACACCGTCTGATGGGGAAAGGTTTCTAAAACGCACCTCATTTCTCATCTCCTTGTGTCCGGGTTCGCCATTCCAGCCGCTTTACTAGCAATCTCCCTACTTGGAGCATCAGCACCTTTAACCTCCTGTTCCGTACAGGTTGCCATTTCTCCTGACGATGAACGGGAAGACGGGGAACCAATGAGAGACTGGCTCTTGGTGTTGGGAAAGGCACAGGTCACTCTATTTTCCCATCAGGAAGAAGAATTAACCACAGGCTCATCCCGCCCCCCGGAACCAGAACAGGGCCTGAAGCCATCCTGCGCTTTTGCGGCCAGCTCCCAAAAACACGAGTTGTAAAATGGAGGCTCAGGGCACTGCAATTCACAAACCTGCAGAGTTATAAATGATAACTCTCGTCCACAAATATATTGAGGGAAGGCAAAGAAGAGGATTTGAAATCAAGGCAGAATTGCAGGAAACAGATTTCAGGAGGTAGATTCGAATCTCATTTAAAGCACATGAAAAGCAGCAAAACTTTGACAATGATGCCCTTGGCCAAAAAGGGCGTATGCGTTTTTTCCTGAATATATTCAGGAAAAAACGCATACGCCCTTTTTGACCAACCAAGCAACCTGGAAAGGCAAATCAGCGCTACAAAGAAGTCTCGCTTCCCATCGGTCAAAAGGGCCATGCTGAAAAAAGTGTCAAAACCAGAAATGCAGGACAGGCCATGGAGAAATGGGAGCCTTGCTACACTGATGGGCGGGATGTAAATTGCCAACAGCCACTCTGGAGAAGTGTACGGTGAGTCCTGAAACATCTAAAAAACACAGCTTAGAGAGCATAGGGCATTTCCACTCATGGGGGTATAAATTGGGAAAATGAAAAATCAGCAAGACACAAGCACCCCAAAGTTTAGGGCTGCTCTGTTGACAAGGACCTCCACTTCATTCCACCTTAAATATCCCAGGAAAGAGAAAAATGGGTAAAGAAGTTGTGGTCCTTATGTACAATGGAATATCACTCAGGCATGAAATCAATGTCCTAAGGCTAGTAGCAGCATGATGAGTGGATTTAGGTACGACGATTCTAAGTGAAATAAATCACACAGAAAAGGACACTTCTCATAAGGTATCACTTATAGAGGGAATGTAAAAACCGTTACACTTGAACTGAATTACAAAACAGAACAGAGTCACACATGCAGAAAACACACTATGGCTGCTTAACGGGAAAGGGGAGGTGGGGTGATACATAAAACAAGGGTTTCAAATTAGCTCAGATACCGTTCCATAAACCCAATATGTAATAGACAAGACCTACTCCTTGCTCAGAGAACTGGACTCAACACGCCCTATTCACCGCACAAGAATATATCTGACTAGTAATAATCTTAAAACCTATGTATTCATATCTCTCTGTTAGAGTGTCAAGTGGGTGTAAAGCGGCATAAACACAGCAGTGAAAAGCAGCTAAACCCCATTATAAAAATAAATTACTTTGAAAAACCCATGAAACAAAGACAGTGAAAGAGAGAGAAATTCTTACACAATGCGTTCAGGGGCTGTGATGCAACCTGGATTGACCATATCTAGACCCACAGCTGGATGAGACATAAGGGTGGACACTCTTGGGGCTGAGAGGTTTGGTGAGGTTGGGTGAGCAAACGCAGACCCTTTAAAGTAATACTGCATGGTACCCATCGCATGGGTCACAAATCTCCAGGTTCAAGGGCATCTTCCTACATCGAAAACATGCATGAGAAACCCAGAAGATGGTACACCGTGTGATGGGGAAAGGTTTCTAAAACGCACCTCATTTCTCATCTGCTTGTGCCCGGGTTCGCTATTCCAGCCGCTTTACTAGCAATCTCCCTCCTTGGAGCATCAGCACCTTTAACCTCCTGTTCCGTACAGGTTGCAATTTGTCCTGAGGATGAACGGGAAGACGTGGAACCAATGAGAGACTAGCTCTTGGTGTTGGGACAGGCACAGGTCACTCTATTTTCCCATCAGGAAGAAGAATTAACCACAGGCTCAGCCTGCCACCCGGAACCAAAACAGGGCCTGAAGCCATCCTGCGCTATTGCGGCCAGCTCCCTAAAAATCGAGTTGTAAAATGGAGGTTCAGGGCACTGCAATTCACAAACCTGCAGACTTATAAATGATAACTCTCGTCCACAAATATATTGAGGGAAGGCAAAGAAGAGGATTTGAAATCAAGGCAGAATTGCAGGAAACAGATTTCAGGAGGTAGATTCGAATCGCCTTTAAAGCACATGAAAAGCGGCAAAACGTTGACAATGATGCCCTTGGCCAAAAAGGGCGTATGCGTTTTTTCCTGAATATATTCAGGAAAAAACGCATACGCCCTTTTTGGCCAACCAAGCAACCTGGAAAGGCAAATCAGCGCTACAAAGATGTCTCGCTTCCCATCGGTCAAAAGGGCCATGCTGAAAAAAGTGTCAAAACCAGAAATGCAGGACAGGCCATGGAGAAATGGGAGCCTTGCTACACTGATGGGCGGGATGTAAATTGTCAACAGCCACTCTGGAGAAGTGTACGGTGAGTCCTGAAACGTCTAAAAAGCAAAGCTTAGGGAGCATAGGGCACTTCCACTCAGGGGTTATAAATTGGGAAAATGAAAAATCAGCAAGACACAAGCACCCCAAAGTTTAGGGCTGCTCTGTTGACAAGGACCTCCACTTCATTCCACCTTCAATATCCCAGGAAAGAGAAAAATCGATAAAGAAGTTGTGGTCCTTATGTACAATGGAATATCACTCAGCCATGAAATCAATGTCATAAGGCTAGTAGCAGCATGATGAGTGGATTTAGGTACGACGATTCTAAGTGAAATAAGTCACACAGAAAAGGACACTTCTCATAAGGTATCACTGATAGAGGGAATGTAAAAACCGTTACACTTGAACTGAATTACAAAACAGAACAGAGTCACACATGCAGAAAACACACTATGGCTGCTTAACGGGAAAGGTGAGGTGGGGTGATACATAAAACAAGGGTTTCAAATTAGCTCAGATACCGTTCCATAAACCCAATATGTAATAGACAAGACCTACTCCTTGCTCAGAGAACTGGACTCAACACGCCCTATTCACCGCACAAGAATATATCTGACTAGTAATAATCTTAAAACCTATGTATTGATATCTCTCTGTTAGTGTGTCAAGTGGGTAAAAAGCGGCATAAACACAGCAGTGAAAAGCAGCTAAACCCCATTATAAAAATAAATTACTTTGAAAAACCCATGAAACAAAGACAGTGAAAGAGAGCGAAATTCTTACACAATGCGTTCAGGGGCTGTGATGCAACCTGGATTGACCATATCTAGACCCACAGCTGGATGAGACATAAGGGTGGACACTGTTGCGGCTGAGAGGTTTGGTGAGGTTGGGTGAGCAAACGCAGACCCTTTAAAGTAATACTGCGTGGTACCCATCGCATGGGTCCCAAATCTCCAGGTTGAAGGGCATCTTCCTACATCGTAAACATGCATGAGATACCCAGAAGATGGTACACCGTGTGATGGGGAAAGGTTTCTAAAACGCACCTCATTTCTCATCTGCCTGTGCCCGGGTTTGCCATTCCAGCCACTTTACTAGCAATCTCCCTCCTTGGAGCATCATCACTTTTAACCTCCTGTTCCGTACAGGTTGCAATTTGTCCTGAGGATGAACGGGAAGACGTGGAACCAATGAGAGACTAGCTCTTGGTGTTGGGACAGGCACAGGTCACTCTATTTTCCCATCAGGAAGAAGAATTAACCACAGGCTCAGCCTGCCACCCGGAACCAAAACAGGGCCTGAAGCCATCCTGCGCTATTGCGGCCAGCTCCCTAAAAATCGAGTTGTAAAATGGAGGTTCAGGGCACTGCAATTCACAAACCTGCAGACTTATAAATGATAACTCTCGTCCACAAATATATTGAGGGAAGGCAAAGAAGAGGATTTGAAATCAAGGCAGAATTGCACGAAACAGATTTCAGGAGGTAGATTCGAATCGCCTTTAAAGCACATGAAAAGCGGCAAAACGTTGACAATGATGCCCTTGGCCAAAAAGGGCGTATGCGTTTTTTCCGGAATATATTCAGGAAAAAACGCATACGCCCTTTTTGGCCAACCAAGCAACCTGGAAAGGCAAATCAGCGCTACAAAGAAGTCTCGCTTCCCATCGGTTAAAAGGGCCATGCTGAAAAAAGTGTCAAAACCGGAAATGCAGGACAGGCCATGGAGAAATGGGAGCCTTGCTACACTGATGGGCGGGATGTAAATTGCCAACAGCCACTCTGGAGAAGAGTACGGTGTGTCCTGAAACATCTAAAAAACACAGCTTAGAGAGCATAGGGCACTTCCACTCATGGGGGTATAAATTGGGAAAATGAAAAATCAGCAAGACACAAGCACCCCAAAGTTTAGGGCTGCTCTGTTGACAAGGACCTCCACTTCATTCCACCTTCAATATCCCAGGAAAGAGAAAAATCGATAAAGAAGTTGTGGTCCTTATGTACAATGGAATATCACTCAGCCATGAAATCAATGTCCTAAGGCTAGTAGTAGCATGATGAGTGGATTTAGGTACGACGATTCTAAGTGAAATAAGTCACACAGAAAAGGACACTTCTCATAAGGTATCACTGATAGAGGGAATGTAAAAACCGTTACACTTGAACTGAATTACAAAACAGAACAGAGTCACACATGCAGAAAACACACTATGGCTGCTTAACGGGAAAGGTGAGGTGGGGTGATACATAAAACAAGGGTTTCAAATTAGCTCAGATACCATTCCATAAACCCAATATGTAATAGACAAGACCTACTCCTTGCTCAGAGAACTGGACTCAACACGCCCTATTCACCGCACAAGAATATATCTGACTAGTAATAATCTTAAAACCTATGTATTCATATCTCTCTGTTAGTGTGCCAAGTGGGTGTAAAGCGGCATAAACACAGCAGTGAAAAGCAGCTAAACCCCATTATAAAAATAAATTACTTTGAAAAACCCATGAAACAAAGACAGTGAAAGAGAGAGAAATTCTTACACAATGTGTTCAGGGGCTGTGATGCAACCTGGATTGACCATATCTAGACCCACAGCTGGATGAGACATAAGGGTGGACACTCTTGGGGCTGAGAGGTTTGGTGAGGTTGGGTGAGCAAACGCAGACCCTTTAAAGTAATACTGCATGGTACCCATCGCATGGGTCACAAATCTCCAGGTTCAAGGGCATCTTCCTACATCGAAAACATGCATGAGAAACCCAGAAGATGGTACACCGTGTGATGGGGAAAGGTTTCTAAAACGCACCTCATTTCTCATCTCCTTGTGCCCGGGTTCGCTATTCCAGCCGCTTTACTAGCAATCTCCCTCCTTGGAGCATCAGCACCTTTAACCTCCTGTTCCGTACAGGTTGCAATTTGTCCTGAGGATGAACGGGAAGACGTGGAACCAATGAGAGACTAGCTCTTGGTGTTGGGACAGGCACAGGTCACTCTATTTTCCCATCAGGAAGAAGAATTAACCACAGGCTCAGCCTGCCCCCCGGGTCAAGAACAGGGCCTGAAGCCATCCTGCGCTTTTGCGGCCATCTCCCAAAAACGCGAGTTGTAAAACGGAGGTTCAGGGCACTGCAATTCACAAACCTGCAGAGTTATAAATGATAACTCTCGTCCACAAATATATTGAGGGAAGGCAAAGAAGAGGATTTGAAATCAAGGCAGAATTGCAGGAAACAGATTTCAGGAGGTAGATTCGAATCGCCTTCAAAGCACATGAAAAGCGGCAAAACGTTGACAATGATGCCCTTGGCCAAAAAGGGCGTATGCGTTTTTTCCGGAATATATTCAGGAAAAAACGCATACGCCCTTTTTGGCCAACCAAGCAACCTGGAAAGGCAAATCAGCGCTACAAAGAAGTCTCGCTTCCCATCGGTTAAAAGGGCCATGCTGAAAAAAGTGTCAAAACCAGAAATGCAGGACAGGCCATGGAGAAATGGGAGCCTTGCTACACTGATGGGCGGGATGTAAATTGCCAACAGCCACTCTGGAGAAGAGTACGGTGTGTCCTGAAACATCTAAAAAACACAGCTTAGAGAGCATAGGGCACTTCCACTCATGGGGGTATAAATTGGGAAAATGAAAAATCAGCAAGACACAAGCACCCCAAAGTTTAGGGCTGCTCTGTTGACAAGGACCTCCACTTCATTCCACCTTCAATATCCCAGGAAAGAGAAAAATGGATAAAGAAGTTGTGGTCCTTATGTACAATGGAATATCACTCAGCCATGAAATCAATGTCATAAGGCTAGTAGCAGCATGATGAGTGGATTTAGGTACGACGATTCTAAGTGAAATAAGTCACACAGAAAAGGACACTTCTCATAAGGTATCACTGATAGAGGGAATGTAAAAACCGTTACACTTGAACTGAATTACAAAACAGAACAGAGTCACACATGCAGAAAACACACTATGGCTGCTTAACGGGAAAGGTGAGGTGGGGTGATACATAAAACAAGGGTTTCAAATTAGCTCAGATACCGTTCCATAAACCCAATATGTAATAGACAAGACCTACTCCTTGCTCAGAGAACTGGACTCAACACGCCCTATTCACCGCACAAGAATATATCTGACTAGTAATAATCTTAAAACCTATGTATTGATATCTCTCTGTTAGTGTGTCAAGTGGGTGTAAAGCGGCATAAACACAGCAGTGAAAAGCAGCTAAACCCCATTATAAAAATAAATTACTTTGAAAAACCCATGAAACAAAGACAGTGAAAGAGATAGAAATTCTTACACAATGCGTTCACGGGCTGTGATGCAACCTGGATTGACCATATCTAGACCCACAGCTGGATGAGACATAAGGGTAGACACTCTTGGGGCTGAGAGGTTTGGTGAGGTTGGGTGAGCAAACGCAAACCCTTTAAAGTAATACTGCGTGGTACCCATCGCATGGGTCCCATATCTCCAGGTTCAAGGGTATCTTCCTACATCGAAAACATGCATGAGAAACCCAGAAGATGGTACACCGTGTGATGTGGAAAGGTTTCTAAAACGCACCTCATTTCTCATCTCCTTGTGCCCGGATTCGCTATTCCAGCCCTTTACTAGCAATCTCCCTACTTGGAGCATCATCACCTTTAACCTCCTGTTACGTACAGGTTGCAATTTGTCCTGAGGATGAACGGGAAGACGTGGAACCAATGAGAGACTAGCTCTTGGTGTTGGGACAGGCACAGGTCACTCTATTTTCCCATCAGGAAGAAGAATTAACCACAGGCTCAGCCTGCCCCCCGGAACCAGAACAGGGCCTGAAGCCATCCTGCGCTTTTGCGGCCAGCTCCCTAAAAAGCGAGTTGTAAAATGGAGGTTCAGGGCACTGCAATTCACAAACCTGCAGACTTATAAATGATAACTCTCGTCCACAAATATATTGAGGGAAGGCAAAGAAGAGGATTTGAAATCAAGGCAGAATTGCAGGAAACAGATTTCAGGAGGTAGATTCGAATCGCCTTTAAAGCACATGAAAAGCGGCAAAACGTTGACAATGATGCCCTTGGCCAAAAAGGGCGTATGCGTTTTTTCCTGAATATATTCAGGAAAAAACGCATACGCCCTTTTTGGCCAACCAAGCAACCTGGAAAGGCAAATCAGCGCTACAAAGAAGTCTCGCTTCCCATCGGTTAAAAGGGCCATGCTGAAAAAAGTGTCAAAACCGGAAATGCAGGACAGGCCATGGAGAAATGGGAGCCTTGCTACACTGATGGGCGGGATGTAAATTGCCAACAGCCACTCTGGAGAAGAGTACGGTGTGTCCTGAAACATCTAAAAAACACAGCTTAGAGAGCATAGGGCACTTCCACTCATGGGGGTATAAATTGGGAAAATGAAAAATCAGCAAGACACAAGCACCCCAAAGTTTAGGGCTGCTCTGTTGACAAGGACCTCCACTTCATTCCACCTTCAATATCCCAGGAAAGAGAAAAATGGATAAAGAAGTTGTGGTCCTTATGTACAATGGAATATCACTCAGCCATGAAATCAATGTCCTAAGGCTAGTAGCAGCATGATGAGTGGATTTAGGTACGACGATTCTAAGTGAAATAAGTCACACAGAAAAGGACACTTCTCATAAGGTATCACTGATAGAGGGAATGTAAAAACCGTTACACTTGAACTGAATTACAAAACAGAACAGAGTCACACATGCAGAAAACACACTATGGCTGCTTAACGGGAAAGGTGAGGTGGGGTGATACATAAAACAAGGGTTTCAAATTAGCTCAGATACCGTTCCATAAACCCAATATGTAATAGACAAGACCTACTCCTTGCTCAGAGAACTGGACTCAACACGCCCTATTCACCGCACAAGAATATATCTGACTAGTAATAATCTTAAAACCTATGTATTCATATCTCTCTGTTAGTGTGTCAAGTGGGTGTAAAGCGGCATAAACACAGCAGTGAAAAGCAGCTAAATCCCATTATAAAAATAAATTACTTTGAAAAACCCATGAAACAAAGACAGTGAAAGAGAGAGAAATTCTTACACAATGCGTTCAGGGGCTGTGATGCAACCTGGATTGACCATATCTAGACCCACAGCTGGATGAGACATAAGGGTGGACACTCTTGGGGCTGAGAGGTTTGGTGAGGTTGGGTGAACAAACGCAGACCCTTTAAAGTAATACTGCATGGTACCCATCGCATGGGTCACAAATCTCCAGGTTCAAGGGCATCTTCCTACATCGAAAACATGCATGAGAAACCCAGAAGATGGTACACCGTGTGATGGGGAAAGGTTTCTAAAACGCACCTCATTTCTCATCTCCTTGTGCCCGGGTTCGCTATTCCAGCCCCTTTACTAGCAATCTCCCTACTTGGAGCATCAGCACCTTTAACCTCCTGTTCCGTACAGGTTGCAATTTGTCCTGAGGATGAACGGGAAAACGTGGAACCAATGAGAGACTAGCTCTTGGTGTTGGGACAGGCACAGGTCACTCTATTTTCCCATCAGGAAGAAGAATTAACCACAGGCTCAGCCTGCCATCCGGAACCAAAACAGGGCCTGAAGCCATCCTGCGCTATTGCGGCTAGCTCCCTAAAAATTGAGTTGTAAAATGGAGGTTCAGGGCACTGCAATTCACAAACCTGCAGACTTATAAATGATAACTCTCGTCCACAAATATATTGAGGGAAGGCAAAGAAGAGGATTTGAAATCAAGGCAGAATTGCAGGAAACAGATTTCAGGAGGTAGATTCGAATCGCCTTTAAAGCACATGAAAAGCGGCAAAACGTTGACAATGATGCCCTTGGCCAAAAAGGGCGTATGCGTTTTTTCCTGAATATATTCAGGAAAAAACGCATACGCCCTTTTTGGCCAACCAAGCAACCTGGAAAGGCAAATCAGCGCTACAAAGATGTCTCGCTTCCCATCGGTTAAAAAGGCCATGCTGAAAAAAGTGTCAAAACCAGAAATGCAGGACAGGCCATGGAGAAATGGGAGCCTTCCTACACTGATGGGCGGGATGTAAATTGCCAACAGCCACTCTGGAGAAGCGTACGGTGAGTCCTGAAACATCTAAAAAACACAGCTTAGAGAGCATAGGGCACTTCCACTCATGGGGTTATAAATTGGGAAAATTAAAAATCAGCAAGACACAAGCACCCCAAAGTTTAGGGCTGCTCTGTTGACAAGGACCTCCACTTCATTCCACCTTCAATATCCCAGGAAAGAGAAAAATGGATAAAGAAGTTGTGGTCCTTATGTACAATGGAATATCACTCAGCCATGAAATCAATGTCATAAGGCTAGTAGCAGCATGATGAGTGGATTTAGGTACGACGACTCTAAGTGAAATAAGTCACACAGAAAAGGACACTTCTCATAAGGTATCACTTATAGAGGGAATGTAAAAACCGTTACACTTGAACTGAATTACAAAACAGAACAGAGTCACACATGCAGAAAACACACTATGGTTGCTTAATGGGAAAGGTGAGGTGGGGTGATACATAAAACAAGGGTTTCAAATTAGCTCAGATACCGTTCCATAAACCCAATATGTAATAGACAAGACCTACTCCTTGCTCAGAGAACTGGACTCAACACGCCCTATTCACCGCACAAGAATATATCTGACTAGTAATAATCTTAAAACTTATGTATTGATATCTCTCTGTTAGTGTGTCAAGTGGGTAAAAAGCGACATAAACACAGCAGTGAAAAGCAGCTAAACCCCATTATAAAAATAAATTACTTTGAAAAACCCATGAAACAAAGACAGTGAAAGAGAGAGAAATTCTTACACAATGCGTTCAGGGGCTGTGATGCAGCCTGGATTGACCATATCTAGACCCACAGCTGGATGAGACATAAGGGTGGACACTGTTGCGGCTGAGAGGTTTGGTGAGGTTGGGTGAGCAAACGCAGACCCTTTAAAGTAATACTGCGTGGTACCCATCGCATGGGTCCCAAATCTCCAGGTTCAAGGGCATCTTCCTACATCGTTAACATGCATGAGATACCCAGAAGATGGTACACCGTGTGATGGGGAAAGGTTTCTAAAACGCACCTCATTTCTCATCTGCCTGTGCCCGGGTTTGCCATTCCAGCCACTTTACTAGCAATCTCCCTCCTTGGAGCATCATCACCTTTAACCTCCTGTTCCGTACAGGTTGCAATTTGTCCTGAGGATGAACGGGAAGACGTGGAACCAATGAGAGACTAGCTCTTGGTGTTGGGACAGGCACAGGTCACTCTATTTTCCCATCAGGAAGAAGAATTAACCACAGGCTCAGCCTGCCCCCCGGGTCAAGAACAGGGCCTGAAGCCATCCTGCGCTTTTGCGGCCATCTCCCAAAAACGCGAGTTGTAAAACGGAGGTTCAGGGCACTGCAATTCACAAACCTGCAGAGTTATAAATGATAACTCTCGTCCACAAATATATTGAGGGAAGGCAAAGAAGAGGATTTGAAATCAAGGCAGAATTGCAGGAAACAGATTTCAGGAGGTAGATTCGAATCGCCTTCAAAGCACATGAAAAGCGGCAAAACGTTGACAATGATGCCCTTGGCCAAAAAGGGCGTATGCGTTTTTTCCGGAATATATTCAGGAAAAAACGCATACGCCCTTTTTGGCCAACCAAGCAACCTGGAAAGGCAAATCAGCGCTACAAAGAAGTCTCGCTTCCCATCGGTTAAAAGGGCCATGCTGAAAAAAGTGTCAAAACCAGAAATGCAGGACAGGCCATGGAGAAATGGGAGCCTTGCTACACTGATGGGCGGGATGTAAATTGCCAACAGCCACTCTGGAGAAGAGTACGGTGTGTCCTGAAACATCTAAAAAACACAGCTTAGAGAGCATAGGGCACTTCCACTCATGGGGGTATAAATTGGGAAAATGAAAAATCAGCAAGACACAAGCACCCCAAAGTTTAGGGCTGCTCTGTTGACAAGGACCTCCACTTCATTCCACCTTCAATATCCCAGGAAAGAGAAAAATGGATAAAGAAGTTGTGGTCCTTATGTACAATGGAATATCACTCAGCCATGAAATCAATGTCATAAGGCTAGTAGCAGCATGATGAGTGGATTTAGGTACGACGATTCTAAGTGAAATAAGTCACACAGAAAAGGACACTTCTCATAAGGTATCACTGATAGAGGGAATGTAAAAACCGTTACACTTGAACTGAATTACAAAACAGAACAGAGTCACACATGCAGAAAACACACTATGGCTGCTTAACGGGAAAGGTGAGGTGGGGTGATACATAAAACAAGGGTTTCAAATTAGCTCAGATACCGTTCCATAAACCCAATATGTAATAGACAAGACCTACTCCTTGCTCAGAGAACTGGACTCAACACGCCCTATTCACCGCACAAGAATATATCTGACTAGTAATAATCTTAAAACCTATGTATTGATATCTCTCTGTTAGTGTGTCAAGTGGGTGTAAAGCGGCATAAACACAGCAGTGAAAAGCAGCTAAACCCCATTATAAAAATAAATTACTTTGAAAAACCCATGAAACAAAGACAGTGAAAGAGATAGAAATTCTTACACAATGCGTTCACGGGCTGTGATGCAACCTGGATTGACCATATCTAGACCCACAGCTGGATGAGACATAAGGGTAGACACTCTTGGGGCTGAGAGGTTTGGTGAGGTTGGGTGAGCAAACGCAGACCCTTTAAAGTAATACTGCGTGGTACCCATCGCATGGGTCCCATATCTCCAGGTTCAAGGGTATCTTCCTACATCGAAAACATGCATGAGAAACCCAGAAGATGGTACACCGTGTGATGTGGAAAGGTTTCTAAAACGCACCTCATTTCTCATCTCCTTGTGCCCGGATTCGCTATTCCAGCCCTTTACTAGCAATCTCCCTACTTGGAGCATCATCACCTTTAACCTCCTGTTCCGTACAGGTTGCAATTTGTCCTGAGGATGAACGGGAAGACGTGGAACCAATGAGAGACTAGCTCTTGGTGTTGGGACAGGCACAGGTCACTCTATTTTCCCATCAGGAAGAAGAATTAACCACAGGCTCAGCCTGCCCCCCGGAACCAGAACAGGGCCTGAAGCCATCCTGCGCTTTTGCGGCCAGCTCCCTAAAAAGCGAGTTGTAAAATGGAGGTTCAGGGCACTGCAATTCACAAACCTGCAGACTTATAAATGATAACTCTCGTCCACAAATATATTGAGGGAAGGCAAAGAAGAGGATTTGAAATCAAGGCAGAATTGCAGGAAACAGATTTCAGGAGGTAGATTCGAATCGCCTTTAAAGCACATGAAAAGCGGCAAAACGTTGACAATGATGCCCTTGGCCAAAAAGGGCGTATGCGTTTTTTCCTGAATATATTCAGGAAAAAACGCATACGCCCTTTTTGGCCAACCAAGCAACCTGGAAAGGCAAATCAGCGCTACAAAGAAGTCTCGCTTCCCATCGGTTAAAAGGGCCATGCTGAAAAAAGTGTCAAAACCGGAAATGCAGGACAGGCCATGGAGAAATGGGAGCCTTGCTACACTGATGGGCGGGATGTAAATTGCCAACAGCCACTCTGGAGAAGAGTACGGTGTGTCCTGAAACATCTAAAAAACACAGCTTAGAGAGCATAGGGCACTTCCACTCATGGGGGTATAAATTGGGAAAATGAAAAATCAGCAAGACACAAGCACCCCAAAGTTTAGGGCTGCTCTGTTGACAAGGACCTCCACTTCATTCCACCTTCAATATCCCAGGAAAGAGAAAAATGGATAAAGAAGTTGTGGTCCTTATGTACAATGGAATATCACTCAGCCATGAAATCAATGTCCTAAGGCTAGTAGCAGCATGATGAGTGGATTTAGGTACGACGATTCTAAGTGAAATAAGTCACACAGAAAAGGACACTTCTCATAAGGTATCACTGATAGAGGGAATGTAAAAACCGTTACACTTGAACTGAATTACAAAACAGAACAGAGTCACACATGCAGAAAACACACTATGGCTGCTTAACGGGAAAGGTGAGGTGGGGTGATACATAAAACAAGGGTTTCAAATTAGCTCAGATACCGTTCCATAAACCCAATATGTAATAGACAAGACCTACTCCTTGCTCAGAGAACTGGACTCAACACGCCCTATTCACCGCACAAGAATATATCTGACTAGTAATAATCTTAAAACCTATGTATTCATATCTCTCTGTTAGTGTGTCAAGTGGGTGTAAAGCGGCATAAACACAGCAGTGAAAAGCAGCTAAATCCCATTATAAAAATAAATTACTTTGAAAAACCCATGAAACAAAGACAGTGAAAGAGAGAGAAATTCTTACACAATGCGTTCAGGGGCTGTGATGCAACCTGGATTGACCATATCTAGACCCACAGCTGGATGAGACATAAGGGTGGACACTCTTGGGGCTGAGAGGTTTGGTGAGGTTGGGTGAACAAACGCAGACCCTTTAAAGTAATACTGCATGGTACCCATCGCATGGGTCACAAATCTCCAGGTTCAAGGGCATCTTCCTACATCGAAAACATGCATGAGAAACCCAGAAGATGGTACACCGTGTGATGGGGAAAGGTTTCTAAAACGCACCTCATTTCTCATCTCCTTGTGCCCGGGTTCGCTATTCCAGCCCCTTTACTAGCAATCTCCCTACTTGGAGCATCAGCACCTTTAACCTCCTGTTCCGTACAGGTTGCAATTTGTCCTGAGGATGAACGGGAAGACGTGGAACCAATGAGAGACTAGCTCTTGGTGTTGGGACAGGCACAGGTCACTCTATTTTCCCATCAGGAAGAAGAATTAACCACAGGCTCAGCCTGCCATCCGGAACCAAAACAGGGCCTGAAGCCATCCTGCGCTATTGCGGCTAGCTCCCTAAAAATTGAGTTGTAAAATGGAGGTTCAGGGCACTGCAATTCACAAACCTGCAGACTTATAAATGATAACTCTCGTCCACAAATATATTGAGGGAAGGCAAAGAAGAGGATTTGAAATCAAGGCAGAATTGCAGGAAACAGATTTCAGGAGGTAGATTCGAATCGCCTTTAAAGCACATGAAAAGCGGCAAAACGTTGACAATGATGCCCTTGGCCAAAAAGGGCGTATGCGTTTTTTCCTGAATATATTCAGGAAAAAACGCATACGCCCTTTTTGGCCAACCAAGCAACCTGGAAAGGCAAATCAGCGCTACAAAGATGTCTCGCTTCCCATCGGTTAAAAAGGCCATGCTGAAAAAAGTGTCAAAACCAGAAATGCAGGACAGGCCATGGAGAAATGGGAGCCTTCCTACACTGATGGGCGGGATGTAAATTGCCAACAGCCACTCTGGAGAAGCGTACGGTGAGTCCTGAAACATCTAAAAAACACAGCTTAGAGAGCATAGGGCACTTCCACTCATGGGGTTATAAATTGGGAAAATTAAAAATCAGCAAGACACAAGCACCCCAAAGTTTAGGGCTGCTCTGTTGACAAGGACCTCCACTTCATTCCACCTTCAATATCCCAGGAAAGAGAAAAATGGATAAAGAAGTTGTGGTCCTTATGTACAATGGAATATCACTCAGCCATGAAATCAATGTCATAAGGCTAGTAGCAGCATGATGAGTGGATTTAGGTACGACGACTCTAAGTGAAATAAGTCACACAGAAAAGGACACTTCTCATAAGGTATCACTTATAGAGGGAATGTAAAAACCGTTACACTTGAACTGAATTACAAAACAGAACAGAGTCACACATGCAGAAAACACACTATGGTTGCTTAATGGGAAAGGTGAGGTGGGGTGATACATAAAACAAGGGTTTCAAATTAGCTCAGATACCGTTCCATAAACCCAATATGTAATAGACAAGACCTACTCCTTGCTCAGAGAACTGGACTCAACACGCCCTATTCACCGCACAAGAATATATCTGACTAGTAATAATCTTAAAACCTATGTATTGATATCTCTCTGTTAGTGTGTCAAGTGGGTAAAAAGCGACATAAACACAGCAGTGAAAAGCAGCTAAACCCCATTATAAAAATAAATTACTTTGAAAAACCCATGAAACAAAGACAGTGAAAGAGAGAGAAATTCTTACACAATGCGTTCAGGGGCTGTGATGCAACCTGGATTGACCATATCTAGACCCACAGCTGGATGAGACATAAGGGTGGACACTGTTGCGGCTGAGAGGTTTGGTGAGGTTGGGTGAGCAAACGCAGACCCTTTAAAGTAATACTGCGTGGTACCCATCGCATGGGTCCCAAATCTCCAGGTTCAAGGGCATCTTCCTACATCGTAAACATGCATGAGATACCCAGAAGATGGTACACCGTGTGATGGGGAAAGGTTTCTAAAACGCACCTCATTTCTCATCTGCCTGTGCCCGGGTTTGCCATTCCAGCCACTTTACTAGCAATCTCCCTCCTTGGAGCATCATCACCTTTAACCTCCTGTTCCGTACAGGTTGCAATTTGTCCTGAGGATGAACGGGAAGACGTGGAACCAATGAGAGACTAGCTCTTGGTGTTGGGACAGGCACAGGTCACTCTATTTTCCCATCAGGAAGAAGAATTAACCACAGGCTCAGCCTGCCCCCCGGGTCAAGAACAGGGCCTGAAGCCATCCTGCGCTTTTGCGGCCATCTCCCAAAAACGCGAGTTGTAAAACGGAGGTTCAGGGCACTGCAATTCACAAACCTGCAGAGTTATAAATGATAACTCTCGTCCACAAATATATTGAGGGAAGGCAAAGAAGAGGATTTGAAATCAAGGCAGAATTGCAGGAAACAGATTTCAGGAGGTAGATTCGAATCGCCTTCAAAGCACATGAAAAGCGGCAAAACGTTGACAATGATGCCCTTGGCCAAAAAGGGCGTATGCGTTTTTTCCGGAATATATTCAGGAAAAAACGCATACGCCCTTTTTGGCCAACCAAGCAACCTGGAAAGGCAAATCAGCGCTACAAAGAAGTCTCGCTTCCCATCGGTTAAAAGGGCCATGCTGAAAAAAGTGTCAAAACCAGAAATGCAGGACAGGCCATGGAGAAATGGGAGCCTTGCTACACTGCTGGGCGGGATGTAAATTGCCAACAGCCACTCTGGAGAAGAGTACGGTGTGTCCTGAAACATCTAAAAAACACAGCTTAGAGAGCATAGGGCACTTCCACTCATGGGGGTATAAATTGGGAAAATGAAAAATCAGCAAGACACAAGCACCCCAAAGTTTAGGGCTGCTCTGTTGACAAGGACCTCCACTTCATTCCACCTTCAATATCCCAGGAAAGAGAAAAATGGATAAAGAAGTTGTGGTCCTTATGTACAATGGAATATCACTCAGCCATGAAATCAATGTCATAAGGCTAGTAGCAGCATGATGAGTGGATTTAGGTACGACGATTCTAAGTGAAATAAGTCACACAGAAAAGGACACTTCTCATAAGGTATCACTGATAGAGGGAATGTAAAAACCGTTACACTTGAACTGAATTACAAAACAGAACAGAGTCACACATGCAGAAAACACACTATGGCTGCTTAACGGGAAAGGTGAGGTGGGGTGATACATAAAACAAGGGTTTCAAATTAGCTCAGATACCGTTCCATAAACCCAATATGTAATAGACAAGACCTACTCCTTGCTCAGAGAACTGGACTCAACACGCCCTATTCACCGCACAAGAATATATCTGACTAGTAATAATCTTAAAACCTATGTATTGATATCTCTCTGTTAGTGTGTCAAGTGGGTGTAAAGCGGCATAAACACAGCAGTGAAAAGCAGCTAAACCCCATTATAAAAATAAATTACTTTGAAAAACCCATGAAACAAAGACAGTGAAAGAGATAGAAATTCTTACACAATGCGTTCACGGGCTGTGATGCAACCTGGATTGACCATATCTAGACCCACAGCTGGATGAGACATAAGGGTAGACACTCTTGGGGCTGAGAGGTTTGGTGAGGTTGGGTGAGCAAACGCAGACCCTTTAAAGTAATACTGCGTGGTACCCATCGCATGGGTCCCATATCTCCAGGTTCAAGGGTATCTTCCTACATCGAAAACATGCATGAGAAACCCAGAAGATGGTACACCGTGTGATGTGGAAAGGTTTCTAAAACGCACCTCATTTCTCATCTCCTTGTGCCCGGATTCGCTATTCCAGCCCTTTACTAGCAATCTCCCTACTTGGAGCATCATCACCTTTAACCTCCTGTTCCGTACAGGTTGCAATTTGTCCTGAGGATGAACGGGAAGACGTGGAACCAATGAGAGACTAGCTCTTGGTGTTGGGACAGGCACAGGTCACTCTATTTTCCCATCAGGAAGAAGAATTAACCACAGGCTCAGCCTGCCCCCCGGAACCAGAACAGGGCCTGAAGCCATCCTGCGCTATTGCAGCCAGCTCCCTAAAAAGCGAGTTGTAAAATGGAGGTTCAGGGCACTGCAATTCACAAACCTGCAGAGTTATAAATGATAACTCTCGTCCACAAATATATTGAGGGAAGGCAAAGAAGAGGATTTGAAATCAAGGCAGAATTGCAGGAAACAGATTTCAGGAGGTAGATTCGAATCGCCTTTAAAGCACATGAAAAGCGGAAAAACGTTGACAATGATGCCCTTGGCCAAAAAGGGCGTATGCGTTTTTTCCTGAATATATTCAGGAAAAAACGCATACGCCCTTTTTGGCCAACCAAGCAACCTGGAAAGGCAAATCAGCGCTACAAAGATGTCTCGCTTCCCTTCGGTTAAAAAGGCCATGCTGAAAAAAGTGTCAAAACCAGAAATGCAGGACAGGCCATGGAGAAATGGGAGCCTTGCTACACTGATGGGCGGGATGTAAATTGCCAACAGCCACTCTGGAGAAGCGTACGGTGAGTCCTGAAACATCTAAAAAACAAAGCTTAGAGAGCATAGGGCACTTCCACTCATGGGGGTATAAATTGGGAAAATTAAAAATCAGCAAGACACAAGCACCCCAAAGTTTAGGGCTGCTCTGTTGACAAGGACCTCCACTTCATTCCACCTTCAATATCCCAGGAAAGAGAAAAATGGATAAAGAAGTTGTGGTCCTTATGTACAATGGAATATCACTCAGCCATGAAATCAATGTCATAAGGCTAGTAGCAGCATGATGAGTGGATTTAGGTACGACGATTCTAAGTGAAATAAGTCACACAGAAAAGGACACTTCTCATAAGGTATCACTGATAGAGGGAATGTGAAAACCGTTACACTTGAACTGAATTACAAAACAGAACAGAGTCACACATGCAGAAAACACACTATGGCTGCTTAACGGGAAAGGTGAGGTGGGGTGATACATAAAACAAGGGTTTCAAATTAGCTCAGATACCGTTCCATAAACCCAATATGTAATAGACAAGACCTACTCCTTGCTCAGAGAACTGGACTCAACACGCCCTATTCACCGCACAAGAATATATCTGACTAGTAATAATCTTAAAACCTATGTATTGATATCTCTCTGTTAGTGTGTCAAGTGGGTAAAAAGCGGCATAAACACAGCAGTGAAAAGCAGCTAAACCCCATTATAAAAATAAATTACTTTGAAAAACCCATGAAACAAAGACAGTGAAAGAGAGAGAAATTCTTACACAATGCGTTCAGGGGCTGTGATGCAACCTGGATTGACCATATCTAGACCCACAGCTGGATGAGACATAAGGGTGGACACTGTTGCGGCTGAGAGGTTTGGTGAGGTTGGGTGAGCAAACGCAGACCCTTTAAAGTAATACTGCGTGGTACCCATCGCATGGGTCCCAAATCTCCAGGTTCAAGGGCATCTTCCTACATCGTAAACATGCATGAGATACCCAGAAGATGGTACACCGTGTGATGGGGAAAGGTTTCTAAAACGCACCTCATTTCTCATCTGCCTGTGCCCGGGTTTGCCATTCCAGCCACTTTACTAGCAATCTACCTCCTTGGAGCATCATCACCTTTAACCTCCTGTTCCGTACAGGTTGCAATTTGTCCTGAGGATGAACGGGAAGACGTGGAACCAATGAGAGACTAGCTCTTGGTGTTGGGACAGGCACAGGTCACTCTATTTTCCCATCAGGAAGAAGAATTAACCACAGGCTCAGCCTGCCCCCCGGATCAAGAACAGGGCCTGAAGCCATCCTGCGCTTTTGCGGCCATCTCCCAAAAACGCGAGTTGTAAAATGGAGGTTCAGGGCACTGCAATTCACAAACCTGCAGAGTTATAAATGATAACTCTCGTCCACAAATATATTGAGGGAAGGCAAAGAAGAGGATTTGAAATCAAGGCAGAATTGCAGGAAACAGATTTCAGGAGGTAGATTCGAATCGCCTTTAAAGCACATGAAAAGCGGCAAAACGTTGACAATGATGCCCTTGGCCAAAAAGGGCGTATGCGTTTTTTCCTGAATATATTCAGGAAAAAACGCATACGCCCTTTTTGGCCAACCAAGCAACCTGGAAAGGCAAATCAGCGCTACAAAGAAGTCTCGCTTCCCATCGGTTAAAAGGGCCATGCTGAAAAAAGTGTCAAAACCAGAAATGCAGGACAGGCCATGGAGAAATGGGAGCCTTGCTACACTGATGGGCGGGATGTAAATTGCCAACAGCCACTCTGGAGAAGAGTACGGTGTGTCCTGAAACATCTAAAAAACACAGCTTAGAGAGCATAGGGCACTTCCACTCATGGGGGTATAAATTGGGAAAATGAAAAATCAGCAAGACACAAGCACCCCAAAGTTTAGGGCTGCTCTGTTGACAAGGACCTCCACTTCATTCCACCTTCAATATCCCAGGAAAGAGAAAAATGGATAAAGAAGTTGTGGTCCTTATGTACAATGGAATATCACTCAGCCATGAAATCAATGTCATAAGGCTAGTAGCAGCATGATGAGTGGATTTAGGTACGACGATTCTAAGTGAAATAAGTCACACAGAAAAGGACACTTCTCATAAGGTATCACTGATAGAGGGAATGTAAAAACCGTTACACTTGAACTGAATTACAAAACAGAACAGAGTCACACATGCAGAAAACACACTATGGCTGCTTAACGGGAAAGGTGAGGTGGGGTGATACATAAAACAAGGGTTTCAAAATAGCTCAGATACCGTTCCATAAACCCAATATGTAATAGACAAGACCTACTCCTTGCTCAGAGAACTGGACTCAACACGCCCTATTCACCGCACAAGAATATATCTGACTAGTAATAATCTTAAAACCTATGTATTCATATCTCTCTGTTAGTGTGTCAAGTGGGTGTAAAGCGGCATAAACACAGCAGTGAAAAGCAGCTAAACCCCATTATAAAAATAAATTACTTTGAAAAACCCATGAAACAAAGACAGTGAAAGAGAGAGAAATTCTTACACAATGCGTTCAGGGGCTGTGATGCAACCTGGATTGACCATATCTAGACCCACAGCTGGATGAGACATAAGAGTGGACACTCTTGGGGCTGAGAGGTTTGGTGAGGTTGGGTGAGCAAACGCAGACCCTTTAAAGTAATACTGCATGGTACCCATCGCATGGGTCACAAATCTCCAGGTTCAAGGGCATCTTCCTACATCGAAAACATGCATGAGAAACCCAGAAGATGGTACACCGTGTGATGGGGAAAGGTTTCTAAAACGCACCTCATTTCTCATCTCCTTGTGCCCGGGTTTGCTATTCCAGCCGCTTTACTAGCAATCTCCCTACTTGGAGCATCAGCACCTTTAACCTCCTGTTCCGTACAGGTTGCAATTTGTCCTGAGGATGAACGGGAAGACGTGGAACCAATGAGAGACTAGTTCTTGGTGTTGGGACAGGCACAGGTCACTCTATTTTCCCATCAGGAAGAAGAATTAACCACAGGCTCAGCCTGCCACCCGGAACCAAAACAGGGCCTGAAGCCATCCTGCGCTATTGCGGCCAGCTCCCTAAAAATCGAGTTGTAAAATGGAGGTTCAGGGCACTGCAATTCACAAACCTGCAGACTTATAAATGATAACTCTCGTCCACAAATATATTGAGGGAAGGCAAAGAAGAGGATTTGAAATCAAGGCAGAATTGCAGGAAACAGATTTCAGGAGGTAGATTCGAATCGCCTTTAAAGCACATGAAAAGCGGCAAAACGTTGACAATGATGCCCTTGGCCAAAAAGGGCGTATGCGTTTTTTCCTGAATATATTCAGGAAAAAACGCATACGCCCTTTTTGGCCAACCAAGCAACCTGGAAAGGCAAATCAGCGCTACAAAGATGTCTCGCTTCCCATCGGTTAAAAAGGCCATGCTGAAAAAAGTGTCAAAACCAGAAATGCAGGACAGGCCATGGAGAAATGGGAGCCTTCCTACACTGATGGGCGGGATGTAAATTGCCAACAGCCACTCTGGAGAAGCGTACGGTGAGTCCTGAAACATCTAAAAAACAAAGCTTAGAGAGCATAGGGCACTTCCACTCATGGGGTTATAAATTGGGAAAATTAAAAATCAGCAAGACACAAGCACCCCAAAGTTTAGGGCTGCTCTGTTGACAAGGACCTCCACTTCATTCCACCTTCAATATCCCAGGAAAGAGAAAAATGGATAAAGAAGTTGTGGTCCTTATGTACAATGGAATATCACTCAGCCATGAAATCAATGTCATAAGGCTAGTAGCAGCATGATGAGTGGATTTAGGTACGACGATTCTAAGTGAAATAAGTCACACAGAAAAGGACACTTCTCATAAGGTATCACTTATAGAGGGAATGTAAAAACCGTTACACTTGAACTGAATTACAAAACAGAACAGAGTCACACATGCAGAAAACACACTATGGTTGCTTAATGGGAAAGGTGAGGTGGGGTGATACATAAAACAAGGGTTTCAAATTAGCTCAGATACCGTTCCATAAACCCAATATGTAATAGACAAGACCTACTCCTTGCTCAGAGAACTGGACTCAACACGCCCTATTCACCACACAAGAATATATCTGACTAGTAATAATCTTAAAACCTATGTATTGATATCTCTCTGTTAGTGTGTCAAGTGGGTAAAAAGCGGCATAAACACAGCAGTGAAAAGCAGCTAAACCCCATTATAAAAATAAATTACTTTGAAAAACCCATGAAACAAAGACAGTGAAAGAGAGAGAAATTCTTACACAATGCGTTCAGGGGCTGTGATGCAACCTGGATTGACCATATCTAGACCCACAGCTGGATGAGACATAAGGGTGGACACTGTTGCGGCTGAGAGGTTTGGTGAGGTTGGGTGAGCAAACGCAGACCCTTTAAAGTAATACTGCATTGTACCCATCGCATGGGTCCCAAATCTCCAGGTTCAAGGGCATCTTCCTACATCGTAAACATGCATGAGATACCCAGAAGATGGTACACCGTGTGATGGGGAAAGGTTTCTAAAACGCACCTCATTTCTCATCTCCTTGTGCTCGGGTTCGCCATTCCAGCCACTTTACTAGCAATCTCCCTCCTTGGAGCATCAGCACCTTTAACCTCCTGTTCTGTACAGGTTGCAATTTGTCCTGAGGATGAACGGGTAGACGGGGAACCAGTGAGAGACTAGCTCTTGGTGTTGGAACACGCAGAGGTCACTCTATTTTCCCATCAGGAAGAAGAATTAACCACAGGCTCAGCCTGCCCCCCGGAACCAGAACAGGGCCTGAAGCCATCCTGCGCTTTTGCGGCCATCTCCCAAAAACGCGAGTTGTAAAATGGAGGTTCAGGGCACTGCAATTCAAAAACCTGCAGAGTTATAAATGATACCTCTCGTCCACAAATATATTGAGGGAAGGCAAAGAAGAGGATTTGAAATCAAGGCAGAATTGCAGGAAACAGATTTCAGGAGGTAGATTCGAATCGCCTTTAAAGCACATGAAAAGCGGCAAAACGTTGACAATGATGCCCTTGGCCAAAAAGGGCGTATGCGTTTTTTCCTGAATATATTCAGGAAAAAACGCATACGCCCTTTTTGGCCAACCAAGCAACCTGGAAAGGCAAATCAGCGCTACAAAGAAGTCTCGCTTCCCATCGGTCAAAAGGGCCATGCTGAAAAAAGTGTCAAAACCAGAAATGCAGGACAGGCCATGGAGAAATGGGAGCCTTGCTACACTGATGGGCGGGATGTAAATTGCCAACAGCCACTCTGGAGAAGAGTACGGTGTGTCCTGAAACATCTAAAAAACACAGCTTAGAGAGCATAGGGCACTTCCACTCATGGGGGTATAAATTGGGAAAATGAAAAATCAGCAAGACACAAGCACCACAAAGTTTAGGGCTGCTCTGTTGACAAGGACCTCCACTTCATTCCACCTTCAATATCCCAGGAAAGAGAAAAATGGATAAAGAAGTTGTGGTCCTTATGTACAATGGAATATCACTCAGCCATGAAATCAATGTCATAAGGCTAGTAGCAGCATGATGAGTGGATTTAGGTACGACGATTCTAAGTGAAATAAGTCACACAGAAAAGGACACTTCTCATAAGGTATCACTGATAGAGGGAATGTAAAAACCGTTACACTTGAACTGAATTACAAAACAGAACAGAGTCACACATGCAGAAAACACACTATGGCTGCTTAACGGGAAAGGTGAGGTGGGGTGATACATAAAACAAGGGTTTCAAATTAGCTCAGATACCGTTCCATAAACCCAATATGTAATAGACAAGACCTACTCCTTGCTCAGAGAACTGGACTCAACACGCCCTATTCACCGCACAAGAATATATCTGACTAGTAATAATCTTAAAACCTATGTATTCATATCTCTCTGTTAGTGTGTCAAGTGGGTGTAAAGCGGCATAAACACAGCAGTGAAAAGCAGCTAAACCCCATTATAAAAATAAATTACTTTGAAAAACCCATGAAACAAAGACAGTGAAAGAGATAGAAATTCTTACACAATGCGTTCACGGGCTGTGATGCAACCTGGATTGACCATATCTAGACCCACAGCTGGATGAGACATAAGGGTGGACACTCTTGGGGCTGAGAGGTTTGGTGAGGTTGGGTGAGCAAACGCAGACCCTTTAAAGTAATACTGCATGGTACCCATCGCATGGGTCCCATATCTCCAGGTTCAAGGGCATCTTCCTACATCGAAAACATGCATGAGAAACCCAGAAGATGGTACACCGTGTGATGTGGAAAGGTTTCTAAAACGCACCTCATTTCTCATCTCCTTGTGCCCGGATTCGCTATTCCAGCCCTTTACTAGCAATCTCCCTACTTGGAGCATCATCACCTTTAACCTCCTGTTCCGTACAGGTTGCAATTTGTCCTGAGGATGAACGGGAAGACGTGGAACCAATGAGAGACTAGCTCTTGGTGTTGGGACAGGCACAGGTCACTCTATTTTCCCATCAGGAAGAAGAATTAACCACAGGCTCAGCCTGCCCCCCAGATCAAGAACAGGGCCTGAAGCCATCCTGCGCTTTTGCGGCCATCTCCCAAAAACGCGAGTTGTAAAATGGAGGTTCAGGGCACTGCAATTCACAAACCTGCAGAGTTATAAATGATAACTCTCGTCCACAAATATATTGAGGGAAGGCAAAGAAGAGGATTTGAAATCAAGGCAGAATTGCAGGAAACAGATTTCAGGAGGTAGATTCGAATCGCCTTTAAAGCACATGAAAAGCGGCAAAACGTTGACAATGATGCCCTTGGCCAAAAAGGGCGTATGCGTTTTTTCCTGAATATATTCAGGAAAAAACGCATACGCCCTTTTTGGCCAACCAAGCAACCTGGAAAGGCAAATCAGCGCTACAAAGAAGTCTCGCTTCCCATCGGTCAAAAGGGCCATGCTGAAAAAAGTGTCAAAACCAGAAATGCAGGACAGGCCATGGAGAAATGGGAGCCTTGCTACACTGATGGGCGGGATGTAAATTGCCAACAGCCACTCTGGAGAAGAGTACGGTGTGTCCTGAAACATCTAAAAAACACAGCTTAGAGAGCATAGGGCACTTCCACTCATGGGGGTATAAATTGGGAAAATGAAAAATCAGCAAGACACAAGCACCCCAAAGTTTAGGGCTGCTCTGTTGACAAGGACCTCCACTTCATTCCACCTTCAATATCCCAGGAAAGAGAAAAATGGATAAAGAAGTTGTGGTCCTTATGTACAATGGAATATCACTCAGCCATGAAATCAATGTCATAAGGCTAGTAGCAGCATGATGAGTGGATTTAGGTACGACGATTCTAAGTGAAATAAGTCACACAGAAAAGGACACTTCTCATAAGGTATCACTGATAGAGGGAATGTAAAAACCGTTACACTTGAACTGAATTACAAAACAGAACAGAGTCACACATGCAGAAAACACACTATGGCTGCTTAACGGGAAAGGTGAGGTGGGGTGATACATAAAACAAGGGTTTCAAATTAGCTCAGATACCGTTCCATAAACCCAATATGTAATAGACAAGACCTACTCCTTGCTCAGAGAACTGGACTCAACACGCCCTATTCACCGCACAAGAATATATCTGACTAGTAATAATCTTAAAACCTATGTATTCATATCTCTCTGTTAGTGTGTCAAGTGGGTGTAAAGCGGCATAAACACAGCACTGAAAAGCAGCTAAACCCCATTATAAAAATAAATTACTTTGAAAAACCCATGAAACAAAGACAGTGAAAGAGAGAGAAATTCTTACACAATGCGTTCAGGGGCTGTGATGCAACCTGGATTGACCATATCTAGACCCACAGCTGGATGAGACATAAGGGTGGACACTCTTGGGGCTGAGAGGTTTGGTGAGGTTGGGTGAGCAAACGCAGACCCTTTAAAGTAATACTGCATGGTACCCATCGCATGGGTCACAAATCTCCAGGTTCAAGGGCATCTTCCTACATCGAAAACATGCATGAGAAACCCAGAAGATGGTACACCGTGTGATGGGGAAAGGTTTCTAAAACGCACCTCATTTCTCATCTCCTTGTGCCCGGGTTTGCTATTCCAGCCGCTTTACTAGCAATCTCCCTACTTGGAGCATCAGCACCTTTAACCTCCTGTTCCGTACAGGTTGCAATTTGTCCTGAGGATGAACGGGAAGACGTGGAACCAATGAGAGACTAGTTCTTGGTGTTGGGACAGGCACAGGTCACTCTATTTTCCCATCAGGAAGAAGAATTAACCACAGGCTCAGCCTGCCACCCGGAACCAAAACAGGGCCTGAAGCCATCCTGCGCTATTGCGGCCAGCTCCCTAAAAATCGAGTTGTAAAATGGAGGTTCAGGGCACTGCAATTCACAAACCTGCAGACTTATAAATGATAACTCTCGTCCACAAATATATTGAGGGAAGGCAAAGAAGAGGATTTGAAATCAAGGCAGAATTGCAGGAAACAGATTTCAGGAGGTAGATTCGAATCGCCTTTAAAGCACATGAAAAGCGGAAAAACGTTGACAATGATGCCCTTGGCCAAAAAGGGCGTATGCGTTTTTTCCTGAATATATTCAGGAAAAAACGCATACGCCCTTTTTGGCCAACCAAGCAACCTGGAAAGGCAAATCAGCGCTACAAAGATGTCTCGCTTCCCATCGGTTAAAAAGGCCATGCTGAAAAAAGTGTCAAAACCAGAAATGCAGGACAGGCCATGGAGAAATGGGAGCCTTCCTACACTGATGGGCGGGATGTAAATTGCCAACAGCCACTCTGGAGAAGCGTACGGTGAGTCCTGAAACATCTAAAAAACAAAGCTTAGAGAGCATAGGGCACTTCCACTCATGGGGTTATAAATTGGGAAAATTAAAAATCAGCAAGACACAAGCACCCCAAAGTTTAGGGCTGCTCTGTTGACAAGGACCTCCACTTCATTCCACCTTCAATATCCCAGGAAAGAGAAAAATGGATAAAGAAGTTGTGGTCCTTATGTACAATGGAATATCACTCAGCCATGAAATCAATGTCATAAGGCTAGTAGCAGCATGATGAGTGGATTTAGGTACGACGATTCTAAGTGAAATAAGTCACACAGAAAAGGACACTTCTCATAAGGTATCACTTATAGAGGGAATGTAAAAACCATTACACTTGAACTGAATTACAAAACAGAACGGAGTCACACATGCAGAAAACACACTATGGCTGCTTAACGGGAAAGGTGAGGTGGGGTGATACATAAAACAAGGGTTTCAAATTAGCTCAGATACCGTTCCATAAACCCAATATGTAATAGACAAGACCTACTCCTTGCTCAGAGAACTGGACTCAACACGCCCTATTCACCGCACAAGAATATATCTGACTAGTAATAATCTTAAAACCTATGTATTGATATCTCTCTGTTAGTGTGTCAAGTGGGTGTAAAGCGGCATAAACACAGCAGTGAAAAGCAGCTAAACCCCATTATAAGAATAAATTACTTTTTCAAACCCATG
Organism: Balaenoptera borealis; assembly: GCF_965194805.1. Lineage (NCBI taxonomy): Eukaryota > Metazoa > Chordata > Mammalia > Artiodactyla > Balaenopteridae > Balaenoptera > Balaenoptera borealis. Next base: position 424,321 of record NW_028123793.1, read on the forward strand.
AAACAAAGACAGTGAAAGAGAGCGAAATTCTTACACAATGCGTTCAGGGGCTGTGATCCAACCTGGATTGACCATATCTAGACCCACAGCTGGATGAGACATAAGGGTGGACACTCTTGGGGCTGAGAGGTTTGGTGAGGTTGGGTGAGCAAACGCAGACCCTTTAAAGTAATACTGCGTGGTACCCATCGCATGGGTCCCAAATCTCCAGGTTCAAGGGCATCTTCCTACATCGAAAACATGCATGAGAAACCCAGAAGATGGTACACCGTGTGATGGGGAAAGGTTTCTAAAACGCACCTCATTTCTCATCTCCTTGTGCCCGGGTTCGGTATTCCAGCCGCTTTACTAGCAATCTCCCTACTTGGAGCATCAACACCTTTAACCTCCTGTTCCGTACAGGTTGCAATTTGTCCTGAGGGTGAACGGGAAGACGTGGAACCAATGAGAGACTAGCTCTTGGTGTTGGGACAGGCACAGGTCACTCTATTTTCCCATCAGGAAGAAGAATTAACCACAGGCTCAGCCTGCCACCCGAAACCAGAACAGGGCCTGAAGCCATCCTGCGCTATTGCGGCCAGCTCCCTAAAAAGCGAGTTGTAAAATGGAGGTTCAGGGCACTGCATTTCACAAACCTGCAGACTTATAAATGATAACTCTCGTCCACAAATATATTGAGGGAAGGCAAAGAAGAGGATTTGAAATCAAGGCAGAATTGCAGGAAACAGATTTCAGGAGGTAGATTCGAATCGCCTTTAAAGCACATGAAAAGCGGCAAAACGTTGACAATGATGCCCTTGGCCAAAAAGGGCGTATGCGTTTTTTCCTGAATATATTCAGGAAAAAACGCATACGCCCTTTTTGGCCAACCAAGAAACCTGGAAAGGCAAATCAGCGCTACAAAGAAGTCTCGCTTCCCATCGGTTAAAAGGGCCATGCTGAAAACAGTGTCAAAACCAGAAATGCAGGACAGGCCATGGAGAAATGGGAGCCTTGCTACACTGATGGGCGGGATGTAAATTGCCAACAGCCACACTGGAGAAGAGTACGGTGTGTCCTGAAACATCTAAAAAACACAGCTTAGAGAGCATAGGGCACTTCCACTCATGGGGTTATAAATTGGGAAAATGAAAAATCAGCAAGACACAAGCACCCCAAAGTTTAGGGTTGCTCTGTTGACAAGGACCTCCACTTCATTCCACCTTAAATATGCCAGGAAAGAGAAAAATGGATAAAAGAGTTGTGGTCCTTATGTACAAAGGAATATCACTCAGCCATGAAATCAATGTCATAAGGCTAGTAGCAGCATGATGAGTGGATTTAGGTACGACGATTCTAAGTGAAGTAAGTTACACAGAAAAGGACACTTCTCATAAGGTATCAGTGATAGAGGGAATGTAAAAACCGTTACACTTGAACTGAATTACAAAACAGAACGGAGTCACACATGCAGAAAACACACTATGGCTGCTTAACGGGAAAGGTGAGGTGGGGTGATACATAAAACAAGGGTTTCAAATTAGCTCAGATACCGTTCCATAAACCCAATATGTAATAGACAAGACCTACTCCTTGCTCAGAGAACTGGACTCAACACGCCCTATTCACCGCACAAGAATATATCTGACTAGTAATAATCTTAAAACCTATGTATTCATATCTCTCTTTTTGTGTGTCAAGTGGGTGTAAAGCGGCATAAACACAGCAGTGAAAAGCAGCTAAACCCCATTATAAAAATAAATTACTTTGAAAAACCCATGAAACAAAGACAGTGAAAGAGAGCGAAATTCTTACACAATGCGTTCAGGGGCTGTGATGCAACCTGGATTGACCATATCTAGACCCACAGCTGGATGAGACATAAGGGTGGACACTCTTGGGGCTGAGAGGTTTGGTGAGGTTGGGTGAGCAAACGCAGACCCTTTAAAGTAATACTGCGTGGTACCCATCGCATGGGTCCCAAATCTCCAGGTTCAAGGGCATCTTCCTACATCGAAAACATGCATGAGAAACCCAGAAGATGGTACACCGTGTGATGGGGAAAGGTTTCTAAAACGCACCTCATTTCTCATCTCCTTGTGCCCGGGTTCGGTATTCCAGCCGCTTTACTAGCAATCTCCCTCCTTGGAGCATCAGCACCTTTAACCTCCTGTTCCGTACAGGTTGCAATTTGTCCTGAGTGTGAACGGGAAGACGTGGAACCAATGAGAGACTAGCTCTTGGTGTTGGGACAGGCACAGGTCACTCTATTTTCCCATCAGGAAGAAGAATTAACCACAGGCTCAGCCTGCCACCCGGAACAAGAACAGGGCCTGAAGCCATCCTGCGCTATTGCGGCCAGCTCCCTAAAAAGCGAGTTGTAAAATGGAGGTTCAGGGCACTGCATTTCACAAACCTGCAGAGTTATAAATGATAACTCTCGTCCACAAATATATTGAGGGAAGGCAAAGAAGAGGATTTGAAATCAAGGCAGAATTGCAGGAAACAGATTTCAGGAGGTAGATTCGAATCGCCTTTAAAGCACATGAAAAGCGGCAAAACGTTGACAATGATGCCCTTGGCCAAAAAGGGCGTATGCGTTTTTTCCTGAATATATTCAGGAAAAAACGCATACGCCCTTTTTGGCCAACCAAGCAACCTGGAAAGGCAAATCAGCGCTACAAAGAAGTCTCGCTTCCCATCGGTCAAAAGGGCCATGCTGAAAAAAGTGTCAAAACCAGAAATGCAGGACAGGCCATGGAGAAATGGGAGCCTTGCTACACTGATGGGCGGGATGTAAATTGTCAACAGCCACTCTGGAGAAGTGTACGGTGAGTCCTGAAACGTCTAAAAAGCAAAGCTTAGAGAGCATAGGGCACTTCCACTCATGGGGGTATAAATTGGGAAAATGAAAAATCAGCAAGACACAAGCACCCCAAAGTTTAGGGCTGCTCTGTTGACAAGGACCTCCACTTCATTCCACCTTCAATATCCCAGGAAAGAGAAAAATGGATAAAGAAGTTGTGGTCCTTATGTACAATGGAATATCACTCAGCCATGAAATCAATGTCTTAAGGCTAGTAGCAGCATGATAAGTGGATTTAGGTACAACGATTCTAAGTGAAATAAGTCACACAGAAAAGGACACTTCTCATAAGGTATCACTTATAGAGGGAATGTAAAAACCGTTACACTTGAACTGAATTACAAAACAGAACAGAGTCACACATGCAGAAAACACACTATGGCTGCTTAACGGGAAAGGTGAGGTGGGGTGATACATAAAACAAGGGTTTCAAATTAGCTCAGATACCGTTCCATAAACCCAATATGTAATAGACAAGACCTACTCCTTGCTCAGAGAACTGGACTCAACACGCCCTATTCACCGCACAAGAATATATCTGAGTAGTAATAATCTTAAAACCTATGTATTGATATCTCTCTGTTAGTGTGTCAAGTGGGTGTAAAGCGGCATAAACACAGCAGTGAAAAGCAGCTAAACCCCATTATAAATATAAATTTCTTTGAAAAACCCATGAAACAAAGTCAGTGAAAGACAGCGAAATTCTTACACAATGCGTTCAGGGGCTGTGATCCAACCTGGATTGACCATATCTAGACCCACAGCTGGATGAGACATAAGGGTGGACACTCTTGGGGCTGAGAGGTTTGGTGAGGTTGGGTGAGCAAACGCAGACCCTTTAAAATAATACTGCGTGGTACCCATCGCATGGGTCCCAAATCTCCAGGTTCAAGGTCATCTTCCTACATCGAAAACATGCATGAGAAACCCAGAAGATGGTACACCGTGTGATGGGGAAAGGTTTCTAAAACGCACCTCATTTCTCATCTCCTTGTGCCCGGGTTCGGTATTCCAGCCGCTTTACTAGCAATCTCCCTCCTTGGAGCATCAGCACCTTTAACCTCCTGTTCCGTACAGGTTGCAATTTGTCCTGAGGGTGAACGGGAAGACGTGGAACCAATGAGAGCCTAGCTCTTGGTGTTGGCACAGGCACAGGTCACTCTATTTTCCCATCAGGAAGAAGAATTAACCACAGGCTCAGCCTGCCCCCCGGAACCAGAACAGGGCCTGAAGCCATCCTGCGCTATTGCGGCCAGCTCCCTAAAAAGCGAGTTGTAAAATGGAGGTTCAGGGCACTGCAATTCACAAACCTGCAGACTTATAAATGATAACTCTCGTCCACAAATATATTGAGGGAAGGCAAAGAAGAGGATTTGAAATCAAGGCAGAATTGCAGGAAACAGATTTCAGGAGGTAGATTCGAATCGCCTTTAAAGCACATGAAAAGCGGAAAAACTTTGACAATGATGCCCTTGGCCAAAAAGGGCGTATGCGTTTTTTCCTGAATATATTCAGGAAAAAACGCATACGCCCTTTTTGGCCAACCAAGCAACCTGGAAAAGCAAATCAGCGCTACAAAGAAGTCTCGCTTCCCATCGGTTAAAAGGGCCATGCTGAAAAAAGTGTCAAAACCAGAAATGCAGGACAGGCCATGGAGAAATGGGAGCCTTGCTACACTGATGGGCGGGATGTTAATTGCCAACAGCCACTCTGGAGAAGAGTACGGTGTGTCCTGAAACATCTAAAAAACACAGCTTAGAGAGCATAGGGCACTTCCACTCATGGGGGTATAAATTGGGAAAATGAAAAATCAGCAAGACACAAGCACCCCAAAGTTTAGGGTTGCTCTGTTGACAAGGACCTCCACTTCATTCCACCTTAAATATGCCAGGAAAGAGAAAAATGGATGAAGGAGTTGTGGTCCTTATGTACAATGGAATATCACTCAGCCATGAAATCAATGTCATAAGGCTAGTAGCAGCATGATGAGTGGATTTAGGTACGACAATTCTAAGTGAAATAAATCACACAGAAAAGGACACTTCTCATAAGGTATCACTGATAGAGGGAATGTAAAAACCGTTACACTTGAACTGAATTACAAAACAGAACGAGTCACACATGCAGAAAACACACTATGGCTGCTTAACAGGAAAGGGGAGGTGGGGTGATACATAAAACAAGGGTTTCAAATTAGCTCATATACCGTTCCATAAACCCAATGTGTAATAGACAAGACCTACTCCTTGCTCAGAGAACTGGACTCAACACGCCGTATTCACCGCACAAGAATATATCTGACTAGTAATAATCTTAAAACCTATGTATTGATATCTCTCTGTTAGTGTGTCAAGTGGGTGTAAAGCAGCATAAACACAGCAGTGAAAAGCAGCTAAACCCCATTATAAAAATAAATTACTTTGAAAAACCCATGAAACAAAGACAGTGAAAGAGAGAGAAATTCTTACACAATTCGTTCAGGGGCTGTGATGCAACCTGGATTGACCATATCTAGACCCACAGCTGGATGAGACATAAGGGTGGACACTCTTGAGGCTGAGAGGTTTGGTGAGGTTGGGTGAGCAAACGCAGACCCTTTAAAGTAATACTGCGTGGTACCCATCGCATGGGTCCCAAATCTCCAGGTTCAAGGGCATCTTCCTACATCGAAAACATGCATGAGAAACCCAGAAGATGGTACACCGTGTGATGGGGAAAGGTTTCTAAAACGCACCTCATTTCTCATCTCCTTGTGCTCGGGTTCGCCATTCCAGCCACTTTACTAGCAATCTCCCTCCTTGGAGCATCAGCACCTTTAACCTCCTGTTCCGTACAGGTTGCAATTTGTCCTGAGGATGAACGGGAAGACGTGAAACCAATGAGAGACTAGCTCTTGGTGTTGGGACACGCAGAGGTCACTCTATTTTCCCATCAGGAAGAAGAATTAACCACAGGCTCAGCCTGCCCCCCGGAACAAGAACAGGGCCTGAAGCCATCCTGAGCTTTTGCGGCCATCTCCCAAAAACGCGAGTTGTAAAATGGAGGTTCAGGGCACTGCAATTCACAAACCTGCAGAGTTATAAATGATACCTCTCGTCCACAAATATATTGAGGGAAGGCAAAGAAGAGGATTTGAAATCAAGGCAGAATTGCAGGAAACAGATTTCAGGAGGTAGATTCGAATCGCCTTTAAAGCACATGAAAAGCGGCAAAACGTTGACAATGATGCCCTTGGCCAAAAAGGGCGTATGCGTTTTTTCCTGAATATATTCAGGAAAAAACGCATACGCCCTTTTTGGCCAACCAAGAAACCTGGAAAGGCAAATCAGCGCTACAAAGATGTCTCGCTTCCCATCGGTCAAAAGGGCCATGCTGAAAAAAGTCTCAAAACCAAAAATGCAGGACAGGCCATGGAGAAATGGGAGCCTTGCTACACTGATGGGCGGGATGTAAATTGTCAACAGCCACTCTGGAGAAGTGTACGGTGAGTCCTGAAACGTCTAAAAAGCAAAGCTTAGAGAGCATAGGGCACTTCCACTCATGGGGGTATAAATTGGGAAAATGAAAAATCAGCAAGACACAAGCACCCCAAAGTTTAGGGCTGCTCTGTTGACAAGGACCTCCACTTCATTCCACCTTAAATATCCCAGGAAAGAGAAAAATGGATAAAGAAGTTGTGGTCCTTATGTACAATGGAATATCACTCAGCCATGAAATCAATGTCTTAAGGCTAGTAGCAGCATGATGAGTGGATTTAGGTACGACGATTCCAAGTGAAATAAGTCACACAGAAAAGGACATTTCTCATAAGGTATCACTTATAGAGGGAATGTAAAAACCATTACACTTGAAGTGAATTACAAAACAGAACAGAGTCACACATTTAGAAAACACACTATGGCTGCTTAACGGGAAAGGTGAAGTGGGGTGATGCATAAAACAAGGGTTTCATATTAGCTCAAATACCGATCCATATACCCAATATGTAATAGGCAAGACCTATTCCTTGCTCAGTGAAGTGGATGCAACACCCCCTATTCAACGAACAAGAATATATCTGACTAGTAAAAATCTTAAATCCTATGTATTGATGTCTCTCTGTTAGTGTGTCAATTGGGTGTAAAGGGGCATAAACACAGCAGTGAAAATCAGGTAAACCCCATTATAAAAATAAATTACTTTGAAAAACCCATGAAACAAAGACAGTGAAAGAGAGAGAAATTCTTACACAATTCTTTCAGGGGCTGTGATGCAACCTGGTGTGACCATATCTAGATCCACAGCCTGATGAGAAATAAAGCTGGACACTCTTGGGGCTGAAGGTCTCTTTCCCTATTTACCAGATTAGGAACGTAGAAAGGATGCCACCCTCTGGCCGTTACCTGCAAACGCAGCTTTAAAACATGTGCTAATGGTCACTTCATATGAACAAGTACTTCAGGGCTGTAAATGAAACGTGCCCTCAAAATGTCTTGAGGGAGGTAATGGCCAAAAATTTTCAAAATGTGACACTTACTTTAAGAAAACACTTTGAAGAACTGAGCTGTAATCACAGTTTGATAAATAATAAGGGCATGCTTTAAAGCTCAATTTCAACAGATTATGGGACACATGCAAATTCAACCACAGATAGGCATCAGCTCGCACCGGTTAGAATAACCATCAGCAAGAAAACTACAAACAATAAATATTGAAGGTGTTTTGGAGAAATGCATACCCTCAATTTTAAGTGGGACGTAACCTGGAAAGAGCCACTAATGAGAACTGAATGGTGGTGCCTTTAAAACATACACACTGAGCTACCATATGATACAGCAAGCCCACTCCTTGGCCTATAACATAAGAAGATATAACTGGATAGACACAGGCAAACAAATGTGCATTGCAGCAGTATTACAATAGCCAAGACATGGAGGCAACCAGAAAGTCCATCAAGAGGTGCGTGGCCAAAGAAGAACTGGTACACGTACAGATGGAATATTAGCCAGGGAAAAAAATGAAACAATGCCATTTGCAGCACCATGTATGATTCTTGAGGTAATCAGGCAAATTGTACTAAGTCAGAAAGCAAAAGACACATATCCTATAATATCACTTATAGGTCTTAGCTAAAAATTGATACCAATGAAAATATTTCCACAGAGAAATGCAATCACAGATTCATTAAACAAACTTATGGTTCACCAAATGGAAAGGTGTGAGGATTGGATACATTAGGATATTGGGGTTAAGATAGATATAGAAACACATGTGAAATATGTAATCACCAAAGACCTACGTAATACCAAGACAAGACTACTCAACATTGTGTCATAACCTACATGGGAAAATGATCCAAAGAAGAATAGATATATGTATATGTTTAAAAGAACCACATCTTTCACACCTAGAAGAAACAAAACATTTTAATTAAATTTGCTCTGACAAAAAATAAAAATTAAATTAAAAAAAGAACAAGAAGTAATGAGACATAAACTTAAGGGGCTATTTGCTGGCACATTGCATTCTAATTTACAACCAGAACATGACTTCCATTAAGGCTCTGTCATCACTAATAAAGCAGCTTTATAAGCAATGTTGAAGGTAGCTTAAAAGAAGTCTCACTAATTATTGATAGTAACAAGGAAACAAAGAAAAGTAAAAATCTCACTGCAAAAAGTATACATAGGGTAAGGATAGTAGATCAAACACTTATTAAGCTTCTGTAGAGAATAAAAGACAACAGTAGTATGTTTTTTTAAAAAGAGAGGGCCCAAATAAATCTGAAATGAAAGAGATGATGTTACAACAGACACCACAGAAATACAAAGTATCCTAAGATACACACAGGGTAACTCAGGGCTCAGACTGGACAGAGCCCACTCTCCAGTCCCCTGTACATGACTTACAGGAGCCTCAGGAACTGAGGAGGGGGTCCCTGAGGAGAGGCTCAAGATAGAATATGGTAGGCATTAACATGACTGCATTCATCTTAAACATGCCTGAACTACATTCACACGAGATGATTTTGTCCTGTATGTACGTCGGCACCTCTAGTTGGAACTGCAAATCTTTGGCTTCAACACCTCTACTGACAACATTAGCGTCACCTGCTGTGGACCGTCTCCTATAGGATTTCTAGAATCACAAAACATCGAAGCTTCACAGGACCCAGAGTCTGTGCAACTCCACACAGAGTCTCAGAGTCTCAACTCCACTCAGATACTCCACTCTTGGAGGGCACACACAAAGTAGTGTGCACATCAGGACCCAGGGGAAGGAGCAGTGACCCTGTAGGAGAATGACCAGAACTACCTGCTACTTTTAGAGGGTCTCCTGCAGAGGCAGGTGGTGGCTGTGGCTGTGGCTCACCGTGAGGACAACGACACTGGCAGCAGAAGTTCTGGGAAATACTCCTTGGTGTGAGCCCTCCCAGAGTCCGCCATTAGCCCCACCAAGAGCAAGGTAGGCTCCAGGGCTGGGTCGCCTCAGGCCAAACAACCAACAGGGAGGGAACCCAGCCCCATGCATCAGCAGACAAGCGGATTAAACTTTTTATTAAAGTTTTATTTAATCCGAAGACAAGCGGATTAAAGCTCTGCCCACCAAAGCAACACCCAGCTCTACCCACCACCAGTCCCTCCCATCAGGAAGCTTGCACAAGCCTCTAAGATAGACTCATCCACCGGAGAGCAGACAGCAGAAGCAAGAAGAACTACAATTCTGCAGCCTGTGGAAGGAAAACCACATTCACAGAAAGATAGACAAAATGAAAAGGCAGAGGACTTTATACCAGATCAAGGAACAAGATAAAACCCCAGAAAAAAAATGAAATGAGGTGGAGATAGGGAACCTTCCAGAAAAAGAATTCAGAATAATGATAGTGAAGTTGAGCCAAGACCTTGGAAAAAGAAAGGAGGCAAAGATCGAGAAGATGCAAGAAATGTTTAACAAAGACCTAGAAGAATTAAGGAACAAACACCTAGAAGAATTAAAGAACAAACAAACAGAGGTGAACAATGGAATAACTGAAATGAAAAATACACTAGAAGGAATCAGTAGCAGAATAACTGTGGCAGAAGAACGGATAAGTGACCTGGAAGACAGAAAGGTGGAAATCACTGCCATGGAACAGAATAAAGAAAAAGAATGAAAATAAACGAAGATACCCCAAGAGTCCTCTGGGACAACTTTAAACGCAACAACATTCGCATTATAGGGGTCCCAGAAGGAGAAGAGAGAGAGAAAGGACCCAAGAATATATTTGAAGAGATTATGGTCAAAAACTTCCCTAGCATGGGAAAAGAAATAGCCACCCAAGTCCAGAAGCACAGAGTGTCCCAGGCAGGATAAACCAAAGGAGAAAAATGACAAGACACATAGTAATCAAATTGACAAAAATTAACGACAAAGAAAAATGATTGAAACCAGCAAGGGAAAAATGACAAATAACATACAAGGGAACTCCCATAAGGATAACAACTGATTTCTCAGCAGAAAATCTACAAGCCAGAAGGAAGTGGCATGATAAATTTAAAGTGATGAAAGGGAAGAACCTACAACCAAGAGTACTCCACCCTGCAAAGAGCTCATTCAGATTTGATGGAGAAATCAAAAGCCTTACAGACAAGCAAAAGCTAAGAGAATTCAGCACCATGAAACCAGCTCTACACCAAATGCTAAAGGAACTTCTCTAAGTGGGAAACACAAGAGAAGAAAAGGACCCACCAAGACAAACCCATAACAATTAAGAAAATAGTAGTAGGAACATACATATCGATAATTACCTTAAACGTGAATGCACTACATGTTCCAACCAAAAGACACAGGCTCGCTGAATGGATACAAAAACAAGACCCATATATATGCTGTCTACAAGAGATCCATTTCAGACCTAGGGACACATACAGACTCAAAGTGAGGCGATGGAAAAATATATTCTATGCAAATGAAAATCAAAAGAAAGCTGGAGTAGCAATACTCATATCAGATAAAATAGACTTTAAAATAAAGAATGTTACAAGAGACGAGGAAAGGCACTACATAATGGTCAGGGGATCAATCCAAGAAGAAGATATAACAATTATAAATATATATGTACCCAAAATAGGAGCAGCTCAATGTATAAGGCAACTGCTAACAGCTATAAAAGAGGAAATCGACAGTAACACAATAATAGCGGGGGACTTTAACAGCTCACTTACACCAGTGGAGATCAGCCAGACAGACAATTAATAAGGAAACACAAGCTTTAAATGACACAATAGACCAGATAGAGTTAATTGATATTTATAGGACATTCCATCCAAAAACAGCAGATTACACGTTCTTCTCAACTGCACACGGAACATTCTCCAGGATAGATCACAACTTGGGTCACAGATAAAGCCTCAGTAAATTTAAGAAAACTGAAATCATATCAAGCAGCTGTTCCGACCACAATGCTATGAGATTAGAAATCAATTACACGGAAAAAACCGTAAAAAACACAAACACATGGAAGCTAAACAATACGTTACTAAATAACCAAGAGATCACTGAAGAAATCAAAGAGGAAATCAAAAACTACCTAGAGACAAATGACAACAAAAACACGATGATCCAAAACCTATGGGATGCAGCAAAAGGAGTTCTAAGAGGGAAGTTTATAGCAATACAAGCCTACCTCAAGAAACAAGAAAAATCTCAAATAAACAATCTAACCTTACACCTAGAGGAACTAGAGAAAGAAGAACAAAACCCAAAGTTAGTAGAAGGAAAGAAATCATAAAGATCAGAGCAGAAATAAATGAAATAGAAACAAAGAAAACGAAAGCAAAGATCAATAAAACTAAAAGCTGGTTCTTTGAGAAGATAAGCAAAAATGATCAACCTTTAGCCAGACTCCAGAAAAAGAGGGAGAGGACGCAAATCAACAAAATTAGAAGTGAAAAAGCAGAAGTTACAACAGACACCACAGGAATACAAAGCATCCTAAGAGACTACTACAAGCAACTCTAGGCCAATAAAATGGACAATCTGGAAGAAATGGACAAATTCTTAGAAAGGGATAACCTTCTAAGACTGAACCAGGAAGAAATAGAAAATATGAACAAACCTATCACAAGCAATGAAATTGAAACTGTGATTAAAAATCTTCCAACAAACAAAAGTCCAGAACCAGATGGCATCACAGGTGAATTCTATCAAACATTTAGAGCAGAGCTAACACCCAACCTTCTCAAATTCTTCAAAACAATTGCAGGGGAAGGAACACTCCCAAACTCATTCTATGAGACCACCATCACCCTGATACCAAAATCAGACAGAGATACTACAAGGAAAGAAAATTATAGACCAATATCACTGATGAATATAGATGTAAAAATCCTCAACAAAATACTAGCAAACAGAATCGAACAACACATGAAAAGGATCATACACCATGATCAAGTGGGGTTTATCCCAGGGATGCGAGGATTCTTCAATATACACAAATCAATGTGATACACCATATTAACAAATTGTAGAATAAAACCATATGATCATCTCAATAGCTGAAGGAAAAGATTTTGAGAAAATTCAACACTCATTTACGATAAAAACTCTGCAGAGTGTGGGCATAGAGGGAAACTACCTCAACATAATAAAGGCCATATATGACAAACCCACAGCAAACAGCATTCTCAATGGTGAAAAACTGAAAGCGTTTCCTCTAAGATCAGGAACAAGACGAGGATGTCCACTCTCACCACTGCTATTCAACATAGTTTTGGAAGTCCTAGCCATGGCAATCAGAGAAGAAAAAGAAATAAAAGGAATACAAAAAGGAAAAGAAGAAGTAAAATTGTCACTGTTTGCAGATGACATGATATCATAGATAGAGAATCCTAAAGATGCCACCAGAAAACCACTGGAGCTAATCAATGAATTTGGTAAAGTTGCAGGATACAAAATTAATGCACAGAAATTGCTTGCATTCCTATACACTAACAATGAAAGATCAGAAAGAGAAATTAAGGAAACAATCCCATTACCACTGCAACAAAAAGAATAAAATACCTAGGAATAAACCTACCTAAGGAAGTAAAAGACCTGTACTCAGAAAACTATAAGACACTGATGAAAGAAATCAAAGATGATATAAACAGATGGAGACATATACCATGTTCTCGGATTAGAAGAATCAATATTGTGAAAATGACTATACTACCCAAAGCAATCTACAGATTCAATGCAATCCCGATCAAAATACCTTTGGCATTTTCTACAGAACAAGAAAAAAAAATCTTAAAATTTGTAGGGAGACACAAAAGACCCTGGATAGCCAAAGCAGTCTTGAGGGGGGAAAAAAAAGAGCTGGAGGAATCAGACTTCCAGACTTCAGACTATATTGCAAAGCTACAGTAATCAAGATAATATGGTACTGACACAAAAACAGAAATATAGGTCAATAGAACAGGATAGAAAGCACAGAGATAAACCCACGTACCTATGGTTCACTAATCTATGACAAAGGAGGCAAGGGTATACAATGGAGAAAAGACAGTGTCTTCAGCAAGTGGTGCTGGGAAAACTGGACAGTTACATGTAAAAGAATGAAATTAGTACACTCCCTAACACCATACACAAAAATAAACTCAAAATGGATTAGAGACCTAAATATAAGACCAGCCACTATAAAACTCTTAGAGGAAAACATAAGCAGAACAGTCTATGACATAAATCACAGCAAGATCCTTTTTGACCCACCTCCTAGAGAAATGGAAATAAAAACAAAAATAAAAAAATGGGACCGAATGAAACATAAATTCTTTTGCACAGCAAAGGAAAACATAAGCAAGATGAAAAGACAACCATCAGAATGGGAGAAAATATTTTCAAATGAAGCAAATGGCAAAGGATTAATCTCCAAAAAGCAGCTCATGTAGTTCAATATCACAAAACCAAACAACCCAATCCAAAAATGGGCAGAAGACCTAAATAGACATTTCTCCAAAGAAGATATACAGGTTGCCAACAAACACATGAAAGGATGCTGAACATCACTAATCATTAGAGAAATGCAAATCAAAACTACAGTGAGGTATCACCTCACACCAGTCAGAATGGCCATCATCAAAAAATCTACCAACAATAAATGCTGGAGAGGCATTTATTGGAGCAAAGGGAACCCTCTTGCACTGTTGGTGGGAATGTAAATTGATATAGCCACTAGGGAGAACGGTATGGGGGTTCCTTAAAAACTAAAAATAGAACTACCATACAACCCAGCAAACCCACTCCTGGACATTTACCCTGAGAAAACCATAATTCAAAAAGAGTCATGTACCACAATGTTCACTGTAGCTCTATTTACAATAGCCAGGACATGGAAGCAACCTAAGTGTCCATCAACAGATAAATGGATAAGGAAGATGTGGCACAAATATACAATGGAACATTATTCAGCCATAAAAAGAAACGAAATTGAGTTACTTTTAGTGAGGTGGATGGATCTAGAGTCTGTCCTACAGAGTGAAGTAAGTCAGAAAGAGAAAAACAAATACCGTATGCTAACACATATATATGGAATCTTAAAAAAAAAAGTTTTTGAAGAACCTAGGGGCAGGAAAGGATTAAGGACACAGACGTAGAGAAAGGACTTGAGGACATGGGGAGAGGGAAGGGTAAGCTGGGACAAAGTGAGAGAGTGGTATGGACATATATACACTACCAAATGTAAAATTGATAGCTACTGGGAAGCAGCCACATAGCACAGGGAGATCAGCTCTGTGCTTTGTGACCACCTAAAAGGGTGGGATAAGGGAGTGAGAGGGAGGTGCAAGAGGGAGGGGATATGGTGTTATATGTATACGCACAGCTGATTCACTTTTTTATACAGCAGAAACTAACACACAATTGTAAAGCAATTATACTCCAATAAAGATGTAAAAGAAAAAAAAAAGCCCAGAGATAAACCTACACACCTATGGCCCACTAATCTATGACAAAGGAGGCAAGGGTATACAAAGGAGAAAAGACAGTCTCTTCAATAAGTGGTGCTGGGAAAAATGGACAGCTACATGTAAAAGAATGAAATTAGAACACTCCCTAACACCATACACAAAAAATAAACTCAAAATGGATTAGAGACCGAAATGTAAGACCGGACACTATAAAACTCTTAGAGGAAAACATAGGAAGAATACTCTTTGACATAAATCACAGCAAGATCTTTTTTGATCCACCTCCTAGAGTAATGGAATAAAAAAAAATAAACATATGGGAGCAAATGAAACCTAAAAGCTTTTGCAAAGCAAAGGAAACTACAAACAAGACGAAAAGACAACCCTCACAATGGGAGAAAATATTTGCAAACGAATCAATGGACAAAGGATTAATCTCCAATGTATATAAACAGCTCATGCAGCTCAACAGTAAAAAAACAAACAACCCAATCCAAAAATGGGCAGATGACGTAAATAGACATTTGTCCCAAGAAGACATACAGATGACCAAGAAGCACATGAAAAGCTGCTCAACATCACTAATTATTAGAGAAATATAAACCAAAACTACAATGAGGTATCGCCTCACACGAGTTAGAATGGGCATCATCAGAAAATCTACAAGCAACAAATGCTGGAGAGGGTGTGGAGAAAAGGGAACCCTCTTACACTATTTGTGGGAATGTAAATTGATACAGTCACGATGGAGAACAGTATGGAGGTTCCTTAAGAAACTAAAAATAGAATTACCATATGACCCAGCAATCCCACTACTGGCCATATACCCAGAGAAAACCATAATTCAAAAAGACATATTCACCACAATATTCATTGCAGCACTATTTACAATAGCCAGGTCATGGAAGCAACCTAAATGCCCATAGACAGACGAACAGAAAAGATGTGCTACATATATAAAATGGAATATTACTCAGCCATAAAAAGGAATGAAATTGGGTCATTTGTAGAGACGTGGATAGATCTAGAGACTGTCATACAGAGTGAAGTAAGTCAGAAAGAGAAAAACAAATATCGTATATTAACGCATACATGTGGAACCTAGAAAAATGGTAAAGATGAACCGGTTTGCAAGGCAGAAATAGAGACACAGATGTAGAGAACAAATGTATGGACACCAAGGGGGGAAAGTGGCAGGGTGGTGGTGGTGGGATGAATTGCGAGCCTGGGATTGACATATATACACTTATATGTATAAAATAGGTTACCAATAAGAGCCTGCTGTATAAAAAAATGAATAAAATAAATTCAAAAATTAAAAAATAAGTAATACTTAAAAAAATAAAACAGAAAAAAAGTTCTGTCCTTCCCATAGACGTATTTATATGAATGAATTATTTCCATGCTTATATCCATAAATACAAAAAGAGGAATAAAACTTACCTTGAACCAAAAAAGAAAAAAAAAAAAAAACAGAACCCACTGGTCATACAGAGGAAAACCCTATCAGGGCACTTGCTCCAGGGGTAAACAATTCTGAAGTTGGTCACAGGTGGGGAATCATCTCCCATGCAGCCAGCAGCCCCCACACGAGGAGCGTCCTCATTGCAAAGCTGGGGGACCGTGAGGAGGCGTCTCTGAGTAAACGTGAGCTGAGCCCCAGGCCAGCTGCTGCTGAACTTTTCCCACCCTTCCCAGGTAAAACACCTGAATGTGTGCAAAGACTTTAAAAACTAGAGGAAGGGGCTTGGAGTCACACCAGCGACAGCACGCAGGCCGACTTGGTGCCTGCAGGCCAGCCAGGATGGTCCTGGCCCCGGGCGCTCGTCTGGAAGCTTTCCATTTCCCTGCCTGAGGTACCCCTCCTGTCCCGGCCCCCACTGCTTTTTTCCTTCCTCACCTCTGCCCGGGGAGAAATTCCAGCAGCAAGTATGGGTGACACATCCTCTTCTTTAGCAGGTGGCAGCCCGGCAACTCCTGCAGAAAGTCCAGCAGAGCCCCAGTCACACTGGGCCACTCATAGAGCCGTGGGCCCTACTCCCTCCCACCAGCCCAACCCCGAGACTGCTGACGGGGCAGAGAATATGGCGTCAGGCACAGCTGCAGAGGCTTTTGCTGCCTGGAGGGGTGTTTATATTGACCTCAACCCAGGCACACCTGGGAAGGGCTGGCCGGCCGGGTCAGGCTGCCCAGGTCAGCCAATCCTCGCCCCTCAGGGGCTCAGAGTTGCAGAAAATGGGCCTTGCTGCACCGGCCAGATCCAAGGAACAGGTGTAGGGTCCCGAGAGTCAGGATAGATAAGGGGCGGCAGCCCTGGCTTGTTTTCGAATCATTTTATCTGGTCCATGAGTGGGAGACAACTTCAAGAAGACCCTCTGCTAATGAGAGGAACCCAGGAGTCAGGGAGAGGAGGGGTGGTGGGTGGAGACAGAGGCCTGGTGCCCCGGCTGCAGTGGAAGCCCCTGGAAGACCAGGCAGAGGGAGGCCGCACAGAGTGAAGCCTAGGGTCACAGACCTGTTGGAGCTGCTGTTTGTTAGTTCAAGCTCTGCTCTGAGGTGCTCTGTGTCAGCTCTGAGTGACAGGGGTGCTGGGGGTGCTCTGCAATGAGGGCTACGTGCACGGTTCCTGTGTGCCCAGCCCTGCCGGGGTACCTGTCCACGGGAGCTCCATATCCAGGGAGGGGCCTGCCCACGAGAGCCCCGTGGGCTGCTGCGTACCTGCCCAGGTGAGCTCCATATCCTGGGAGGGGCCTGACCACAAGAGCCCCGTGGGCTGCTGGGGACCTGGTAGAGGACGCCAGGACAGTCAGTGAAGCCACAGAGGATATACATCTAGTAGTTCCTAATTCCTACACCCTGCTGGTCATTCTACCATCCACCAGGACATGGCATTCTGTATTAGACTTCAATGATGCCTTCTTCTGTATTCCATTAGTCCCAGAGTCACAAGAAATTTTGGCTGTGAGTGGCAGGACTCAACCTACAACAAAAACAATACTGCTGGGCCGTCCTGCCCCAGGGGTTCAAAAATTCCCACACCATCTTTGGGGAAACGTTAGCTAAAGACCTAAAAGATCTACCTCTGGAGAAGGGAACCCTCCTTCAATATGCAGATGACATTCTGATCACCAGCCCGACTAAGGAGGCCTCTGAACTACCTAGCCAATAAAAGATAGAAGGTGTCCAAGGAAAAGGCTCAAATATCACAAACTAAGGTGGCCTTCCTGGGCTTCATTCGCACAGAAGGTCGGAGAAGCCCACCCCAGGAAAGGGAAGAAGCCATTTGCAGCCTCACCTTTCCTGAAACTAGAAGACAGCTTAGGGGTTCCTGGGGAGACCGGGGTTTGCTGCATCTGGATCCCTAACTACAGTCTAATAGCTGGGCCTCTATATGAAACACTGAAAGGAAAAGATGATGATCCTTTTGAATAGAATCCAGAAGCGGCCTTTCAAGAATGGAAAGAGCAGTCAATTCAGACCCTGGCCCTGGACCTCCCTAAGTTAGCTAAACCCTTTGACCTTTACATTCCTGGTCCAAGGCGAATCGCCCTTGGAGTATTAGTGCAAAAACTGGGACCACTTGAAATGGAACAATGTAAGAATGCCCTCCAGGCATTGGCCAGCCACCCCATCCGACCAGGATACTGGGGGTATCTAAAAACCTGGAAATCAGCAGCCCGCAAGGCCAGCTCCCTCCTAAGGGAAAAGGACGCCACTTGGTGATCCTAACCACCCACCATGCCCTGAAGTTGCAGGGATTGCTCTGTGGGCACAATGACCTCGAGTGAGGAGGCCCTCCAACACCAACCTCCAGAGAGACAACCTGGGGCAATGGGCCCCCATGACGACTCGTGTGACCATCACTTGACCTGGAGCTTCTCTCAGAAAACAACAAGAGTGTGCCCCAAAAGAGCAGACTATTGCTTACAGGACTTACTGCACCCAGAGTGGAGCTAATAAACTTGGCAGGGGAACCGTAAATAACGCTGCCACCATAGAAAAGCCTACAGACACCGCAGTGACGGTGGCCAATGAGACCGGCTGTACTCCTGGCTACTTCAAAAGGCCGTTGACTGAGTGGCCGTCATGGTCCTGGATCACCACCGGCCCTGGACTGTCTGGGAGTTGAGCAAGCAGGGCTCTGACACCTGGTGCTGTTTGTACGTTAATTCAGTGGCCTAACTGAAGAAAGCACAGACTACTGGTCAGAGCATCTAGGCTGGCAGAAACCATCAGCCTAAGGGGGCCGAACCAATGTGGAGCAGGGTAAAACCGCCCACCCCCCCAGCGTCTCTGCACATCTCTTTCCTGGACCCTTAAAGGTCATTAGAATCTATAAAACTTCCAATGCTGGTGCTCAGGCAGACGAGCAGTGAGGGAGGAGGCCTGCGGACAATCAACCTCACCTGGAGGCTGCTGGGGAGAAGTCCTGCCCCTCCCCCCGGGTATGAGGACACCCAACTCAGCATGAAGCATTTACAGAAGACGTGTCTGCACCCTCAGCGCCCCAAGAATGAGGAATGGGACAAAAGGCAGAGGAGGGCTTTGTCACTGGCAAAGCCCATTAAAAATTCCTGGGAGATAAAAATAGAATCTGGGCAATAAAATAAAGTCTAACCATTTTTTCCTTTGTGCTTTGTCTAATTTCACTTGCTCCTAGGTTTCCACATGCAGAGGTCCCACACCCGACACTTCAGACCCGATTTCCTCGTGCAAAATGGCTGGGCCGACACCTCAGCTCGTGGGGCCCCGTGCAGACTCTGCGACATAGAGCCTGAGCTCCAGCCAACCTGGCCCTCGAGAGCTCCGCCCCCTCCCTCCCGCTGATGCTGACAGGATCCCTACACAGCAGCCCGGCCCACAACCCGCAGGGGAGCACACACTCTCACCTCTCCATTCTCTGATCAAAATATAAAGTTTTCCTTTGCTTCTGAACCAAAGTCAGTCTCGATCTGTTGGCTCCAATGACACTGGGCAGGGAGACCCTTGTTGGGGCCCACTCTGCAGGATCAGTAACAGAATTTGAGAACATTGTAACTTCAATGCACAGATGTGTGAGCCAAACTGTAATTAACATAGAGCAGTGTATAAGGCTCGTGTAAAATAAGATGTTTCTAACACTTCCATTTGATATTTCCATCACTTTATTATAAGCAAGTTCAGTGGAGGGGATTGTCTTATTTGGCAGGTCAAGAGTAGAGAAATGCAGGGATTTCTTTCCAAGGATGTACATCTAATAATCTTGGTTGAAGTTTCAACCTTGTTTTGAATGATTTTCCATTGAAAATGATACCTCTCTTTCAGCTCCTAGATTTCTGAGAAGTATAAAATCTTATATTTTTTATTACCAAAGGGGAAAGGTGGGAGGAGGGATAAATTAACAGTTTCAGATTAACATATACACACTGCTATGTATAAAATATATCATCAACAGGGAACTACTGTATAGCACAGGGAACTATACTCAATATTTTGTAATGACCCCTGAGGGGAAATAATCTGAAAAACAATAGATATCTATATCGACATCATCTATCAACTACAGATAAAATGGAAACTAAAGGAGGCCGATGGTGAGCGTTTCTGAACCTGAAGACTTCAATCATCTAAAGTTCGGACTCTGCCTACGGCCCAAGTCCCTTAATGAACACACATGTACCAGTAGCTTAAAAATTCCCCAGATTGGAGTTCGGGGAGACACTGATTTGGAAAAATCCCTTGTGTTCTCCTTACATACACGGGACCTTTCCTACAGCTAAAACATGCCTGTGACACCCAGAAGATGGAACACGGTTGGATCAGGAAGATTTTTGGAAAAGGCACCAAAACGCCTAATTTCCTGGTTGTTGGGTTCACCCCTCCAGCCTTTTTCCTTAAAATCTCCCCACTAGAGGATGTCAGCACCTTCAACATCCAGTTGCACAGAAATCGGAATTTGTCCAAAGGAAGAAGGGGAAGGAGGAGAAACAAGGGGAGCCAAGCCCTAGATGTTCGGAGAGGCACATGTCACTCTACTTTCCAGTCAGGAAGAAGAATTAAGCAAAGGCTTAGCCTGCCACTGGGAACCAGAGTAGGGACAGAAGCAAACGAGCGGTTCTGCGGAAAGCTCCCAAAAAAGCGAGTTGAAAAATGGAGCTCAGGGGCACTGCAATTCACAAACCTGCAGAGTTATAAATGATAACTCTCGTCCACAAATATATTGAGGGAAGGCAACGAAGAGGATTTGAAATTAAGGCAGAATTGCAGGAAACAGATTTCAGGAGATAGATTCGAATCACCACTAAAGCACATGAAAAGCGACAAAACGTCGACAATGATGCACTTGGCCAAAAAGAGCATATGCGTTTTGTTCTGAATGAATTCAGGAAAAAACCCATAGGCCCTTTTTGGCCAACCAAACAAGCCGGAAATGCAATTCAGCGCTACAAAGAAGTCTGATTTCCCATCGGTCAAAATGGCCTTCCTAAAAAAGTGTAAAACAAGAAAAGCAGGAGAGGCCAGGGAGGAAAGAGAGCCTTGCTACACTGATGGGCGGGATGTAAATGGCCAACAGCCACTCTGGAGAAGTGTACGGTGTGTCCTGAAACATCTAAAAAACACAGCTTAGAGAGAATAGGGCACTTCCACTCATGGGGGTATAAATTGGGAAAATGAAAAATCAGCAAGACACAAGCACACCAAAGTTTAGGGCTGCTCTCTTGACAAGGACCTCCACTTCATTCCACCTTAAATATCCCAGGAAAGAGAAAAATGGATAAAGAAGTTGTGGTCCTTATGTACAATGGAATATCACTCAGCCATGAAATCAATGTCATAAGGCTAGTAGCAGCATGATGAGTGGATTTAGGTACGACGATTCTAAGTGAAATAAGTCACACAGAAAAGGACACTTCTCATAAGGTCTCACTGATAGAGGGAATGTAAAAACCGTTACACTTGAACTGAATTACAAAAGAGAACAGAGTCACACATGCAGAAAACACACTATGGGTGCTAACGGGAAAGGTGAGGTGGGGTGATACATAAAACAAGGGTTTCAAATTAGCTCAGATACCGTTGCATAAACCCAATATGTAATAGACAAGACCTACTCCTTGCTCAGAGAACTGGACTCAACACGCCCTGTTCACCGCACAACATTATATCTGACTAGTAATAATCTTAAAACCTATATATTGATATCTCTCTGTTAGTGTGTCAAGTGGATGTAAAGCGGCATAAACACAACAGTGAAAAGCAGCTAAAACCCATTATAAAAATAAATAACTTTGAAAAACCGATGAAACAAAGACAGTGAAAGAGAGCGAAATTCTTACACAATGCGTTCAGGAGCTGTGATGAAACTTGGATTGACCATATCTAGACCCACAGCTGGATGAGACATAAGGGTGGACACTCTTGCGGCTGAGAGGTTTGGTGAGGTTGGGTGAGCAAATGCAGACCCTTTAAAGTACTATTGCGTGGTACCCATCCCATGGGTCCCAAATCTCCAGGTTCAAGGGCATCTTCCTACATCGAAAACATGCATGAGAAACCCAGAAGATGGTACACCGTGTGATGGGGAAAGGTTTCTAAAACGCACCTCATTTCTCATCTGCTTGTGCCCGGGTTCGCCATTCCAGCCGCTTTTCTAGCAAGCTCCCTACTTGGAGCATCAGCACCTTTAACCTCCTGTTCCATACAGGTTGCAATTTGTCCTGAGGATGAACGGGTAGATGGGGAACCAATGAGAGACTAGTTCTTGGTGTTGGGACAGGCAAAGGTCACTCTATTGTCCCATCAGGAAGAAGAATTTACCACAGACTCAGCCTGCCCCCCGGAACCAGAACAGGGCCTGAAGCCATCCTGCGCTTTTGCGGCCATCTCCAAAAAAGCGAGTTGTAAAATGGAGCTACAGGGCACTGCAATTCACAAACCTGCAGAATTATAAATGATAACTCTCGTCCACAAATATATTGAGGGAAGGCAAAGAAGAGGATTTGAAATCAAGGCAGAATTGCAGGAAACAGATTTCACGAGGTAGATTCGAATCGCCTTTAAAGCACATGAAAAGCGGCAAAACGTTGACAATGATGCCCTTGGCCAAAAAGTGCGTATGCGTTTTTTCCTGAATATATTCAGGAAAAAACGCATACGCCCTTTTTGGCCAACCAAGCAACCTGGAAAGGCAAATCAGCGCTACAAAGATGTCTCGCTTCCCATCGGTTAAAAAGGCCATGCTGAAAAAAGTGTCAAAACCAGAAATGCAGGACAGGCCATGGAGAAATGGGAGCCTTGCTACACTGATGGGCGGGATGTAAATTGCCAACAGCCACTCTGGAGAAGCGTACGGTGAGTCCTGAAAAATCTAAAAAACAAAGCTTAGAGAGCATAGGGCACTTCCACTCATGGGGTTATAAATTGGGAAAATTAAAAATCAGCAAGACACAAGCACCCCAAAGTTTAGGGCTGCTCTGTTGACAAGGACCTCCACTTCATTCCACCTTCAATATCCCAGGAAAGAGAAAAATGGATAAAGAAGTTGTGGTCCTTATGTACAATGGAATATCACTCAGCCATGAAAGCAATGTCATAAGGCTAGTAGCAGCATGATGAGTGGATTTAGGTACGACGACTCTAAGTGAAATAAGTCACACAGAAAAGGACACTTCTCATAAGGTATCACTTATAGAGGGAATGTAAAAACCGTTACACTTGAACTGAATTACAAAACAGAACAGAGTCACACATGCAGAAAACACACTATGGCTGCTTAACGGGAAAGGTGAGGTGGGGTGATACATAAAACAAGGTTTTCAAATTAGCTCAGATACCATTCCATAAACCCAATATGTAATAGACAAGACCTACTCCTTGCTCAGAGAACTGGACTCAACACGCCCTATTCACCGCACAAGAATATATTTGACTAGTAATACTCTTAAAACCTATGTATTGATATCTCTCTGTTAGTGTGTCAAGTGGGTGTAAAGCGGCATAAACACAGCAGTGAAAAGCAGCTAAACCCCATTATAAAAATAAATTACTTTGAAAAACCCATGAAACAAAGACAGTGAAAGAGAGCGAAATTCTTACACAATGCGTTCAGGGGCTGTGATGCAACCTGGATTGACCATATCTAGACCCACAGCTGGATGAGACCTAAGGGTGGACACTGTTGCGGCTGAGAGGTTTGGTGAGGTTGGGTGAGCAAACGCAGCCCCTTTAAAGTAATACTGCGTGGTACCCATCGCATGGGTCCCAAATCTCCAGGTTCAAGGGCATCTTCCTACATCGAAAACATGCATGAGAAACCCAGAAGATGGTACACCGTGTGATGGGGAAAGGTTTCTAAAACGCACCTCATTTCTCATCTCCTTGTGCTCGGGTTCGCCATTCCAGCCACTTTACTAGCAATCTCCCTCCTTGGAGCATCATCACCTTTAACCTCCTGTTCCGTACAGGTTGCAATTTGTCCTGAGGATGAACGGGAAGACGTGAAACCAATGAGAGACTATCTCTTGGTGTTGGGACAGGCACAGGTCACTCTATTTTCCCATCAGGAAGAAGAATTAACCACAGGCTCAGCCTGCCCCCCGGAACAAGAACAGGGCCTGAAGCCATCCTGCGCTTTTGCGGCCATCTCCCAAAAACGCGAGTTGTAAAATGGAGGTTCAGGGCACTGCAATTCACAAACCTGCAGAGTTATAAATGATAACTCTCGTCCACAAATATATTGAGGGAAGGCAAAGAAGAGGATTTGAAATCAAGGCAGAATTGCAGGAAACAGATTTCAGGAGGTAGATTCGAATCGCCTTTAAAGCACATGAAAAGCGGCAAAACGTTGACAATGATGCCCTTGGCCAAAAAGGGCGTATGCGTTTTTTCCTGAATATATTCAGGAAAAAACGCATACGCCCTTTTTGGCCAACCAAGCAACCTGGAAAGGCAAATCAGCGCTACAAAGATGTCTCGCTTCCCATCGGTCAAAAGGGCCATGCTGAAAAAAGTGTCAAAACCAGAAATGCAGGACAGGCCATGGAGAAATGGGAGCCTTGCTACACTGATGGGCGGGATGTAAATTGTCAACAGCCACTCTGGAGAAGCGTACGGTGAGTCCTGAAACGTCTAAAAAGCAAAGCTTAGAGAGCATAGGGCACTTCCACTCATGGGGGTCTAAATTGGGAAAATGAAAAATCAGCAAGACACAAGCACCCCAAAGTTTAGGGCTGCTCTGTTGACAAGGACCTCCACTTCATTCCACCTTCAATATCCCAGGAAAGAGAAAAATGGATAAAGAAGTTGTGGTCCTTATGTACAATGGAATATCACTCAGCCGTGAAATCAATGTCATAAGGCTAGTAGCAGCATGATGAGTGGATTTAGGTACAACGACTCTAAGTGAAATAAGTCACACAGAAAAGGACACTTCTCATAAGGTATCACTGATAGAGGGAATGTAAAAACCGTTACACTTGAACTGAATTACAAAACAGAACAGAGTCACACATGCAGAAAACACACTATGGCTGCTTAACGGGAAAGGTGAGGTGGGGTGATACATAAAACAAGGGTTTCAAATTAGCTCAGATACCGTTCCATAAACCCAATATGTAATAGACAAGACCTACTCCTTGCTCAGAGAACTGGACTCAACACGCCCTATTCACCGCACAAGAATATATCTGACTAGTAATAATCTTAAAACTTATTTATTGATATCTCTCTGTTAGTGTGTCAAGTGGGTGTAAAGCGGCATAAACACAGCAGTGAAAAGCAGCTAAACCCCATTATAAAAATAAATTACTTTGAAAAACCCATGAAACAAAGACAGTGAAAGAGATAGAAATTCTTACACAATGCGTTCAGGGGCTGTGATGCAACCTGGATTGACCATATCTAGACCCACAGCTGGATGAGACATAAGGGTGGACACTCTTGGGGCTGAGAGGTTTGGTGAGGTTGGGTGAGCAAACGCAGACCCTTTAAAGTAATACTGCATGGTACCCATCGCATGGGTCCCAAATCGCCAGGTTCAAGGGCATCTTCCTACATCGAAAACATGCATGAGATACCCAGAAGATGGTACACCGTGTGATGGGGAAAGGTTTCTAAAACGCACCTCATTTCTCATCAGCTTGTGCCCGGGTTCGCCATTCCAGCCACTTTACTAGCAATCTCCCTCCTTGGAGCATCAGCACCTTTAACCTCCTGTTCCGTACAGGTTGCAATTTGTACTGAGGATGAACGGGAAGACGTGGAACCAATGAAAGACTAGCTCTTGGTGTTGGGACAGGCACAGGTCACTCTATTTTCCCATCAGGAAGAAGAATTAACCACAGGCTCAGCCTGCCCCCCGGAACCAGAACAGGGCCTGAAGCCATCCTGCGCTTTTGCGGCCAGCTCCCTAAAAAGCGAGTTGTAAAATGGAGGTTCAGGGCACTGCAATTCACAAACCTGCAGAGTTATAAATGATAACTCTCATCCACAAATATATTGAGGGAAGGCAAAGAAGAGGATTTGAAATCAAGGCAGAATTGCAGGAAACAGATTTCAGGAGGTAGATTCGAATCGCCTTTAAAGCACATGAAAAGCGGCAAAACGTTGACAATGATGCCCTTGGCCAAAAAGGGCGTATGCGTTTTTTCCTGAATATATTCAGGAAAAAACGCATACGCCCTTTTTGGCCAACCAAGCAACCTGGAAAGGCAAATCAGCGCTACAAAGATGTCTCGCTTCCCATTGGTCAAAAGGGCCATGCTGAAAAAAGTGTCAAAACCAGAAATGCAGGACAGGCCATGGAGAAATGGGAGCCTTGCTACACTGATGGGCGGGATGTAAATTGTCAACAGCCACTCTGGAGAAGTGTACGGTGAGTCCTGAAACGTCTAAAAAGCAAAGCTTAGAGAGCATAGGGCACTTCCACTCATGGGGGTATAAATTGGGAAAATGAAAAATCAGCAAGACACAAGCACCCCAAAGTTTAGGGCTGCTCTGTTGACAAGGACCTCCACTTCATTCCACCTTCAATATCCCAGGAAAGAGAAAAATGGATAAAGAAGTTGTGGTCCTTATGTACAATGGAATATCACTCAGCCGTGAAATCAATGTCATAAGGCTAGTAGCAGCATGATGAGTGGATTTAGGTACGACGACTCTAAGTGAAATAAGTCACACAGCAAAGGACACTTCTCATAAGGTATCACTTATAGAGGGAATGTAAAAACCGTTACACTTGAACTGAATTACAAAACAGAACAGAGTCACACATGCAGAAAACACACTATGGCTGCTTAACGGGAAAGGTGAGGTGGGGTGATACATAAAACAAGGGTTTCAAATTAGCTCAGATACCGTTCCATAAACCCAATATGTAATAGACAAGACCTACTCCTTGCTCAGAGAACTGGACTCAACACGCCCTATTCACCGCACAAGAATATATCTGACTAGTAATAATCTTAAAACCTATGTATTGATATCTCTCTGTTAGTGTGTCAAGTGGGTAAAAAGCGGCATAAACACAGCAGTGAAAAGCAGCTAAACCCCATTATAAAAATAAATTACTTTGAAAAACCCATGAAACAAAGACAGTGAAAGAGAGAGAAATTCTTACACAATGCGTTCAGGGGCTGTGATGCAACCTGGATTGACCATATCTAGACCCACAGCTGGATGAGACATAAGGGTGGACACTCTTGGGGCTGAGAGGTTTGGTGAGGTTGGGTGAGCAAACGCAGACCCTTTAAAGTAATACTGCGTGGTACCCATCGCATGGGTCCCAAATCTCCAGGTTCAAGGGCATCTTCCTACATCGAAAACATGCATGAGATACCCAGAAGATGGTACACCGTATGATGGGGAAATGTTTCTAAAACGCACCTCATTTCTCATCTGCTTGTGCCCGGGTTCGCCATTGCAGCCACTTTACTAGCAATCTCCCTCCTTGGAGCATCAGCACCTTTAACCTCCTGTTCCGTACAGGTTGCAATTTGTACTGAGGATGAACGGGAAGACGTGGAACCAATGAAAGACTAGCTCTTGGTGTTGGGACAGGCACAGGTCACTCTATTTTCCCATCAGGAAGAAGAATTAACCACAGGCTCAGCCTGCCCCCCGGAACCAGAACAGGGCCTGAAGCCATCCTGCGCTTTTGCGGCCAGCTCCCTAAAGAGCGAGTTGTAAAATGGAGGTTCAGGGCACTGCAATTCACAAACCTGCAGAGTTATAAATGATAACTCTCATCCACAAATATATTGAGGGAAGGCAAAGAAGAGGATTTGAAATCAAGGCAGAATTGCAGGAAACAGATTTCAGGAGGTAGATTCGAATCGCCTTTAAAGCACATGAAAAGCGGCAAAACGTTGACAATGATGCCCTTGGCCAAAAAGGGCGTATGCGTTTTTTCCTGAATATATTCAGGAAAAAACGCATACGCCCTTTTTGGCCAACCAAGCAACCTGGAAAGGCAAATCAGCGCTACAAAGATGTCTCGCTTCCCATCGGTCAAAAGGGCCATGCTGAAAAAAGTGTCAAAACCAGAAATGCAGGACAGGCCATGGAGAAATGGGAGCCTTGCTACACTGATGGGCGGGATGTAAATTGTCAACAGCCACTCTGGAGAAGTGTACGGTGAGTCCTGAAACGTCTAAAAAGCAAAGCTTAGAGAGCATAGGGCACTTCCACTCATGGGGGTATAAATTGGGAAAATGAAAAATCAGCAAGACACAAGCACCCCAAAGTTTAGGGCTGCTCTGTTGACAAGGACCTCCACTTCATTCCACCTTCAATATCCCAGGAAAGAGAAAAATGGATAAAGAAGTTGTGGTCCTTATGTACAATGGAATATCACTCAGCCGTGAAATCAATGTCATAAGGCTAGTAGCAGCATGATGAGTGGATTTAGGTACGACGACTCTAAGTGAAATAAGTCACACAGCAAAGGACACTTCTCATAAGGTATCACTTATAGAGGGAATGTAAAAACCGTTACACTTGAACTGAATTACAAAACAGAACAGAGTCACACATGCAGAAAACACACTATGGCTGCTTAACGGGAAAGGTGAGGTGGGGTGATACATAAAACAAGGGTTTCAAATTAGCTCAGATACCGTTCCATAAACCCAATATGTAATAGACAAGACCTACTCCTTGCTCAGAGAACTGGACTCAACACGCCCTATTCACCGCACAAGAATATATCTGACTAGTAATAATCTTAAAACCTATGTATTGATATCTCTCTGTTAGTGTGTCAAGTGGGTAAAAAGCGGCATAAACACAGCAGTGAAAAGCAGCTAAACCCCATTATAAAAATAAATTACTTTGAAAAACCCATGAAACAAAGACAGTGAAAGAGAGAGAAATTCTTACACAATGCGTTCAGGGGCTGTGATGCAACCTGGATTGACCATATCTAGACCCACAGCTGGATGAGACATAAGGGTGGACACTGTTGCGGCTGAGAGGTTTGGTGAGGTTGGGTGAGCAAACGCAGACCCTTTAAAGTAATACTGCGTGGTACCCATCGCATGGGTCCCAAATCTCCAGGTTCAAGGGCATCTTCCTACATCGAAAACATGCATGAGATACCCAGAAGATGGTACACCGTATGATGGGGAAATGTTTCTAAAACGCACCTCATTTCTCATCTGCTTGTGCCCGGGTTCGCCATTGCAGCCACTTTACTAGCAATCTCCCTCCTTGGAGCATCAGCACCTTTAACCTCCTGTTCCGTACAGGTTGCAATTTGTACTGAGGATGAACGGGAAGACGTGGAACCAATGAAAGACTAGCTCTTGGTGTTGGGACAGGCACAGGTCACTCTATTTTCCCATCAGGAAGAAGAATTAACCACAGGCTCAGCCTGCCCCCCGGAACCAGAACAGGGCCTGAAGCCATCCTGCGCTTTTGCGGCCAGCTCCCTAAAGAGCGAGTTGTAAAATGGAGGTTCAGGGCACTGCAATTCACAAACCTGCAGAGTTATAAATGATAACTCTCATCCACAAATATATTGAGGGAAGGCAAAGAAGAGGATTTGAAATCAAGGCAGAATTGCAGGAAACAGATTTCAGGAGGTAGATTCGAATCGCCTTTAAAGCACATGAAAAGCGGCAAAACGTTGACAATGATGCCCTTGGCCAAAAAGGGCGTATGCGTTTTTTCCTGAATATATTCAGGAAAAAACGCATACGCCCTTTTTGGCCAACCAAGCAACCTGGAAAGGCAAATCAGCGCTACAAAGATGTCTCGCTTCCCATCGGTCAAAAGGGCCATGCTGAAAAAAGTGTCAAAACCAGAAATGCAGGACAGGCCATGGAGAAATGGGAGCCTTGCTACACTGATGGGCGGGATGTAAATTGTCAACAGCCACTCTGGAGAAGTGTACGGTGAGTCCTGAAACGTCTAAAAAGCAAAGCTTAGAGAGCATAGGGCACTTCCACTCATGGGGGTATAAATTGGGAAAATGAAAAATCAGCAAGACACAAGCACCCCAAAGTTTAGGGCTGCTCTGTTGACAAGGACCTCCACTTCATTCCACCTTCAATATCCCAGGAAAGAGAAAAATGGATAAAGAAGTTGTGGTCCTTATGTACAATGGAATATCACTCAGCCGTGAAATCAATGTCATAAGGCTAGTAGCAGCATGATGAGTGGATTTAGGTACGACGACTCTAAGTGAAATAAGTCACACAGCAAAGGACACTTCTCATAAGGTATCACTTATAGAGGGAATGTAAAAACCGTTACACTTGAACTGAATTACAAAACAGAACAGAGTCACACATGCAGAAAACACACTATGGCTGCTTAACGGGAAAGGTGAGGTGGGGTGATACATAAAACAAGGGTTTCAAATTAGCTCAGATACCGTTCCATAAACCCAATATGTAATAGACAAGACCTACTCCTTGCTCAGAGAACTGGACTCAACACGCCCTATTCACCGCACAAGAATATATCTGACTAGTAATAATCTTAAAACCTATGTATTGATATCTCTCTGTTAGTGGGTCAAGTGGGTAAAAAGCGGCATAAACACAGCCGTGAAAAGCAGCTAAACCCCATTATAAAAATAAATTACTTTGAAACACCCATGAAACAAAGACAGTGAAAGAGAGAGAAATTCTTACACAATGCGTTCAGGGGCTGTGATGCAACCTGGATTGACCATATCTAGACCCACAGCTGGATGAGACATAAGGGTGGACACTGTTGCGGCTGAGAGGTTTGGTGAGGTTGGGTGAGCAAACGCAGACCCTTTAAAGTAATACTGCGTGGTACCCATCGCATGGGTCCCAAATCTCCAGGTTCAAGGGCATCTTCCTACATCGAAAACATGCATGAGATACCCAGAAGATGGTACACCGTGTGATGGGGATAGGTTTCTAAAACGCACCTCATTTCTCATCTGCTTGTGCCCGGGTTCGCCATTCCAGCCACTTTACTAGCAATCTCCCTCCTTGGAGCATCAGCACCTTTAACCTCCTGTTCCGTACAGGTTGCAATTTGTCCTGAGGATGAACGGGAAGACGTGGAACCAACGAGAGACTAGCTCTTGGTGTTGGGACAGGCACAGGTCACTCTATTTTCCCATCAGGAAGAAGAATTAACCACAGGATCAGCCTGCCCCCCGGAACCAGAACAGGGCCTGAAGCCATCCTGCGCTTTTGCGGCCAGCTCCCTAAAAAGCGAGTTGTAAAATGGAGGTTCAGGGCACTGCAATTCACAAACCTGCAGAGTTATAAATGATAACTCTCATCCACAAATATATTGAGGGAAGGCAAAGAAGAGGATTTGAAATCAAGGCAGAATTGCAGGAAACAGATTTCAGGAGGTAGATTCGAATCGCCTTTAAATCACATGAAAAGCAGAAAATCGTTGACAATGATGCCCTTGGCCAAAAAGGGCGTATGCGTTTTTTCCTGAATATATTCAGGAAAAAACGCATACGCCCTTTTTGGCCAACCAAGTAACCTGGAAAGGCAAATCAGCGCTACAAACAAGTCTCGCTTCCCATCGGTCAAAAGGGCCATGCTGAAAAAAATGTCAAAACCAGAAATGCAGGACAGGCCATGGAGAAATGGGAGCCATCCTATACTGATGGGCGGGATGTAAATTGCCAACAGCCACTCTGCAGAAGTGTACGGTGTGTCCTGAAACATCTAAAAAACACAGCTTAGAGAGCATAGGGCACTTCCACTCATGGGGGTATAAATTGGGAAAATGAAAAATCAGCAAGACACAAGCACCCCAAAGTTTAGGGCTGCTCTGTTGACAAGGACCTCCACTTCATTCCACCTTCAATATCCCAGGAAAGAGAAAAATGGATAAAGAAGTTGTGGTCCTTATGTACAATGGAATATCACTCAGCCATGAAATCAATGTCATAAGACTAGTAGCAGCATGATGAGTGGATTTAGGTACAACGATTCTAAGTGAAATAAGTCACACAGAAAAGGACACTTCTCATAAGGTATCACTTATAGAGGGAATGTAAAAACCATTACACTTGAACTGAATCAGAAAACAGAACAGAGTCACACATGCAGAAAACACACTATGGCTGCTTAACGGGAAAGGTGAGGTGGGGTGATACATAAAACAAGGGATTCAAATTAGCTCAGATACCGTTCCATAAACCCAATATGTAATAGACAAGACCTACTCCTTGCTCAGAGAACTGGACTCAACACGCCCTATTAACCACACAAGAATATATCTGACTAGTAATAATCTTAAAACCTATGTATTGATATCTCTCTGTTAGTGTGTCAAGTGGGTAAAAAGCGGCATAAACACAGCAGTGAAAAGCAGCTAAACCCCATTATAAAAATAAATTATTTTGAAAAACCCATGAAACAAAGACAGTGAAAGAGAGCGAAATTCTTACACAATGCGTTCAGGGGCTGTGATGCAACCTGGATTGACCATATCTAGACCCACAGCTGGATGAGACCTAAGGGTGGACACTGTTGCGGCTGAGAGGTTTGGTGAGGTTGGGTGAGCAAACGCAGACCCTTTAAAGTAATACTGCGTGGTACCCATCGCATGGGTCCCAAATCTCCAGGTTCAAGGTCATCTTCCTACATCGAAAACATGCATGAGATACCCAGAAGATGGTACACCGTGTGATGGGGAAAGGTTTCTAAAACGCACCTCATTTCTCATCTGCTTGTGCCCGGGTTCGCCATTCCAGCCACTTTACTAGCAATCTCCCTCCTTGGAGCATCAGCACCTTTAACTTCCTGCTCCGTACAGGTTGCAATTTGTCCTGAGGGTGAACGGGAAGACGTGGAACCAATGAGAGACTAGCTCTTGGTGTTGGGACAGGCACAGGTCACTCTATTTTCCCATCAGGAAGAAGAATTAACCACAGGCTCAGCCTGCCCCCGGAACCAGAACAGGGCCTGAAGGCATCCTGCGCTTTTGCGGCCAGCTCCCTAAAAAGCGAGTTGCAAAATGGAGGTTCAGGGAACTGCAATTCACAAACCTGCAGAGTTATAAATGATAACTCTCGTCCACAAATATATTGAGGGAAGGCAAAGAAGAGGATTTGAAATCAAGGCAGAATTGCAGGAAACAGATTTCAGGAGGTAGATTCGAATCGCCTTTAAAGCACATGAAAAGCGGAAAAACGTTGACAATGATGCCCTTGGCCAAAAAAGGCGTATGCGTTTTTTCCTGAATATATTCAGGAAAAAACGCATACGCCCTTTTTGGCCAACCAAGCAACCTGGAAAGGCAAATCAGCGCTACAAAGATGTCTCGCTTCCCATCGGTCAAAAGGGCCATGCTGAAAAAAGTGTCAAAACCAGAAATGCAGGACAGGCCATGGAGAAATGGGAGCCTTGCTACACTGATGGGCGGGATGTAAATTGTCAACAGCCACTCTGTAGAAGTGTACTGTGAGTCCTGAAACGTCTAAAAAGCAAAGCTTAGAGAGCATAGGGCACTTCCACTCATGGGGGTCTAAATTGGGAAAATGAAAAATCAGCAAGACACAAGCACCCCAAAGTTTAGGGCTGCTCTGTTGACAAGGACCTCCACTTCATTCCACCTTCAATATCCCAGGAAAGAGAAAAATGGATAAAGAAGTTGTGGTCCTTATGTACAATGGAATATCACTCAGCCATGAAATCAATGTCATAAGGCTAGTAGCAGCATGATGAGTGGATTTAGGTACGACGACTCTAAGTGAAATAAGTCACACAGAAAAGGACACTTCTCATAAGGTATCACTGATAGAGGGAATGTAAAAACCGTTACACTTGAACTGAATTACAAAACAGAACAGAGTCACACATGCAGAAAACACACTATGGCTGCTTAACGGGAAAGGTGAGGTGGGGTGATACATAAAACAAGGGATTCAAATTAGCTCAGATACCGTTCCATAAACCCAATATGTAATAGACAAGACCTACTCCTTGCTCAGAGAACTGGACTCAACACGCCCTATTCACCACACAAGAATATATCTGACTAGTAATAATCTTAAAACCTATGTATTGATATCTCTCTGTTAGTGTGTCAAGTGGGTAAAAAGCGGCATAAACACAGCAGTGAAAAGCAGCTAAACCCCATTATAAAAATAAATTATTTTGAAAAACCCATGAAACAAAGACAGTGAAAGAGAGAGAAATTCTTACACAATGCGTTCAGGGGCTGTGATGCAACCTGGATTGACCATATCTAGACCCACAGCTGGATGAGACATAAGGGTGGACACTCTTGGGGCTGAGAGGTTTGGTGAGGTTGGGTGAGCAAACGCAGACCCTTTAAAGTAATACTGCGTGGTACCCATCGCATGGGTCCCAAATCTCCAGGTTCAAGGGCATCTTCCTACATCGAAAACATGCATGAGATACCCAGAAGATGGTACACCGTATGATGGGGAAATGTTTCTAAAACGCACCTCATTTCTCATCTGCTTGTGCCCGGGTTCGCCATTGCAGCCACTTTACTAGCAATCTCCCTCCTTGGAGCATCAGCACCTTTAACCTCCTGTTCCGTACAGGTTGCAATTTGTACTGAGGATGAACGGGAAGACGTGGAACCAATGAAAGACTAGCTCTTGGTGTTGGGACAGGCACAGGTCACTCTATTTTCCCATCAGGAAGAAGAATTAACCACAGGCTCAGCCTGCCCCCCGGAACCAGAACAGGGCCTGAAGCCATCCTGCGCTTTTGCGGCCAGCTCCCTAAAGAGCGAGTTGTAAAATGGAGGTTCAGGGCACTGCAATTCACAAACCTGCAGAGTTATAAATGATAACTCTCATCCACAAATATATTGAGGGAAGGCAAAGAAGAGGATTTGAAATCAAGGCAGAATTGCAGGAAACAGATTTCAGGAGGTAGATTCGAATCGCCTTTAAAGCACATGAAAAGCGGCAAAACGTTGACAATGATGCCCTTGGCCAAAAAGGGCGTATGCGTTTTTTCCTGAATATATTCAGGAAAAAACGCATACGCCCTTTTTGGCCAACCAAGCAACCTGGAAAGGCAAATCAGCGCTACAAAGATGTCTCGCTTCCCATCGGTCAAAAGGGCCATGCTGAAAAAAGTGTCAAAACCAGAAATGCAGGACAGGCCATGGAGAAATGGGAGCCTTGCTACACTGATGGGCGGGATGTAAATTGTCAACAGCCACTCTGGAGAAGTGTACGGTGAGTCCTGAAACGTCTAAAAAGCAAAGCTTAGAGAGCATAGGGCACTTCCACTCATGGGGGTCTAAATTGGGAAAATGAAAAATCAGCAAGACACAAGCACCCCAAAGTTTAGGGCTGCTCTGTTGACAAGGACCTCCACTTCATTCCACCTTCAATATCCCAGGAAAGAGAAAAATGGATAAAGAAGTTGTGGTCCTTATGTACAATGGAATATCACTCAGCCGTGAAATCAATGTCATAAGGCTAGTAGCAGCATGATGAGTGGATTTAGGTACGACGACTCTAAGTGAAATAAGTCACACAGCAAAGGACACTTCTCATAAGGTATCACTTATAGAGGGAATGTAAAAACCGTTACACTTGAACTGAATTACAAAACAGAACAGAGTCACACATGCAGAAAACACACTATGGCTGCTTAACGGGAAAGGTGAGGTGGGGTGATACATAAAACAAGGGTTTCAAATTAGCTCAGATACCGTTCCATAAACCCAATATGTAATAGACAAGACCTACTCCTTGCTCAGAGAACTGGACTCAACACGCCCTATTCACCGCACAAGAATATATCTCACTAGTAATAATCTTAAAACCTATGTATTGATATCTCTCTGTTAGTGTGTCAAGTGGGTAAAAAGCGGCATAAACACAGCAGTGAAAAGCAGCTAAACCCCATTATAAAAATAAATTACTTTGAAAAACCCATGAAACAAAGACAGTGAAAGAGAGAGAAATTCTTACACAATGCGTTCACGGGCTGTGATGCAACCTGGATTGACCATATCTAGACCCACAGCTGGATGAGACATAAGGGTGGACACTGTTGCGGCTGAGAGGTTTGGTGAGGTTGGGTGAGCAAACGCAGACCCTTTAAAGTAATACTGCGTGGTACCCATCGCATGGGTCCCAAATCTCCAGGTTCAAGGGCATCTTCCTACATCGAAAACATGCATGAGAAACCCAGAAGATGGTACACCGTGTGATGTGGAAAGGTTTCTAAAACGCATCTCATTTCTCATCTCCTTGTGCCCGGGTTCGCTATTCCAGCCACTTTACTAGCAATCTCCCTACTTGGAGCATCAGCACCTTTAACTTCCTGCTCCGTACAGGTTGCAATTTGTCCTGAGGGTGAACGGGAAGACGTGGAACCAATGAGAGACTAGCTCTTGGTGTTGGGACAGGCACAGGTCACTCTATTTTCCCATCAGGAAGAAGAATTAACCACAGGCTCAGCCTGCCCCCGGAACCAGAACAGGGCCTGAAGGCATCCTGCGCTTTTGCGGCCAGCTCCCTAAAAAGCGAGTTGCAAAATGGAGGTTCAGGGAACTGCAATTCACAAACCTGCAGAGTTATAAATGATAACTCTCGTCCACAAATATATTGAGGGAAGGCAAAGAAGAGGATTTGAAATCAAGGCAGAATTGCAGGAAACAGATTTCAGGAGGTAGATTCGAATCGCCTTTAAAGCACATGAAAAGCGGCAAAACGTTGACAATGATGCCCTTGGCCAAAAAGGGCGTATGCGTTTTTTCCTGAATATATTCAGGAAAAAACGCATACGCCCTTTTTGGCCAACCAAGCAACATGGAAAGGCAAATCAGCGTTACAAAGATGTCTCGCTTCCCATCGGTTAAAAAGGCCATGCTGAATAAAGTGTCAAAACCAGAAATGCAGGACAGGCCATGGAGAAATGGGAGCCTTGCTACACTGATGGGCGGGATGTAAATTGCCAACAGCCACTCTGGAGAAGCGTACGGTGAGTCCTGAAACATCTAAAAAACAAAGCTTAGAGAGCATAGGGCACTTCCACTCATGGGGTTATAAATTGGGAAAATTAAAAATCAGCAAGACACAAGCACCCCAAAGTTTAGGGCTGCTCTGTTGACAAGGACCTCCACTTCATTCCACCTTCAATATCCCAGGAAAGAGAAAAATGGATAAAGAAGTTGTGGTCCTTATGTACAATGGAATATCACTCAGCCGTGAAATCAATGTCATAAGGCTAGTACCAGCATGATGAGTGGATTTAGGTACGACGACTCTAAGTGAAATAAGTCACACAGAAAAGGACACTTCTCATAAGGTATCACTTATAGAGGGAATGTAAAAACCGTTACACTTGAACTGAATTACAAAACAGAACAGAGTCACACATGCAGAAAACACACTATGGCTGCTTAACGGGAAAGGTGAGGTGGGGTGATACATAAAACAAGGGTTTCAAATTAGCTCAGATACCGTTCCATAAACCCAATATGTAATAGACAAGACCTACTCCTTGCTCAGAGAACTGGACTCAACACGCCCTATTCACCGCACAAGAATATATCTGACTAGTAATAATCTTAAAACCTATGTATTGATATCTCTCTGTTAGTGGGTCAAGTGGGTAAAAAGCGGCATAAACACAGCAGTGAAAAGCAGCTAAACCCCATTATAAAAATAAATTACTTTGAAACACCCATGAAACAAAGACAGTGAAAGAGAGAGAAATTCTTACACAATGCGTTCAGGGGCTGTGATGCAACCTGGATTGACCATATCTAGACCCACAGCTGGATGAGACATAAGGGTGGACACTGTTGCGGCTGAGAGGTTTGGTGAGGTTGGGTGAGCAAACGCAGACCCTTTAAAGTAATACTGCGTGGTACCCATCGCATGGGTCCCAAATCTCCAGGTTCAAGGGCATCTTCCTACATCGAAAACATGCATGAGATACCCAGAAGATGGTACACCGTGTGATGGGGATAGGTTTCTAAAACGCACCTCATTTCTCATCTGCTTGTGCCCGGGTTCGCCATTCCAGCCACTTTACTAGCAATCTCCCTCCTTGGAGCATCAGCACCTTTAACCTCCTGTTCCGTACAGGTTGCAATTTGTCCTGAGGATGAACGGGAAGACGTGGAACCAACGAGAGACTAGCTCTTGGTGTTGGGACAGGCACAGGTCACTCTATTTTCCCATCAGGAAGAAGAATTAACCACAGGATCAGCCTGCCCCCCGGAACCAGAACAGGGCCTGAAGCCATCCTGCGCTTTTGCGGCCAGCTCCCTAAAAAGCGAGTTGTAAAATGGAGGTTCAGGGCACTGCAATTCACAAACCTGCAGAGTTATAAATGATAACTCTCATCCACAAATATATTGAGGGAAGGCAAAGAAGAGGATTTGAAATCAAGGCAGAATTGCAGGAAACAGATTTCAGGAGGTAGATTCGAATCGCCTTTAAATCACATGAAAAGCAGAAAATCGTTGACAATGATGCCCTTGGCCAAAAAGGGCGTATGCGTTTTTTCCTGAATATATTCAGGAAAAAACGCATACGCCCTTTTTGGCCAACCAAGTAACCTGGAAAGGCAAATCAGCGCTACAAACAAGTCTCGCTTCCCATCGGTCAAAAGGGCCATGCTGAAAAAAATGTCAAAACCAGAAATGCAGGACAGGCCATGGAGAAATGGGAGCCATCCTATACTGATGGGCGGGATGTAAATTGCCAACAGCCACTCTGCAGAAGTGTACGGTGTGTCCTGAAACATCTAAAAAACACAGCTTAGAGAGCATAGGGCACTTCCACTCATGGGGGTATAAATTGGGAAAATGAAAAATCAGCAAGACACAAGCACCCCAAAGTTTAGGGCTGCTCTGTTGACAAGGACCTCCACTTCATTCCACCTTCAATATCCCAGGAAAGAAAAAAATGGATAAAGAAGTTGTGGTCCTTATGTACAATGGAATATCACTCAGCCATGAAATCAATGTCATAAGACTAGTAGCAGCATGATGAGTGGATTTAGGTACAACGATTCTAAGTGAAATAAGTCACACAGAAAAGGACACTTCTCATAAGGTATCACTTATAGAGGGAATGTAAAAACCATTACACTTGAACTGAATCAGAAAACAGAACAGAGTCACACATGCAGAAAACACACTATGGCTGCTTAACGGGAAAGGTGAGGTGGGGTGATACATAAAACAAGGGATTCAAATTAGCTCAGATACCGTTCCATAAACCCAATATGTAATAGACAAGACCTACTCCTTGCTCAGAGAACTGGACTCAACACGCCCTATTAACCACACAAGAATATATCTGACTAGTAATAATCTTAAAACCTATGTATTGATATCTCTCTGTTAGTGTGTCAAGTGGGTAAAAAGCGGCATAAACACAGCAGTGAAAAGCAGCTAAACCCCATTATAAAAATAAATTATTTTGAAAAACCCATGAAACAAAGACAGTGAAAGAGAGCGAAATTCTTACACAATGCGTTCAGGGGCTGTGATGCAACCTGGATTGACCATATCTAGACCCACAGCTGGATGAGACCTAAGGGTGGACACTGTTGCGGCTGAGAGGTTTGGTGAGGTTGGGTGAGCAAACGCAGACCCTTTAAAGTAATACTGCGTGGTACCCATCGCATGGGTCCCAAATCTCCAGGTTCAAGGTCATCTTCCTACATCGAAAACATGCATGAGATACCCAGAAGATGGTACACCGTGTGATGGGGAAAGGTTTCTAAAACGCACCTCATTTCTCATCTGCTTGTGCCCGGGTTCGCCATTCCAGCCACTTTACTAGCAATCTCCCTACTTGGAGCATCAGCACCTTTAACTTCCTGCTCCGTACAGGTTGCAATTTGTCCTGAGGGTGAACGGGAAGACGTGGAACCAATGAGAGACTAGCTCTTGGTGTTGGGACAGGCACAGGTCACTCTATTTTCCCATCAGGAAGAAGAATTAACCACAGGCTCAGCCTGCCCCCGGAACCAGAACAGGGCCTGAAGGCATCCTGCGCTTTTGCGGCCAGCTCCCTAAAAAGCGAGTTGCAAAATGGAGGTTCAGGGAACTGCAATTCACAAACCTGCAGAGTTATAAATGATAACTCTCGTCCACAAATATATTGAGGGAAGGCAAAGAAGAGGATTTGAAATCAAGGCAGAATTGCAGGAAACAGATTTCAGGAGGTAGATTCGAATCGCCTTTAAAGCACATGAAAAGCGGAAAAACGTTGACAATGATGCCCTTGGCCAAAAAAGGCGTATGCGTTTTTTCCTGAATATATTCAGGAAAAAACGCATACGCCCTTTTTGGCCAACCAAGCAACCTGGAAAGGCAAATCAGCGCTACAAAGATGTCTCGCTTCCCATCGGTCAAAAGGGCCATGCTGAAAAAAGTGTCAAAACCAGAAATGCAGGACAGGCCATGGAGAAATGGGAGCCTTGCTACACTGATGGGCGGGATGTAAATTGTCAACAGCCACTCTGTAGAAGTGTACTGTGAGTCCTGAAACGTCTAAAAAGCAAAGCTTAGAGAGCATAGGGCACTTCCACTCATGGGGGTCTAAATTGGGAAAATGAAAAATCAGCAAGACACAAGCACCCCAAAGTTTAGGGCTGCTCTGTTGACAAGGACCTCCACTTCATTCCACCTTCAATATCCCAGGAAAGAGAAAAATGGATAAAGAAGTTGTGGTCCTTATGTACAATGGAATATCACTCAGCCATGAAATCAATGTCATAAGGCTAGTAGCAGCATGATGAGTGGATTTAGGTACGACGACTCTAAGTGAAATAAGTCACACAGAAAAGGACACTTCTCATAAGGTATCACTGATAGAGGGAATGTAAAAACCGTTACACTTGAACTGAATTACAAAACAGAACAGAGTCACACATGCAGAAAACACACTATGGCTGCTTAACGGGAAAGGTGAGGTGGGGTGATACATAAAACAAGGGATTCAAATTAGCTCAGATACCGTTCCATAAACCCAATATGTAATAGACAAGACCTACTCCTTGCTCAGAGAACTGGACTCAACACGCCCTATTCACCACACAAGAATATATCTGACTAGTAATAATCTTAAAACCTATGTATTGATATCTCTCTGTTAGTGTGTCAAGTGGGTAAAAAGCGGCATAAACACAGCAGTGAAAAGCAGCTAAACCCCATTATAAAAATAAATTATTTTGAAAAACCCATGAAACAAAGACAGTGAAAGAGAGAGAAATTCTTACACAATGCGTTCAGGGGCTGTGATGCAACCTGGATTGACCATATCTAGACCCACAGCTGGATGAGACATAAGGGTGGACACTCTTGGGGCTGAGAGGTTTGGTGAGGTTGGGTGAGCAAACGCAGACCCTTTAAAGTAATACTGCGTGGTACCCATCGCATGGGTCCCAAATCTCCAGGTTCAAGGGCATCTTCCTACATCGAAAACATGCATGAGATACCCAGAAGATGGTACACCGTATGATGGGGAAATGTTTCTAAAACGCACCTCATTTCTCATCTGCTTGTGCCCGGGTTCGCCATTGCAGCCACTTTACTAGCAATCTCCCTCCTTGGAGCATCAGCACCTTTAACCTCCTGTTCCGTACAGGTTGCAATTTGTACTGAGGATGAACGGGAAGACGTGGAACCAATGAAAGACTAGCTCTTGGTGTTGGGACAGGCACAGGTCACTCTATTTTCCCATCAGGAAGAAGAATTAACCACAGGCTCAGCCTGCCCCCCGGAACCAGAACAGGGCCTTAAGCCATCCTGCGCTTTTGCGGCCAGCTCCCTAAAGAGCGAGTTGTAAAATGGAGGTTCAGGGCACTGCAATTCACAAACCTGCAGAGTTATAAATGATAACTCTCATCCACAAATATATTGAGGGAAGGCAAAGAAGAGGATTTGAAATCAAGGCAGAATTGCAGGAAACAGATTTCAGGAGGTAGATTCGAATCGCCTTTAAAGCACATGAAAAGCGGCAAAACGTTGACAATGATGCCCTTGGCCAAAAAGGGCGTATGCGTTTTTTCCTGAATATATTCAGGAAAAAACGCATACGCCCTTTTTGGCCAACCAAGCAACCTGGAAAGGCAAATCAGCGCTACAAAGATGTCTCGCTTCCCATCGGTCAAAAGGGCCATGCTGAAAAAAGTGTCAAAACCAGAAATGCAGGACAGGCCATGGAGAAATGGGAGCCTTGCTACACTGATGGGCGGGATGTAAATTGTCAACAGCCACTCTGGAGAAGTGTACGGTGAGTCCTGAAACGTCTAAAAAGCAAAGCTTAGAGAGCATAGGGCACTTCCACTCATGGGGGTATAAATTGGGAAAATGAAAAATCAGCAAGACACAAGCACCCCAAAGTTTAGGGCTGCTCTGTTGACAAGGACCTCCACTTCATTCCACCTTCAATATCCCAGGAAAGAGAAAAATGGATAAAGAAGTTGTGGTCCTTATGTACAATGGAATATCACTCAGCCGTGAAATCAATGTCATAAGGCTAGTAGCAGCATGATGAGTGGATTTAGGTACGACGACTCTAAGTGAAATAAGTCACACAGCAAAGGACACTTCTCATAAGGTATCACTTATAGAGGGAATGTAAAAACCGTTACACTTGAACTGAATTACAAAACAGAACAGAGTCACACATGCAGAAAACACACTATGGCTGCTTAACGGGAAAGGTGAGGTGGGGTGATACATAAAACAAGGGTTTCAAATTAGCTCAGATACCGTTCCATAAACCCAATATGTAATAGACAAGACCTACTCCTTGCTCAGAGAACTGGACTCAACACGCCCTATTCACCGCACAAGAATATATCTGACTAGTAATAATCTTAAAACCTATGTATTGATATCTCTCTGTTAGTGTGTCAAGTGGGTAAAAAGCGGCATAAACACAGCAGTGAAAAGCAGCTAAACCCCATTATAAAAATAAATTACTTTGAAACACCCATGAAACAAAGACAGTGAAAGAGAGAGAAATTCTTACACAATGCGTTCAGGGGCTGTGATGCAACCTGGATTGACCATATCTAGACCCACAGCTGGATGAGACCTAAGGGTGGACACTGTTGCGGCTGAGAGGTTTGGTGAGGTTGGGTGAGCAAACGCAGACCCTTTAAAGTAATACTGCGTGGTACCCATCGCATGGGTCCCAAATCTCCAGGTTCAAGGGCATCTTCCTACATCGAAAACATGCATGAGATACCCAGAAGATGGTACACCGTGTGATGGGGATAGGTTTCTAAAACGCACCTCATTTCTCATCTGCTTGTGCCCGGGTTCGCCATTCCAGCCACTTTACTAGCAATCTCCCTCCTTGGAGCATCAGCACCTTTAACCTCCTGTTCCGTACAGGTTGCAATTTGTCCTGAGGATGAACGGGAAGACGTGGAACCAACGAGAGACTAGCTCTTGCTGTTGGGACAGGCACAGGTCACTCTATTTTCCCATCAGGAAGAAGAATTAACCACAGGATCAGCCTGCCCCCCGGAACCAGAACAGGGCCTGAAGCCATCCTGCGCTTTTGCGGCCAGCTCCCTAAAAAGCGAGTTGTAAAATGGAGGTTCAGGGCACTGCAATTCACAAACCTGCAGACTTATAAATGATAACTCTCATCCACAAATATATTGAGGGAAGGCAAAGAAGAGGATTTGAAATCAAGGCAGAATTGCAGGAAACAGATTTCAGGAGGTAGATTCGAATCGCCTTTAAATCACATGAAAAGCAGAAAATCGTTGACAATGATGCCCTTGGCCAAAAAGGGCGTATGCGTTTTTTCCTGAATATATTCAGGAAAAAACGCATACGCCCTTTTTGGCCAACCAAGTAACCTGGAAAGGCAAATCAGCGCTACAAACAAGTCTCGCTTCCCATCGGTCAAAAGGGCCATGCTGAAAAAAATGTCAAAACCAGAAATGCAGGACAGGCCATGGAGAAATGGGAGCCATCCTATACTGATGGGCGGGATGTAAATTGCCAACAGCCACTCTGCAGAAGTGTACGGTGTGTCCTGAAACATCTAAAAAACACAGCTTAGAGAGCATAGGGCACTTCCACTCATGGGGGTATAAATTGGGAAAATGAAAAATCAGCAAGACACAAGCACCCCAAAGTTTAGGGCTGCTCTGTTGACAAGGACCTCCACTTCATTCCACCTTCAATATCCCAGGAAAGAGAAAAATGGATAAAGAAGTTGTGGTCCTTATGTACAATGGAATATCACTCAGCCATGAAATCAATGTCATAAGACTAGTAGCAGCATGATGAGTGGATTTAGGTACAACGATTCTAAGTGAAATAAGTCACACAGAAAAGGACACTTCTCATAAGGTATCACTTATAGAGGGAATGTAAAAACCATTACACTTGAACTGAATCAGAAAACAGAA
The DNA here is from genome assembly GCF_965194805.1 of Balaenoptera borealis. Classification (NCBI taxonomy): domain Eukaryota; kingdom Metazoa; phylum Chordata; class Mammalia; order Artiodactyla; family Balaenopteridae; genus Balaenoptera; species Balaenoptera borealis. Next base: position 468,906 of record NW_028123793.1, read on the forward strand.
CAGAGTCACACATGCAGAAAACACACTATGGCTGCTTAACGGGAAAGGTGAGGTGGGGTGATACATAAAACAAGGGATTCAAATTAGCTCAGATACCGTTCCATAAACCCAATATGTAATAGACAAGACCTACTCCTTGCTCAGAGAACTGGACTCAACACGCCCTATTAACCACACAAGAATATATCTGACTAGTAATAATCTTAAAACCTATGTATTGATATCTCTCTGTTAGTGTGTCAAGTGGGTAAAAAGCGGCATAAACACAGCAGTGAAAAGCAGCTAAACCCCATTATAAAAATAAATTATTTTGGAAAACCCATGAAACAAAGACAGTGAAAGAGAGCGAAATTCTTACACAATGCGTTCAGGGGCTGTGATGCAACCTGGATTGACCATATCTAGACCCACAGCTGGATGAGACCTAAGGGTGGACACTGTTGCGGCTGAGAGGTTTGGTGAGGTTGGGTGAGCAAACGCAGACCCTTTAAAGTAATACTGCGTGGTACCCATCGCATGGGTCCCAAATCTCCAGGTTCAAGGTCATCTTCCTACATCGAAAACATGCATGAGATACCCAGAAGATGGTACACCGTGTGATGGGGAAAGGTTTCTAAAACGCACCTCATTTCTCATCTGCTTGTGCCCGGGTTCGCCATTCCAGCCACTTTACTAGCAATCTCCCTCCTTGGAGCATCAGCACCTTTAACCTCCTGTTCCGTACAGGTTGCAATTTGTACTGAGGATGAACGGGAATACGTGGAACCAATGAAAGACTAGCTCTTGGTGTTGGGACAGGCACAGGTCACTCTATTTTCCCATCAGGAAGAAGAATTAACCACAGGCTCAGCCTGCCCCCCGGAACCAGAACAGGGCCTGAAGCCATCCTGCGCTTTTGCGGCCAGCTCCCTAAAAAGCGAGTTGTAAAATGGAGGTTCAGGGCACTGCAATTCACAAACCTGCAGACTTATAAATGATAACTCTCATCCACAAATATATTGAGGGAAGGCAAAGAAGAGGATTTGAAATCAAGGCAGAATTGCAGGAAACAGATTTCAGGAGGTAGATTCGAATCGCCTATAAAGCACATGAAAAGCGGCAAAACGTTGACAATGATGCCCTTGGCCAAAAAGGGCGTATGCGTTTTTTCCTGAATATATTCAGGAAAAAACGCATACGCCCTTTTTGGCCAACCAAGCAACCTGGAAAGGCAAATCAGCGCTACAAAGATGTCTCGCTTCCCATCGGTCAAAAGGGCCATGCTGAAAAAAGTGTCAAAACCAGAAATGCAGGACAGGCCATGGAGAAATGGGAGCCTTGCTACACTGATGGGCGGGATGTAAATTGTCAACAGCCACTCTGGAGAAGTGTACGGTGAGTCCTGAAACGTCTAAAAAGCAAAGCTTAGAGAGCATAGGGCACTTCCACTCATGGGGGTATAAATTGGGAAAATGAAAAATCAGCAAGACACAAGCACCCCAAAGTTTAGGGCTGCTCTGTTGACAAGGACCTCCACTTCATTCCACCTTCAATATCCCAGGAAAGAGAAAAATGGATAAAGAAGTTGTGGTCCTTATGTACAATGGAATATCACTCAGCCGTGAAATCAATGTCATAAGGCTAGTAGCAGCATGATGAGTGGATTTAGGTACGACGACTCTAAGTGAAATAAGTCACACAGCAAAGGAAACTTCTCATAAGGTATCACTTATAGAGGGAATGTAAAAACCGTTACACTTGAACTGAATTACAAAACAGAACAGAGTCACACATGCAGAAAACACACTATGGCTGCTTAACGGGAAAGGTGAGGTGGGGTGATACATAAAACAAGGGTTTCAAATTAGCTCAGATACCGTTCCATAAACCCAATATGTAATAGACAAGACCTACTCCTTGCTCAGAGAACTGGACTCAACACGCCCTATTCACCGCACAAGAATATATCTCACTAGTAATAATCTTAAAACCTATGTATTGATATGTCTCTGTTAGTGTGTCAAGTGGGTAAAAAGCGGCATAAACACAGCAGTGAAAAGCAGCTAAACCCCATTATAAAAATAAATTACTTTGAAAAACCCATGAAACAAAGACAGTGAAAGAGAGAGAAATTCTTACACAATGCGTTCACGGGCTGTGATGCAACCTGGATTGACCATATCTAGACCCACAGCTGGATGAGACATAAGGGTGGACACTGTTGCGGCTGAGAGGTTTGGTGAGGTTGGGTGAGCAAACGCAGACCCTTTAAAGTAATACTGCGTGGTACCCATCGCATTGGTCCCAAATCTCCAGGTTCAAGGGCATCTTCCTACATCGAAAACATGCATGAGAAACCCAGAAGATGGTACACCGTGTGATGTGGAAAGGTTTCTAAAACGCATCTCATTTCTCATCTCCTTGTGCCCTGGTTCGCTATTCCAGCCACTTTACTAGCAATCTCCCTACTTGGAGCATCAGCACCTTTAACTTCCTGCTCCGTACAGGTTGCAATTTGTCCTGAGGGTGAACGGGAAGACGTGGAACCAATGAGAGACTAGCTCTTGGTGTTGGGACAGGCACAGGTCACTCTATTTTCCCATCAGGAAGAAGAATTAACCACAGGCTCAGCCTGCCCCCGGAACCAGAACAGGGCCTGAAGGCATCCTGCGCTTTTGCGGCCAGCTCCCTAAAAAGCGAGTTGCAAAATGGAGGTTCAGGGAACTGCAATTCACAAACCTGCAGAGTTATAAATGATAACTCTCGTCCACAAATATATTGAGGGAAGGCAAAGAAGAGGATTTGAAATCAAGGCAGAATTGCAGGAAACAGATTTCAGGAGGTAGATTCGAATCGCCTTTAAAGCACATGAAAAGCGGCAAAACGTTGACAATGATGCCCTTGGCCAAAAAGGGCGTATGCGTTTTTTCCTGAATATATTCAGGAAAAAACGCATACGCCCTTTTTGGCCAACCAAGCAACATGGAAAGGCAAATCAGCGTTACAAAGATGTCTCGCTTCCCATCGGTTAAAAAGGCCATGCTGAATAAAGTGTCAAAACCAGAAATGCAGGACAGGCCATGGAGAAATGGGAGCCTTGCTACACTGATGGGCGGGATGTAAATTGCCAACAGCCACTCTGGAGAAGCGTACGGTGAGTCCTGAAACATCTAAAAAACAAAGCTTAGAGAGCATAGGGCACTTCCACTCATGGGGTTATAAATTGGGAAAATTAAAAATCAGCAAGACACAAGCACCCCAAAGTTTAGGGCTGCTCTGTTGACAAGGACCTCCACTTCATTCCACCTTCAATATCCCAGGAAAGAGAAAAATGGATAAAGAAGTTGTGGTCCTTATGTACAATGGAATATCACTCAGCCGTGAAATCAATGTCATAAGGCTAGTAGCAGCATGATGAGTGGATTTAGGTACGACGACTCTAAGTGAAATAAGTCACACAGAAAAGGACACTTCTCATAAGGTATCACTTATAGAGGGAATGTAAAAACCGTTACACTTGAACTGAATTACAAAACAGAACAGAGTCACACATGCAGAAAACACACTATGGCTGCTTAACGGGAAAGGTGAGGTGGGGTGATACATAAAACAAGGGATTCAAATTAGCTCAGATACCGTTCCATAAACCCAATATGTAATAGACAAGACCTACTCCTTGCTCAGAGAACTGGACTCAACACGCCCTATTCACCACACAAGAATATATCTGACTAGTAATAATCTTAAAACCTATGTATTGATATCTCTCTGTTAGTGTGTCAAGTGGGTAAAAAGCGGCATAAACACAGCAGTGAAAAGCAGCTAAACCCCATTATAAAAATAAATTATTTTGAAAAACCCATGAAACAAAGACAGTGAAAGAGAGAGAAATTCTTACACAATGCGTTCAGGGGCTGTGATGCAACCTGGATTGACCATATCTAGACCCACAGCTGGATGAGACATAAGGGTGGACACTCTTGGGGCTGAGAGGTTTGGTGAGGTTGGGTGAGCAAACGCAGACCCTTTAAAGTAATACTGCGTGGTACCCATCGCATGGGTCCCAAATCTCCAGGTTCAAGGGCATCTTCCTACATCGAAAACATGCATGAGATACCCAGAAGATGGTACACCGTATGATGGGGAAATGTTTCTAAAACGCACCTCATTTCTCATCTGCTTGTGCCCGGGTTCGCCATTGCAGCCACTTTACTAGCAATCTCCCTCCTTGGAGCATCAGCACCTTTAACCTCCTGTTCCGTACAGGTTGCAATTTGTACTGAGGATGAACGGGAAGACGTGGAACCAATGAAAGACTAGCTCTTGGTGTTGGGACAGGCACAGGTCACTCTATTTTCCCATCAGGAAGAAGAATTAACCACAGGCTCAGCCTGCCCCCCGGAACCAGAACAGGGCCTTAAGCCATCCTGCGCTTTTGCGGCCAGCTCCCTAAAGAGCGAGTTGTAAAATGGAGGTTCAGGGCACTGCAATTCACAAACCTGCAGAGTTATAAATGATAACTCTCATCCACAAATATATTGAGGGAAGGCAAAGAAGAGGATTTGAAATCAAGGCAGAATTGCAGGAAACAGATTTCAGGAGGTAGATTCGAATCGCCTTTAAAGCACATGAAAAGCGGCAAAACGTTGACAATGATGCCCTTGGCCAAAAAGGGCGTATGCGTTTTTTCCTGAATATATTCAGGAAAAAACGCATACGCCCTTTTTGGCCAACCAAGCAACCTGGAAAGGCAAATCAGCGCTACAAAGATGTCTCGCTTCCCATCGGTCAAAAGGGCCATGCTGAAAAAAGTGTCAAAACCAGAAATGCAGGACAGGCCATGGAGAAATGGGAGCCTTGCTACACTGATGGGCGGGATGTAAATTGTCAACAGCCACTCTGGAGAAGTGTACGGTGAGTCCTGAAACGTCTAAAAAGCAAAGCTTAGAGAGCATAGGGCACTTCCACTCATGGGGGTATAAATTGGGAAAATGAAAAATCAGCAAGACACAAGCACCCCAAAGTTTAGGGCTGCTCTGTTGACAAGGACCTCCACTTCATTCCACCTTCAATATCCCAGGAAAGAGAAAAATGGATAAAGAAGTTGTGGTCCTTATGTACAATGGAATATCACTCAGCCGTGAAATCAATGTCATAAGGCTAGTAGCAGCATGATGAGTGGATTTAGGTACGACGACTCTAAGTGAAATAAGTCACACAGCAAAGGACACTTCTCATAAGGTATCACTTATAGAGGGAATGTAAAAACCGTTACACTTGAACTGAATTACAAAACAGAACAGAGTCACACATGCAGAAAACACACTATGGCTGCTTAACGGGAAAGGTGAGGTGGGGTGATACATAAAACAAGGGTTTCAAATTAGCTCAGATACCGTTCCATAAACCCAATATGTAATAGACAAGACCTACTCCTTGCTCAGAGAACTGGACTCAACACGCCCTATTCACCGCACAAGAATATATCTGACTAGTAATAATCTTAAAACCTATGTATTGATATCTCTCTGTTAGTGTGTCAAGTGGGTAAAAAGCGGCATAAACACAGCAGTGAAAAGCAGCTAAACCCCATTATAAAAATAAATTACTTTGAAACACCCATGAAACAAAGACAGTGAAAGAGAGAGAAATTCTTACACAATGCGTTCAGGGGCTGTGATGCAACCTGGATTGACCATATCTAGACCCACAGCTGGATGAGACCTAAGGGTGGACACTGTTGCGGCTGAGAGGTTTGGTGAGGTTGGGTGAGCAAACGCAGACCCTTTAAAGTAATACTGCGTGGTACCCATCGCATGGGTCCCAAATCTCCAGGTTCAAGGGCATCTTCCTACATCGAAAACATGCATGAGATACCCAGAAGATGGTACACCGTGTGATGGGGATAGGTTTCTAAAACGCACCTCATTTCTCATCTGCTTGTGCCCGGGTTCGCCATTCCAGCCACTTTACTAGCAATCTCCCTCCTTGGAGCATCAGCACCTTTAACCTCCTGTTCCGTACAGGTTGCAATTTGTCCTGAGGATGAACGGGAAGACGTGGAACCAACGAGAGACTAGCTCTTGCTGTTGGGACAGGCACAGGTCACTCTATTTTCCCATCAGGAAGAAGAATTAACCACAGGATCAGCCTGCCCCCCGGAACCAGAACAGGGCCTGAAGCCATCCTGCGCTTTTGCGGCCAGCTCCCTAAAAAGCGAGTTGTAAAATGGAGGTTCAGGGCACTGCAATTCACAAACCTGCAGACTTATAAATGATAACTCTCATCCACAAATATATTGAGGGAAGGCAAAGAAGAGGATTTGAAATCAAGGCAGAATTGCAGGAAACAGATTTCAGGAGGTAGATTCGAATCGCCTTTAAATCACATGAAAAGCAGAAAATCGTTGACAATGATGCCCTTGGCCAAAAAGGGCGTATGCGTTTTTTCCTGAATATATTCAGGAAAAAACGCATACGCCCTTTTTGGCCAACCAAGTAACCTGGAAAGGCAAATCAGCGCTACAAACAAGTCTCGCTTCCCATCGGTCAAAAGGGCCATGCTGAAAAAAATGTCAAAACCAGAAATGCAGGACAGGCCATGGAGAAATGGGAGCCATCCTATACTGATGGGCGGGATGTAAATTGCCAACAGCCACTCTGCAGAAGTGTACGGTGTGTCCTGAAACATCTAAAAAACACAGCTTAGAGAGCATAGGGCACTTCCACTCATGGGGGTATAAATTGGGAAAATGAAAAATCAGCAAGACACAAGCACCCCAAAGTTTAGGGCTGCTCTGTTGACAAGGACCTCCACTTCATTCCACCTTCAATATCCCAGGAAAGAGAAAAATGGATAAAGAAGTTGTGGTCCTTATGTACAATGGAATATCACTCAGCCATGAAATCAATGTCATAAGACTAGTAGCAGCATGATGAGTGGATTTAGGTACAACGATTCTAAGTGAAATAAGTCACACAGAAAAGGACACTTCTCATAAGGTATCACTTATAGAGGGAATGTAAAAACCATTACACTTGAACTGAATCAGAAAACAGAACAGAGTCACACATGCAGAAAACACACTATGGCTGCTTAACGGGAAAGGTGAGGTGGGGTGATACATAAAACAAGGGATTCAAATTAGCTCAGATACCGTTCCATAAACCCAATATGTAATAGACAAGACCTACTCCTTGCTCAGAGAACTGGACTCAACACGCCCTATTAACCACACAAGAATATATCTGACTAGTAATAATCTTAAAACCTATGTATTGATATCTCTCTGTTAGTGTGTCAAGTGGGTAAAAAGCGGCATAAACACAGCAGTGAAAAGCAGCTAAACCCCATTATAAAAATAAATTATTTTGGAAAACCCATGAAACAAAGACAGTGAAAGAGAGCGAAATTCTTACACAATGCGTTCAGGGGCTGTGATGCAACCTGGATTGACCATATCTAGACCCACAGCTGGATGAGACCTAAGGGTGGACACTGTTGCGGCTGAGAGGTTTGGTGAGGTTGGGTGAGCAAACGCAGACCCTTTAAAGTAATACTGCGTGGTACCCATCGCATGGGTCCCAAATCTCCAGGTTCAAGGTCATCTTCCTACATCGAAAACATGCATGAGATACCCAGAAGATGGTACACCGTGTGATGGGGAAAGGTTTCTAAAACGCACCTCATTTCTCATCTGCTTGTGCCCGGGTTCGCCATTCCAGCCACTTTACTAGCAATCTCCCTCCTTGGAGCATCAGCACCTTTAACCTCCTGTTCCGTACAGGTTGCAATTTGTACTGAGGATGAACGGGAATACGTGGAACCAATGAAAGACTAGCTCTTGGTGTTGGGACAGGCACAGGTCACTCTATTTTCCCATCAGGAAGAAGAATTAACCACAGGCTCAGCCTGCCCCCCGGAACCAGAACAGGGCCTGAAGCCATCCTGCGCTTTTGCGGCCAGCTCCCTAAAAAGCGAGTTGTAAAATGGAGGTTCAGGGCACTGCAATTCACAAACCTGCAGACTTATAAATGATAACTCTCATCCACAAATATATTGAGGGAAGGCAAAGAAGAGGATTTGAAATCAAGGCAGAATTGCAGGAAACAGATTTCAGGAGGTAGATTCGAATCGCCTATAAAGCACATGAAAAGCGGCAAAACGTTGACAATGATGCCCTTGGCCAAAAAGGGCGTATGCGTTTTTTCCTGAATATATTCAGGAAAAAACGCATACGCCCTTTTTGGCCAACCAAGCAACCTGGAAAGGCAAATCAGCGCTACAAAGATGTCTCGCTTCCCATCGGTCAAAAGGGCCATGCTGAAAAAAGTGTCAAAACCAGAAATGCAGGACAGGCCATGGAGAAATGGGAGCCTTGCTACACTGATGGGCGGGATGTAAATTGTCAACAGCCACTCTGGAGAAGTGTACGGTGAGTCCTGAAACGTCTAAAAAGCAAAGCTTAGAGAGCATAGGGCACTTCCACTCATGGGGGTATAAATTGGGAAAATGAAAAATCAGCAAGACACAAGCACCCCAAAGTTTAGGGCTGCTCTGTTGACAAGGACCTCCACTTCATTCCACCTTCAATATCCCAGGAAAGAGAAAAATGGATAAAGAAGTTGTGGTCCTTATGTACAATGGAATATCACTCAGCCGTGAAATCAATGTCATAAGGCTAGTAGCAGCATGATGAGTGGATTTAGGTACGACGACTCTAAGTGAAATAAGTCACACAGCAAAGGAAACTTCTCATAAGGTATCACTTATAGAGGGAATGTAAAAACCGTTACACTTGAACTGAATTACAAAACAGAACAGAGTCACACATGCAGAAAACACACTATGGCTGCTTAACGGGAAAGGTGAGGTGGGGTGATACATAAAACAAGGGTTTCAAATTAGCTCAGATACCGTTCCATAAACCCAATATGTAATAGACAAGACCTACTCCTTGCTCAGAGAACTGGACTCAACACGCCCTATTCACCGCACAAGAATATATCTCACTAGTAATAATCTTAAAACCTATGTATTGATATGTCTCTGTTAGTGTGTCAAGTGGGTAAAAAGCGGCATAAACACAGCAGTGAAAAGCAGCTAAACCCCATTATAAAAATAAATTACTTTGAAAAACCCATGAAACAAAGACAGTGAAAGAGAGAGAAATTCTTACACAATGCGTTCACGGGCTGTGATGCAACCTGGATTGACCATATCTAGACCCACAGCTGGATGAGACATAAGGGTGGACACTGTTGCGGCTGAGAGGTTTGGTGAGGTTGGGTGAGCAAACGCAGACCCTTTAAAGTAATACTGCGTGGTACCCATCGCATTGGTCCCAAATCTCCAGGTTCAAGGGCATCTTCCTACATCGAAAACATGCATGAGAAACCCAGAAGATGGTACACCGTGTGATGTGGAAAGGTTTCTAAAACGCATCTCATTTCTCATCTCCTTGTGCCCTGGTTCGCTATTCCAGCCACTTTACTAGCAATCTCCCTACTTGGAGCATCAGCACCTTTAACTTCCTGCTCCGTACAGGTTGCAATTTGTCCTGAGGGTGAACGGGAAGACGTGGAACCAATGAGAGACTAGCTCTTGGTGTTGGGACAGGCACAGGTCACTCTATTTTCCCATCAGGAAGAAGAATTAACCACAGGCTCAGCCTGCCCCCGGAACCAGAACAGGGCCTGAAGGCATCCTGCGCTTTTGCGGCCAGCTCCCTAAAAAGCGAGTTGCAAAATGGAGGTTCAGGGAACTGCAATTCACAAACCTGCAGAGTTATAAATGATAACTCTCGTCCACAAATATATTGAGGGAAGGCAAAGAAGAGGATTTGAAATCAAGGCAGAATTGCAGGAAACAGATTTCAGGAGGTAGATTCGAATCGCCTTTAAAGCACATGAAAAGCGGCAAAACGTTGACAATGATGCCCTTGGCCAAAAAGGGCGTATGCGTTTTTTCCTGAATATATTCAGGAAAAAACGCATACGCCCTTTTTGGCCAACCAAGCAACATGGAAAGGCAAATCAGCGTTACAAAGATGTCTCGCTTCCCATCGGTTAAAAAGGCCATGCTGAATAAAGTGTCAAAACCAGAAATGCAGGACAGGCCATGGAGAAATGGGAGCCTTGCTACACTGATGGGCGGGATGTAAATTGCCAACAGCCACTCTGGAGAAGCGTACGGTGAGTCCTGAAACATCTAAAAAACAAAGCTTAGAGAGCATAGGGCACTTCCACTCATGGGGTTATAAATTGGGAAAATTAAAAATCAGCAAGACACAAGCACCCCAAAGTTTAGGGCTGCTCTGTTGACAAGGACCTCCACTTCATTCCACCTTCAATATCCCAGGAAAGAGAAAAATGGATAAAGAAGTTGTGGTCCTTATGTACAATGGAATATCACTCAGCCGTGAAATCAATGTCATAAGGCTAGTAGCAGCATGATGAGTGGATTTAGGTACGACGACTCTAAGTGAAATAAGTCACACAGAAAAGGACACTTCTCATAAGGTATCACTTATAGAGGGAATGTAAAAACCGTTACACTTGAACTGAATTACAAAACAGAACAGAGTCACACATGCAGAAAACACACTATGGCTGCTTAACGGGAAAGGTGAGGTGGGGTGATACATAAAACAAGGGATTCAAATTAGCTCAGATACCGTTCCATAAACCCAATATGTAATAGACAAGACCTACTCCTTGCTCAGAGAACTGGACTCAACACGCCCTATTCACCACACAAGAATATATCTGACTAGTAATAATCTTAAAACCTATGTATTGATATCTCTCTGTTAGTGTGTCAAGTGGGTAAAAAGCGGCATAAACACAGCAGTGAAAAGCAGCTAAACCCCATTATAAAAATAAATTATTTTGAAAAACCCATGAAACAAAGACAGTGAAAGAGAGAGAAATTCTTACACAATGCGTTCAGGGGCTGTGATGCAACCTGGATTGACCATATCTAGACGCACAGCTGGATGAGACATAAGGGTGGACACTGTTGCGGCTGAGAGGTTTGGTGAGGTTGGGTGAGCAAACGCAGACCCTTTAAAGTAATACTGCGTGGTACCCATCGCATGGGTCCCAAATCTCCAGGTTCAAGGTCATCTTCCTACATCGAAAACATGCATGAGATACCCAGAAGATGGTACACCGTGTGATGGGGAAAGGTTTCTAAAACGCACCTCATTTCTCATCTGCTTGTGCCCGGGTTCGCCATTCCAGCCACTTTACTAGCAATCTCCCTCCTTGGAGCATCAGCACCTTTAACCTCCTGTTCCGTACAGGTTGCAATTTGTACTGAGGATGAACGGGAAGACGTGGAACCAATGAAAGACTAGCTCTTGGTGTTGGGACAGGCACAGGTCACTCTATTTTCCCATCAGGAAGAAGAATTAACCACAGGCTCAGCCTGCCCCCCGGAACCAGAACAGGGCCTGAAGCCATCCTGCGCTTTTGCGGCCAGCTCCCTAAAAAGCGAGTTGTAAAATGGAGGTTCAGGGCACTGCAATTCACAAACCTGCAGAGTTATAAATGATAACTCTCATCCACAAATATATTGAGGGAAGGCAAAGAAGAGGATTTGAAATCAAGGCAGAATTGCAGGAAACAGATTTCAGGAGGTAGATTCGAATCGCCTTTAAAGCACATGAAAAGCGGAAAAACGTTGACAATGATGCCCTTGGCCAAAAAGGGCGTATGCGTTTTTTCCTGAATATATTCAGGAAAAAACGCATACGCCCTTTTTGGCCAACCAAGCAACCTGGAAAGGCAAATCAGCGCTACAAAGATGTCTCGCTTCCCATCGGTCAAAAGGGCCATGCTGAAAAAAGTGTCAAAACCAGAAATGCAGGACAGGCAATGGAGAAATGGGAGCCTTGCTACACTGATGGGCGGGATGTAAATTGTCAACAGCCACTCTGGAGAAGTGTACGGTGAGTCCTGAAACGTCTAAAAAGCAAAGCTTAGAGAGCATAGGGCACTTCCACTCATGGGGGTCTAAATTGGGAAAATGAAAAATCAGCAAGACACAAGCACCCCAAAGTTTAGGGCTGCTCTGTTGACAAGGACCTCCACTTCATTCCACCTTCAATATCCCAGGAAAGAGAAAAATGGATAAAGAAGTTGTGGTCCTTATGTACAATGGAATATCACTCAGCCATGAAATCAATGTCATAAGGCTAGTAGCAGCATGATGAGTGGATTTAGGTACGACGACTCTAAGTGAAATAAGTCACACAGAAAAGGACACTTCTCATAAGGTATCACTGATAGAGGGAATGTAAAAACCGTTACACTTGAACTGAATTACAAAACAGAACAGAGTCACACATGCAGAAAACACACTATGGCTGCTTAACGGGAAAGGTGAGGTGGGGTGATACATAAAACAAGGGATTCAAATTAGCTCAGATACCGTTCCATAAACCCAATATGTAATAGACAAGACCTACTCCTTGCTCAGAGAACTGGACTCAACACGCCCTATTCACCACACAAGAATATATCTGACTAGTAATAATCTTAAAACCTATGTATTGATATCTCTCTGTTAGTGTGTCAAGTGGGTAAAAAGCGGCATAAACACAGCAGTGAAAAGCAGCTAAACCCCATTATAAAAATAAATTATTTTGAAAAACCCATGAAACAAAGACAGTGAAAGAGAGAGAAATTCTTAAACAATGCGTTCAGGGGCTGTGATGCAACCTGGATTGACCATATCTAGACCCACAGCTGGATGAGACATAAGGGTGGACACTGTTGCGGCTGAGAGGTTTGGTGAGGTTGGGTGAGCAAACGCAGACCCTTTAAAGTAATACTGCGTGGTACCCATCGCATGGGTCCCAAATCTCCAGGTTCAAGGTCATCTTCCTACATCGAAAACATGCATGAGATACCCAGAAGATGGTACACCGTGTGATGGGGAAAGGTTTCTAAAACGCACCTCATTTCTCATCTGCTTGTGCCCGGGTTCGCCATTCCAGCCACTTTACTAGCAATCTCCCTCCTTGGAGCATCAGCACCTTTAACCTCCTGTTCCGTACAGGTTGCAATTTGTACTGAGGATGAACGGGAAGACGTGGAACCAATGAAAGACTAGCTCTTGGTGTTGGGACAGGCACAGGTCACTCTATTTTCCCATCAGGAAGAAGAATTAACCACAGGCTCAGCCTGCCCCCCGGAACCAGAACAGGGCCTGAAGCCATCCTGCGCTTTTGCGGCCAGCTCCCTAAAAAGCGAGTTGTAAAATGGAGGTTCAGGGCACTGCAATTCACAAACCTGCAGAGTTATAAATGATAACTCTCATCCACAAATATATTGAGGGAAGGCAAAGAAGAGGATTTGAAATCAAGGCAGAATTGCAGGAAACAGATTTCAGGAGGTAGATTCGAATCGCCTTTAAAGCACATGAAAAGCGGCAAAACGTTGACAATGATGCCCTTGGCCAAAAAGGGCGTATGCGTTTTTTCCTGAATATATTCAGGAAAAAACGCATACGCCCTTTTTGGCCAACCAAGCAACCTGGAAAGGCAAATCAGCGCTACAAAGATGTCTCGCTTCCCATCGGTCAAAAGGGCCATGCTGAAAAAAGTGTCAAAACCAGAAATGCAGGACAGGCCATGGAGAAATGGGAGCCTTGCTACACTGATGGGCGGGATGTAAATTGTCAACAGCCACTCTGGAGAAGTGTACGGTGAGTCCTGAAACGTCTAAAAAGCAAAGCTTAGAGAGCATAGGGCACTTCCACTCATGGGGGTATAAATTGGGAAAATGAAAAATCAGCAAGACACAAGCACCCCAAAGTTTAGGGCTGCTCTGTTGACAAGGACCTCCACTTCATTCCACCTTCAATATCCCAGGAAAGAGAAAAATGGATAAAGAAGTTGTGGTCCTTATGTACAATGGAATATCACTCAGCCATGAAATCAATGTCATAAGGCTAGTAGCAGCATGATGAGTGGATTTAGGTACGACGACTCTAAGTGAAATAAGTCACACAGAAAAGGACACTTCTCATAAGGTATCACTGATAGAGGGAATGTAAAAACCGTTACACTTGAACTGAATTACAAAACAGAACAGAGTCACACATGCAGAAAACACACTATGGCTGCTTAACGGGAAAGGTGAGGTGGGGTGATACATAAAACAAGGGATTCAAATTAGCTCAGATACCGTTCCATAAACCCAATATGTAATAGACAAGACCTACTCCTTGCTCAGAGAACTGGACTCAACACGCCCTATTCACCACACAAGAATATATCTGACTAGTAATAATCTTAAAACCTATGTATTGATATCTCTCTGTTAGTGTGTCAAGTGGGTAAAAAGCGGCATAAACACAGCAGTGAAAAGCAGCTAAACCCCATTATAAAAATAAATTATTTTGAAAAACCCATGAAACAAAGACAGTGAAAGAGAGAGAAATTCTTACACAATGCGTTCAGGGGCTGTGATGCAACCTGGATTGACCATATCTAGACCCACACCTGGATGAGACATAAGGGTGGACACTGTTGCGGCTGAGAGGTTTGGTGAGGTTGGGTGAGCAAACGCAGACCCTTTAAAGTAATACTGCGTGGTACCCATCGCATGGGTCCCAAATCTCCAGGTTCAAGGGCATCTTCCTACATCGAAAACATGCATGAGATACCCAGAAGATGGTACACCGTGTGATGGGGAAAGGTTTCTAAAACGCACCTCATTTCTCATCTGCTTGTGCCCGGGTTCGCCATTCCAGCCACTTTACTAGCAATCTCCCTCCTTGGAGCATCAGCACCTTTAACCTCCTGTTCCGTACAGGTTGCAATTTGTACTGAGGATGAACGGGAAGACGTGGAACCAATGAAAGACTAGCTCTTGGTGTTGGGACAGGCACAGGTCACTCTATTTTCCCATCAGGAAGAAGAATTAACCACAGGCTCAGCCTGCCCCCCGGAACCAGAACAGGGCCTGAAGCCATCCTGCGCTTTTGCGGCCAGCTCCCTAAAAAGCGAGTTGTAAAATGGAGGTTCAGGGCACTGCAATTCACAAACCTGCAGAGTTATAAATGATAACTCTCATCCACAAATATATTGAGGGAAGGCAAAGAAGAGGATTTGAAATCAAGGCAGAATTGCAGGAAACAGATTTCAGGAGGTAGATTCGAATCGCCTTTAAAGCACATGAAAAGCGGAAAAACGTTGACAATGATGCCCTTGGCCAAAAAGGGCGTATGCGTTTTTTCCTGAATATATTCAGGAAAAAACGCATACGCCCTTTTTGGCCAACCAAGCAACCTGGAAAGGCAAATCAGCGCTACAAAGATGTCTCGCTTCCCATCGGTCAAAAGGGCCATGCTGAAAAAAGTGTCAAAACCAGAAATGCAGGACAGGCCATGGAGAAATGGGAGCCTTGCTACACTGATGGGCGGGATGTAAATTGTCAACAGCCACTCTGGAGAAGTGTACGGTGAGTCCTGAAACGTCTAAAAAGCAAAGCTTAGAGAGAATAGGGCACTTCCACTCATGGGGGTATAAATTGGGAAAATGAAAAATCAGCAAGACACAAGCACCCCAAAGTTTAGGGCTGCTCTGTTGACAAGGACCTCCACTTCATTCCACCTTCAATATCCCAGGAAAGAGAAAAATGGATAAAGAAGTTGTGGTCCTTATGTACAATGGAATATCACTCAGCCATGAAATCAATGTCATAAGGCTAGTAGCAGCATGATGAGTGGATTTAGGTACGACGACTCTAAGTGAAATAAGTCACACAGAAAAGGACACTTCTCATAAGGTATCACTGATAGAGGGAATGTAAAAACCGTTACACTTGAACTGAATTACAAAACAGAACAGAGTCACACATGCAGAAAACACACTATGGCTGCTTAACGGGAAAGGTGAGGTGGGGTGATACATAAAACAAGGGTTTCAAATTAGCTCAGATACCGTTCCATAAAACCAATATGTAATAGACAAGACCTACTCCTTGCTCAGAGAACTGGACTCAACACACCCTATTCACCGCACAAGAATATATCTGACTAGTAATAATCTTAAAACCTATGTATTGATATCTCTCTGTTAGTGTGTCAAGTGGGTAAAAAGCGGCATAAACACAGCAGTGAAAAGCAGCTAAACCCCATTATAAAAATAAATTACTTTGAAAAACCCGTGAAACAAAGACAGTGAAAGAGAGCGAAATTCTTACACAATGCGTTCAGGGGCTGTGATGCAACCTGGATTGACCATATCTAGACCCACAGCTGGATGAGACATAAGGGTGGACACTGTTGCGGTTGAGAGGTTTGGTGAGGTTGGGTGAGCAAACGCAGACCCTTTAAAGTATTACTGCGTGGTACCCATCGCATGGGTCCCAAATCTCCAGGTTCAAGGGCATCTTCCTACATCGAAAACATACATGAGATACCCAGAAGATGGTACACCGTGTGATGGGGAAAGGTTTCTAAAACGCACCTCATTTCTCATCTGCTTGTGCCCGGGTTCGCCATTCCAGCCACTTTACTAGCAATCTCCCTCCTTGGAGCATCAGCACCTTTAACCTCCTGTTCCGTACAGGTTGCAATTTGTACTGAGGATGAACGGGAAGACGTGGAACCAATGAAAGACTAGCTCTTGGTGTTGGGACAGGCACAGGTCACTCTATTTTCCCATCAGGAAGAAGAATTAACCACAGGCTCAGCCTGCCCCCCGGAACCAGAACAGGGCCTGAAGCCATCCTGCGCTTTTGCGGCCAGCTCCCTAAAAAGCGAGTTGTAAAATGGAGGTTCAGGGCACTGCAATTCACAAACCTGCAGAGTTATAAATGATAACTCTCATCCACAAATATATTGAGGGAAGGCAAAGAAGAGGATTTGAAATCAAGGCAGAATTGCAGGAAACAGATTTCAGGAGGTAGATTCGAATCGCCTTTAAAGCACATGAAAAGCGGCAAAACGTTGACAATGATGCCCTTGGCCAAAAAGGGCGTATGCGTTTTTTCCTGAATATATTCAGGAAAAAACGCATACGCCCTTTTTGGCCAACCAAGCAACCTGGAAAGGCAAATCAGCGCTACAAAGAAGTCTCGCTTCCCATCGGTTAAAAGGGCCATGCTGAAAAAAGTGTCAAAACCAGAAATGCAGGACAGGCCATGGAGAAATGGGAGCCTTGCTACACTGATGGGCGGGATGTAAATTGTCAACAGCCACTCTGGAGAAGTGTACGGTGAGTCCTGAAACGTCTAAAAAGCAAAGCTTAGAGAGCATAGGGCACTTCCACTCATGGGGGTATAAATTGGGAAAATGAAAAATCAGCAAGACACAAGCACCCCAAAGTTTAGGGCTGCTCTGTTGACAAGGACCTCCACTTCATTCCACCTTCAATATCCCAGGAAAGAGAAAAATGGATAAAGAAGTTGTGGTCCTTATGTACAATGGAATATCACTCAGCTGTGAAATCAATGTCATAAGGCTAGTAGCAGCATGATGAGTGGATTTAGGTACAACGACTCTAAGTGAAATAAGTCACACAGAAAAGGATACTTCTCATAAGGTATCACTGATAGAGGGAATGTAAAAACCGTTACACTTGAACTGAATTACAAAACAGAACAGAGTCACACATGCAGAAAACACACTATGGCTGCTTAACGGGAAAGGTGAGGTGGGGTGATACATAAAACAAGGGTTTCAAATTAGCTCAGATACCGTTCCATAAAACCAATATGTAATAGACAAGACCTACTCCTTGCTCAGAGAACTGGACTCAACACGCCCTATTCACCGCACAAGAATATATCTGACTAGTAATAATCTTAAAACTTATGTATTGATATCTCTCTGTTAGTGTGTCAAGTGGGTGTAAAGCGGCATAAACACAGCAGTGAAAAGCAGCTAAACCCCATTATAAAAATAAATTACTTTGAAAAACCCATGAAACAAAGACAGTGAAAGAGAGCAAAATTCTTACACAATGCGTTCAGGGGCTGTGATGCAACCTGGATTGACCATATCTAGACCCACAGCTGGATGAGACATAAGGGTGGACACTCTTGGGGCTGAGAGGTTTGGTGAGGTTGGGTGAGCAAACGCAGACGCTTTAAAGTAATACTGCGTGGTACCCATCGCATGGGTCCCAAATCGCCAGGTTCAAGGTCATCTTCCTACATCGAAATCATGCATGAGATACCCAGAAGATGGTACACTGTGTGATGGGGAAAGGTTTCTAAAACGCACCTCATTTCTCATCTGCTTGTGCCCGGGTTCGCCATTCCAGCCACTTTACTAGCAATCTCCCTCCTTGGAGCATCAGCACCTTTAACCTCCTGTTCCGTACAGGTTGCAATTTGTACTGAGGATGAACGGGAAGACGTGGAACCAATGAAAGACTAGCTCTTGGTGTTGGGACAGGCACAGGTCACTCTATTTTCCCATCAGGAAGAAGAATTAACCACAGGCTCAGCCTGCCCCCCGGAACCAGAACAGGGCCTGAAGCCATCCTGCGCTTTTGCGGCCAGCTCCCTAAAAAGCGAGTTGTAAAATGGAGGTTCAGGGCACTGCAATTCACAAACCTGCAGAGTTATAAATGATAACTCTCATCCACAAATATATTGAGGGAAGGCAAAGAAGAGGATTTGAAATCAAGGCAGAATTGCAGGAAACAGATTTCAGGAGGTAGATTCGAATCGCCTTTAAAGCACATGAAAAGCGGCAAAACGTTGACAATGATGCCCTTGGCCAAAAAGGGCGTATGCGTTTTTTCCTGAATATATTCAGGAAAAAACGCATACGCCCTTTTTGGCCAACCAAGCAACCTGGAAAGGCAAATCAGCGCTACAAAGAAGTCTCGCTTCCCATCGGTTAAAAGGGCCATGCTGAAAAAAGTGTCAAAACCAGAAATGCAGGACAGGCCATGGAGAAATGGGAGCCTTGCTACACTGATGGGCGGGATGTAAATTGTCAACAGCCACTCTGGAGAAGTGTACGGTGAGTCCTGAAACGTCTAAAAAGCAAAGCTTAGAGAGCATAGGGCACTTCCACTCATGGGGGTATAAATTGGGAAAATGAAAAATCAGCAAGACACAAGCACTCCAAAGTTTAGGGCTGCTCTGTTGACAAGGACCTCCACTTCATTCCACCTTCAATATCGCAGGAAAGAGAAAAATGGATAAAGAAGTTGTGGTCCTTATGTACAATGGAATATCGCTCAGCCGTGAAATCAATGTCATAAGGCTAGTAGCAGCATGATGAGTGGATTTAGGTACAACGACTCTAAGTGAAATAAGTCACACAGAAAAGGACACTTCTCATAAGGTATCACTGATAGAGGGAATGTAAAAACCGTTACACATGAACTGAATTACAAAACAGAACAAAGTCACACATGCAGAAAACACACTATGGCTGCTTAACGGGAAAGGTGAGGTGGGGTGATACATAAAACAAGGGTTTCAAATTAGCTCAGATACCGTTCCATAAAACCAATATGTAATAGACAAGACCTACTCCTTGCTCAGAGAACTGGACTCAACACGCCCTATTCACCGCACAAGAATATATCTGACTAGTAATAATCTTAAAACTTATGTATTGATATCTCTCTGTTAGTGTGTCAAGTGGGTGTAAAGCGGCATAAACACAGCAGTGAAAAGCAGCTAAACCCCATTATAAAAATAAATTACTTTGAAAAACCCATGAAACAAAGACAGTGAAAGAGATAGAAATTCTTACACAATGCGTTCACGGGCTGTGATGCAACCTGGATTGACCATATCTAGACCCACAGCTGGATGAGACATAAGGGTGGACACTGTTGCGGCTGAGAGGTTTGGTGAGGTTGGGTGAGCAAACGCAGACCCTTTAAAGTAATACTGCGTGGTACCCATCGCATGGGTCCCAAATCTCCAGGTTCAAGGGCATCTTCCTACATCGAAAACATGCATGAGATACCCAGAAGATGGTACACCGTGTGATGGGGAAAGGTTTCTAAAACGCACCTCATTTCTCATCTGCTTGTGCCCGGGTTCGCCATTCCAGCCACTTTACTAGCAATCTCCCTCCTTGGAGCATCAGCACCTTTAACCTCCTGTTCCGTACAGGTTGCAATTTGTACTGAGGATGAACGGGAAGACGTGGAACCAATGAAAGACTAGCTCTTGGTGTTGGGACAGGCACAGGTCACTCTATTTTCCCATCAGGAAGAAGAATTAACCACAGGCTCAGCCTGCCCCCCGGAACCAGAACAGGGCCTGAAGCCATCCTGCGCTTTTGCGGCCAGCTCCCTAAAAAGCGAGTTGTAAAATGGAGGTTCAGGGCACTGCAATTCACAAACCTGCAGAGTTATAAATGATAACTCTCATCCACAAATATATTGAGGGAAGGCAAAGAAGAGGATTTGAAATCAAGGCAGAATTGCAGGAAACAGATTTCAGGAGGTAGATTCGAATCGCCTTTAAAGCACATGAAAAGCGGCAAAACGTTGACAATGATGCCCTTGGCCAAAAAGGGCGTATGCGTTTTTTCCTGAATATATTCAGGAAAAAACGCATACGCCCTTTTTGGCCAACCAAGCAACCTGGAAAGGCAAATCAGCGCTACAAAGATGTCTCGCTTCCCATCGGTCAAAAGGGCCATGCTGAAAAAAGTGTCAAAACCAGAAATGCAGGACAGGCCATGGAGAAATGGGAGCCTTGCTACACTGATGGGCGGGATGTAAATTGTCAACAGCCACTCTGGAGAAGTGTACGGTGAGTCCTGAAACGTCTAAAAAGCAAAGCTTAGAGAGCATAGGGCACTTCCACTCATGGGGGTATAAATTGGGAAAATGAAAAATCAGCAAGACACAAGCACCCCAAAGTTTAGGGCTGCTCTGTTGACAAGGACCTCCACTTCATTCCACCTTCAATATCCCAGGAAAGAGAAAAATGGATAAAGAAGTTGTGGTCCTTATGTACAATGGAATATCACTCAGCCGTGAAATCAATGTCATAAGGCTAGTAGCAGCATGATGAGTGGATTTAGGTACAACGACTCTAAGTGAAATAAGTCTCACAGAAAAGGACACTTCTCATAAGGTATCACTGATAGAGGGAATGTAAAAACCGTTACACTTGAACTGAATTACAAAACAGAACAGAGTCACACATGCAGAAAACACACTATGGCTGCTTAACGGGAAAGGTGAGGTGGGGTGATACATAAAACAAGGGTTTCAAATTAGCTCAGATACCGTTCCATAAAACCAATATGTAATAGACAAGACCTACTCCTTGCTCAGAGAACTGGACTCAACACGCCCTATTCACCGCACAAGAATATATCTGACTAGTAATAATCTTAAAACTTATGTATTGATATCTCTCTGTTAGTGTGTCAAGTGGGTGTAAAGCGGCATAAACACAGCAGTGAAAAGCAGCTAAACCCCATTATAAAAATAAATTACTTTGAAAAACCCATGAAACAAAGACAGTGAAAGAGAGCGAAATTCTTACACAATGCGTTCAGGGGCTGTGATGCAACCTGGATTGACCATATCTAGACCCACAGCTGGATGAGACATAAGGGTGGACACTCTTGGGGCTGAGAGTTTTGGTGAGGTTGGGTGAGCAAACGCAGACCCTTTAAAGTAATACTGCGTGGTACCCATCGCATGGGTCCCAAATCGCCAGGTTCAAGGGCATCTTCCTACATCGAAAACATGCATGAGATACCCAGAAGATGGTACACCGTGTGATGGGGAAAGGTTTCTAAAACGCACCTCATTTCTCATCTGCTTGTGCCCGGGTTCGCCATTCCAGCCACTTTACTAGCAATCTCCCTCCTTGGAGCATCAGCACCTTTAACCTCCTGTTCCGTACAGGTTGCAATTTGTACTGAGGATGAACGGGAAGACGTGGAACCAATGAAAGACTAGCTCTTGGTGTTGGGACAGGCACAGGTCACTCTATTTTCCCATCAGGAAGAAGAATTAACCACAGGCTCAGCCTGCCCCCCGGAACCAGAACAGGGCCTGAAGCCATCCTGCGCTTTTGCGGCCAGCTCCCTAAAAAGCGAGTTGTAAAATGGAGGTTCAGGGCACTGCAATTCACAAACCTGCAGAGTTATAAATGATAACTCTCATCCACAAATATATTGAGGGAAGGTAAAGAAGAGGATTTGAAATCAAGGCAGAATTGCAGGAAACAGATTTCAGGAGGTAGATTCGAATCGCCTTTAAAGCACATGAAAAGCGGCAAAACGTTGACAATGATGCCCTTGGCCAAAAAGGGCGTATGCGTTTTTTCCTGAATATATTCAGGAAAAAACGCATACGCCCTTTTTGGCCAACCAAGCAACCTGGAAAGGCAAATCAGCGCTACAAAGATGTCTCGCTTCCCATTGGTCAAAAGGGCCATGCTGAAAAAAGTGTCAAAACCAGAAATGCAGGACAGGCCATGGAGAAATGGGAGCCTTGCTACACTGATGGGCGGGATGTAAATTGTCAACAGCCACTCTGGAGAAGTGTACGGTGAGTCCTGAAACGTCTAAAAAGCAAAGCTTAGAGAGCATAGGGCACTTCCACTCATGGGGGTATAAATTGGGAAAATGAAAAATCAGCAAGAAACAAGCACCCCAAAGTTTAGGGCTGCTCTGTTGACAAGGACCTCCACTTCATTCCACCTTCAATATCCCAGGAAAGAGAAAAATGGATAAAGAAGTTGTGGTCCTTATGTACAATGGAATATCACTCAGCCATGAAATCAATGTCATAAGGCTAGTAGCAGCATGATGAGTGGATTTAGGTACGACGACTCTAAGTGAAATAAGTCACACAGAAAAGGACACTTCTCATAAGGTATCACTGATAGAGGGAATGTAAAAACCGTTACACTTGAACTGAATTACAAAACAGAACAGAGTCACACATGCAGAAAACACACTATGGCTGCTTAACGGGAAAGGTGAGGTGGGGTGATACATAAAACAAGGGTTTCAAATTAGCTCAGATACCGTTCCATAAAACCAATATGTAATAGACAAGACCTACTCCTTGCTCAGAGAACTGGACTCAACACACCCTATTCACCGCACAAGAATATATCTGACTAGTAATAATCTTAAAACCTATGTATTGATATCTCTCTGTTAGTGTGTCAAGTGGGTAAAAAGCGGCATAAACACAGCAGTGAAAAGCAGCTAAACCCCATTATAAAAATAAATTACTTTGAAAAACCCGTGAAACAAAGACAGTGAAACAGAGCGAAATTCTTACACAATGCGTTCAGGGGCTGTGATGCAACCTGGATTGACCATATCTAGACCCACAGCTGGATGAGACATAAGGGTGGACACTGTTGCGGCTGAGAGGTTTGGTGAGGTTGGGTGAGCAAACGCAGACCCTTTAAAGTATTACTGCGTGGTACCCATCGCATGGGTCCCAAATCTCCAGGTTCAAGGGCATCTTCCTACATCAAAAACATGCATGAGATACCAAGAAGATGGTACACCGTGTGATGGGGAAAGGTTTCTTAAACGCACCTCATTTCTCATCTGCTTGTGCCCGGGTTCGCCATTCCAGCCACTTTACTAGCAATCTCCCTCCTTGGAGCATCAGCACCTTTAACCTCCTGTTCCGTACAGGTTGCAATTTGTACTGAGGATGAACGGGAAGACGTGGAACCAATGAAAGACTAGCTCTTGGTGTTGGGACAGGCACAGGTCACTCTATTTTCCCATCAGGAAGAAGAATTAACCACAGGCTCAGCCTGCCCCCCGGAACCAGAACAGGGCCTGAAGCCATCCTGCGCTTTTGCGGCCAGCTCCCTAAAAAGCGAGTTGTAAAATGGAGGTTCAGGGCACTGCAATTCACAAACCTGCAGAGTTATAAATGATAACTCTCATCCACAAATATATTGAGGGAAGGCAAAGAAGAGGATTTGAAATCAAGGCAGAATTGCAGGAAACAGATTTCAGGAGGTAGATTCGAATCGCCTTTAAAGCACATGAAAAGCGGCAAAACGTTGACAATGATGCCCTTGGCCAAAAAGGGCGTATGCGTTTTTTCCTGAATATATTCAGGAAAAAACGCATACGCCCTTTTTGGCCAACCAAGCAACCTGGAAAGGCAAATCAGCGCTACAAAGAAGTCTCGCTTCCCATCGGTTAAAAGGGCCATGCTGAAAAAAGTGTCAAAACCAGAAATGCAGGACAGGCCATGGAGAAATGGGAGCCTTGCTACACTGATGGGCGGGATGTAAATTGTCAACAGCCACTCTGGAGAAGTGTACGGTGAGTCCTGAAACGTCTAAAAAGCAAAGCTTAGAGAGCATAGGGCACTTCCACTCATGGGGGTATAAATTGGGAAAATGAAAAATCAGCAAGACACAAGCACCCCAAAGTTTAGGGCTGCTCTGTTGACAAGGACCTCCACTTCATTCCACCTTCAATATCCCAGGAAAGAGAAAAATGGATAAAGAAGTTGTGGTCCTTATGTACAATGGAATATCACTCAGCCGTGAAATCAATGTCATAAGGCTAGTAGCAGCATGATGAGTGGATTTAGGTACAACGACTCTAAGTGAAATAAGTCACACAGAAAAGGACACTTCTCATAAGGTATCACTGATAGAGGGAATGTAAAAACCGTTACACTTGAACTGAATTACAAAACAGAACAGAGTCACACATGCAGAAAACACACTATGGCTGCTTAACGGGAAAGGTGAGGTGGGGTGATACATAAAACAAGGGTTTCAAATTAGCTCAGATACCGTTCCATAAAACCAATATGTAATAGACAAGACCTACTCCTTGCTCAGAGAACTGGACTCAACACGCCCTATTCACCGCACAAGAATATATCTGACTAGTAATAATCTTAAAACTTATGTATTGATATCTCTCTGTTAGTGTGTCAAGTGGGTGTAAAGCGGCATAAACACAGCAGTGAAAAGCAGCTAAACCCCATTATAAAAATAAATTACTTTGAAAAACCCATGAAACAAAGACAGTGAAAGAGAGCGAAATTCTTACACAATGCGTTCAGGGGCTGTGATGCAACCTGGATTGACCATATCTAGACCCACAGCTGGATGAGACATAAGGGTGGACACTCTTGGGGCTGAGAGGTTTGGTGAGGTTGGGTGAGCAAACGCAGACCCTTTAAAGTAATACTGCGTGGTACCCATCGCATGGGTCCCAAATCGCCAGGTTCAAGGGCATCTTCCTACATCGAAAACATGCATGAGATACCCAGAAGATGGTACACCGTGTGATGGGGAAAGGTTTCTAAAACGCACCTCATTTCTCATCTGCTTGTGCCCGGGTTCGCCATTCCAGCCACTTTACTAGCAATCTCCCTCCTTGGAGCATCAGCACCTTTAACCTCCTGTTCCGTACAGGTTGCAATTTGTACTGAGGATGAACGGGAAGACGTGGAACCAATGAAAGACTAGCTCTTGGTGTTGGGACAGGCACAGGTCACTCTATTTTCCCATCAGGAAGAAGAATTAACCACAGGCTCAGCCTGCCCCCCGGAACCAGAACAGGGCCTGAAGCCATCCTGCGCTTTTGCGGCCAGCTCCCTAAAAAGCGAGTTGTAAAATGGAGGTTCAGGGCACTGCAATTCACAAACCTGCAGAGTTATAAATGATAACTCTCATCCACAAATATATTGAGGGAAGGTAAAGAAGAGGATTTGAAATCAAGGCAGAATTGCAGGAAACAGATTTCAGGAGGTAGATTCGAATCGCCTTTAAAGCACATGAAAAGCGGCAAAACGTTGACAATGATGCCCTTGGCCAAAAAGGGCGTATGCGTTTTTTCCTGAATATATTCAGGAAAAAACGCATACGCCCTTTTTGGCCAACCAAGCAACCTGGAAAGGCAAATCAGCGCTACAAAGATGTCTCGCTTCCCATTGGTCAAAAGGGCCATGCTGAAAAAAGTGTCAAAACCAGAAATGCAGGACAGGCCATGGAGAAATGGGAGCCTTGCTACACTGATGGGCGGGATGTAAATTGTCAACAGCCACTCTGGAGAAGTGTACGGTGAGTCCTGAAACGTCTAAAAAGCAAAGCTTAGAGAGCATAGGGCACTTCCACTCATGGGGGTATAAATTGGGAAAATGAAAAATCAGCAAGACACAAGCACCCCAAAGTTTAGGGCTGCTCTGTTGACAAGGACCTCCACTTCATTCCACCTTCAATATCCCAGGAAAGAGAAAAATGGATAAAGAAGTTGTGGTCCTTATGTACAATGGAATATCACTCAGCCGTGAAATCAATGTCATAAGGCTAGTAGCAGCATGATGAGTGGATTTAGGTACGACGACTCTAAGTGAAATAAGTCACACAGCAAAGGACACTTCTCATAAGGTATCACTTATAGAGGGAATGTAAAAACCGTTACACTTGAACTGAATTACAAAACAGAACAGAGTCACACATGCAGAAAACACACTATGGCTGCTTAACGGGAAAGGTGAGGTGGGGTGATACATAAAACAAGGGTTTCAAATTAGCTCAGATACCGTTCCATAAACCCAATATGTAATAGACAAGACCTACTCCTTGCTCAGAGAACTGGACTCAACACGCCCTATTCACCGCACAAGAATATATCTGACTAGTAATAATCTTAAAACCTATGTATTGATATCTCTCTGTTAGTGTGTCAAGTGGGTAAAAAGCGGCATAAACACAGCAGTGAAAAGCAGCTAAACCCCATTATAAAAATAAATTACTTTGAAAAACCCATGAAACAAAGACAGTGAAAGAGAGAGGATTTCTTACACAATGCGTTCAGGGGCTGTGATGCAACCTGGATTGACCATATCTAGACCCACAGCTGGATGAGACATAAGGGTGGACACTGTTGCGGCTGAGAGGTTTGGTGAGGTTGGGTGAGCAAACGCAGACCCTTTAAAGTATTACTGCGTGGTACCCATCGCATGGGTCCCAAATCTCCAGGTTCAAGGGCATCTTCCTACATCGAAAACATGCATGAGATACCCAGAAGATGGTACACCGTGTGATGGGGAAAGGTTTCTAAAACGCACCTCATTTCTCATCTGCTTGTGCCCGGGTTCGCCATTCCAGCCACTTTACTAGCAATCTCCCTCCTTGGAGCATCAGCACCTTTAACCTCCTGTTCCGTACAGGTTGCAATTTGTACTGAGGATGAACGGGAAGACGTGGAACCAATGAAAGACTAGCTCTTGGTGTTGGGACAGGCACAGGTCACTCTATTTTCCCATCAGGAAGAAGAATTAACCACAGGCTCAGCCTGCCCCCCGGAACCAGAACAGGGCCTGAAGCCATCCTGCGCTTTTGCGGCCAGCTCCCTAAAAAGCGAGTTGTAAAATGGAGGTTCAGGGCACTGCAATTCACAAACCTGCAGAGTTATAAATGATAACTCTCATCCACAAATATATTGAGGGAAGGCAAAGAAGAGGATTTGAAATCAAGGCAGAATTGCAGGAAACAGATTTCAGGAGGTAGATTCGAATCGCCTTTAAAGCACATGAAAAGCGGAAAAACGTTGACAATGATGCCCTTGGCCAAAAAGGGCGTATGCGTTTTTTCCTGAATATATTCAGGAAAAAACGCATACGCCCTTTTTGGCCAACCAAGCAACCTGGAAAGGCAAATCAGCGCTACAAAGATGTCTCGCTTCCCATCGGTCAAAAGGGCCATGCTGAAAAAAGTGTCAAAACCAGAAATGCAGGACAGGCCATGGAGAAATGGGAGCCTTGCTACACTGATGGGCGGAATGTAAATTGTCAACAGCCACTCTGGAGAAGTGTACGGTGAGTCCTGAAACGTCTAAAAAGCAAAGCTTAGAGAGCATAGGGCACTTCCACTCATGGGGGTATAAATTGGGAAAATGAAAAATCCGCAAGACACAAGCACCCCAAAGTTTAGGGCTGCTCTGTTGACAAGGACCTCCACTTCATTCCACCTTCAATATCCCAGGAAAGAGAAAAATGGATAAAGAAGTTGTGGTCCTTATGTACAATGGAATATCACTCAGCCGTGAAATCAATGTCATAAGGCTAGTAGCAGCATGATGAGTGGATTTAGGTACGACGACTCTAAGTGAAATAAGTCACACAGCAAAGGACACTTCTCATAAGGTGTCACTGATAGAGGGAATGTAAAAACCGTTACACTTGAACTGAATTACAAAACAGAACAGAGTCACACATGCAGAAAACACACTATGGCTGCTTAACGGGAAAGGTGAGGTGGGGTGATACATAAAACAAGGGTTTCAAATTAGCTCAGATACCGTTCCATAAACCCAATATGTAATAGACAAGACCTACTCCTTGCTCAGAGAACTGGACTCAACACGCCCTATTCACCGCACAAGAATATATCTGACTAGTAATAATCTTAAAACCTATGTATTGATATGTCTCTGTTAGTGTGTCAAGTGGGTAAAAAGCGGCATAAACACAGCAGTGAAAAGCAGCTAAACCCCATTATAAAAATAAATTACTTTGAAAAACCCATGAAACAAAGACAGTGAAAGAGAGAGAAATTCTTACACAATGCGTTCAGGGGCTGTGATGCAACCTGGATTGACCATATCTAGACCCACAGCTGGATGAGACATAAGGGTGGACACTGTTGCGGCTGAGAGGTTTGGTGAGGTTGGGTGAGCAAACGCAGACCCTTTAAAGTAATACTGCGTGGTACCCATCGCATGGGTCCCAAATCTCCAGGTTCAAGGTCATCTTCCTACATCGAAAACATGCATGAGATACCCAGAAGATGGTACACCGTGTGATGGGGAAAGGTTTCTAAAACGCACCTCATTTCTCATCTGCTTGTGCCCGGGTTCGCCATTCCAGCCACTTTACTAGCAATCTCCCTCCTTGGAGCATCAGCACCTTTAACCTCCTGTTCCGTACAGGTTGCAATTTGTACTGAGGATGAACGGGAAGACGTGGAACCAATGAAAGACTAGCTCTTGGTGTTGGGACAGGCACAGGTCACTCTATTTTCCCATCAGGAAGAAGAATTAACCACAGGCTCAGCCTGCCCCCCGGAACCAGAACAGGGCCTGAAGCCATCCTGCGCTTTTGCGGCCAGCTCCCTAAAAAGCGAGTTGTAAAATGGAGGTTCAGGGCACTGCAATTCACAATCCTGCAGAGTTATAAATGATAACTCTCATCCACAAATATATTGAGGGAAGGCAAAGAAGAGGATTTGAAATCAAGGCAGAATTGCAGGAAACAGATTTCAGGAGGTAGATTCGAATCGCCTTTAAAGCACATGAAAAGCGGCAAAACGTTGACAATGATGCCCTTGGCCAAAAAGGGCGTATGCGTTTTTTCCTGAATATATTCAGGAAAAAACGCATACGCCCTTTTTGGCCAACCAAGCAACCTGGAAAGGCAAATCAGCGCTACAAAGATGTCTCGCTTCCCATTGGTCAAAAGGGCCATGCTGAAAAAAGTGTCAAAACCAGAAATGCAGGACAGGCCATGGAGAAATGGGAGCCTTGCTACACTGATGGGCGGGATGTAAATTGTCAACAGCCACTCTGGAGAAGTGTACGGTGAGTCCTGAAACGTCTAAAAAGCAAAGCTTAGAGAGCATAGGGCACTTCCACTCATGGGGGTATAAATTGGGAAAATGAAAAATCAGCAAGACACAAGCACCCCAAAGTTTAGGGCTGCTCTGTTGACAAGGACCTCCACTTCATTCCACCTTCAATATCCCAGGAAAGAGAAAAATGGATAAAGAAGTTGTGGTCCTTATGTACAATGGAATATCACTCAGCCGTGAAATCAATGTCATAAGGCTAGTAGCAGCATGATGAGTGGATTTAGGTACGACGACTCTAAGTGAAATAAGTCACACAGCAAAGGACACTTCTCATAAGGTATCACTGATAGAGGGAATGTAAAAAACGTTACACTTGAACTGAATTACAAAACAGAACAGAGTCACACATGCAGAAAACACACTATGGCTGCTTAACGGGAAAGGTGAGGTGGGGTGATACATAAAACAAGGGTTTCAAATTAGCTCAGATACCGTTCCATAAACCCAATATGTAATAGACAAGACCTACTCCTTGCTCAGAGAACTGGACTCAACACGCCCTATTCACCGCACAAGAATATATCTGACTAGTAATAATCTTAAAACCTATGTATTGATATGTCTCTGTTAGTGTGTCAAGTGGGTAAAAAGCGGCATAAACACAGCAGTGAAAAGCAGCTAAACCCCATTATAAAAATAAATTACTTTGAAAAACCCATGAAACAAAGACAGTGAAAGAGAGAGAAATTCTTACACAATGCGTTCAGGGGCTGTGATGCAACCTGGATTGATCATATCTAGACCCACAGCTGGATGAGACATAAGGGTGGACACTGTTGCGGCTGAGAGGTTTGGTGAGGTTGGGTGAGCAAACGCAGACCCTTTAAAGTAATACTGCGTGGTACCCATCGCATGGGTCCCAAATCTCCAGGTTCAAGGTCATCTTCCTACATCGAAAACATGCATGAGATACCCAGAAGATGGTACACTGTGTGATGGGGAAAGGTTTCTAAAACGCACCTCATTTCTCATCTGCTTGTGCCCGGGTTCGCCATTCCAGCCACTTTACTAGCAATCTCCCTCCTTGGAGCATCAGCACCTTTAACCTCCTGTTCCGTACAGGTTGCAATTTGTACTGTGGATGAACGGGAAGACGTGGAACCAATGAAAGACTAGCTCTTGGTGTTGGGACAGGCACAGGTCACTCTATTTTCCCATCAGGAAGAAGAATTAACCACAGGCTCAGCCTGCCCCCCGGAACCAGAACAGGGCCTGAAGCCATCCTGCGCTTTTGCGGCCAGCTCCCTAAAAAGCGAGTTGTAAAATGGAGGTTCAGGGCACTGCAATTCACAAACCTGCAGAGTTATAAATGATAACTCTCATCCACAAATATATTGAGGGAAGGCAAAGAAGAGGATTTGAAATCAAGGCAGAATTGCAGGAAACAGATTTCAGGAGGTAGATTCGAATCGCCTTTAAAGCACATGAAAAGCGGCAAAACGTTGACAATGATGCCCTTGGCCAAAAAGGGCGTATGCGTTTTTTCCTGAATATATTCAGGAAAAAACGCATACGCCCTTTTTGGCCAACCAAGCAACCTGGAAAGGCAAATCAGCGCTACAAAGAAGTCTCGCTTCCCATCGGTTAAAAGGGCCATGCTGAAAAAAGTGTCAAAACCAGAAATGCAGGACAGGCCATGGAGAAATGGGAGCCTTGCTACACTGATGGGCGGGATGTAAATTGTCAACAGCCACTCTGGAGAAGTGTACGGTGAGTCCTGAAACGTCTAAAAAGCAAAGCTTAGAGAGCATAGGGCACTTCCACTCATGGGGGTATATATTGGGAAAATGAAAAATCAGCAAGACACAAGCACCCCAAAGTTTAGGGCTGCTCTGTTGACAAGGACCTCCACTTCATTCCACCTTCAATATCCCAGGAAAGAGAAAAATGGATAAAGAAGTTGTGGTCCTTATGTACAATGGAATATCGCTCAGCCGTGAAATCAATGTCATAAGGCTAGTAGCAGCATGATGAGTGGATTTAGGTACAACGACTCTAAGTGAAATAAGTCACACAGAAAAGGACACTTCTCATAAGGTATCACTGATAGAGGGAATGTAAAAACCGTTACACATGAACTGAATTACAAAACAGAACAGAGTCACACATGCAGAAAACACACTATGGCTGCTTAACGGGAAAGGTGAGTTGGGGTGATACATAAAACAAGGGTTTCAAATTAGCTCAGATACCGTTCCATAAAACCAATATGTAATAGACAAGACCTACTCCTTGCTCAGAGAACTGGACTCAACACGCCCTATTCACCGCACAAGAATATATCTGACTAGTAATAATCTTAAAACTTATGTATTGATATCTCTCTGTTAGTGTGTCAAGTGGGTGTAAAGCGGCATAAACACAGCAGTGAAAAGCAGCTAAACCCCATTATAAAAATAAATTACTTTGAAAAACCCATGAAACAAAGACAGTGAAAGAGATAGAAATTCTTACACAATGCGTTCACGGGCTGTGATGCAACCTGGATTGACCATATCTAGACCCACAGCTGGATGAGACATAAGGGTGGACACTCTTGGGGCTGAGAGGTTTGGTGAGGTTGGGTGAGCAAACGCAGACCCTTTACAGTAATACTGCATGGTACCCATCGCATGGGTCCCAAATCTCCAGGTTCAAGGGCATCTTCCTACATCGAAAACATGCATGAGAAACCCAGAAGATGGTACACCGTGTGATGTGGAAAGGTTTCTAAAACGCACCTCATTTCTCATCTCCTTGTGGCCGGGTTCGCTATTCCAGCCGCTTTACTAGCAATCTCCCTACTTGGAGCATCAGCACCTTTAACCTCCTGTTCCGTACAGGTTGCAATTTGTACTGAGGATGAACGGGAAGACGTGGAACCAATGAGAGACTAGCTCTTGGTGTTGGGACAGGCACAGGTTACTCTATTTTCCCATCAGGAAGAAGAATTAACCACAGGCTCAGCCTGCCCCCCGGAACCAGAACAGGGCCTGAAGCCATCCTGCGCTTTTGCGGCCAACTCCCAAAAAAGCGAGTTGTAAAATGGAGGTTCAGGGCACTGCAATTCACAAACCTGCAGAGTTATAAATGATAACTCTCGTCCACAAATATATTGAGGGAAGGCAAAGAAGAGGATTTGAAATCAAGGCAGAATTGCAGGAAACAGATTTCAGGAGGTAGATTCGAATCGCCTTTAAAGCACATGAAAAGCGGCAAAACGTTGACAATGATGCCCTTGGCCAAAAAGGGCGTATGTGTTTTTTCCTGAATATATTCAGGAAAAACCGCATACGCCCTTTTTGGCCAACCAAGCAACCTGGAAAGGCAAATCAGCGCTACAAAGATGTCTCGCTTCCCATCGGTTAAAAAGGCCATGCTGAAAAAAGTGTGAAAACCACAAATGCAGGACAGGCCATGGAGAAATGGGAGCCTTGCTACACTGATGGGCGGGATGTAAATTGCCAACAGCCACTCTGGAGAAGCGTAAGGTGAGTCCTGAAACATCTAAAAAACAAAGCTTAGAGAGCATAGGGCACTTCCACTCATGGGGTTATAAATTGGGAAAATGAAAAATCAGCAAGAAACAAGCACCCCAAAGTTTAGGGCTGCTCTGTTGACAAGGACCTCCTCTTCATTCCACCTTCAATATCCCAGGAAAGAGAAAAATGGATAAAGAAGTTGTGGTCCTTATGTACAATGGAATATCACTCAGCCGTGAAATCAATGTCATAAGGCTAGTAGCAGCATGATGAGTGGATTTAGGTATGACGACTCTAAGTGAAATAAGTCACACAGAAAAGGGCACTTCTCAAAAGGTATCACTGATAGAGGGAATGTAAAAACCGTTACACTTGAACTGAATTACAAAACAGAACAGAGTCACACATGCAGAAAACACACTATGGCTGCTTAACGGGAAAGGTGAGGTGGGGTGATACATAAAACAAGGGTTTCAAATTAGCTCAGATACCGTTCCATAAACCCAATATGTAATAGACAAGACCTACTCCTTGCTCAGAGAACTGGACTCAACACGCCCTATTCACCGCACAAGAATATATCTGACTAGTAATAATCTTAAAACCTATGTATTGATATCTCTCTGTTAGTGTGTCAAGTGGGTAAAAAGCGGCATAAACACAGCAGTGAAAAGCAGCTAAACCCCATTATAAAAATAAATTACTTTGAAAAACCCATGAAACAAAGACAGTGAAAGAGAGAGGAATTCTTACACAATGCGTTCAGGGGCTGTGATGCAACCTGGATTGACCATATCTAGACCCACAGCTGGATGAGACATAAGGGTGGACACTGTTGCGGCTGAGAGGTTTGGTGAGGTTGGGTGAGCAAACGCAGACCCTTTAAAGTATTACTGCGTGGTACCCATCGCATGGGTCCCAAATCTCCAGGTTCAAGGGCATCTTCCTACATCGAAAACATGCATGAGATACCCAGAAGATGGTACACCGTGTGATGGGGAAAGGATTCTAAAACGCACCTCATTTCTCATCTGCTTGTGCCCGGGTTCGCCATTCCAGCCACTTTACTAGCAATCTCCCTCCTTGGAGCATCAGCACCTTTAACCTCCTGTTCCGTACAGGTTGCAATTTGTACTGAGGATGAACGGGAAGACGTGGAACCAATGAAAGACTAGCTCTTGGTGTTGGGACAGGCACAGGTCACTCTATTTTCCCATCAGGAAGAAGAATTAACCACAGGCTCAGCCTGCCCCCCGGAACCAGAACAGGGCCTGAAGCCATCCTGCGCTTTTGCGGCCAGCTCCCTAAAAAGCGAGTTGTAAAATGGAGGTTCAGGGCACTGCAATTCACAAACCTGCAGAGTTATAAATGATAACTCTCATCCACAAATATATTGAGGGAAGGCAAAGAAGAGGATTTGAAATCAAGGCAGAATTGCAGGAAACAGATTTCAGGAGGTAGATTCGAATCGCCTTTAAAGCACATGAAAAGCGGCAAAACGTTGACAATGATGCCCTTGGCCAAAAAGGGCGTATGCGTTTTTTCCTGAATATATTCAGGAAAAAACGCATACGCCCTTTTTGGCCAACCAAGCAACCTGGAAAGGCAAATCAGCGCTACAAAGATGTCTCGCTTCCCATTGGTCAAAAGGGCCATGCTGAAAAAAGTGTCAAAACCAGAAATGCAGGACAGGCCATGGAGAAATGGGAGCCTTGCTACACTGATGGGCGGGATGTAAATTGTCAACAGCCACTCTGGAGAAGTGTACGGTGAGTCCTGAAACGTCTAAAAAGCAAAGCTTAGAGAGCATAGGGCCCATCCACTCATGGGGGTATAAATTGGGAAAATGAAAAATCAGCAAGACACAAGCACCCCAAAGTTTAGGGCTGCTCTGTTGACAAGGACCTCCACTTCATTCCACCTTCAATATCCCAGGAAAGAGAAAAATGGATAAAGAAGTTGTGGTCCTTATGTACAATGGAATATCACTCAGCCATGAAATCAATGTCATAAGGCTAGTAGCAGCATGATGAGTGGATTTAGGTACGACGACTCTAAGTGAAATAAGTCACACAGCAAAGGACACTTCTCATAAGGTATCACTTATAGAGGGAATGTAAAAACCGTTACACTTGAACTGAATTACAAAACAGAACAGAGTCACACATGCAGAAAACACACTATGGCTGCTTAACGGGAAAGGTGAGGTGGGGTGATACATAAAACAAGGGTTTCAAATTAGCTCAGATACCGTTCCATAAACCCAATATGTAATAGACAAGACCTACTCCTTGCTCAGAGAACTGGACTCAACACGCCCTATTCACCGCACAAGAATATATCTGACTAGTAATAATCTTAAAACCTATGTATTGATATGTCTCTGTTAGTGTGTCAAGTGGGTAAAAAGCGGCATAAACACAGCAGTGAAAAGCAGCTAAACCCCATTATAAAAATAAATTACTTTGAAAAACCCATGAAACAAAGACAGTGAAAGAGAGAGGAATTCTTACACAATGCGTTCAGGGGCTGTGATGCAACCTGGATTGACCATATCTAGACCCACAGCTGGATGAGACATAAGGGTGGACACTGTTGCGGCTGAGAGGTTTGGTGAGGTTGGGTGAGCAAACGCAGACCTTTTAAAGTATTACTGCGCGGTACCCATCGCATGGGTCCCAAATCTCCAGGTTCAAGGGCATCTTCCTACATCGAAAACATGCATGAGATACCCAGAAGATGGTACACCATGTGATGGGGAAAGGTTTCTAAAACGCACCTCATTTCTCATCTGCTTGTGCCCGGGTTCGCCATTCCAACCACTTTACTAGCAATCTCCCTCCTTGGAGCATCAGCACCTTTAACCTCCTGTTCCGTACAGGTTGCAATTTGTACTGAGGATGAACGGGAAGACGTGGAACCAATGAAAGACTAGCTCTTGGTGTTGGGACAGGCACAGGTCACTCTATTTTCCCATCAGGAAGAAGAATTAACCACAGGCTCAGCCTGCCCCCCGGAACCAGAACAGGGCCTGAAGCCATCCTGCGCTTTTGTGGCCAGCTCCCTAAAAAGCGAGTTGTAAAATGGAGGTTCAGGGCACTGCAATTCACAAACCTGCAGAGTTATAAATGATAACTCTCATCCACAAATATATTGAGGGAAGGCAAAGAAGAGGATTTGAAATCAAGGCAGAATTGCAGGAAACAGATTTCAGGAGGTAGATTCGAATCGCCTTTAAAGCACATGAAAAGCGGCAAAACGTTGACAATGATGCCCTTGGCCAAAAAGGGCGTATGCGTTTTTTCCTGAATATATTCAGGAAAAAACGCATACGCCCTTTTTGGCCAACCAAGCAACCTGGAAAGGCAAATCAGCGCTACAAAGATGTCTCGCTTCCCATTGGTCAAAAGGGCCATGCTGAAAAAAGTGTAAAAACCAGAAATGCAGGACAGGCCATGGAGAAATGGGAGCCTTGCTACACTGATGGGCGGGATGTAAATTGTCAACAGCCACTCTGGAGAAGTGTACGGTGAGTCCTGAAACGTCTAAAAAGCAAAGCTTAGAGAGCATAGGGCACTTCCACTCATGGGGGTATAAATTGGGAAAATGAAAAATCAGCAAGACACAAGCACCCCAAAGTTTAGGGCTGCTCTGTTGACAAGGACCTCCACTTCATTCCACCTTCAATATCCCAGGAAAGAGAAAAATGGATAAAGAAGTTGTGGTCCTTATGTACAATGGAATATCACTCAGCCGTGAAATCAATGTCATAAGGCTAGTAGCAGCATGATGAGTGGATTTAGGTACAACGACTCTAAGTGAAATAAGTCACACAGAAAAGGACACTTCTCATAAGGTATCACTGATAGAGGGAATGTAAAAACCGTTACACTTCAACTGAATTACAAAACAGAACAGAGTCACACATGCAGAAAACACACTATGGCTGCTTAACGGGAAAGGTGAGGTGGGGTGATACATAAAACAAGGGTTTCAAATTAGCTCAGATACCGTTCCATAAAACCAATATGTAATAGACAAGACCTACTCCTTGCTCAGAGAACTGGACTCAACACGCCCTATTCACCGCACAAGAATATATGTGACTAGTAATAATCTTAAAACTTATGTATTGATATCTCTCTGTTAGTGTGTCAAGTGGGTGTAAAGCGGCATAAACACAGCAGTGAAAAGCAGCTAAACCCCATTATAAAAATAAATTACTTTGAAAAACCCATGAAACAAAGACAGTGAAAGAGATAGAAATTCTTACACAATGCGTTCACGGGCTGTGATGCAACCTGGATTGACCATATCTAGACCCACAGCTGGATGAGACATAAGGGTGGACACTCTTGGGGCTGAGAGGTTTGGTGAGGTTGGGTGAGCAAACGCAGACCCTTTAAAGTAATACTGCATGGTACCCATCGCATGGGTCCCAAATCTCCAGGTTCAAGGGCATCTTCCTACATCGAAAACATGCATGAGATACCCAGAAAATGGTACACTGTGTGATGGGGAAAGGTTTCTAAAACGCACCTCATTTCTCATCTGCTTGTGCCCGGGTTCGCCATTCCAGCCACTTTACTAGCAATCTCCCTCCTTGGAGCATCAGCACCTTTAACCTCCTGTTCCGTACAGGTTGCAATTTGTACTGAGGATGAACGGGAAGACGTGGAATCAACGAAAGACTAGCTCTTGGTGTTGGGACAGGCACAGGTCACTCTATTTTCCCATCAGGAAGAAGAATTAACCACAGGCTCAGCCTGCCCCCCGGAACCAGAACAGGGCCTGAAGCCATCCTGCGCTTTTGCGGCCAGCTCCCTAAAAAGCGAGTTGTAAAATGGAGGTTCAGGGCACTGCAATTCACAAACCTGCAGAGTTATAAATGATAACTCTCATCCACAAATATATTGAGGGAAGGCAAAGAAGAGGATTTGAAATCAAGGCAGAATTGCAGGAAACAGATTTCAGGAGGTAGATTCGAATCGCCTTTAAAGCACATGAAAAGCGGAAAAACGTTGACAATGATGCCCTTGGCCAAAAAGGGCGTATGCGTTTTTTCCTGAATATATTCAGGAAAAAACGCATACGCCCTTTTTGGCCAACCAAGCAACCTGGAAAGGCAAATCAGCGCTACAAAGATGTCTCGCTTCCCATCGGTTAAAAAGGCCATGCTGAAAAAAGTGTCAAAACCAGAAATGCAGGACAGGCCATGGAGAAATGGGAGCCTTGCTACACTGATGGGCGGGATGTAAATTGCCAACAGCCACTCTGGAGAAGCGTACGGTGAGTCCTGAAACATCTAAAAAACAAAGCTTAGAGAGCATAGGGCACTTCCACTCATGGGGTTATAAATTGGGAAAATTAAAAATCAGCAAGACACAAGCACCCCAAAGTTTAGGGCTGCTCTGTTGACAAGGACCTCCACTTCATTCCACCTTCAATATCCCAGGAAAGAGAAAAATGGATAAAGAAGTTGTGGTCCTTATGTACAATGGAATATCACACAGACATGAAAGCAATGTCGTAAGGCTAGTAGCAGCATGATGAGTGGATTTAGGTACAACGACTCTAAGTGAAATAAGTCACACAGAAAAGGACACTTCTCATAAGGTATCACTGATAGAGGGAATGTAAAAACCGTTACACTTGAACTGAATTACAAAACAGAACAGAGTCACACATGCAGAAAACACACTATGGCTGCTTAACGGGAAAGGTGAGGTGGGGTGATACATAAAACAAGGGTTTCAAATTAGCTCAGATACCGTTCCATAAACCCAATATGTAATAGACAAGACCTACTCCTTGCTCAGAGAACTGGACTCAACACGCCCTATTCACCGCACAAGAATATATCTGACTAGTAATAATCTTAAAACCTATGTATTGATATCTCTCTGTTAGTGTGTCAAGTGGGTAAAAAGCGGCATAAACACAGCAGTGAAAAGCAGCTAAACCCCATTATAAAAATAAATTACTTTGAAAAACCCATGAAACAAAAACAGTGAAAGAGAGAGGAATTCTTACACAATGCGTTCAGGGGCTGTGATGCAACCTGGATTGACCATATCTAGACCCACAGCTGGATGAGACATAAGGGTGGACACTGTTGCGGCTGAGAGGTTTGGTGAGGTTGGGTGAGCAAACGCAGACCCTTTAAAGTATTACTGCGTGGTACCCATCGCATGGGTCCCAAATCTCCAGGTTCAAGGGCATCTTCCTACATCGAAAACATGCATGAGATACCCAGAAGATGGTACACCGTGTGATGGGGAAAGGATTCTAAAACGCACCTCATTTCTCATCTGCTTGTGCCCGGGTTCGCCATTCCAGCCACTTTACTAGCAATCTCCCTCCTTGGAGCATCAGCACCTTTAACCTCCTGTTCCGTACAGGTTGCAATTTGTACTGAGGATGAACGGGAAGACGTGGAACCAATGAAAGACTAGCTCTTGGTGTTGGGACAGGCACAGGTCACTCTATTTTCCCATCAGGAAGAAGAATTAACCACAGGCTCAGCCTGCCCCCCGGAACCAGAACAGGGCCTGAAGCCATCCTGCGCTTTTGCGGCCAGCTCCCTAAAAAGCGAGTTGTAAAATGGAGGTTCAGGGCACTGCAATTCACAAACCTGCAGAGTTATAAATGATAACTCTCATCCACAAATATATTGAGGGAAGGCAAAGAAGAGGATTTGAAATCAAGGCAGAATTGCAGGAAACAGATTTCAGGAGGTAGATTCGAATCGCCTTTAAAGCACATGAAAAGCGGCAAAACGTTGACAATGATGCCCTTGGCCAAAAAGGGCGTATGCGTTTTTTCCTGAATATATTCAGGAAAAAACGCATACGCCCTTTTTGGCCAACCAAGCAACCTTGAAAGGCAAATCAGCGCTACAAAGATGTCTCGCTTCCCATTGGTCAAAAGGGCCATGCTGAAAAAAGTGTCAAAACCAGAAATGCAGGACAGGCCATGGAGAAATGGGAGCCTTGCTACACTGATGGGCGGGATGTAAATTGTCAACAGCCACTCTGGAGAAGTGTACGGTGAGTCCTGAAACGTCTAAAAAGCAAAGCTTAGAGAGCATAGGGCACTTCCACTCATGGGGGTCTAAATTGGGAAAATGAAAAATCAGCAAGACACAAGCACCCCAAAGTTTAGGGCTGCTCTGTTGACAAGGACCTCCACTTCATTCCACCTTCAATATCCCAGGAAAGAGAAAAATGGATAAAGAAGTTGTGGTCCTTATGTACAATGGAATATCACTCAGCCGTGAAATCAATGTCATAAGGCTAGTAGCAGCATGATGAGTGGATTTAGGTACGACGACTCTAAGTGAAATAAGTCACACAGCAAAGGACACTTCTCATAAGGTATCACTTATAGAGGGAATGTAAAAACCGTTACACTTGAACTGAATTACAAAACAGAACAGAGTCACACATGCAGAAAACACACTATGGCTGCTTAACGGGAAAGGTGAGGTGGGGTGATACATAAAACAAGGGTTTCAAATTAGCTCAGATACCGTTCCATAAAACCAATATGTAATAGACAAGACCTACTCCTTGCTCAGAGAACTGGACTCAACACGCCCTATTCACCGCACAAGAATATATCTGACTAGTAATAATCTTAAAACCTATGTATTGATATCTCTCTGTTAGTGTGTCAAGTGGGTAAAAAGCGGCATAAACACAGCAGTGAAAAGCAGCTAAACCCCATTATAAAAATAAATTACTTTGAAAAACCCATGAAACAAAGACAGTGAAAGAGAGAGGAATTCTTACACAATGCGTTCAGGGGCTGTGATGCAACCTGGATTGACCATATCTAGACCCACAGCTGGATGAGACATAAGGGTGGACACTGTTGCGGCTGAGAGGTTTGGTGAGGTTGGGTGAGCAAACGCAGACCCTTTAAAGTATTACTGCGTGGTACCCATCGCATGGGTCCCAAATCTCCAGGTTCAAGGGCATCTTCCTACATCGAAAACATGCATGAGATACCCAGAAGATGGTACACCGTGTGATGGGGAAAGGTTTCTAAAACGCACCTCATTTCTCATCTGCTTGTGCCCGGGTTCGCCATTCCAGCCACTTTACTAGCAATCTCCCTCCTTGGAGCATCAGCACCTTTAACCTCCTGTTCCGTACAGGTTGCAATTTGTACTGAGGATGAACGGGAAGACGTGGAACCAATGAAAGACTAGCTCTTGGTGTTGGGACAGGCACAGGTCACTCTATTTTCCCATCAGGAAGAAGAATTAACCACAGGCTCAGCCTGCCCCCCGGAACCAGAACAGGGCCTGAAGCCATCCTGCGCTTTTGCGGCCAGCTCCCTAAAAAGCGAGTTGTAAAATGGAGGTTCAGGGCACTGCAATTCACAAACCTGCAGAGTTATAAATGATAACTCTCATCCACAAATATATTGAGGGAAGGCAAAGAAGAGGATTTGAAATCAAGGCAGAATTGCAGGAAACAGATTTCAGGAGGTAGATTCGAATCGCCTTTAAAGCACATGAAAAGCGGCAAAACGTTGACAATGATGCCCTTGGCCAAAAAGGGCGTATGCGTTTTTTCCTGAATATATTCAGGAAAAAACGCATACGCCCTTTTTGGCCAACCAAGCAACCTGGAAAGGCAAATCAGCGCTACAAAGATGTCTCGCTTCCCATCGGTAAAAAAGGCCATGCTGAAAAAAGTGTCAAAACCAGAAATGCAGGACAGGCCATGGAGAAATGGGAGCCTTGCTACACTGATGGGCGGGATGTAAATTGTCAACAGCCACTCTGGAGAAGTGTACGGTGAGTCCTGAAACGTCTAAAAAGCAAAGCTTAGAGAGCATAGGGCACTTCCACTCATGGGGGTATAAATTGGGAAAATGAAAAATCAGCAAGACACAAGCACCCCAAAGTTTAGGGCTGCTCTGTTGACAAGGACCTCCACTTCATTCCACCTTCAATATCCCAGGAAAGAGAAAAATGGATAAAGAAGTTGTGGTCCTTATGTACAATGGAATATCACTCAGCCGTGAAATCAATGTCATAAGGCTAGTAGCAGCATGATGAGTGGATTTAGGTACAACGACTCTAAGTGAAATAAGTCACACAGAAAAGGACACTTCTCATAAGGTATCACTGATAGAGGGAATGTAAAAACCGTTACACTTCAACTGAATTACAAAACAGAACAGAGTCACACATGCAGAAAACACACTATGGCTGCTTAACGGGAAAGGTGAGGTGGGGTGATACATAAAACAAGGGTTTCAAATTAGCTCAGATACCGTTCCATAAAACCAATATGTAATAGACAAGACCTACTCCTTGCTCAGAGAACTGGACTCAACACGCCCTATTCACCGCACAAGAATATATCTGACTAGTAATAATCTTAAAACTTATGTATTGATATCTCTCTGTTAGTGTGTCAAGTGGGTGTAAAGCGGCATAAACACAGCAGTGAAAAGCAGCTAAACCCCATTATAAAAATAAATTACTTTGAAAAACCCATGAAACAAAGACAGTGAAAGAGATAGAAATTCTTACACAATGCGTTCACGGGCTGTGATGCAACCTGGATTGACCATATCTAGACCCACAGCTGGATGAGACATAAGGGTGGACACTCTTGGGGCTGAGAGGTTTGCTGAGGTTGGGTGAGCAAACGCAGACCCTTTAAAGTAATACTGCATGGTACCCATCGCATGGGTCCCAAATCTCCAGGTTCAAGGGCATCTTCCTACATCGAAAACATGCATGAGATACCCAGAAAATGGTACACTGTGTGATGGGGAAAGGTTTCTAAAACGCACCTCATTTCTCATCTGCTTGTGCCCGGGTTCGCCATTCCAGCCACTTTACTAGCAATCTCCCTCCTTGGAGCATCAGCACCTTTAACCTCCTGTTCCGTACAGGTTGCAATTTGTACTGAGGATGAACGGGAAGACGTGGAACCAATGAAAGACTAGCTCTTGGTGTTGGGACAGGCACAGGTCACTCTATTTTCCCATCAGGAAGAAGAATTAACCACAGGCTCAGCCTGCCCCCCGGAACCAGAACAGGGCCTGAAGCCATCCTGCGCTTTTGCGGCCAGCTCCCTAAAAAGCGAGTTGTAAAATGGAGGTTCAGGGCACTGCAATTCACAAACCTGCAGACTTATAAATGATAACTCTCATCCACAAATATATTGAGGGAAGGCAAAGAAGAGGATTTGAAATCAAGGCAGAATTGCAGGAAACAGATTTCAGGAGGTAGATTCGAATCGCCTTTAAAGCACATGAAAAGCGGCAAAACGTTGACAATGATGCCCTTGGCCAAAAAGGGCGTATGCGTTTTTTCCTGAATATATTCAGGAAAAAACGCATACGCCCTTTTTGGCCAACCAAGCAACCTGGAAAGGCAAATCAGCGCTACAAAGATGTCTCGCTTCCCATTGGTCAAAAGGGCCATGCTGAAAAAAGTGTAAAAACCAGAAATGCAGGACAGGCCATGGAGAAATGGGAGCCTTGCTACACTGATGGGCGGGATGTAAATTGTCAACAGCCACTCTGGAGAAGTGTACGGTGAGTCCTGAAACGTCTAAAAAGCAAAGCTTAGAGAGCATAGGGCACTTCCACTCATGGGGGTATAAATTGGGAAAATGAAAAATCAGCAAGACACAAGCACCCCAAAGTTTAGGGCTGCTCTGTTGACAAGGACCTCCACTTCATTCCACCTTCAATATCCCAGGAAAGAGAAAAATGGATAAAGAAGTTGTGGTCCTTATGTACAATGGAATATCACTCAGCCGTGAAATCAATGTCATAAGGCTAGTAGCAGCATGATGAGTGGATTTAGGTACAACGACTCTAAGTGAAATAAGTCACACAGAAAAGGACACTTCTCATAAGGTATCACTGATAGAGGGAATGTAAAAACCGTTACACTTCAACTGAATTACAAAACAGAACAGAGTCACACATGCAGAAAACACACTATGGCTGCTTAACGGGAAAGGTGAGGTGGGGTGATACATAAAACAAGGGTTTCAAATTAGCTCAGATACCGTTCCATAAAACCAATATGTAATAGACAAGACCTACTCCTTGCTCAGAGAACTGGACTCAACACGCCCTATTCACCGCACAAGAATATATGTGACTAGTAATAATCTTAAAACTTATGTATTGATATCTCTCTGTTAGTGTGTCAAGTGGGTGTAAAGCGGCATAAACACAGCAGTGAAAAGCAGCTAAACCCCATTATAAAAATAAATTACTTTGAAAAACCCATGAAACAAAGACAGTGAAAGAGATAGAAATTCTTACACAATGCGTTCACGGGCTGTGATGCAACCTGGATTGACCATATCTAGACCCACAGCTGGATGAGACATAAGGGTGGACACTCTTGGGGCTGAGAGGTTTGGTGAGGTTGGGTGAGCAAACGCAGACCCTTTAAAGTAATACTGCATGGTACCCATCGCATGGGTCCCAAATCTCCAGGTTCAAGGGCATCTTCCTACATCGAAAACATGCATGAGATACCCAGAAAATGGTACACTGTGTGATGGGGAAAGGTTTCTAAAACGCACCTCATTTCTCATCTGCTTGTGCCCGGGTTCGCCATTCCAGCCACTTTACTAGCAATCTCCCTCCTTGGAGCATCAGCACCTTTAACCTCCTGTTCCGTACAGGTTGCAATTTGTACTGAGGATGAACGGGAAG
Source organism: Balaenoptera borealis (assembly GCF_965194805.1). NCBI lineage: Eukaryota > Metazoa > Chordata > Mammalia > Artiodactyla > Balaenopteridae > Balaenoptera > Balaenoptera borealis. Next base: position 513,661 of record NW_028123793.1, read on the forward strand.
ACGTGGAATCAACGAAAGACTAGCTCTTGGTGTTGGGACAGGCACAGGTCACTCTATTTTCCCATCAGGAAGAAGAATTAACCACAGGCTCAGCCTGCCCCCCGGAACCAGAACAGGGCCTGAAGCCATCCTGCGCTTTTGCGGCCAGCTCCCTAAAAAGCGAGTTGTAAAATGGAGGTTCAGGGCACTGCAATTCACAAACCTGCAGAGTTATAAATGATAACTCTCATCCACAAATATATTGAGGGAAGGCAAAGAAGAGGATTTGAAATCAAGGCAGAATTGCAGGAAACAGATTTCAGGAGGTAGATTCGAATCGCCTTTAAAGCACATGAAAAGCGGAAAAACGTTGACAATGATGCCCTTGGCCAAAAAGGGCGTATGCGTTTTTTCCTGAATATATTCAGGAAAAAACGCATACGCCCTTTTTGGCCAACCAAGCAACCTGGAAAGGCAAATCAGCGCTACAAAGATGTCTCGCTTCCCATCGGTTAAAAAGGCCATGCTGAAAAAAGTGTCAAAACCAGAAATGCAGGACAGGCCATGGAGAAATGGGAGCCTTGCTACACTGATGGGCGGGATGTAAATTGCCAACAGCCACTCTGGAGAAGCGTACGGTGAGTCCTGAAACATCTAAAAAACAAAGCTTAGAGAGCATAGGGCACTTCCACTCATGGGGTTATAAATTGGGAAAATTAAAAATCAGCAAGACACAAGCACCCCAAAGTTTAGGGCTGCTCTGTTGACAAGGACCTCCACTTCATTCCACCTTCAATATCCCAGGAAAGAGAAAAATGGATAAAGAAGTTGTGGTCCTTATGTACAATGGAATATCACACAGACATGAAAGCAATGTCGTAAGGCTAGTAGCAGCATGATGAGTGGATTTAGGTACAACGACTCTAAGTGAAATAAGTCACACAGAAAAGGACACTTCTCATAAGGTATCACTGATAGAGGGAATGTAAAAACCGTTACACTTGAACTGAATTACAAAACAGAACAGAGTCACACATGCAGAAAACACACTATGGCTGCTTAACGGGAAAGGTGAGGTGGGGTGATACATAAAACAAGGGTTTCAAATTAGCTCAGATACCGTTCCATAAACCCAATATGTAATAGACAAGACCTACTCCTTGCTCAGAGAACTGGACTCAACACGCCCTATTCACCGCACAAGAATATATCTGACTAGTAATAATCTTAAAACCTATGTATTGATATCTCTCTGTTAGTGTGTCAAGTGGGTAAAAAGCGGCATAAACACAGCAGTGAAAAGCAGCTAAACCCCATTATAAAAATAAATTACTTTGAAAAACCCATGAAACAAAAACAGTGAAAGAGAGAGGAATTCTTACACAATGCGTTCAGGGGCTGTGATGCAACCTGGATTGACCATATCTAGACCCACAGCTGGATGAGACATAAGGGTGGACACTGTTGCGGCTGAGAGGTTTGGTGAGGTTGGGTGAGCAAACGCAGACCCTTTAAAGTATTACTGCGTGGTACCCATCGCATGGGTCCCAAATCTCCAGGTTCAAGGGCATCTTCCTACATCGAAAACATGCATGAGATACCCAGAAGATGGTACACCGTGTGATGGGGAAAGGATTCTAAAACGCACCTCATTTCTCATCTGCTTGTGCCCGGGTTCGCCATTCCAGCCACTTTACTAGCAATCTCCCTCCTTGGAGCATCAGCACCTTTAACCTCCTGTTCCGTACAGGTTGCAATTTGTACTGAGGATGAACGGGAAGACGTGGAACCAATGAAAGACTAGCTCTTGGTGTTGGGACAGGCACAGGTCACTCTATTTTCCCATCAGGAAGAAGAATTAACCACAGGCTCAGCCTGCCCCCCGGAACCAGAACAGGGCCTGAAGCCATCCTGCGCTTTTGCGGCCAGCTCCCTAAAAAGCGAGTTGTAAAATGGAGGTTCAGGGCACTGCAATTCACAAACCTGCAGAGTTATAAATGATAACTCTCATCCACAAATATATTGAGGGAAGGCAAAGAAGAGGATTTGAAATCAAGGCAGAATTGCAGGAAACAGATTTCAGGAGGTAGATTCGAATCGCCTTTAAAGCACATGAAAAGCGGCAAAACGTTGACAATGATGCCCTTGGCCAAAAAGGGCGTATGCGTTTTTTCCTGAATATATTCAGGAAAAAACGCATACGCCCTTTTTGGCCAACCAAGCAACCTTGAAAGGCAAATCAGCGCTACAAAGATGTCTCGCTTCCCATTGGTCAAAAGGGCCATGCTGAAAAAAGTGTCAAAACCAGAAATGCAGGACAGGCCATGGAGAAATGGGAGCCTTGCTACACTGATGGGCGGGATGTAAATTGTCAACAGCCACTCTGGAGAAGTGTACGGTGAGTCCTGAAACGTCTAAAAAGCAAAGCTTAGAGAGCATAGGGCACTTCCACTCATGGGGGTATAAATTGGGAAAATGAAAAATCAGCAAGACACAAGCACCCCAAAGTTTAGGGCTGCTCTGTTGACAAGGACCTCCACTTCATTCCACCTTCAATATCCCAGGAAAGAGAAAAATGGATAAAGAAGTTGTGGTCCTTATGTACAATGGAATATCACTCAGCCGTGAAATCAATGTCATAAGGCTAGTAGCAGCATGATGAGTGGATTTAGGTACGACGACTCTAAGTGAAATAAGTCACACAGCAAAGGACACTTCTCATAAGGTATCACTTATAGAGGGAATGTAAAAACCGTTACACTTGAACTGAATTACAAAACAGAACAGAGTCACACATGCAGAAAACACACTATGGCTGCTTAACGGGAAAGGTGAGGTGGGGTGATACATAAAACAAGGGTTTCAAATTAGCTCAGATACCGTTCCATAAAACCAATATGTAATAGACAAGACCTACTCCTTGCTCAGAGAACTGGACTCAACACGCCCTATTCACCGCACAAGAATATATCTGACTAGTAATAATCTTAAAACCTATGTATTGATATCTCTCTGTTAGTGTGTCAAGTGGGTAAAAAGCGGCATAAACACAGCAGTGAAAAGCAGCTAAACCCCATTATAAAAATAAATTACTTTGAAAAACCCATGAAACAAAGACAGTGAAAGAGAGAGGAATTCTTACACAATGCGTTCAGGGGCTGTGATGCAACCTGGATTGACCATATCTAGACCCACAGCTGGATGAGACATAAGGGTGGACACTGTTGCGGCTGAGAGGTTTGGTGAGGTTGGGTGAGCAAACGCAGACCCTTTAAAGTATTACTGCGTGGTACCCATCGCATGGGTCCCAAATCTCCAGGTTCAAGGGCATCTTCCTACATCGAAAACATGCATGAGATACCCAGAAGATGGTACACCGTGTGATGGGGAAAGGTTTCTAAAACGCACCTCATTTCTCATCTGCTTGTGCCCGGGTTCGCCATTCCAGCCACTTTACTAGCAATCTCCCTCCTTGGAGCATCAGCACCTTTAACCTCCTGTTCCGTACAGGTTGCAATTTGTACTGAGGATGAACGGGAAGACGTGGAACCAATGAAAGACTAGCTCTTGGTGTTGGGACAGGCACAGGTCACTCTATTTTCCCATCAGGAAGAAGAATTAACCACAGGCTCAGCCTGCCCCCCGGAACCAGAACAGGGCCTGAAGCCATCCTGCGCTTTTGCGGCCAGCTCCCTAAAAAGCGAGTTGTAAAATGGAGGTTCAGGGCACTGCAATTCACAAACCTGCAGAGTTATAAATGATAACTCTCATCCACAAATATATTGAGGGAAGGCAAAGAAGAGGATTTGAAATCAAGGCAGAATTGCAGGAAACAGATTTCAGGAGGTAGATTCGAATCGCCTTTAAAGCACATGAAAAGCGGCAAAACGTTGACAATGATGCCCTTGGCCAAAAAGGGCGTATGCGTTTTTTCCTGAATATATTCAGGAAAAAACGCATACGCCCTTTTTGGCCAACCAAGCAACCTGGAAAGGCAAATCAGCGCTACAAAGATGTCTCGCTTCCCATCGGTTAAAAAGGCCATGCTGAAAAAAGTGTCAAAACCAGAAATGCAGGACAGGCCATGGAGAAATGGGAGCCTTGCTACACTGATGGGCGGGATGTAAATTGCCAACAGCCACTCTGGAGAAGCGTACGGTGAGTCCTGAAACATCTAAAAAACAAAGCTTAGAGAGCATAGGGCACTTCCACTCATGGGGTTATAAATTGGGAAAATTAAAAATCAGCAAGACACAAGCACCCCAAAGTTTAGGGCTGCTCTGTTGACAAGGACCTCCACTTCATTCCACCTTCAATATCCCAGGAAAGAGAAAAATGGATAAAGAAGTTGTGGTCCTTATGTACAATGGAATATCACACAGACATGAAAGCAATGTCATAAGGCTAGTAGCAGCATGATGAGTGGATTTAGGTACAACGACTTTAAGTGAAATAAGTCACACAGAAAAGGACACTTCTCATAAGGTATCACTGATAGAGGGAATGTAAAAACCGTTACACTTGAACTGAATTACAAAACAGAACAGAGTCACACATGCAGAAAACACACTATGGCTGCTTAACGGGAAAGGTGAGGTGGGGTGATACATAAAACAAGGGTTTCAAATTAGCTCAGATACCGTTCCATAAACCCAATATGTAATAGACAAGACCTACTCCTTGCTCAGAGAACTGGACTCAACACGCCCTATTCACCGCACAAGAATATATCTGACTAGTAATAATCTTAAAACCTATGTATTGATATCTCTCTGTTAGTGTGTCAAGTGGGTAAAAAGCGGCATAAACACAGCAGTGAAAAGCAGGTAAACCCCATTATAAAAATAAATTACTTTGAAAAACCCATGAAACAAAGACAGTGAAAGAGAGAGAAATTCTTACACAATGCGTTCAGGGGCTGTGATGCAACCTGGATTGACCATATCTAGACCCACAGCTGGATGAGACATAAGGGTTGACACTGTTGCGGCTGAGAGGTTTGGTGAGGTTGGGTGAGCAAACGCAGACCCTTTAAAGTATTACTGCGTGGTATCCATCGCATGGGTCCCAAATCTCCAGGTTCAAGGGCATCTTCCTACATCGAAAACATGCATGAGATACCCAGAAGATGGTACACTGTGTGATGGGGAAAGGTTTCTAAAACGCACCTCATTTCTCATCTGCTTGTGCCCGGGTTCGCCATTCCAGCCACTTTACTAGCAATCTCCCTCCTTGGAGCATCAGCACCTTTAACCTCCTGTTCCGTACAGGTTGCAATTTGTACTGAGGATGAACGGGAAGACGTGGAACCAATGAAAGACTAGCTCTTGGTGTTGGGACAGGCACAGGTCACTCTATTTTCCCATCAGGAAGAAGAATTAACCACAGGCTCAGCCTGCCCCCCGGAACCAGAACAGGGCCTGAAGCCATCCTGCGCTTTTGCGGCCAGCTCCCTAAAAAGCGAGTTGTAAAATGGAGGTTCAGGGCACTGCAATTCACAAACCTGCAGAGTTATAAATGATAACTCTCATCCACAAATATATTGAGGGAAGGCAAAGAAGAGGATTTGAAATCAAGGCAGAATTGCAGGAAACAGATTTCAGGAGGTAGATTCGAATCGCCTTTAAAGCACATGAAAAGCGGCAAAACGTTGACAATGATGCCCTTGGCCAAAAAGGGCGTATGCGTTTTTTCCTGAATATATTCAGGAAAAAACGCATACGCCCTTTTTGGCCAACCAAGCAACCTGGAAAGGCAAATCAGCGCTACAAAGAAGTCTCGCTTCCCATCGGTTAAAAGGGCCATGCTGAAAAAAGTGTCAAAACCAGAAATGCAGGACAGGCCATGGAGAAATGGGAGCCTTGCTACACTGATGGGCGGGATGTAAATTGCCAACAGCCACTCTGGAGAAGTGTACGGTGAATCCTGAAACGTCTAAAAAGCAAAGCTTAGAGAGCATAGGGCACTTCCACTCATGGGGGTATAAATTGGGAAAATGAAAAATCAGCAAGACACAAGCACCCCAAAGTTTAGGGCTGCTCTGTTGACAAGGACCTCCACTTCATTCCACCTTCAATATCCCAGGAAAGAGAAAAATGGATAAAGAAGTTGTGGTCCTTATGTACAATGGAATATCACTCAGCCGTGAAAGCAATGTCATAAGGCTAGTAGCAGCATGATGAGTGGATTTAGGTACAACGACTCTAAGTGAAATAAGTCACACAGAAAAGGACACTTCTCATAAGGTATCACTGATAGAGGGAATGTAAAAACCGTTACACTTGAACTGAATTACAAAACAGAACAGAGTCACACATGCAGAAAACACACTATGGCTGCTTAACGGGAAAGGTGAGGTGGGGTGATACATAAAACAAGGGTTTCAAATTAGCTCAGATACCGTTCCATAAACCCAATATGTAATAGACAAGACCTACTCCTTGCTCAGAGAACTGGACTCAACACGCCCTATTCACCGCACAAGAATATATCTGACTAGTAATAATCTTAAAACCTATGTATTGATATCTCTCTGTTAGTGTGTCAAGTGGGTAAAAAGCGGCATAAACACAGCAGTGAAAAGCAGCTAAACCCCATTATAAAAATAAATTACTTTGAAAAACCCATGAAACAAAGACAGTGAAAGAGAGAGAAATTCTTACACAATGCGTTCAGGGGCTGTGATGCAACCTGGATTGACCATATCTAGACCCACAGCTGGATGAGACATAAGGGTGGACACTGTTGCGGCTGAGAGGTTTGGTGAGGTTGGGTGAGCAAACGCAGACCCTTTAAAGTATTACTGCGTGGTATCCATCGCATGGGTCCCAAATCTCCAGGTTCAAGGGCATCTTCCTACATCGAAAACATGCATGAGATACCCAGAAGATGGTACACTGTGTGATGGGGAAAGGTTTCTAAAACGCACCTCATTTCTCATCTGCTTGTGCCCGGGTTCGCCATTCCAGCCACTTTACTAGCAATCTCCCTCCTTGGAGCATCAGCACCTTTAACCTCCTGTTCCGTACAGGTTGCAATTTGTACTGAGGATGAACGGGAAGACGTGGAACCAATGAAAGACTAGCTCTTGGTGTTGGGACAGGCACAGGTCACTCTATTTTCCCATCAGGAAGAAGAATTAACCACAGGCTCAGCCTGCCCCCCGGAACCAGAACAGGGCCTGAAGCCATCCTGCGCTTTTGCGGCCAGCTCCCTAAAAAGCGAGTTGTAAAATGGAGGTTCAGGGCACTGCAATTCACAAACCTGCAGAGTTATAAATGATAACTCTCGTCCACAAATATATTGAGGGAAGGCAAAGAAGAGGATTTGAAATCAAGGCAGAATTGCAGGAAACAGATTTCAGGAGGTAGATTCGAATCGCCTTTAAAGCACATGAAAAGCGGCAAAACGTTGACAATGATGCCCTTGGCCAAAAAGGGCGTATGCGTTTTTTCCTGAATATATTCAGGAAAAAACGCATACGCCCTTTTTGGCCAACCAAGCAACCTGGAAAGGCAAATCAGCGCTACAAAGATGTCTCGCTTCCCATTGGTCAAAAGGGCCATGCTGGAAAAAGTGTCAAAACCAGAAATGCAGGACAGGCCATGGAGAAATGGGAGCCTTGCTACACTGATGGGCGGGATGTAAATTGCCAACAGCCACTCTGGAGAAGCGTACGGTGAGTCCTGAAACATCTAAAAAACAAAGCTTAGAGAGCATAGGGCACTTCCACTCATGGGGTTATAAATTGGGAAAATGAAAAATCAGCAAGACACAAGCACCCCAAAGTTTAGGGCTGCTCTGTTGACAAGGACCTCCACTTCATTCCACCTTCAATATCCCAGGAAAGAGAAAAATGGATAAAGAAGTTGTGGTCCTTATGTACAATGGAATATCACTCAGCCGTGAAATCAATGTCATAAGGCTAGTAGCAGCATGATGAGTGGATTTAGGTATGACGACTCTAAGTGAAATAAGTCACACAGAAAAGGACACTTCTCAAAAGGTATCACTGATAGAGGGAATGTAAAAACCGTTACACTTGAACTGAATTACAAAACAGAACAGAGTCACACATGCAGAAAACACACTATGGCTGCTTAACGGGAAAGGTGAGGTGGGGTGATACATAAAACAAGGGTTTCAAATTAGCTCAGATACCGTTCCATAAACCCAATATGTAATAGACAAGACCTACTCCTTGCTCAGAGAACTGGACTCAACACGCCCTATTCACCGCACAAGAATATATCTGACTAGTAATAATCTTAAAACCTATGTATTGATATCTCTCTGTTAGTGTGTCAAGTGGGTAAAAAGCGGCATAAACACAGCAGTGAAAAGCAGGTAAACCCCATTATAAAAATAAATTACTTTGAAAAACCCATGAAACAAAGACAGTGAAAGAGAGAGAAATTCTTACACAATGCGTTCAGGGGCTGTGATGCAACCTGGATTGACCATATCTAGACCCACAGCTGGATGAGACATAAGGGTTGACACTGTTGCGGCTGAGAGGTTTGGTGAGGTTGGGTGAGCAAACGCAGACCCTTTAAAGTATTACTGCGTGGTATCCATCGCATGGGTCCCAAATCTCCAGGTTCAAGGGCATCTTCCTACATCGAAAACATGCATGAGATACCCAGAAGATGGTACACTGTGTGATGGGGAAAGGTTTCTAAAACGCACCTCATTTCTCATCTGCTTGTGCCCGGGTTCGCCATTCCAGCCACTTTACTAGCAATCTCCCTCCTTGGAGCATCAGCACCTTTAACCTCCTGTTCCGTACAGGTTGCAATTTGTACTGAGGATGAACGGGAAGACGTGGAACCAATGAAAGACTAGCTCTTGGTGTTGGGACAGGCACAGGTCACTCTATTTTCCCATCAGGAAGAAGAATTAACCACAGGCTCAGCCTGCCCCCCGGAACCAGAACAGGGCCTGAAGCCATCCTGCGCTTTTGCGGCCAGCTCCCTAAAAAGCGAGTTGTAAAATGGAGGTTCAGGGCACTGCAATTCACAAACCTGCAGAGTTATAAATGATAACTCTCATCCACAAATATATTGAGGGAAGGCAAAGAAGAGGATTTGAAATCAAGGCAGAATTGCAGGAAACAGATTTCAGGAGGTAGATTCGAATCGCCTTTAAAGCACATGAAAAGCGGCAAAACGTTGACAATGATGCCCTTGGCCAAAAAGGGCGTATGCGTTTTTTCCTGAATATATTCAGGAAAAAACGCATACGCCCTTTTTGGCCAACCAAGCAACCTGGAAAGGCAAATCAGCGCTACAAAGAAGTCTCGCTTCCCATCGGTTAAAAGGGCCATGCTGAAAAAAGTGTCAAAACCAGAAATGCAGGACAGGCCATGGAGAAATGGGAGCCTTGCTACACTGATGGGCGGGATGTAAATTGCCAACAGCCACTCTGGAGAAGTGTACGGTGAATCCTGAAACGTCTAAAAAGCAAAGCTTAGAGAGCATAGGGCACTTCCACTCATGGGGGTATAAATTGGGAAAATGAAAAATCAGCAAGACACAAGCACCCCAAAGTTTAGGGCTGCTCTGTTGACAAGGACCTCCACTTCATTCCACCTTCAATATCCCAGGAAAGAGAAAAATGGATAAAGAAGTTGTGGTCCTTATGTACAATGGAATATCACTCAGCCGTGAAAGCAATGTCATAAGGCTAGTAGCAGCATGATGAGTGGATTTAGGTACAACGACTCTAAGTGAAATAAGTCACACAGAAAAGGACACTTCTCATAAGGTATCACTGATAGAGGGAATGTAAAAACCGTTACACTTGAACTGAATTACAAAACAGAACAGAGTCACACATGCAGAAAACACACTATGGCTGCTTAACGGGAAAGGTGAGGTGGGGTGATACATAAAACAAGGGTTTCAAATTAGCTCAGATACCGTTCCATAAACCCAATATGTAATAGACAAGACCTACTCCTTGCTCAGAGAACTGGACTCAACACGCCCTATTCACCGCACAAGAATATATCTGACTAGTAATAATCTTAAAACCTATGTATTGATATCTCTCTGTTAGTGTGTCAAGTGGGTAAAAAGCGGCATAAACACAGCAGTGAAAAGCAGCTAAACCCCATTATAAAAATAAATTACTTTGAAAAACCCATGAAACAAAGACAGTGAAAGAGAGAGAAATTCTTACACAATGCGTTCAGGGGCTGTGATGCAACCTGGATTGACCATATCTAGACCCACAGCTGGATGAGACATAAGGGTGGACACTGTTGCGGCTGAGAGGTTTGGTGAGGTTGGGTGAGCAAACGCAGACCCTTTAAAGTATTACTGCGTGGTATCCATCGCATGGGTCCCAAATCTCCAGGTTCAAGGGCATCTTCCTACATCGAAAACATGCATGAGATACCCAGAAGATGGTACACTGTGTGATGGGGAAAGGTTTCTAAAACGCACCTCATTTCTCATCTGCTTGTGCCCGGGTTCGCCATTCCAGCCACTTTACTAGCAATCTCCCTCCTTGGAGCATCAGCACCTTTAACCTCCTGTTCCGTACAGGTTGCAATTTGTACTGAGGATGAACGGGAAGACGTGGAACCAATGAAAGACTAGCTCTTGGTGTTGGGACAGGCACAGGTCACTCTATTTTCCCATCAGGAAGAAGAATTAACCACAGGCTCAGCCTGCCCCCCGGAACCAGAACAGGGCCTGAAGCCATCCTGCGCTTTTGCGGCCAGCTCCCTAAAAAGCGAGTTGTAAAATGGAGGTTCAGGGCACTGCAATTCACAAACCTGCAGAGTTATAAATGATAACTCTCGTCCACAAATATATTGAGGGAAGGCAAAGAAGAGGATTTGAAATCAAGGCAGAATTGCAGGAAACAGATTTCAGGAGGTAGATTCGAATCGCCTTTAAAGCACATGAAAAGCGGCAAAACGTTGACAATGATGCCCTTGGCCAAAAAGGGCGTATGCGTTTTTTCCTGAATATATTCAGGAAAAAACGCATACGCCCTTTTTGGCCAACCAAGCAACCTGGAAAGGCAAATCAGCGCTACAAAGATGTCTCGCTTCCCATTGGTCAAAAGGGCCATGCTGGAAAAAGTGTCAAAACCAGAAATGCAGGACAGGCCATGGAGAAATGGGAGCCTTGCTACACTGATGGGCGGGATGTAAATTGCCAACAGCCACTCTGGAGAAGCGTACGGTGAGTCCTGAAACATCTAAAAAACAAAGCTTAGAGAGCATAGGGCACTTCCACTCATGGGGTTATAAATTGGGAAAATGAAAAATCAGCAAGACACAAGCACCCCAAAGTTTAGGGCTGCTCTGTTGACAAGGACCTCCACTTCATTCCACCTTCAATATCCCAGGAAAGAGAAAAATGGATAAAGAAGTTGTGGTCCTTATGTACAATGGAATATCACTCAGCCGTGAAATCAATGTCATAAGGCTAGTAGCAGCATGATGAGTGGATTTAGGTATGACGACTCTAAGTGAAATAAGTCACACAGAAAAGGACACTTCTCAAAAGGTATCACTGATAGAGGGAATGTAAAAACCGTTACACTTGAACTGAATTACAAAACAGAACAGAGTCACACATGCAGAAAACACACTATGGCTGCTTAACGGGAAAGGTGAGGTGGGGTGATACATAAAACAAGGGTTTCAAATTAGCTCAGATACCGTTCCATAAACCCAATATGTAATAGACAAGACCTACTCCTTGCTCAGAGAACTGGACTCAACACGCCCTATTCACCGCACAAGAATATATCTGACTAGTAATAATCTTAAAACCTATGTATTGATATCTCTCTGTTAGTGTGTCAAGTGGGTAAAAAGCGGCATAAACACAGCAGTGAAAAGCAGCTAAACCCCATTATAAAAATAAATTACTTTGAAAAACCCATGAAACAAAGACAGTGAAAGAGAGAGAAATTCTTACACAATGCGTTCAGGGGCTGTGATGCAACCTGGATTGACCATATCTAGACCCACAGCTGGATGAGACATAAGGGTGGACACTGTTGCGGCTGAGAGGTTTGGTGAGGTTGGGTGAGCAAACGCAGACCCTTTAAAGTAATACTGCGTGGTACCCATCGCATGGGTCCCAAATCTCCAGGTTCAAGGGCATCTTCCTACATCGAAAACATGCATGAGATACCCAGAAGATGGTACACTGTGTGATGGGGAAAGGTTTCTAAAACGCACCTCATTTCTCATCTGCTTGTGCCCGGGTTCGCCATTCCAGCCACTTTACTAGCAATCTCCCTCCTTGGAGCATCAGCACCTTTAACCTCCTGTTCCGTACAGGTTGCAATTTGTACTGAGGATGAACGGGAAGACGTGGAACCAATGAAAGACTAGCTCTTGGTGTTGGGACAGGCACAGGTCACTCTATTTTCCCATCAGGAAGAAGAATTAACCACAGGCTCAGCCTGCCCCCCGGAACCAGAACAGGGCCTGAAGCCATCCTGCGCTTTTGCGGCCAGCTCCCTAAAAAGCGAGTTGTAAAATGGAGGTTCAGGGCACTGCAATTCACAAACCTGCAGAGTTATAAATGATAACTCTCATCCACAAATATATTGAGGGAAGGCAAAGAAGAGGATTTGAAATCAAGGCAGAATTGCAGGAAACAGATTTCAGGAGGTAGATTCGAATCGCCTTTAAAGCAAATGAAAAGCGGCAAAACGTTGACAATGATGCCCTTGGCCAAAAAGGGCGTATGCGTTTTTTCCTGAATATATTCAGGAAAAAACGCATACGCCCTTTTTGGCCAACCAAGCAACCTGGAAAGGCAAATCAGCGCTACAAAGAAGTCTCGCTTCCCATCGGTTAAAAGGGCCATGCTGAAAAAAGTGTCAAAACCAGAAATGCAGGACAGGCCATGGAGAAATGGGAGCCTTGCTACACTGATGGGCGGGATGTAAATTGCCAACAGCCACTCTGGAGAAGTGTACGGTGAGTCCTGAAACGTCTAAAAAGCAAAGCTTAGAGAGCATAGGGCACTTCCACTCATGGGGGTATAAATTGGGAAAATGAAAAATCAGCAAGACACAAGCACCCCAAAGTTTAGGGCTGCTCTGTTGACAAGGACCTCCACTTCATTCCACCTTCAATATCCCAGGAAAGAGAAAAATGGATAAAGAAGTTGTGGTCCTTATGTACAATGGAATATCACTCAGCCATGAAAGCAATGTCATAAGGCTAGTAGCAGCATGATGAGTGGATTTAGGTACAACGACTCTAAGTGAAATAAGTCACACAGAAAAGGACACTTCTCATAAGGTATCACTGATAGAGGGAATGTAAAAACCGTTACACTTGAACTGAATTACAAAACAGAACAGAGTCACACATGCAGAAAACACACTATGGCTGCTTAACGGGAAAGGTGAGGTGGGGTGATACATAAAACAAGGGTTTCAAATTAGCTCAGATACCGTTCCATAAACCCAATATGTAATAGACAAGACCTACTCCTTGCTCAGAGAACTGGACTCAACACGCCCTATTCACCGCACAAGAATATATCTGACTAGTAATAATCTTAAAACCTATGTATTGATATCTCTCTGTTAGTGTGTCAAGTGGGTGTAAAGCGGCATAAACACAGCAGTGAAAAGCAGCTAAACCCCATTATAAAAATAAATTACTTTGAAAAACCCATGAAACAAAGACAGTGAAAGAGATAGAAATTCTTACACAATGCGTTCAGGGGCTGTGATGCAACCTGGATTGACCATATCTAGACCCACAGCTGGATGAGACATAAGGGTGGACACTGTTGCGGCTGAGAGGTTTGGTGAGGTTGGGTGAGCAAACGCAGACCCTTTAAAGTATTACTGCGTGGTACCCATCGCATGGGTCCCAAATCTCCAGGTTCAAGGGCATCTTCCTACATCGAAAACATGCATGAGATACCCAGAAGATGGTACACCGTGTGATGGGGAAAGGTTTCTAAAACGCACCTCATTTCTCATCTGCTTGTGCCCGGGTTCGCCATTCCAGCCACTTTACTAGCAATCTCCCTCCTTGGAGCATCAGCACCTTTAACCTCCTGTTCCGTACAGGTTGCAATTTGTACTGAGGATGAACGGGAAGACGTGGAACCAATGAAAGACTAGCTCTTGGTGTTGGGACAGGCACAGGTCACTCTATTTTCCCATCAGGAAGAAGAATTAACCACAGGCTCAGCCTGCCCCCCGGAACCAGAACAGGGCCTGAAGCCATCCTGCGGTTTTGTGGCCAGCTCCCTAAAAAGCGAGTTGTAAAATGGAGGTTCAGGGCACTGCAATTCACAAACCTGCAGAGTTATAAATGATAACTCTCGTCCACAAATATATTGAGGGAAGGCAAAGAAGAGGATTTGAAATCAAGGCAGAATTGCAGGAAACAGATTTCAGGAGGTAGATTCGAATCGCCTTTAAAGCACATGAAAAGCGGAAAAACGTTGACAATGATGCCCTTGGCCAAAAAGGGCGTATGCGTTTTTTCCTGAATATATTCAGGAAAAAACGCATACGCCCTTTTTGGCCAACCAAGCAACCTGGAAAGGCAAATCAGTGCTACAAAGATGTCTCGCTTCCCATCGGTCAAAAGGGCCATGCTGAAAAGAGTGTCAAAACCAGAAATGCAGGACAGGCCATGGAGAAATGGGAGCCTTGCTACACTGATGGGCGGGATGTAAATTGTCAACAGCCACTCTGGAGAAGTGTACGGTGAGTCCTGAAACGTCTAAAAAGCAAAGCTTAGAGAGCATAGGGCACTTCCACTCATGGGGGTATAAATTGGGAAAATTAAAAATCAGCAAGACACAAGCACCCCAAAGTTTAGGGCTGCTCTGTTGACAAGGACCTCCACTTCATTCCACCTTCAATATCCCAGGAAAGAGAAAAATGGATAAAGAAGTTGTGGTCCTTATGTACAATGGAATATCACTCAGCCGTGAAATCAATGTCATAAGGCTAGTAGCAGCATGATGAGTGGATTTAGGTACGACGACTCTAAGTGAAATAAGTCACACAGAAAAGGACACTTCTCATAAGGTATCACTTATAGAGGGAATGTAAAAACCGTTACACTTGAACTGAATTACAAAACAGAACAGAGTCACACATGCAGAAAACACACTATGGCTGCTTAACGGGAAAGGTGAGGTGGGGTGATACATAAAACAAGGGTTTCAAATTAGCTCAGATACCGTTCCATAAACCCAATATGTAATAGACAAGACCTACTCCTTGCTCAGAGAACTGGACTCAACACGCCCTATTCACCGCACAAGAATATATCTGACTAGTAAAAATCTTAAAACCTATGTATTGATATCTCTCTGTTAGTGTGTCAAGTGGGTGTAAAGCGGCATAAACACAGCAGTGAAAAGCAGCTAAACCCCATTATAAAAATAAATTACTTTGAAAAACCCATGAAACAAAGACAGTGAAAGAGAGAGAAATTCTTACACAATGCGTTCAGGGGCTGTGATGCAACCTGGATTGACCATATCTAGACCCACAGCTGGATGAGACATAAGGGTGGACACTGTTGCGGCTGAGAGGTTTGGTGAGGTTGGGTGAGCAAACGCAGACCCTTTAAAGTAATACTGTGTGGTACCCATCGCATGGGTCCCAAATCTCCAGGTTCAAGGTCATCTTCCTACATCGAAAACATGCATGAGATACCCAGAAGATGGTACACCGTGTGATGGGGAAAGGTTTCTAAAACGCACCTCATTTCTCATCTGCTTGTGCCCGGGTTCGCCATTCCAGCCACTTT
Source organism: Balaenoptera borealis (assembly GCF_965194805.1). Lineage (NCBI taxonomy): Eukaryota > Metazoa > Chordata > Mammalia > Artiodactyla > Balaenopteridae > Balaenoptera > Balaenoptera borealis. The sequence goes on from NW_028123793.1 coordinate 529,415, forward strand.
ACTAGCAATCTCCCTCCTTGGAGCATCAGCACCTTTAACCTCCTGTTCCGTACAGGTTGCAATTTGTACTGAGGATGAACGGGAAGACGTGGAACCAATGAAAGACTAGCTCTTGGTGTTGGGACAGGCACAGGTCACTCTATTTTCCCATCAGGAAGAAGAATTAACCACAGGCTCAGCCTGCCCCCCGGAACCAGAACAGGGCCTGAAGCCATCCTGCGCTTTTGCGGCCAGCTCCCTAAAAAGCGAGTTGTAAAATGGAGGTTCAGGGCACTGCAATTCACAAACCTGCAGAGTTATAAATGATAACTCTCATCCACAAATATATTGAGGGAAGGCAAAGAAGAGGATTTGAAATCAAGGCAGAATTGCAGGAAACAGATTTCAGGAGGTAGATTCGAATCGCCTTTAAAGCACATGAAAAGCGGCAAAACGTTGACAATGATGCCCTTGGCCAAAAAGGGCGTATGCGTTTTTTCCTGAATATATTCAAGAAAAAACGCATACGCCGTTTTTGGCCAACCAAGCAACCTGGAAAGGCAAATCAGCACTACAAAGATGTCTCGCTTCCCATCGGTCAAAAGGGCCATGCTGAAAAAAGTGTCAAAACCAGAAATGCAGGACAGGCCATGGAGAAATGGGAGCCTTGCTACACTGATGGGCGGGATGTAAATTGTCAACAGCCACTCTGGAGAAGTGCACGGTGAGTCCTGAAACGTCTAAAAAGCAAAGCTTAGAGAGCATAGGGCACTTCCACTCATGGGGTTATAAATTGGGAAAATTAAAAATCAGCAAGACACAAGCACCCCAAAGTTTAGGACTGCTCTGTTGACAAGGACCTCCACTTCATTCCACCTTCAATATCGCAGGAAAGAGAAAAATGGATAAAGAAGTTGTGGTCCTTATGTACAATGGAATATCACTCAGCCGTGAAATCAATGTCATAAGGCTAGTAGCAGCATGATGAGTGGATTTAGGTACGACGACTCTAAGTGAAATAAGTCACACAGAAAAGGACACTTCTCATAAGGTATCACTTATAGAGGGAATGTAAAAACCGTTACACTTGAACTGAATTACCAAACAGAACAGAGTCACACATGCAGAAAACACACTATGGCTGCTTAACGGGAAAGGTGAGGTGGGGTGATACATAAAACAAGGGTTTCAAATTAGCTCAGATACCATTCCATAAACCCAATATGTAATAGACAAGACCTACTCCTTGCTCAGAGAACTGGACTCAACACGCCCTATTCACCGCACAAGAATATACCTGAGTAGTAATAATCTTAAAACCTATGTATTGATATCTCTCTGTTAGTGTGTCAAGTGGGTGTAAAGCGGCATAAACACAGCAGTGAAAAGCAGCTAAACCCCATTATAAAAATAAATTACTTTGAAAAACCCATGAAACAAAGACAGTGAAAGAGAGAGAAATTCTTACGCAATGCGTTCAGGGGCTGTGATGCAACCTGGATTGACCATATCTAGACCCACAGCTGGATGAGACATAAGGGTGGACACTGTTGCGGCTGAGAGGTTTGGTGAGGTTGGGTGAGCAAACGCAGACCCTTTAAAGTAATACTGCGTGGTACCCATCGCATGGGTCCCAAATCTCCAGGTTCAAGGTCATCTTCCTACATCGAAAACATGCATGAGATACCCAGAAGATGGTACACTGTGTGATGGCGAAAGGTTTCTAAAACGCACCTCATTTCTCATCTGCTTGTGCCCGGGTTTGCCATTCCAGCCACATTACTAGCAATCTCCCTCCTTGGAGCATCAGCACCTTTAACCTCCTGTTCCGTACAGGTTGCAATTTGTCCTGAGGATGAACGGGAAGACGTGGAACCAATGAGAGACTAGCTCTTGGTGTTGGGACAGGCACAGGTCACTCTATTTTCCCATCAGGAAGAAGAATTAACCACAGGCTCAGCCTGCCCCCCGGAACCAGAACAGGGCCTGAAGCCATCCTGCGCTTTTGCGGCCAGCTCCCTAAAAAGCGAGTTGTAAAATGGAGGTTCAGGGCACTGCAATTCACAAACCTGCAGAGTTATAAATGATAACTCTCGTCCACAAATATATTGAGGGAAGGCAAAGAAGAGGATTTGAAATCAAGGCAAATTGCAGGAAACAGATTTCAGGAGGTAGATTCGAATCGCCTTTAAAGCACATGAAAAGCGGCAAAACGTTGACAATGATGCCCTTGGCCAAAAAGGGCGTATGCGTTTTTTCCTGAATATATTCAGGAAAAAACGCATACGCCCTTTTTGGCCAACCAAGCAACCTGGAAAGGCAAATCAGCGCTACAAAGATGTCTCGCTTCCCATCGGTCAAAAGGGCCATGCTGAAAAAAGTGTCAAAACCAGAAATGCAGGACAGGCCATGGAGAAATGGGAGCCTTGCTACACTGATGGGCGGGATGTAAATTGTCAACAGCCACTCTGGAGAAGTGTACGGTGAGTCCTGAAACGTCTAAAAAGCAAAGCTTAGAGAGCATAGGGCACTTCCACTCATGGGGGTATAAATTGGGAAAATTAAAAATCAGCAAGACACAAGCACCCCAAAGTTTAGGGCTGCTCTGTTGACAAGGACCTCCACTTCATTCCACCTTCAATATCGCAGGAAAGAGAAAAATGGATAAAGAAGTTGTGGTCCTTATGTACAATGGAATATCACTCAGCCATGAAATCAATGTCATAAGGCTAGTAGCAGCATGATGAGTGGATTTAGGTACGACGACTCTAAGTGAAATAAGTCACACAGAAAAGGACACTTCTCATAAGGTATCACTGATAGAGGGAATGTAAAAACCGTTACACTTGAACTGAATTACAAAACAGAACAGAGTCACACATGCAGAAAACACACTATGGCTGCTTAACGGGAAAGGTGAGGTGGGGTGATACATAAAACAAGGGTTTCAAATTAGCTCAGATACCGTTCCATAAACCCAATATGTAATAGACAAGACCTACTCCTTGCTCAGAGAACTGGACTCAACACGCCCTATTCACCGCACAAGAATATATCTGACTAGTAATAATCTTAAAACCTATGTATTGATATCTCTCTGTTAGTGTGTCAAGTGGGTAAAAAGCGGCATAAACACAGCAGTGAAAAGCAGCTAAACCCCATTATAAAAATAAATTACTTTGAAAAACCCATGAAACAAAGACAGTGAAAGAGAGAGAAATTCTTACACAATGCGTTCAGGGGCTGTGATGCAACCTGGATTGACCATATCTAGACCCACAGCTGGATGAGACATAAGGGTGGACACTGTTGCGGCTGAGAGGTTTGGTGAGGTTGGGTGAGCAAACGCAGACCCTTTAAAGTAATACTGCGTGGTACCCATCGCATGGGTCCCAAATCTCCAGGTTGAAGGGCATCTTCCTACATCGTAAACATGCATGAGATACCCAGAAGATGGTACACCGTGTGATGGGGAAAGGTTTCTAAAACGCACCTCATTTCTCATCTGCCTGTGCCCGGGTGTGCCATTCCAGCCACTTTACTAGCAATCTCCCTCCTTGGAGCATCATCACCTTTAACCTCCTGTTCCGTACAGGTTGCAATTTGTCCTGAGGATGAACGGGAAGACGTGGAAACAATGAGAGACTAGCTCTTGGTGTTGGGACAGGCACAGGTCACTCTATTTTCCCATCAGGAAGAAGAATTAACCACAGGCTCAGCCTGCCCACTGGAACCAGAACAGGGCCTGAAGCCATCATGTGCTTTTGCGGCCAGCTCCCAAAAAAGCGAGTTGTAAAATGGAGGTTCAGGGCACTGCAATTCACAAACCTGCAGAGTTATAAATGATAACTCTCATCCACAAATATATTGAGGGAAGGCAAAGAAGAGGATTTGAAATCAAGGCAGAATTGCAGGAAACAGATTTCAGGAGGTAGATTCGAATCGCCTTTAAAGCACATGAAAAGCGGAAAAACGTTGACAATGATGCCCTTGGCCAAAAAGGGCGTATGCGTTTTTTCCTGAATATATTCAGGAAAAAACGCATACGCCCTTTTTGGCCAACCAAGCAACCTGGAAAGGCAAATCAGCGCTACAAAGATGTCTCGCTTCCCATCGGTCAAAAGGGCCATGCTGAAAAGAGTGTCAAAACCAGAAATGCAGGACAGGCCATGGAGAAATGGGAGCCTTGCTACACTGATGGGCGGGATGTAAATTGTCAACAGCCACTCTGGAGAAGTGTACGGTGAGTCCTGAAACGTCTAAAAAGCAAAGCTTAGAGAGCATAGGGCACTTCCACTCATGGGGGTATAAATTGGGAAAATTAAAAATCAGCAAGACACAAGCACCCCAAAGTTTAGGGCTGCTCTGTTGACAAGGACCTCCACTTCATTCCACCTTCAATATCGCAGGAAAGAGAAAAATGGATAAAGAAGTTGTGGTCCTTATGTACAATGGAATATCACTCAGCCGTGAAATCAATGTCATAAGGCTAGTAGCAGCATGATGAGTGGATTTAGGTACGACGACTCTAAGTGAAATAAGTCACACAGAAAAGGACACTTCTCATAAGGTATCACTTATAGAGGGAATGTAAAAACCGTTACACTTGAACTGAATTACAAAACAGAACAGAGTCACACATGCAGAAAACACACTATGGCTGCTTAACGGGAAAGGTGAGGTGGGGTGATACATAAAACAAGGGTTTCAAATTAGCTCAGATACCGTTCCATAAACCCAATATGTAATAGACAAGACCTACTCCTTGCTCAGAGAACTGGACTCAACACGCCCTATTCACCGCACAAGAATATATCTGACTAGTAAAAATCTTAAAACCTATGTATTGATATCTCTCTGTTAGTGTGTCAAGTGGGTGTAAAGCGGCATAAACACAGCAGTGAAAAGCAGCTAAACCCCATTATAAAAATAAATTACTTTGAAAAACCCATGAAACAAAGACAGTGAAAGAGAGAGAAATTCTTACACAATGCGTTCAGGGGCTGTGATGCAACCTGGATTGACCATATCTAGACCCACAGCTGGATGAGACATAAGGGTGGACACTCTTGGGGCTGAGAGGTTTGGTGAGGTTGGGTGAGCAAACGCAGACCCTTTAAAGTAATACTGTGTGGTACCCATCGCATGGGTCCCAAATCTCCAGGTTCAAGGTCATCTTCCTACATCGAAAACATGCATGAGATACCCAGAAGATGGTACACCGTGTGATGGGGAAAGGTTTCTAAAACGCACCTCATTTCTCATCTGCTTGTGCCCGGGTTCGCCATTCCAGCCACTTTACTAGCAATCTCCCTCCTTGGAGCATCAGCACCTTTAACCTCCTGTTCCGTACAGGTTGCAATTTGTACTGAGGATGAACGGGAAGACGTGGAACCAATGAAAGACTAGCTCTTGGTGTTGGGACAGGCACAGGTCACTCTATTTTCCCATCAGGAAGAAGAATTAACCACAGGCTCAGCCTGCCCCCCGGAACCAGAACAGGGCCTGAAGCCATCCTGCGCTTTTGCGGCCAGCTCCCTAAAAAGCGAGTTGTAAAATGGAGGTTCAGGGCACTGCAATTCACAAACCTGCAGAGTTATAAATGATAACTCTCATCCACAAATATATTGAGGGAAGGCAAAGAAGAGGATTTGAAATCAAGGCAGAATTGCAGGAAACAGATTTCAGGAGGTAGATTCGAATCGCCTTTAAAGCACATGAAAAGCGGCAAAACGTTGACAATGATGCCCTTGGCCAAAAAGGGCGTATGCGTTTTTTCCTGAATATATTCAAGAAAAAACGCATACGCCGTTTTTGGCCAACCAAGCAACCTGGAAAGGCAAATCAGCACTACAAAGATGTCTCGCTTCCCATCGGTCAAAAGGGCCATGCTGAAAAAAGTGTCAAAACCAGAAATGCAGGACAGGCCATGGAGAAATGGGAGCCTTGCTACACTGATGGGCGGGATGTAAATTGTCAACAGCCACTCTGGAGAAGTGCACGGTGAGTCCTGAAACGTCTAAAAAGCAAAGCTTAGAGAGCATAGGGCACTTCCACTCATGGGGTTATAAATTGGGAAAATTAAAAATCAGCAAGACACAAGCACCCCAAAGTTTAGGGCTGCTCTGTTGACAAGGACCTCCACTTCATTCCACCTTCAATATCGCAGGAAAGAGAAAAATGGATAAAGAAGTTGTGGTCCTTATGTACAATGGAATATCACTCAGCCGTGAAATCAATGTCATAAGGCTAGTAGCAGCATGATGAGTGGATTTAGGTACGACGACTCTAAGTGAAATAAGTCACACAGAAAAGGACACTTCTCATAAGGTATCACTTATAGAGGGAATGTAAAAACCGTTACACTTGAACTGAATTACCAAACAGAACAGAGTCACACATGCAGAAAACACACTATGGCTGCTTAACGGGAAAGGTGAGGTGGGGTGATACATAAAACAAGGGTTTCAAATTAGCTCAGATACCGTTCCATAAACCCAATATGTAATAGACAAGACCTACTCCTTGCTCAGAGAACTGGACTCAACACGCCCTATTCACCGCACAAGAATATATCTGAGTAGTAATAATCTTAAAACCTATGTATTGATATCTCTCTGTTAGTGTGTCAAGTGGGTGTAAAGCGGCATAAACACAGCAGTGAAAAGCAGCTAAACCCCATTATAAAAATAAATTACTTTGAAAAACCCATGAAACAAAGACAGTGAAAGAGAGAGAAATTCTTACGCAATGCGTTCAGGGGCTGTGATGCAACCTGGATTGACCATATCTAGACCCACAGCTAGATGAGACATAAGGGTGGACACTGTTGCGGCTGAGAGGTTTGGTGAGGTTGGGTGAGCAAACGCAGACCCTTTAAAGTAATACTGCGTGGTACCCATCGCATGGGTCCCAAATCTCCAGGTTCAAGGTCATCTTCCTACATCGAAAACATGCATGAGATACCCAGAAGATGGTACACTGTGTGATGGCGAAAGGTTTCTAAAACGCACCTCATTTCTCATCTGCTTGTGCCCGGGTTCGCCATTCCAGCCACATTACTAGCAATCTCCCTCCTTGGAGCATCAGCACCTTTAACCTCCTGTTCCGTACAGGTTGCAATTTGTCCTGAGGATGAACGGGAAGACGTGGAACCAATGAGAGACTAGCTCTTGGTGTTGGGACAGGCACAGGTCACTCTATTTTCCCATCAGGAAGAAGAATTAACCACAGGCTCAGCCTGCCCCCCGGAACCAGAACAGGGCCTGAAGCCATCCTGCGCTTTTGCGGCCAGCTCCCTAAAAAGCGAGTTGTAAAATGGAGGTTCAGGGCACTGCAATTCACAAACCTGCAGAGTTATAAATGATAACTCTCGTCCACAAATATATTGAGGGAAGGCAAAGAAGAGGATTTGAAATCAAGGCAGAATTGCAGGAAACAGATTTCAGGAGGTAGATTCGAATCGCCTTTAAAGCACATGAAAAGCGGCAAAACGTTGACAATGATGCCCTTGGCCAAAAAGGGCGTATGCGTTTTTTCCTGAATATATTCAGGAAAAAACGCATACGCCCTTTTTGGCCAACCAAGCAACCTGGAAAGGCAAATCAGCGCTACAAAGATGTCTCGCTTCCCATCGGTCAAAAGGGCCATGCTGAAAAAAGTGTCAAAACCAGAAATGCAGGACAGGCCATGGAGAAATGGGAGCCTTGCTACACTGATGGGCGGGATGTAAATTGTCAACAGCCACTCTGGAGAAGTGTACGGTGAGTCCTGAAACGTCTAAAAAGCAAAGCTTAGAGAGCATAGGGCACTTCCACTCATGGGGGTATAAATTGGGAAAATTAAAAATCAGCAAGACACAAGCACCCCAAAGTTTAGGGCTGCTCTGTTGACAAGGACCTCCACTTCATTCCACCTTCAATATCCCAGGAAAGAGAAAAATGGATAAAGAAGTTGTGGTCCTTATGTACAATGGAATATCACTCAGCCATGAAATCAATGTCATAAGGCTAGTAGCAGCATGATGAGTGGATTTAGGTACGACGATTCTAAGTGAAATAAGTCACACAGAAAAGGACACTTCTCATAAGGTATCACTTATAGAGGGAATGTAAAAACCGTTACACTTGAACTGAATTACAAAACAGAACAGAGTCACACATGCAGAAAACACACTATGGCTGCTTAACGGGAAAGGTGAGGTGGGGTGGTACATAAAACAAGGGTTTCAAATTAGCTCAGATACCGTTCCATAAAACCAATATGTAATAGACAAGACCTACTCCTTGCTCAGAGAACTGGACTCAACACGCCCTATTCACCGCACAAGAATATATCTGACTAGTAATAATCTTAAAACCTATGTATTGATATCTCTCTGTTAGTGTGTCAAGTGGGTGTAAAGCGGCATAAACACAGCAGTGAAAAGCAGCTAAACCCCATTATAAAAATAAATTACTTTGAAAAACCCATGAAACAAAGACAGTGAAAGAGAGAGAAATTCTTACACAATGCGTTCAGGGGCTGTGATGCAACCTGGATTGACCATATCTAGACCCACAGCTGGATGAGACATAAGGGTGGACACTCTTGGGGCTGAGAGGTTTGGTGAGGTTGGGTGAGCAAATGCAGACCCTTTAAAGTAATACTGCATGGTACCCATCGCATGGGTCACAAATCTCCAGGTTCAAGGGCATCTTCCTACATCGAAAACATGCATGAGAAACCCAGAAGATGGTACACCGTGTGATGGGGAAAGGTTTCTAAAACGCACCTCATTTCTCATCTCCTTGCGCCCGGGTTCGCTATTCCAGCCGCTTTACTAGCAATCTCCCTACTTGGAGCATCAGCACCTTTAACCTCCTGTTCCGTACAGGTTGCAATTTGTCCTGAGGATGAACGGGAAGACGTGGAACCAATGAGAGACTAGCTCTTGGTGTTGGGACAGGCACAGGTCACTCTATTTTCCCATCAGGAAGAAGAATTAACCACAGGCTCAGCCTGCCACCGGGAACCAGAACAGGGCCTGAAGCCATCCTGCGCTATTGCGGCCAGCTCCCTAAAAATCGAGTTGTAAAATGGAGGTTCAGGGCACTGCAATTCACAAACCTGCAGACTTATAAATGATAACTCTCGTCCACAAATATATTGAGGGAAGGCAAAGAAGAGGATTTGAAATCAAGGCAGAATTGCAGGAAACAGATTTCAGGAGGTAGATTCGAATCGCCTTTAAAGCACATGAAAAGCGGCAAAACGTTGACAATGATGCCCTTGGCCAAAAAGGGCGTATGCGTTTTTTCCTGAATATATTCAGGAAAAAACGCATACGCCCTTTTTGGCCAACCAAGCAACCTGGAAAGGCAAATCAGCGCTACAAAGATGTCTCGCTTCCCATCGGTTAAAAAGGCCATGCTGAAAAAAGTGTCAAAACCAGAAATGCAGGACAGGCCATGGAGAAATGGGAGCCTTGCTACACTGATGGGCGGGATGTAAATTGCCAACAGCCACTCTGGAGAAGCGTACGGTGAGTCCTGAAACGTCTAAAAAACAAAGCTTAGAGAGCATAGGGCACTTCCACTCATGGGGTTATAAATTGGGAAAATTAAAAATCAGCAAGACACAAGCACCCCAAAGTTTAGGGCTGCTCTGTTGACAAGGACCTCCACTTCATTCCACCTTCAATATCCCAGGAAAGAGAAAAATGGATAAAGAAGTTGTGGTCCTTATGTACAATGGAATATCACTCAGCCATGAAATCAATGTCATAAGGCTAGTAGCAGCATGATGAGTGGATTTAGGTACGACGATTCTAAGTGAAATAAGTCACACAGAAAAGGACACTTCTCATAAGGTATCACTGATAGAGGGAATGTAAAAACCGTTACACTTGAACTGAATTACAAAACAGAACAGAGTCACACATGCAGAAAACACACTATGGCTGCTTAACGGGAAAGGTGAGGTGGGGTGATACATAAAACAAGGGTTTCAAATTAGCTCAGATACCGTTCCATAAACCCAATATGTAATAGACAAGACCTACTCCTTGCTCAGAGAACTGGACTCAACACGCCCTATTCACCGCACAAGAATATATCTGACTAGTAATAATCTTAAAACCTATGTATAGATATCTCTCTGTTAGTGTGTCAAGTGGGTAAAAAGCGGCATAAACACAGCAGTGAAAAGCAGCTAAACCCCATTATAAAAATAAATTACTTTGAAAAACCCATGAAACAAAGGCAGTGAAAGAGAGCGAAATTCTTACACAATGCGTTCAGGGGCTGTGATGCAACCTGGATTGACCATATCTAGACCCACAGCTGGATGAGACATAAGGGTGGACACTGTTGCGGCTGAGAGGTTTGGTGAGGTTGGGTGAGCAAACGCAGACCCTTTAAAGTAATACTGCGTGGTACCCATCGCATGGGTCCCAAATCTCCAGGTTGAAGGGCATCTTCCTACATCGTAAACATGCATGAGAAACCCAGAAGATGGTACACCGTGTGATGTGGAAAAGTTTCTAAAACGCACCTCATTTCTCATCTCCTGGTGGCCGGGTTCGCTATTCCAGCCGCTTTACTAGCAATCTCCCTACTTGGAGCATCAGCACCTTTAACCTCCTGTTCCATACAGGTTGCAATTTGTCCTGAGGATGAATTGGAAGACGTGGAACCAATGAGAGACTAGCTCTTGGTGTTGGGACAGGCACAGGTCACTCTATTTTCCCATCAGGAAGAAGAATTAACCACAGGCTCAGCCTGCCCCCGGAACCAGAACAGGGCCTGAAGGCATCCTGCGCTTTTGCGGCCAGCTCCCTAAAAAGCGAGTTGTAAAATGGAGGTTCAGGGCACTGCAATTCACAAACCTGCAGAGTTATAAATGATAACTCTCGTCCACAAATATATTGAGGGAAGGCAAAGAAGAGGATTTGAAATCAAGGCAGAATTGCAGGAAACAGATTTCAGGAGGTAGATTCGAATCGCCTTTAAAGCACATGAAAAGCGGCAAAACGTTGACAATGATGCCCTTGGCCAAAAAGGGCGTATGCGTTTTTTCCTGAATATATTCAGGAAAAAACGCATACGCCCTTTTTGGCCAACCAAGCAACCTGGAAAGGCAAATCAGTGCTACAAAGATGTCTCGCTTCCCATCGGTCAAAAGGGCCATGCTGAAAAGAGTGTCAAAACCAGAAATGCAGGACAGGCCATGGAGAAATGGGAGCCTTGCTACACTGATGGGCGGGATGTAAATTGTCAACAGCCACTCTGGAGAAGCGTACGGTGAGTCCTGAAACGTCTAAAAAGCAAAGCTTAGAGAGCATAGGGCACTTCCACTCATGGGGGTATAAATTGGGAAAATTAAAAATCAGCAAGACACAAGCACCCCAAAGTTTAGGGCTGCTCTGTTGACAAGGACCTCCACTTCATTCCACCTTCAATATCCCAGGAAAGAGAAAAATGGATAAAGAAGTTGTGGTCCTTATGTACAATGGAATATCACTCAGCCATGAAATCAATGTCATAAGGCTAGTAGCAGCATGATGAGTGGATTTAGGTACGACGATTCTAAGTGAAATAAGTCACACAGAAAAGGACACTTCTCATAAGGTATCACTGATAGAGGGAATGTAAAAACCGTTACACTTGAACTGAATTACAAAACAGAACAGAGTCACACATGCAGAAAACACACTATGGCTGCTTAACGGGAAAGGTGAGGTGGGGTGATACATAAAACAAGGGTTTCAAATTAGCTCAGATACCGTTCCATAAAACCAATATGTAATAGACAAGACCTACTCCTTGCTCAGAGAACTGGACTCAACACGCCCTATTCACCGCACAAGAATATATCTGACTAGTAATAATCTTAAAACCTATGTATTGATATCTCTCTGTTAGTGTGTCAAGTGGGTGTAAAGCGGCATAAACACAGCAGTGAAAAGCAGCTAAACCCCATTATAAAAATAAATTACTTTGAATAACCCATGAAACAAAGACAGTGAAAGAGAGCGAAATTCTTACACAATGCGTTCAGGGGCTGTGATGCAACCTGGATTGACCATATCTAGACCCACAGCTGGATGAGACATAAGGGTGGACACTCTTGGGGCTGAGAGGTTTGGTGAGGTTGGGTGAGCAAACGCAGACCCTTTAAAGTAATACTGCGTGGTACCCATCGCATGGGTCCCAAATCTCCAGGTTCAAGGGCACCTTCCTACATCGAAAACATGCATGAGATACCCAGAAGATGGTACACCGTGTGATGGGGATAGGTTTCTAAAACGCACCTCATTTCTCATCTCCTTGTGCTCGGGTTCGCCATTCCAGCCACTTTACTAGCAATCTCCCTCCTTGGAGCATCATCACCTTTAACCTCCTGTTCCGTACAGGTTGCAATTTGTCCTGAGGATGAACGGGAAGACGTGGAACCAATGAGAGACTAGCTCTTGGTGTTGGGACAGGCACAGGTCACTCTATTTTCCTATCAGGAAGAAGAATTAACCACAGGCTCAGCCTGCCACCCGGAACCAGAACAGGGCCTGAAGCCATCCTGCGCTATTGCGGCCAGCTCCCTAAAAAGCGAGTTGTAAAATGGAGGTTCAGGGCACTGCAATTCACAAAACTGCAGACTTATAAATGATAACTCTCGTCCACAAATATATTGAGGGAAGGCAAAGAAGAGGATTTGAAATCAAGGCAGAATTGCAGGAAACAGATTTCAGGAGGTAGATTCGAATCGCCTTTAAAGCACATGAAAAGCGGCAAAACGTTGACAATGATGCCCTTGGCCAAAAAGGGCGTATGCGTTTTTTCCTGAATATATTCAGGAAAAAACGCATACGCCCTTTTTGGCCAAGCAAGCAACCTGGAAAGGCAAATCAGTGCTACAAAGAAGTCTCGCTTCCCATCGGTCAAAAGGCCCATGCTGAAAAAACTGTCAAAACCAGAAATGCAGGACATGCCATGGAGAAATGGGAGCCTTGCTACACTGATGGGCGGGATGTAAATTGCCAACAGCCACTCTGGAGAAGCGTACGGTGTGTCCTGAAACATCTAAAAAACACAGCTTAGAGAGCATAGGACACTTCCACTCATGGGGGTATAAATTGGGAAAATGAAAAATCAGCAAGACACAAGCACCCCAAAGTTTAGGGCTGCTCTGTTGACAAGGACCTCCACTTCATTCCACCTTCAATATCCCAGGAAAGAGAAAAATGGATAAAGAAGTTGTGGTCCTTATGTACAATGGAATATCACTCAGCCATGAAATCAATGTCATAAGGCTAGTAGCAGCATGATGAGTGGATTTAGGTACGACGATTCTAAGTGAAATAAGTCACACAGAAAAGGACACTTCTCATAAGGTATCACTTATAGAGGGAATGTAAAAACCGTTACACTTGAACTGAATTACAAAACAGAACAGAGTCACACATGCAGAAAACACACTATGGCTGCTTAACGGGAAAGGTGAGGTGGGGTGATACATAAAACAAGGGTTTCAAATTAGCTCAGATACCGTTCCATAAACCCAATATGTAATAGACAAGACCTACTCCTTGCTCAGAGAACTGGACTCAACACGCCCTATTCACCGCACAAGAATATATCTGACTAGTAATAATCTTAAAACCTATGTATTGATATCTCTCTGTTAGTGTGTCAAGTGGGTGTAAAGTGGCATAAACACAGCAGTGAAAAGCAGCTAAACCCCATTATAAAAATAAATTACTTTGAAAAACCCATGAAACAAAGACAGTGAAAGAGAGAGAAATTCTTACACAATGCGTTCAGGGGCTGTGATGCAACCTGGATTGACCATATCTAGACCCACAGCTGGATGAGACATAAGGGTGGACACTGTTGCGGCTGAGAGGTTTGGTGAGGTTGGGTGAGCAAACGCAGACCCTTTAAAGTAATACTGCGTGGTACCCATCGCATGGGTCCCAAATCTCCAGGTTCAAGGGCATCTTCCTACATCGAAAACATGCATGAGAAACCCAGAAGATGGTACACCGTGTGATGTGGAAAGGTTTCTAAAACGCACCTCATTTCTCATCTCCTTGCGCCCGGGTTCGCTATTCCAGCCGCTTTACTAGCAATCTCCCTACTTGGAGCATCAGCACCTTTAACCTCCTGCTCCGTACAGGTTGCAATTTGTTCTGAGGGTGAACGGGAAGACGTGGAACCAATGAGAGACTAGCTCTTGGTGTTGGGACAGGCACAGGTCACTCTATTTTCCCATCAGGAAGAAGAATTAACCACAGGCTCAGCCTGCCCCCGGAACCAGAACAGGGCCTGAAGGCATCCTGCGCTTTTGCGGCCAGCTCCCTAAAAAGCGAGTTGTAAAATGGAGGTTCAGGGCACTGCAATTCACAAACCTGCAGAGTTATAAATGATAACTCTCGTCCACAAATATATTGAGGGAAGGCAAAGAAGAGGATTTGAAATCAAGGCAGAATTGCAGGAAACAGATTTCAGGAGGTAGATACGAAGCTCCTTTAAAGCACATGAAAAGCAGCAAAACGTTGACAATGATGCCCTTGGCCAAAAAGGGCGTATGCGTTTTTTCCTGAATATATTCAGGAAAAAACGCATACGCCCTTTTTGGCCAACCAAGCAACCTGGAAAGGCAAATCAGCGCTACAAAGATGTCTCGCTTCCCATCGGTCAAAAGGGCCATGCTGAAAAAAGTCTCAAAACCAAAAATGCAGGACAGGCCATGGAGAAATGGGAGCCTTGCTACACTGATGGGCGGGATGTAAATTGTCAACAGCCACTCTGGAGAAGCGTACGGTGAGTCCTGAAACGTCTAAAAAGCAAAGCTTAGAGAGCATAGGGCACTTCCACTCATGGGGGTATAAATTGGGAAAATGAAAAATCAGCAAGACACAAGCACCCCAAAGTTTAGGGCTGCTCTGTTGACAAGGACCTCCACTTCATTCCACCTTCAATATCCCAGGAAAGAGAAAAATGGATAAAGAAGTTGTGGTCCTTATGTACAATGGAATATCACTCAGCCGTGAAATCAATGTCATAAGGCTAGTAGCAGCATGATGAGTGGATTTAGGTACGACGATTCTAAGTGAAATAAGTCACACAGAAAAGGACACTTCTCATAAGGTATCACTGATAGAGGGAATGTAAAAACCGTTACACTTGAACTGAATTACAAAACAGAACAGAGTCACACATGCAGAAAACACACTATGGCTGCTTAACGGGAAAGGTGAGGTGGGGTGATACATAAAACAAGGGTTTCAAATTAGCTCAGATACCGTTCCATAAAACCAATATGTAATAGACAAGACCTACTCCTTGCTCAGAGAACTGGACTCAACACGCCCTATTCACCGCACAAGAATATATCTGACTAGTAATTATCTTAAAACCTATGTATAGATATCTCTCTGTTAGTGTGTCAAGTGGGTGTAAAGCGGCATAAACACAGCAGTGAAAAGCAGCTAAACCCCATTATAAAAATAAATTACTTTGAATAACCCATGAAACAAAGACAGTGAAAGAGAGCGAAATTCTTACACAATGCGTTCAGGGGCTGTGATGCAACCTGGATTGACCATATCTAGACCCACAGCTGGATGAGACATAAGGGTGGACACTCTTGGGGCTGATAGGTTTGGTGAGGTTGGGTGAGCAAACGCAGACCCTTTAAAGTAATACTGCGTGGTACCCATCGCATGGGTCCCAAATCTCCAGGTTCAAGGGCACCTTCCTACATCGAAAACATGCATGAGATACCCAGAAGATGGTACACCGTGTGATGGGGAAAGGTTTCTAAAACGCACCTCATTTCTCATCTCCTTGTGCTCGGGTTCGCCATTCCAGCCACTTTACTAGCAATCTCCCTCCTTGGAGCATCATCACCTTTAACCTCCTGTTCCGTACAGGTTGCAATTTGTCCTGAGGATGAACGGGAAGACGTGGAACCAATGAGAGACTAGCTCTTGGTGTTGGGACAGGCACAGGTCACTCTATTTTCCTATCAGGAAGAAGAATTAACCACAGGCTCAGCCTGCCACCCGGAACCAGAACAGGGCCTGAAGCCATCCTGCGCTATTGCGGCCAGCTCCCTAAAAAGCGAGTTGTAAAATGGAGGTTCAGGGCACTGCAATTCACAAAACTGCAGACTTATAAATGATAACTCTCGTCCACAAATATATTGAGGGAAGGCAAAGAAGAGGATTTGAAATCAAGGCAGAATTGCAGGAAACAGATTTCAGGAGGTAGATTCGAATCGCCTTTAAAGCACATGAAAAGCGGCAAAACGTTGACAATGATGCCCTTGGCCAAAAAGGGCGTATGCGTTTTTTCCTGAATATATTCAGGAAAAAACGCATACGCCCTTTTTGGCCAAGCAAGCAACCTGGAAAGGCAAATCAGTGCTACAAAGAAGTCTCGCTTCCCATCGGTCAAAAGGCCCATGCTGAAAAAACTGTCAAAACCAGAAATGCAGGACATGCCATGGAGAAATGGGAGCCTTGCTACACTGATGGGCGGGATGTAAATTGCCAACAGCCACTCTGGAGAAGCGTACGGTGTGTCCTGAAACATCTAAAAAACACAGCTTAGAGAGCATAGGGCACTTCCACTCATGGGGGTATAAATTGGGAAAATGAAAAATCAGCAAGACACAAGCACCCCAAAGTTTAGGGCTGCTCTGTTGACAAGGACCTCCACTTCATTCCACCTTCAATATCCCAGGAAAGAGAAAAATGGATAAAGAAGTTGTGGTCCTTATGTACAATGGAATATCACTCAGCCATGAAATCAATGTCATAAGGCTAGTAGCAGCATGATGAGTGGATTTAGGTACGACGATTCTAAGTGAAATAAGTCACACAGAAAAGGACACTTCTCATAAGGTATCACTTATAGAGGGAATGTAAAAACCGTTACACTTGAACTGAATTACAAAACAGAACAGAGTCACACATGCAGAAAACACACTATGGCTGCTTAACGGGAAAGGTGAGGTGGGGTGATACATAAAACAAGGGTTTCAAATTAGCTCAGATACCGTTCCATAAACCCAATATGTAATAGACAAGACCTACTCCTTGCTCAGAGAACTGGACTCAACACGCCCTATTCACCGCACAAGAATATATCTGACTAGTAATAATCTTAAAACCTATGTATTGATATCTCTCTGTTAGTGTGTCAAGTGGGTGTAAAGTGGCATAAACACAGCAGTGAAAAGCAGCTAAACCCCATTATAAAAATAAATTACTTTGAAAAACCCATGAAACAAAGACAGTGAAAGAGATAGAAATTCTTACACAATGCGTTCACGGGCTGTGATGCAACCTGGATTGACCATATCTAGACCCACAGCTGGATGAGACATAAGGGTGGACACTCTTGGGGCTGAGAGGTTTGGTGAGGTTGGGTGAGCAAACGCAGAACCTTTCAACTAATACTGCGTGGTACCCATCGCATGGGTCCCAAATCTCCAGGTTCAAGGGCATCTTCCTACATCGAAAACATGCATGAGAAACCCAGAAGATGGTACACCGTGTGATGTGGAAAGGTTTCTAAAACGCACCTCATTTCTCATCTCCTTGCGCCCGGGTTCGCTATTCCAGCCGCTTTACTAGCAATCTCCCTACTTGGAGCATCAGCACCTTTAACCTCCTGCTCCGTACAGGTTGCAATTTGTTCTGAGGGTGAACGGGAAGACGTGGAACCAATGAGAGACTAGCTCTTGGTGTTGGGACAGGCACAGGTCACTCTATTTTCCCATCAGGAAGAAGAATTAACCACAGGCTCAGCCTGCCCCCGGAACCAGAACAGGGCCTGAAGGCATCCTGCGCTTTTGCGGCCAGCTCCCTAAAAAGCGAGTTGTAAAATGGAGGTTCAGGGCACTGCAATTCACAAACCTGCAGAGTTATAAATGATAACTCTCGTCCACCAATATATTGAGGGAAGGCAAAGAAGAGGATTTGAAATCAAGGCAGAATTGCAGGAAACAGATTTCAGGAGGTAGATTCGAATCGCCTTTAAAGCACATGAAAAGCGGCAAAACGTTGACAATGATGCCCTTGGCCAAAAAGGGCGTATGCGTTTTTTCCTGAATATATTCAGGAAAAAACGCATACGCCCTTTTTGGCCAACCAAGCAACCTGGAAAGGCAAATCAGCGCTACAAAGATGTCTCGCTTCCCATCGGTCAAAAGGGCCATGCTGAAAAAAGTGTCAAAACCAGAAATGCAGGACAGGCCATGGAGAAATGGGAGCCTTGCTACACTGATGGGCGGGATGTAAATTGTCAACAGCCACTCTGGAGAAGCGTACGGTGAGTCCTGAAACGTCTAAAAAGCAAAGCTTAGAGAGCATAGGGCACTTCCACTCATGGGGGTATAAATTGGGAAAATTAAAAATCAGCAAGACACAAGCACCCCAAAGTTTAGGGCTGCTCTGTTGACAAGGACCTCCACTTCATTCCACCTTCAATATCCCAGGAAAGAGAAAAATGGATAAAGAAGTTGTGGTCCTTATGTACAATGGAATATCACTCAGCCGTGAAATCAATGTCATAAGGCTAGTAGCAGCATGATGAGTGGATTTAGGTACGACGATTCTAAGTGAAATAAGTCACACAGAAAAGGACACTTCTCATAAGGTATCACTTATAGAGGGAATGTAAAAACCGTTACACTTGAACTGTATTACAAAACAGAACAGAGTCACACATGCAGAAAACACACTATGGCTGCTTAACGGGAAAGGTGAGGTGGGGTGATACATAAAACAAGGGTTTCAAATTAGCTCAGATACCGTTCCATAAACCCAATATGTAATAGACAAGACCTACTCCTTGCTCAGAGAACTGGACTCAACACGCCCTATTCACCGCACAAGAATATATCTGACTAGTAATAATCTTAAAACCTATGTATTGATATCTCTCTGTTAGTGTGTCAAGTGGGTGTAAAGCGGCATAAACACAGCAGTGAAAAGCAGCTAAACCCCATTATAAAAATAAATTACTTTGAAAAACCCATGAAACAAAGACAGTGAAACAGAGCGAAATTCTTACACAATGCGTTCAGGGGCTGTGATGCAACCTGGATTGACCATATCTAGACCCACAGCTGGATGAGACATAAGGGTGGACACTGTTGCGGCTGAGAGGTTTGGTGAGGTTGGGTGAGCAAACGCAGCCCCTTTAAAGTAATATTGTGTGGTACCCATCGCATGGGTCCTAAATCTTCAGGTTCAAGGGCATCTTCCTACATCGGAAACATGCATGAGAAACCCAGAAGATGGTACACCGTGTGATGGGGAAAGGTTTCTAAAACGCAATTCATTTCTCATCTCCTTGTGCTCGGGTTCGCCATTCCAGCCACTTTACTAGCAATCTCCCTCCTTGGAGCATCATCACCTTTAACCTCCTGTTCCGTACAGGTTGCAATTTGTCCTGAGGATGAACGGGAAGACGTGAAACCAATGAGAGACTATCTCTTGCTGTTGGGACAGGCACAGGTCACTCTATTTTCCCATCAGGAAGAAGAATTAACCACAGGCTCAGCCTGCCCCCCGGAACAAGAACAGGGCCTGAAGCCATCCTGCGCTTTTGCGGCCATCTCCCAAAAACGCGAGTTGTAAAATGGAGGTTCAGGGCACTGCAATTCACAAACCTGCAGAGTTATAAATGATAACTCTCGTCCACAAATATATTGAGGGAAGGCAAAGAAGAGGATTTGAAATCAAGGCAGAATTGCAGGAAACAGATTTCAGGAGGTAGATTCGAATCGCCTTTAAAGCACATGAAAAGCGGCAAAACGTTGACAATGATGCCCTTGGCCAAAAAGGGCGTATGCGTTTTTTCCTGAATGTATTCAGGAAAAAACGCATACGCCCTTTTTGGCCAACCAAGCAACCTGGAAAGGCAAATCAGCGCTACAAAGATGTCTCGCTTCCCATCGGTCAAAAGGGCCATGCTGAAAAAAGTGTCAAAACCAGAAATGCAGGACAGGCCATGGAGAAATGGGAGCCTTGCTACACTGATGGGCGGGATGTAAATTGTCAACAGCCACTCTGGAGAAGCGTACGGTGAGTCCTGAAACGTCTAAAAAGCAAAGCTTAGAGAGCATAGGGCACTTCCACTCATGGGGGTATAAATTGGGAAAATTAAAAATCAGCAAGACACAAGCACCCCAAAGTTTAGGGCTGCTCTGTTGACAAGGACCTCCACTTCATTCCACCTTCAATATCCCAGGAAAGAGAAAAATGGATAAAGAAGTTGTGGTCCTTATGTACAATGGAATATCACTCAGCCGTGAAATCAATGTCATAAGGCTAGTAGCAGCATGATGAGTGGATTTAGGTACGACGATTCTAAGTGAAATAAGTCACACAGAAAAGGACACTTCTCATAAGGTATCACTGATAGAGGGAATGTAAAAACCGTTACACTTGAACTGAATTACAAAACAGAACAGAGTCACACATGCAGAAAACACACTATGGCTGCTTCACGGGAAAGGTGAGGTGGGGTGATACATAAAACAAGGGTTTCAAATTAGCTCAGATACCGTTCCATAAACCCAATATGTAATAGACAAGACCTACTCCTTGCTCAGAGAACTGGACTCAACACGCCCTATTCACCGCACAAGAATATATCTGACTAGTAATAATCTTAAAACCTATGTATTGATATCTCTCTGTTAGTGTGTCAAGTGGGTGTAAAGCGGCATAAACACAGCAGTGAAAAGCAGCTAAACCCCATTATAAAAATAAATTACTTTGAAAAACCCATGAAACAAAGACAGTGAAAGAGAGCGAAATTCTTACACAATGCGTTCAGGGGCTGTGATGCAACCTGGATTGACCATATCTAGACCCACAGCTGGATGAGACATAAGGGTGGACACTGTTGCGGCTGAGAGGTTTGGTGAGGTTGGGTGAGCAAACGCAGCCCCTTTAAAGTAATATTGTGTGGTACCCATCGCATGGGTCCCAAATCTCCAGGTTCAAGGGCATCTTCCTACATCGGAAACATGCATGAGAAACCCAGAAGATGGTACACCGTGTGATGGGGAAAGGTTTCTAAAACGCAATTCATTTCTCATCTCCTTGTGCTCGGGTTCGCCATTCCAGCCACTTTACTAGCAATCTCCCTCCTTGGAGCATCATCACCTTTAACCTCCTGTTCCGTACAGGTTGCAATTTGTCCTGAGGATGAACGGGAAGACGTGAAACCAATGAGAGACTATCTCTTGCTGTTGGGACAGGCACAGGTCACTCTATTTTCCCATCAGGAAGAAGAATTAACCACAGGCTCAGCCTGCCCCCCGGAACAAGAACAGGGCCTGAAGCCATCCTGCGCTTTTGCGGCCATCTCCCAAAAACGCGAGTTGTAAAATGGAGGTTCAGGGCACTGCAATTCACAAACCTGCAGAGTTATAAATGATAACTCTCGTCCACAAATATATTGAGGGAAGGCAAAGAAGAGGATTTGAAATCAAGGCAGAATTGCAGGAAACAGATTTCAGGAGGTAGATTCGAATCGCCTTTAAAGCACATGAAAAGCGGCAAAACGTTGACAATGATGCCCTTGGCCAAAAAGGGCGTATGCGTTTTTTCCTGAATGTATTCAGGAAAAAACGCATACGCCCTTTTTGGCCAACCAAGCAACCTGGAAAGGCAAATCAGCGCTACAAAGATGTCTCGCTTCCCATCGGTCAAAAGGGCCATGCTGAAAAAAGTGTCAAAACCAGAAATGCAGGACAGGCCATGGAGAAATGGGAGCCTTGCTACACTGATGGGCGGGATGTAAATTGTCAACAGCCACTCTGGAGAAGCGTACGGTGAGTCCTGAAACGTCTAAAAAGCAAAGCTTAGAGAGCATAGGGCACTTCCACTCATGGGGGTCTAAATTGGGAAAATGAAAAATCAGCAAGACACAAGCACCCCAAAGTTTAGGGCTGCTCTGTTGACAAGGACCTCCACTTCATTCCACCTTCAATATCCCAGGAAAGAGAAAAATGGATAAAGAAGTTGTGGTCCTTATGTACAATGGAATATCACTCAGCCGTGAAATCAATGTCATAAGGCTAGTAGCAGCATGATGAGTGGATTTAGGTACGACGATTCTAAGTGAAATAAGTCACACAGAAAAGGACACTTCTCATAAGGTATCACTTATAGAGGGAATGTAAAAACCGTTACACTTGAACTGAATTACAAAACAGAACAGAGTCACACATGCAGAAAACACACTATGGCTGCTTCACGGGAAAGGTGAGGTGGGGTGATACATAAAACAAGGGTTTCAAATTAGCTCAGATACCGTTCCATAAACCCAATATGTAATAGACAAGACCTACTCCTTGCTCAGAGAACTGGACTCAACACGCCCTATTCACCGCACAAGAATATATCTGACTAGTAATAATCTTAAAACCTATGTATTGATATCTCTCTGTTAGTGTGTCAAGTGGGTGTAAAGCGGCATAAACACAGCAGTGAAAAGCAGCTAAACCCCATTATAAAAATAAATTACTTTGAAAAACCCATGAAACAAAGACAGTGAAAGAGAGCGAAATTCTTACACAATGCGTTCAGGGGCTGTGATGCAACCTGGATTGACCATATCTAGACCCACAGCTGGATGAGACATAAGGGTGGACACTGTTGCGGCTGAGAGGTTTGGTGAGGTTGGGTGAGCAAACGCAGCCCCTTTAAAGTAATATTGTGTGGTACCCATCGCATGGGTCCCAAATCTCCAGGTTCAAGGGCATCTTCCTACATCGGAAACATGCATGAGAAACCCAGAAGATGGTACACCGTGTGATGGGGAAAGGTTTCTAAAACGCAATTCATTTCTCATCTCCTTGTGCTCGGGTTCGCCATTCCAGCCACTTTACTAGCAATCTCCCTCCTTGGAGCATCATCACCTTTAACCTCCTGTTCCGTACAGGTTGCAATTTGTCCTGAGGATGAACGGGAAGACGTGAAACCAATGAGAGACTATCTCTTGCTGTTGGGACAGGCACAGGTCACTCTATTTTCCCATCAGGAAGAAGAATTAACCACAGGCTCAGCCTGCCCCCCGGAACAAGAACAGGGCCTGAAGCCATCCTGCGCTTTTGCGGCCATCTCCCAAAAACGCGAGTTGTAAAATGGAGGTTCAGGGCACTGCAATTCACAAACCTGCAGAGTTATAAATGATAACTCTCGTCCACAAATATATTGAGGGAAGGCAAAGAAGAGGATTTGAAATCAAGGCAGAATTGCAGGAAACAGATTTCAGGAGGTAGATTCGAATCGCCTTTAAAGCACATGAAAAGCGGCAAAACGTTGACAATGATGCCCTTGGCCAAAAAGGGCGTATGCGTTTTTTCCTGAATGTATTCAGGAAAAAACGCATACGCCCTTTTTGGCCAACCAAGCAACCTGGAAAGGCAAATCAGCGCTACAAAGATGTCTCGCTTCCCATCGGTCAAAAGGGCCATGCTGAAAAAAGTGTCAAAACCAGAAATGCAGGACAGGCCATGGAGAAATGGGAGCCTTGCTACACTGATGGGCGGGATGTAAATTGTCAACAGCCACTCTGGAGAAGCGTACGGTGAGTCCTGAAACGTCTAAAAAGCAAAGCTTAGAGAGCATAGGGCACTTCCACTCATGGGGGTATAAATTGGGAAAATTAAAAATCAGCAAGACACAAGCACCCCAAAGTTTAGGGCTGCTCTGTTGACAAGGACCTCCACTTCATTCCACCTTCAATATCCCAGGAAAGAGAAAAATGGATAAAGAAGTTGTGGTCCTTATGTACAATGGAATATCACTCAGCCGTGAAATCAATGTCATAAGGCTAGTAGCAGCATGATGAGTGGATTTAGGTACGACGATTCTAAGTGAAATAAGTCACACAGAAAAGGACACTTCTCATAAGGTATCACTGATAGAGGGAATGTAAAAACCGTTACACTTGAACTGAATTACAAAACAGAACAGAGTCACACATGCAGAAAACACACTATGGCTGCTTCACGGGAAAGGTGAGGTGGGGTGATACATAAAACAAGGGTTTCAAATTAGCTCAGATACCGTTCCATAAACCCAATATGTAATAGACAAGACCTACTCCTTGCTCAGAGAACTGGACTCAACACGCCCTATTCACCGCACAAGAATATATCTGACTAGTAATAATCTTAAAACCTATGTATTGATATCTCTCTGTTAGTGTGTCAAGTGGGTGTAAAGCGGCATAAACACAGCAGTGAAAAGCAGCTAAACCCCATTATAAAAATAAATTACTTTGAAAAACCCATGAAACAAAGACAGTGAAAGAGAGCGAAATTCTTACACAATGCGTTCAGGGGCTGTGATGCAACCTGGATTGACCATATCTAGACCCACAGCTGGATGAGACATAAGGGTGGACACTCTTGGGGCTGAGAGGTTTGGTGAGGTTGGGTGAGCAAACGCAGACCCTTTACAGTAATACTGCATGGTACCCATCGCATGGGTCACAAATCTCCAGGTTCAAGGGCATCTTCCTACATCGAAAACATGCATGAGATACCCAGAAGATGGTACACCGTGTGATGGGGAAAGGTTTCTAAAACGCACCTCATTTCTCATCTCCTTGTGGCCGGGTTCGCTATTCCAGCCGCTTTACTAGCAATCTCCCTACTTGGAGCATCAGCACCTTTAACCTCCTGTTCCGTACAGGTTGCAATTTGTCCTGAGGATGAACTGGAAGACGTAGAACCAATGAGAGACTAGCTCTTGGTGTTGGGACAGGCACAGGTCACTCTATTTTCCCATCAGGAAGAAGAATTAACCACAGGCTCATCCTGCCCCCGGAACCAGAACAGGGCCTGAAGGCATCCTGCGCTTTTGCGGCCAGCTCCCTAAAAAGCGAGTTGTAAAATGGAGGTTCAGGGCACTGCAATTCACAAACCTGCAGAGTTATAAATGATAACTCTCGTCCACAAATATATTGAGGGAAGGCAAAGAAGAGGATTTGAAATCAAGGCAGAATTGCAGGAAACAGATTTCAGGAGGTAGATACGAAGCTCCTTTAAAGCACATGAAAAGCGGCAAAACGTTGACAATGATGCCCTTGGCCAAAAAGGGCGTATGCGTTTTTTCCTGAATATATTCAGGAAAAAACGCATACGCCCTTTTTGGCCAACCAAGCAACCTGGAAAGGCAAATCAGCGCTACAAAGATGTCTCGCTTCCCATCGGTCAAAAGGGCCATGCTGAAAAAAGTCTCAAAACCAAAAATGCAGGACAGGCCATGGAGAAATGGGAGCCTTGCTACACTGATGGGCGGGATGTAAATTGTCAACAGCCACTCTGGAGAAGCGTACGGTGAGTCCTGAAACGTCTAAAAAGCAAAGCTTAGGGAGCATAGGGCACTTCCACTCATGGGGGTATAAATTGGGAAAATTAAAAATCAGCAAGACACAAGCACCCCAAAGTTTAGGGCTGCTCTGTTGACAAGGACCTCCACTTCATTCCACCTTCAATATCCCAGGAAAGAGAAAAATGGATAAAGAAGTTGTGGTCCTTATGTACAATGGAATATCACTCAGCCATGAAATCAATGTCATAAGGCTAGTAGCAGCATGATGAGTGGATTTAGGTACGACGATTCTAAGTGAAATAAGTCACACAGAAAAGGACACTTCTCATAAGGTATCACTGATAGAGGGAATGTAAAAACCGTTACACTTGAACTGAATTACAAAACAGAACAGAGTCACACATGCAGAAAACACACTATGGCTGCTTAACGGGAAAGGTGAGGTGGGGTGATACATAAAACAAGGGTTTCAAATTAGCTCAGATACCGTTCCATAAAACCAATATGTAATAGACAAGACCTACTCCTTGCTCAGAGAACTGGACTCAACACGCCCTATTCACCGCACAAGAATATATCTGACTAGTAATTATCTTAAAACCTATGTATAGATATCTCTCTGTTAGTGTGTCAAGTGGGTGTAAAGCGGCATAAACACAGCAGTGAAAAGCAGCTAAACCCCATTATAAAAATAAATTACTTTGAATAACCCATGAAACAAAGACAGTGAAAGAGAGCGAAATTCTTACACAATGCGTTCAGGGGCTGTGATGCAACCTGGATTGACCATATCTAGACCCACAGCTGGATGAGACATAAGGGTGGACACTCTTGGGGCTGAGAGGTTTGGTGAGGTTGGGTGAGCAAACGCAGACCCTTTAAAGTAATACTGCGTGGTACCCATCGCATGGGTCCCAAATCTCCAGGTTCAAGGGCACCTTCCTACATCGAAAACATGCATGAGATACCCAGAAGATGGTACACCGTGTGATGGGGAAAGGTTTCTAAAACGCACCTCATTTCTCATCTCCTTGTGCTCGGGTTCGCCATTCCAGCCACTTTACTAGCAATCTCCCTCCTTGGAGCATCATCACCTTTAACCTCCTGTTCCGTACAGGTTGCAATTTGTCCTGAGGATGAACGGGAAGACGTGGAACCAATGAGAGACTAGCTCTTGGTGTTGGGACAGGCACAGGTCACTCTATTTTCCTATCAGGAAGAAGAATTAACCACAGGCTCAGCCTGCCCCCCGGAACAAGAACAGGGCCTGAAGCCATCCTGCGCTTTTGCGGCCATCTCCCAAAAACGCGAGTTGTAAAATGGAGGTTCAGGGCACTGCAATTCACAAACCTGCAGAGTTATAAATGATAACTCTCGTCCACAAATATATTGAGGGAAGGCAAAGAAGAGGATTTGAAATCAAGGCAGAATTGCAGGAAACAGATTTCAGGAGGTAGATTCGAATCGCCTTTAAAGCACATGAAAAGCGGCAAAACGTTGACAATGATGCCCTTGGCCAAAAAGGGCGTATGCGTTTTTTCCTGAATGTATTCAGGAAAAAACGCATACGCCGTTTTTGGCCAACCAAGCAACCTGGAAAGGCAAATCAGCGCTACAAAGATGTCTCGCTTCCCATCGGTCAAAAGGGCCATGCTGAAAAAAGTGTCAAAACCAGAAATGCAGGACAGGCCATGGAGAAATGGGAGCCTTGCTACACTGATGGGCGGGATGTAAATTGTCAACAGCCACTCTGGAGAAGCGTACGGTGAGTCCTGAAACGTCTAAAAAGCAAAGCTTAGAGAGCATAGGGCACTTCCACTCATGGGGGTATAAATTGGGAAAATTAAAAATCAGCAAGACACAAGCACCCCAAAGTTTAGGGCTGCTCTGTTGACAAGGACCTCCACTTCATTCCACCTTCAATATCCCAGGAAAGAGAAAAATGGATAAAGAAGTTGTGGTCCTTATGTACAATGGAATATCACTCAGCCGTGAAATCAATGTCATAAGGCTAGTAGCAGCATGATGAGTGGATTTAGGTACGACGATTCTAAGTGAAATAAGTCACACAGAAAAGGACACTTCTCATAAGGTATCACTGATAGAGGGAATGTAAAAACCGTTACACTTGAACTGAATTACAAAACAGAACAGAGTCACACATGCAGAAAACACACTATGGCTGCTTCACGGGAAAGGTGAGGTGGGGTGATACATAAAACAAGGGTTTCAAATTAGCTCAGATACCGTTCCATAAACCCAATATGTAATAGACAAGACCTACTCCTTGCTCAGAGAACTGGACTCAACACGCCCTATTCACCGCACAAGAATATATCTGACTAGTAATAATCTTAAAACCTATGTATTGATATCTCTCTGTTAGTGTGTCAAGTGGGTGTAAAGCGGCATAAACACAGCAGTGAAAAGCAGCTAAACCCCATTATAAAAATAAATTACTTTGAAAAACCCATGAAACAAAGACAGTGAAAGAGAGCGAAATTCTTACACAATGCGTTCAGGGGCTGTGATGCAACCTGGATTGACCATATCTAGACCCACAGCTGGATGAGACATAAGGGTGGACACTGTTGCGGCTGAGAGGTTTGGTGAGGTTGGGTGAGCAAACGCAGCCCCTTTAAAGTAATATTGTGTGGTACCCATCGCATGGGTCCCAAATCTCCAGGTTCAAGGGCATCTTCCTACATCGGAAACATGCATGAGAAACCCAGAAGATGGTACACCGTGTGATGGGGAAAGGTTTCTAAAACGCAATTCATTTCTCATCTCCTTGTGCTCGGGTTCGCCATTCCAGCCACTTTACTAGCAATCTCCCTCCTTGGAGCATCATCACCTTTAACCTCCTGTTCCGTACAGGTTGCAATTTGTCCTGAGGATGAACGGGAAGACGTGAAACCAATGAGAGACTATCTCTTGCTGTTGGGACAGGCACAGGTCACTCTATTTTCCCATCAGGAAGAAGAATTAACCACAGGCTCAGCCTGCCCCCCGGAACAAGAACAGGGCCTGAAGCCATCCTGCGCTTTTGCGGCCATCTCCCAAAAACGCGAGTTGTAAAATGGAGGTTCAGGGCACTGCAATTCACAAACCTGCAGAGTTATAAATGATAACTCTCGTCCACAAATATATTGAGGGAAGGCAAAGAAGAGGATTTGAAATCAAGGCAGAATTGCAGGAAACAGATTTCAGGAGGTAGATTCGAATCGCCTTTAAAGCACATGAAAAGCGGCAAAACGTTGACAATGATGCCCTTGGCCAAAAAGGGCGTATGCGTTTTTTCCTGAATGTATTCAGGAAAAAACGCATACGCCCTTTTTGGCCAACCAAGCAACCTGGAAAGGCAAATCAGCGCTACAAAGATGTCTCGCTTCCCATCGGTCAAAAGGGCCATGCTGAAAAAAGTGTCAAAACCAGAAATGCAGGACAGGCCATGGAGAAATGGGAGCCTTGCTACACTGATGGGCGGGATGTAAATTGTCAACAGCCACTCTGGAGAAGCGTACGGTGAGTCCTGAAACGTCTAAAAAGCAAAGCTTAGAGAGCATAGGGCACTTCCACTCATGGGGGTATAAATTGGGAAAATTAAAAATCAGCAAGACACAAGCACCCCAAAGTTTAGGGCTGCTCTGTTGACAAGGACCTCCACTTCATTCCACCTTCAATATCCCAGGAAAGAGAAAAATGGATAAAGAAGTTGTGGTCCTTATGTACAATGGAATATCACTCAGCCGTGAAATCAATGTCATAAGGCTAGTAGCAGCATGATGAGTGGATTTAGGTACGACGATTCTAAGTGAAATAAGTCACACAGAAAAGGACACTTCTCATAAGGTATCACTTATAGAGGGAATGTAAAAACCGTTACACTTGAACTGAATTACAAAACAGAACAGAGTCACACATGCAGAAAACACACTATGGCTGCTTCACGGGAAAGGTGAGGTGGGGTGATACATAAAACAAGGGTTTCAAATTAGCTCAGATACCGTTCCATAAACCCAATATGTAATAGACAAGACCTACTCCTTGCTCAGAGAACTGGACTCAACACGCCCTATTCACCGCACAAGAATATATCTGACTAGTAATAATCTTAAAACCTATGTATTGATATCTCTCTGTTAGTGTGTCAAGTGGGTGTAAAGCGGCATAAACACAGCAGTGAAAAGCAGCTAAACCCCATTATAAAAATAAATTACTTTGAAAAACCCATGAAACAAAGACAGTGAAAGAGAGCGAAATTCTTACACAATGCGTTCAGGGGCTGTGATGCAACCTGGATTGACCATATCTAGACCCACAGCTGGATGAGACATAAGGGTGGACACTGTTGCGGCTGAGAGGTTTGGTGAGGTTGGGTGAGCAAACGCAGCCCCTTTAAAGTAATATTGTGTGGTACCCATCGCATGGGTCCCAAATCTCCAGGTTCAAGGGCATCTTCCTACATCGGAAACATGCATGAGAAACCCAGAAGATGGTACACCGTGTGATGGGGAAAGGTTTCTAAAACGCAATTCATTTCTCATCTCCTTGTGCTCGGGTTCGCCATTCCAGCCACTTTACTAGCAATCTCCCTCCTTGGAGCATCATCACCTTTAACCTCCTGTTCCGTACAGGTTGCAATTTGTCCTGAGGATGAACGGGAAGACGTGAAACCAATGAGAGACTATCTCTTGCTGTTGGGACAGGCACAGGTCACTCTATTTTCCCATCAGGAAGAAGAATTAACCACAGGCTCAGCCTGCCCCCCGGAACAAGAACAGGGCCTGAAGCCATCCTGCGCTTTTGCGGCCATCTCCCAAAAACGCGAGTTGTAAAATGGAGGTTCAGGGCACTGCAATTCACAAACCTGCAGAGTTATAAATGATAACTCTCGTCCACAAATATATTGAGGGAAGGCAAAGAAGAGGATTTGAAATCAAGGCAGAATTGCAGGAAACAGATTTCAGGAGGTAGATTCGAATCGCCTTTAAAGCACATGAAAAGCGGCAAAACGTTGACAATGATGCCCTTGGCCAAAAAGGGCGTATGCGTTTTTTCCTGAATGTATTCAGGAAAAAACGCATACGCCCTTTTTGGCCAACCAAGCAACCTGGAAAGGCAAATCAGCGCTACAAAGATGTCTCGCTTCCCATCGGTCAAAAGGGCCATGCTGAAAAAAGTGTCAAAACCAGAAATGCAGGACAGGCCATGGAGAAATGGGAGCCTTGCTACACTGATGGGCGGGATGTAAATTGTCAACAGCCACTCTGGAGAAGCGTACGGTGAGTCCTGAAACGTCTAAAAAGCAAAGCTTAGAGAGCATAGGGCACTTCCACTCATGGGGGTCTAAATTGGGAAAATGAAAAATCAGCAAGACACAAGCACCCCAAAGTTTAGGGCTGCTCTGTTGACAAGGACCTCCACTTCATTCCACCTTCAATATCCCAGGAAAGAGAAAAATGGATAAAGAAGTTGTGGTCCTTATGTACAATGGAATATCACTCAGCCGTGAAATCAATGTCATAAGGCTAGTAGCAGCATGATGAGTGGATTTAGGTACGACGATTCTAAGTGAAATAAGTCACACAGAAAAGGACACTTCTCATAAGGTATCACTTATAGAGGGAATGTAAAAACCGTTACACTTGAACTGAATTACAAAACAGAACAGAGTCACACATGCAGAAAACACACTATGGCTGCTTCACGGGAAAGGTGAGGTGGGGTGATACATAAAACAAGGGTTTCAAATTAGCTCAGATACCGTTCCATAAACCCAATATGTAATAGACAAGACCTACTCCTTGCTCAGAGAACTGGACTCAACACGCCCTATTCACCGCACAAGAATATATCTGACTAGTAATAATCTTAAAACCTATGTATTGATATCTCTCTGTTAGTGTGTCAAGTGGGTGTAAAGCGGCATAAACACAGCAGTGAAAAGCAGCTAAACCCCATTATAAAAATAAATTACTTTGAAAAACCCATGAAACAAAGACAGTGAAAGAGAGCGAAATTCTTACACAATGCGTTCAGGGGCTGTGATGCAACCTGGATTGACCATATCTAGACCCACAGCTGGATGAGACATAAGGGTGGACACTGTTGCGGCTGAGAGGTTTGGTGAGGTTGGGTGAGCAAACGCAGCCCCTTTAAAGTAATATTGTGTGGTACCCATCGCATGGGTCCCAAATCTCCAGGTTCAAGGGCATCTTCCTACATCGGAAACATGCATGAGAAACCCAGAAGATGGTACACCGTGTGATGGGGAAAGGTTTCTAAAACGCAATTCATTTCTCATCTCCTTGTGCTCGGGTTCGCCATTCCAGCCACTTTACTAGCAATCTCCCTCCTTGGAGCATCATCACCTTTAACCTCCTGTTCCGTACAGGTTGCAATTTGTCCTGAGGATGAACGGGAAGACGTGAAACCAATGAGAGACTATCTCTTGCTGTTGGGACAGGCACAGGTCACTCTATTTTCCCATCAGGAAGAAGAATTAACCACAGGCTCAGCCTGCCCCCCGGAACAAGAACAGGGCCTGAAGCCATCCTGCGCTTTTGCGGCCATCTCCCAAAAACGCGAGTTGTAAAATGGAGGTTCAGGGCACTGCAATTCACAAACCTGCAGAGTTATAAATGATAACTCTCGTCCACAAATATATTGAGGGAAGGCAAAGAAGAGGATTTGAAATCAAGGCAGAATTGCAGGAAACAGATTTCAGGAGGTAGATTCGAATCGCCTTTAAAGCACATGAAAAGCGGCAAAACGTTGACAATGATGCCCTTGGCCAAAAAGGGCGTATGCGTTTTTTCCTGAATGTATTCAGGAAAAAACGCATACGCCCTTTTTGGCCAACCAAGCAACCTGGAAAGGCAAATCAGCGCTACAAAGATGTCTCGCTTCCCATCGGTCAAAAGGGCCATGCTGAAAAAAGTGTCAAAACCAGAAATGCAGGACAGGCCATGGAGAAATGGGAGCCTTGCTACACTGATGGGCGGGATGTAAATTGTCAACAGCCACTCTGGAGAAGCGTACGGTGAGTCCTGAAACGTCTAAAAAGCAAAGCTTAGAGAGCATAGGGCACTTCCACTCATGGGGGTATAAATTGGGAAAATTAAAAATCAGCAAGACACAAGCACCCCAAAGTTTAGGGCTGCTCTGTTGACAAGGACCTCCACTTCATTCCACCTTCAATATCCCAGGAAAGAGAAAAATGGATAAAGAAGTTGTGGTCCTTATGTACAATGGAATATCACTCAGCCGTGAAATCAATGTCATAAGGCTAGTAGCAGCATGATGAGTGGATTTAGGTACGACGATTCTAAGTGAAATAAGTCACACAGAAAAGGACACTTCTCATAAGGTATCACTGATAGAGGGAATGTAAAAACCGTTACACTTGAACTGAATTACAAAACAGAACAGAGTCACACATGCAGAAAACACACTATGGCTGCTTCACGGGAAAGGTGAGGTGGGGTGATACATAAAACAAGGGTTTCAAATTAGCTCAGATACCGTTCCATAAACCCAATATGTAATAGACAAGACCTACTCCTTGCTCAGAGAACTGGACTCAACACGCCCTATTCACCGCACAAGAATATATCTGACTAGTAATAATCTTAAAACCTATGTATTGATATCTCTCTGTTAGTGTGTCAAGTGGGTGTAAAGCGGCATAAACACAGCAGTGAAAAGCAGCTAAACCCCATTATAAAAATAAATTACTTTGAAAAACCCATGAAACAAAGACAGTGAAAGAGAGCGAAATTCTTACACAATGCGTTCAGGGGCTGTGATGCAACCTGGATTGACCATATCTAGACCCACAGCTGGATGAGACATAAGGGTGGACACTGTTGCGGCTGAGAGGTTTGGTGAGGTTGGGTGAGCAAACGCAGACCCTTTACAGTAATACTGCATGGTACCCATCGCATGGGTCACAAATCTCCAGGTTCAAGGGCATCTTCCTACATCGAAAACATGCATGAGATACCCAGAAGATGGTACACCGTGTGATGGGGAAAGGTTTCTAAAACGCACCTCATTTCTCATCTCCTTGTGGCCGGGTTCGCTATTCCAGCCGCTTTACTAGCAATCTCCCTACTTGGAGCATCAGCACCTTTAACCTCCTGTTCCGTACAGGTTGCAATTTGTCCTGAGGATGAACTGGAAGACGTAGAACCAATGAGAGACTAGCTCTTGGTGTTGGGACAGGCACAGGTCACTCTATTTTCCCATCAGGAAGAAGAATTAACCACAGGCTCATCCTGCCCCCGGAACCAGAACAGGGCCTGAAGGCATCCTGCGCTTTTGCGGCCAGCTCCCTAAAAAGCGAGTTGTAAAATGGAGGTTCAGGGCACTGCAATTCACAAACCTGCAGAGTTATAAATGATAACTCTCGTCCACAAATATATTGAGGGAAGGCAAAGAAGAGGATTTGAAATCAAGGCAGAATTGCAGGAAACAGATTTCAGGAGGTAGATACGAAGCTCCTTTAAAGCACATGAAAAGCGGCAAAACGTTGACAATGATGCCCTTGGCCAAAAAGGGCGTATGCGTTTTTTCCTGAATATATTCAGGAAAAAACGCATACGCCCTTTTTGGCCAACCAAGCAACCTGGAAAGGCAAATCAGCGCTACAAAGATGTCTCGCTTCCCATCGGTCAAAAGGGCCATGCTGAAAAAAGTCTCAAAACCAAAAATGCAGGACAGGCCATGGAGAAATGGGAGCCTTGCTACACTGATGGGCGGGATGTAAATTGTCAACAGCCACTCTGGAGAAGCGTACGGTGAGTCCTGAAACGTCTAAAAAGCAAAGCTTAGGGAGCATAGGGCACTTC
Organism: Balaenoptera borealis; assembly: GCF_965194805.1. Lineage (NCBI taxonomy): Eukaryota > Metazoa > Chordata > Mammalia > Artiodactyla > Balaenopteridae > Balaenoptera > Balaenoptera borealis. The sequence goes on from NW_028123793.1 coordinate 563,603, forward strand.
CACTCATGGGGGTATAAATTGGGAAAATTAAAAATCAGCAAGACACAAGCACCCCAAAGTTTAGGGCTGCTCTGTTGACAAGGACCTCCACTTCATTCCACCTTCAATATCCCAGGAAAGAGAAAAATGGATAAAGAAGTTGTGGTCCTTATGTACAATGGAATATCACTCAGCCATGAAATCAATGTCATAAGGCTAGTAGCAGCATGATGAGTGGATTTAGGTACGACGATTCTAAGTGAAATAAGTCACACAGAAAAGGACACTTCTCATAAGGTATCACTGATAGAGGGAATGTAAAAACCGTTACACTTGAACTGAATTACAAAACAGAACAGAGTCACACATGCAGAAAACACACTATGGCTGCTTAACGGGAAAGGTGAGGTGGGGTGATACATAAAACAAGGGTTTCAAATTAGCTCAGATACCGTTCCATAAAACCAATATGTAATAGACAAGACCTACTCCTTGCTCAGAGAACTGGACTCAACACGCCCTATTCACCGCACAAGAATATATCTGACTAGTAATTATCTTAAAACCTATGTATAGATATCTCTCTGTTAGTGTGTCAAGTGGGTGTAAAGCGGCATAAACACAGCAGTGAAAAGCAGCTAAACCCCATTATAAAAATAAATTACTTTGAATAACCCATGAAACAAAGACAGTGAAAGAGAGCGAAATTCTTACACAATGCGTTCAGGGGCTGTGATGCAACCTGGATTGACCATATCTAGACCCACAGCTGGATGAGACATAAGGGTGGACACTCTTGGGGCTGAGAGGTTTGGTGAGGTTGGGTGAGCAAACGCAGACCCTTTAAAGTAATACTGCGTGGTACCCATCGCATGGGTCCCAAATCTCCAGGTTCAAGGGCACCTTCCTACATCGAAAACATGCATGAGATACCCAGAAGATGGTACACCGTGTGATGGGGAAAGGTTTCTAAAACGCACCTCATTTCTCATCTCCTTGTGCTCGGGTTCGCCATTCCAGCCACTTTACTAGCAATCTCCCTCCTTGGAGCATCATCACCTTTAACCTCCTGTTCCGTACAGGTTGCAATTTGTCCTGAGGATGAACGGGAAGACGTGGAACCAATGAGAGACTAGCTCTTGGTGTTGGGACAGGCACAGGTCACTCTATTTTCCTATCAGGAAGAAGAATTAACCACAGGCTCAGCCTGCCCCCCGGAACAAGAACAGGGCCTGAAGCCATCCTGCGCTTTTGCGGCCATCTCCCAAAAACGCGAGTTGTAAAATGGAGGTTCAGGGCACTGCAATTCACAAACCTGCAGAGTTATAAATGATAACTCTCGTCCACAAATATATTGAGGGAAGGCAAAGAAGAGGATTTGAAATCAAGGCAGAATTGCAGGAAACAGATTTCAGGAGGTAGATTCGAATCGCCTTTAAAGCACATGAAAAGCGGCAAAACGTTGACAATGATGCCCTTGGCCAAAAAGGGCGTATGCGTTTTTTCCTGAATGTATTCAGGAAAAAACGCATACGCCGTTTTTGGCCAACCAAGCAACCTGGAAAGGCAAATCAGCGCTACAAAGATGTCTCGCTTCCCATCGGTCAAAAGGGCCATGCTGAAAAAAGTGTCAAAACCAGAAATGCAGGACAGGCCATGGAGAAATGGGAGCCTTGCTACACTGATGGGCGGGATGTAAATTGTCAACAGCCACTCTGGAGAAGCGTACGGTGAGTCCTGAAACGTCTAAAAAGCAAAGCTTAGAGAGCATAGGGCACTTCCACTCATGGGGGTATAAATTGGGAAAATTAAAAATCAGCAAGACACAAGCACCCCAAAGTTTAGGGCTGCTCTGTTGACAAGGACCTCCACTTCATTCCACCTTCAATATCCCAGGAAAGAGAAAAATGGATAAAGAAGTTGTGGTCCTTATGTACAATGGAATATCACTCAGCCGTGAAATCAATGTCATAAGGCTAGTAGCAGCATGATGAGTGGATTTAGGTACGACGATTCTAAGTGAAATAAGTCACACAGAAAAGGACACTTCTCATAAGGTATCACTGATAGAGGGAATGTAAAAACCGTTACACTTGAACTGAATTACAAAACAGAACAGAGTCACACATGCAGAAAACACACTATGGCTGCTTCACGGGAAAGGTGAGGTGGGGTGATACATAAAACAAGGGTTTCAAATTAGCTCAGATACCGTTCCATAAACCCAATATGTAATAGACAAGACCTACTCCTTGCTCAGAGAACTGGACTCAACACGCCCTATTCACCGCACAAGAATATATCTGACTAGTAATAATCTTAAAACCTATGTATTGATATCTCTCTGTTAGTGTGTCAAGTGGGTGTAAAGCGGCATAAACACAGCAGTGAAAAGCAGCTAAACCCCATTATAAAAATAAATTACTTTGAAAAACCCATGAAACAAAGACAGTGAAAGAGAGCGAAATTCTTACACAATGCGTTCAGGGGCTGTGATGCAACCTGGATTGACCATATCTAGACCCACAGCTGGATGAGACATAAGGGTGGACACTGTTGCGGCTGAGAGGTTTGGTGAGGTTGGGTGAGCAAACGCAGCCCCTTTAAAGTAATATTGTGTGGTACCCATCGCATGGGTCCCAAATCTCCAGGTTCAAGGGCATCTTCCTACATCGGAAACATGCATGAGAAACCCAGAAGATGGTACACCGTGTGATGGGGAAAGGTTTCTAAAACGCAATTCATTTCTCATCTCCTTGTGCTCGGGTTCGCCATTCCAGCCACTTTACTAGCAATCTCCCTCCTTGGAGCATCATCACCTTTAACCTCCTGTTCCGTACAGGTTGCAATTTGTCCTGAGGATGAACGGGAAGACGTGAAACCAATGAGAGACTATCTCTTGCTGTTGGGACAGGCACAGGTCACTCTATTTTCCCATCAGGAAGAAGAATTAACCACAGGCTCAGCCTGCCCCCCGGAACAAGAACAGGGCCTGAAGCCATCCTGCGCTTTTGCGGCCATCTCCCAAAAACGCGAGTTGTAAAATGGAGGTTCAGGGCACTGCAATTCACAAACCTGCAGAGTTATAAATGATAACTCTCGTCCACAAATATATTGAGGGAAGGCAAAGAAGAGGATTTGAAATCAAGGCAGAATTGCAGGAAACAGATTTCAGGAGGTAGATTCGAATCGCCTTTAAAGCACATGAAAAGCGGCAAAACGTTGACAATGATGCCCTTGGCCAAAAAGGGCGTATGCGTTTTTTCCTGAATGTATTCAGGAAAAAACGCATACGCCCTTTTTGGCCAACCAAGCAACCTGGAAAGGCAAATCAGCGCTACAAAGATGTCTCGCTTCCCATCGGTCAAAAGGGCCATGCTGAAAAAAGTGTCAAAACCAGAAATGCAGGACAGGCCATGGAGAAATGGGAGCCTTGCTACACTGATGGGCGGGATGTAAATTGTCAACAGCCACTCTGGAGAAGCGTACGGTGAGTCCTGAAACGTCTAAAAAGCAAAGCTTAGAGAGCATAGGGCACTTCCACTCATGGGGGTATAAATTGGGAAAATTAAAAATCAGCAAGACACAAGCACCCCAAAGTTTAGGGCTGCTCTGTTGACAAGGACCTCCACTTCATTCCACCTTCAATATCCCAGGAAAGAGAAAAATGGATAAAGAAGTTGTGGTCCTTATGTACAATGGAATATCACTCAGCCGTGAAATCAATGTCATAAGGCTAGTAGCAGCATGATGAGTGGATTTAGGTACGACGATTCTAAGTGAAATAAGTCACACAGAAAAGGACACTTCTCATAAGGTATCACTTATAGAGGGAATGTAAAAACCGTTACACTTGAACTGAATTACAAAACAGAACAGAGTCACACATGCAGAAAACACACTATGGCTGCTTCACGGGAAAGGTGAGGTGGGGTGATACATAAAACAAGGGTTTCAAATTAGCTCAGATACCGTTCCATAAACCCAATATGTAATAGACAAGACCTACTCCTTGCTCAGAGAACTGGACTCAACACGCCCTATTCACCGCACAAGAATATATCTGACTAGTAATAATCTTAAAACCTATGTATTGATATCTCTCTGTTAGTGTGTCAAGTGGGTGTAAAGCGGCATAAACACAGCAGTGAAAAGCAGCTAAACCCCATTATAAAAATAAATTACTTTGAAAAACCCATGAAACAAAGACAGTGAAAGAGAGCGAAATTCTTACACAATGCGTTCAGGGGCTGTGATGCAACCTGGATTGACCATATCTAGACCCACAGCTGGATGAGACATAAGGGTGGACACTGTTGCGGCTGAGAGGTTTGGTGAGGTTGGGTGAGCAAACGCAGCCCCTTTAAAGTAATATTGTGTGGTACCCATCGCATGGGTCCCAAATCTCCAGGTTCAAGGGCATCTTCCTACATCGGAAACATGCATGAGAAACCCAGAAGATGGTACACCGTGTGATGGGGAAAGGTTTCTAAAACGCAATTCATTTCTCATCTCCTTGTGCTCGGGTTCGCCATTCCAGCCACTTTACTAGCAATCTCCCTCCTTGGAGCATCATCACCTTTAACCTCCTGTTCCGTACAGGTTGCAATTTGTCCTGAGGATGAACGGGAAGACGTGAAACCAATGAGAGACTATCTCTTGCTGTTGGGACAGGCACAGGTCACTCTATTTTCCCATCAGGAAGAAGAATTAACCACAGGCTCAGCCTGCCCCCCGGAACAAGAACAGGGCCTGAAGCCATCCTGCGCTTTTGCGGCCATCTCCCAAAAACGCGAGTTGTAAAATGGAGGTTCAGGGCACTGCAATTCACAAACCTGCAGAGTTATAAATGATAACTCTCGTCCACAAATATATTGAGGGAAGGCAAAGAAGAGGATTTGAAATCAAGGCAGAATTGCAGGAAACAGATTTCAGGAGGTAGATTCGAATCGCCTTTAAAGCACATGAAAAGCGGCAAAACGTTGACAATGATGCCCTTGGCCAAAAAGGGCGTATGCGTTTTTTCCTGAATGTATTCAGGAAAAAACGCATACGCCCTTTTTGGCCAACCAAGCAACCTGGAAAGGCAAATCAGCGCTACAAAGATGTCTCGCTTCCCATCGGTCAAAAGGGCCATGCTGAAAAAAGTGTCAAAACCAGAAATGCAGGACAGGCCATGGAGAAATGGGAGCCTTGCTACACTGATGGGCGGGATGTAAATTGTCAACAGCCACTCTGGAGAAGCGTACGGTGAGTCCTGAAACGTCTAAAAAGCAAAGCTTAGAGAGCATAGGGCACTTCCACTCATGGGGGTATAAATTGGGAAAATTAAAAATCAGCAAGACACAAGCACCCCAAAGTTTAGGGCTGCTCTGTTGACAAGGACCTCCACTTCATTCCACCTTCAATATCCCAGGAAAGAGAAAAATGGATAAAGAAGTTGTGGTCCTTATGTACAATGGAATATCACTCAGCCATGAAATCAATGTCATAAGGCTAGTAGCAGCATGATGAGTGGATTTAGGTACGATGATTCTAAGTGAAATAAGTCACACAGAAAAGGACACTTCTCATAAGGTATCACTGATAGAGGGAATGTAAAAACCGTTACACTTGAACTGAATTACAAAACAGAACAGAGTCACACATGCAGAAAACACACTATGGCTGCTTCACGGGAAAGGTGAGGTGGGGTGATACATAAAACAAGGGTTTCAAATTAGCTCAGATACCGTTCCATAAAACCAATATGTAATAGACAAGACCTACTCCTTGCTCAGAGAACTGGACTCAACACGCCCTATTCACCGCACAAGAATATATCTGACTAGTAATAATCTTAAAACCTATGTATAGATATCTCTCTGTTAGTGTGTCAAGTGGGTGTAAAGCGGCATAAACACAGAAGTGAAAAGCAGCTAAACCCCATTATAAAAATAAATTACTTTGAATAACCCATGAAACAAAGACAGTGAAAGAGAGCGAAATTCTTACACAATTCGTTCAGGGGCTGTGATGCAACCTGGATTGACCATATCTAGACCCACAGCTGGATGAGACATAAGGGTGGACACTCTTGGGGCTGAGAGGTTTGGTGAGGTTGGGTGAGCAAACGCAGACCCTTTACAGTAATACTGCATGGTACCCATCGCATGGGTCACAAATCTCCAGGTTCAAGGGCATCTTCCTACATCGAAAACATGCATGAGATACCCAGAAGATGGTACACCGTGTGATGGGGAAAGGTTTCTAAAACGCACCTCATTTCTCATCTCCTTGTGGCCGGGTTCGCTATTCCAGCCGCTTTACTAGCAATCTCCCTACTTGGAGCATCAGCACCTTTAACCTCCTGTTCCGTACAGGTTGCAATTTGTCCTGAGGATGAACTGGAAGACGTAGAACCAATGAGAGACTAGCTCTTGGTGTTGGGACAGGCACAGGTCACTCTATTTTCCCATCAGGAAGAAGAATTAACCACAGGCTCATCCTGCCCCCGGAACCAGAACAGGGCCTGAAGGCATCCTGCGCTTTTGCGGCCAGCTCCCTAAAAAGCGAGTTGTAAAATGGAGGTTCAGGGCACTGCAATTCACAAACCTGCAGAGTTATAAATGATAACTCTCGTCCACAAATATATTGAGGGAAGGCAAAGAAGAGGATTTGAAATCAAGGCAGAATTGCAGGAAACAGATTTCAGGAGGTAGATACGAAGCTCCTTTAAAGCACATGAAAAGCGGCAAAACGTTGACAATGATGCCCTTGGCCAAAAAGGGCGTATGCGTTTTTTCCTGAATATATTCAGGAAAAAACGCATACGCCCTTTTTGGCCAACCAAGCAACCTGGAAAGGCAAATCAGCGCTACAAAGATGTCTCGCTTCCCATCGGTCAAAAGGGCCATGCTGAAAAAAGTCTCAAAACCAAAAATGCAGGACAGGCCATGGAGAAATGGGAGCCTTGCTACACTGATGGGCGGGATGTAAATTGTCAACAGCCACTCTGGAGAAGCGTACGGTGAGTCCTGAAACGTCTAAAAAGCAAAGCTTAGGGAGCATAGGGCACTTCCACTCATGGGGGTATAAATTGGGAAAATTAAAAATCAGCAAGACACAAGCACCCCAAAGTTTAGGGCTGCTCTGTTGACAAGGACCTCCACTTCATTCCACCTTCAATATCCCAGGAAAGAGAAAAATGGATAAAGAAGTTGTGGTCCTTATGTACAATGGAATATCACTCAGCCATGAAATCAATGTCATAAGGCTAGTAGCAGCATGATGAGTGGATTTAGGTACGACGATTCTAAGTGAAATAAGTCACACAGAAAAGGACACTTCTCATAAGGTATCACTGATAGAGGGAATGTAAAAACCGTTACACTTGAACTGAATTACAAAACAGAACAGAGTCACACATGCAGAAAACACACTATGGCTGCTTAACGGGAAAGGTGAGGTGGGGTGATACATAAAACAAGGGTTTCAAATTAGCTCAGATACCGTTCCATAAAACCAATATGTAATAGACAAGACCTACTCCTTGCTCAGAGAACTGGACTCAACACGCCCTATTCACCGCACAAGAATATATCTGACTAGTAATTATCTTAAAACCTATGTATAGATATCTCTCTGTTAGTGTGTCAAGTGGGTGTAAAGCGGCATAAACACAGCAGTGAAAAGCAGCTAAACCCCATTATAAAAATAAATTACTTTGAATAACCCATGAAACAAAGACAGTGAAAGAGAGCGAAATTCTTACACAATGCGTTCAGGGGCTGTGATGCAACCTGGATTGACCATATCTAGACCCACAGCTGGATGAGACATAAGGGTGGACACTCTTGGGGCTGAGAGGTTTGGTGAGGTTGGGTGAGCAAACGCAGACCCTTTAAAGTAATACTGCGTGGTACCCATCGCATGGGTCCCAAATCTCCAGGTTCAAGGGCACCTTCCTACATCGAAAACATGCATGAGATACCCAGAAGATGGTACACCGTGTGATGGGGAAAGGTTTCTAAAACGCACCTCATTTCTCATCTCCTTGTGCTCGGGTTCGCCATTCCAGCCACTTTACTAGCAATCTCCCTCCTTGGAGCATCATCACCTTTAACCTCCTGTTCCGTACAGGTTGCAATTTGTCCTGAGGATGAACGGGAAGACGTGGAACCAATGAGAGACTAGCTCTTGGTGTTGGGACAGGCACAGGTCACTCTATTTTCCTATCAGGAAGAAGAATTAACCACAGGCTCAGCCTGCCACCCGGAACCAGAACAGGGCCTGAAGCCATCCTGCGCTATTGCGGCCAGCTCCCTAAAAAGCGAGTTGTAAAATGGAGGTTGAGGGCACTGCAATTCACAAAACTGCAGACTTATAAATGATAACTCTCGTCCACAAATATATTGAGGGAAGGCAAAGAAGAGGATTTGAAATCAAGGCAGAATTGCAGGAAACAGATTTCAGGAGGTAGATCCGAATCGCCTTTAAAGCACATGAAAAGCGGCAAAACGTTGACAATGATGCCCTTGGCCAAAAAGGGCGTATGCGTTTTTTCCTGAATATATTCAGGAAAAAACGCATACGCCCTTTTTGGCCAAGCAAGCAACCTGGAAAGGCAAATCAGTGCTACAAAGAAGTCTCGCTTCCCATCGGTCAAAAGGCCCATGCTGAAAAAACTGTCAAAACCAGAAATGCAGGACATGCCATGGAGAAATGGGAGCCTTGCTACACTGATGGGCGGGATGTAAATTGCCAACAGCCACTCTGGAGAAGCGTACGGTGTGTCCTGAAACATCTAAAAAACACAGCTTAGAGAGCATAGGGCACTTCCACTCATGGGGGTATAAATTGGGAAAATGAAAAATCAGCAAGACACAAGCACCCCAAAGTTTAGGGCTGCTCTGTTGACAAGGACCTCCACTTCATTCCACCTTCAATATCCCAGGAAAGAGAAAAATGGATAAAGAAGTTGTGGTCCTTATGTACAATGGAATATCACTCAGCCATGAAATCAATGTCATAAGGCTAGTAGCAGCATGATGAGTGGATTTAGGTACGACGATTCTAAGTGAAATAAGTCACACAGAAAAGGACACTTCTCATAAGGTATCACTTATAGAGGGAATGTAAAAACCGTTACACTTGAACTGAATTACAAAACAGAACAGAGTCACACATGCAGAAAACACACTATGGCTGCTTAACGGGAAAGGTGAGGTGGGGTGATACATAAAACAAGGGTTTCAAATTAGCTCAGATACCGTTCCATAAACCCAATATGTAATAGACAAGACCTACTCCTTGCTCAGAGAACTGGACTCAACACGCCCTATTCACCGCACAAGAATATATCTGACTAGTAATAATCTTAAAACCTATGTATTGATATCTCTCTGTTAGTGTGTCAAGTGGGTGTAAAGTGGCATAAACACAGCAGTGAAAAGCAGCTAAACCCCATTATAAAAATAAATTACTTTGAAAAACCCATGAAACAAAGACAGTGAAAGAGATAGAAATTCTTACACAATGCGTTCACGGGCTGTGATGCAACCTGGATTGACCATATCTAGACCCACAGCTGGATGAGACATAAGGGTGGACACTCTTGGGGCTGAGAGGTTTGGTGAGGTTGGGTGAGCAAACGCAGAACCTTTCAACTAATACTGCGTGGTACCCATCGCATGGGTCCCAAATCTCCAGGTTCAAGGGCATCTTCCTACATCGAAAACATGCATGAGAAACCCAGAAGATGGTACACCGTGTGATGTGGAAAGGTTTCTAAAACGCACCTCATTTCTCATCTCCTTGCGCCCGGGTTCGCTATTCCAGCCGCTTTACTAGCAATCTCCCTACTTGGAGCATCAGCACCTTTAACCTCCTGCTCCGTACAGGTTGCAATTTGTTCTGAGGGTGAACGGGAAGACGTGGAACCAATGAGAGACTAGCTCTTGGTGTTGGGACAGGCACAGGTCACTCTATTTTCCCATCAGGAAGAAGAATTAACCACAGGCTCAGCCTGCCCCCGGAACCAGAACAGGGCCTGAAGGCATCCTGCGCTTTTGCGGCCAGCTCCCTAAAAAGCGAGTTGTAAAATGGAGGTTCAGGGCACTGCAATTCACAAACCTGCAGAGTTATAAATGATAACTCTCGTCCACCAATATATTGAGGGAAGGCAAAGAAGAGGATTTGAAATCAAGGCAGAATTGCAGGAAACAGATTTCAGGAGGTAGATTCGAATCGCCTTTAAAGCACATGAAAAGCGGCAAAACGTTGACAATGATGCCCTTGGCCAAAAAGGGCGTATGCGTTTTTTCCTGAATATATTCAGGAAAAAACGCATACGCCCTTTTTGGCCAACCAAGCAACCTGGAAAGGCAAATCAGCGCTACAAAGATGTCTCGCTTCCCATCGGTCAAAAGGGCCATGCTGAAAAAAGTCTCAAAACCAGAAATGCAGGACAGGCCATGGAGAAATGGGAGCCTTGCTACACTGATGGGCGGGATGTAAATTGTCAACAGCCACTCTGGAGAAGCGTACGGTGAGTCCTGAAACGTCTAAAAAGCAAAGCTTAGAGAGCATAGGGCACTTCCACTCATGGGGGTATAAATTGGGAAAATTAAAAATCAGCAAGACACAAGCACCCCAAAGTTTAGGGCTGCTCTGTTGACAAGGACCTCCACTTCATTCCACCTTCAATATCCCAGGAAAGAGAAAAATGGATAAAGAAGTTGTGGTCCTTATGTACAATGGAATATCACTCAGCCGTGAAATCAATGTCATAAGGCTAGTAGCAGCATGATGAGTGGATTTAGGTACGACGATTCTAAGTGAAATAAGTCACACAGAAAAGGACACTTCTCATAAGGTATCACTTATAGAGGGAATGTAAAAACCGTTACACTTGAACTGAATTACAAAACAGAACAGAGTCACACATGCAGAAAACACACTATGGCTGCTTAACGGGAAAGGTGAGGTGGGGTGATACATAAAACAAGGGTTTCAAATTAGCTCAGATACCGTTCCATAAACCCAATATGTAATAGACAAGACCTACTCCTTGCTCAGAGAACTGGACTCAACACGCCCTATTCACCGCACAAGAATATATCTGACTAGTAATAATCTTAAAAGCTATGTATTGATATCTCTCTGTTAGTGTGTCAAGTGGGTGTAAAGCGGCATAAACACAGCAGTGAAAAGCAGCTAAACCCCATTATAAAAATAAATTACTTTGAAAAACCCATGAAACAAAGACAGTGAAAGAGAGCGAAATTCTTACACAATGCGTTCAGGGGCTGTGATGCAACCTGGATTGACCATATCTAGACCCACAGCTGGATGAGACATAAGGGTGGACACTGTTGCGGCTGAGAGGTTTGGTGAGGTTGGGTGAGCAAACGCAGCCCCTTTAAAGTAATACTGCGTGGTACCCATCGCATGGGTCCCAAATCTCCAGGTTCAAGGGCATCTTCCTACATCGAAAACATGCATGAGAAACCCAGAAGATGGTACACCGTGTGATGGGGAAAGGTTTCTAAAACGCACCTCATTTCTCATCTCCTTGTGCTCGGGTTCGCCATTCCAGCCACTTTACTAGCAATCTCCCTCCTTGGAGCATCATCACCTTTAACCTCCTGTTCCGTACAGGTTGCAATTTGTCCTGAGGATGAACGGGAAGACGTGAAACCAATGAGAGACTATCTCTTGGTGTTGGGACAGGCACAGGTCACTCTATTTTCCCATCAGGAAGAAGAATTAACCACAGGCTCAGCCTGCCCCCCGGAACAAGAACAGGGCCTGAAGCCATCCTGCGCTTTTGCGGCCATCTCCCAAAAACGCGAGTTGTAAAATGGAGGTTCAGGGCACTGCAATTCACAAACCTGCAGAGTTATAAATGATAACTCTCGTCCACAAATATATTGAGGGAAGGCAAAGAAGAGGATTTGAAATCAAGGCAGAATTGCAGGAAACAGATTTCAGGAGGTAGATTCGAATCGCCTTTAAAGCACATGAAAAGCGGCAAAACGTTGACAATGATGCCCTTGGCCAAAAAGGGCGTATGCGTTTTTTCCTGAATATATTCAGGAAAAAACGCATACGCCCTTTTTGGCCAACCAAGCAACCTGGAAAGGCAAATCAGCGCTACAAAGATGTCTCGCTTCCCATCGGTCAAAAGGGCCATGCTGAAAAAAGTGTCAAAACCAGAAATGCAGGACAGGCCATGGAGAAATGGGAGCCTTGCTACACTGATGGGCGGGATGTAAATTGACAACAGCCACTCTGGAGAAGCGTACGGTGAGTCCTGAAACGTCTAAAAAGCAAAGCTTAGAGAGCATAGGGCACTTCCACTCATGGGGGTATAAATTGGGAAAATTAAAAATCAGCAAGACACAAGCACCCCAAAGTTTAGGGCTGCTCTGTTGACAAGGACCTCCACTTCATTCCACCTTCAATATCCCAGGAAAGAGAAAAATGGATAAAGAAGTTGTGGTCCTTATGTACAATGGAATATCACTCAGCCATGAAATCAATGTCATAAGGCTAGTAGCAGCATGATGAGTGGATTTAGGTACGATGATTCTAAGTGAAATAAGTCACACAGAAAAGGACACTTCTCATAAGGTATCACTGATAGAGGGAATGTAAAAACCGTTACACTTGAACTGAATTACAAAACAGAACAGAGTCACACATGCAGAAAACACACTATGGCTGCTTCACGGGAAAGGTGAGGTGGGGTGATACATAAAACAAGGGTTTCAAATTAGCTCAGATACCGTTCCATAAAACCAATATGTAATAGACAAGACCTACTCCTTGCTCAGAGAACTGGACTCAACACGCCCTATTCACGGCACAAGAATATATCTGACTAGTAATAATCTTAAAACCTATGTATAGATATCTCTCTGTTAGTGTGTCAAGTGGGTGTAAAGCGGCATAAACACAAAAGTGAAAAGCAGCTAAACCCCATTATAGAAATAAATTACTTTGAATAACCCATGAAACAAAGACAGTGAAAGAGAGCGAAATTCTTACACAATTCGTTCAGGGGCTGTGATGCAACCTGGATTGACCATATCTAGACCCACAGCTGGATGAGACATAAGGGTGGACACTCTTGGGGCTGAGAGGTTTGGTGAGGTTGGGTGAGCAAACGCAGACCCTTTACAGTAATACTGCATGGTACCCATCGCATGGGTCACAAATCTCCAGGTTCAAGGGCATCTTCCTACATCGAAAACATGCATGAGATACCCAGAAGATGGTACACCGTGTGATGGGGAAAGGTTTCTAAAACGCACCTCATTTCTCATCTCCTTGTGGCCGGGTTCGCTATTCCAGCCGCTTTACTAGCAATCTCCCTACTTGGAGCATCAGCACCTTTAACCTCCTGTTCCGTACAGGTTGCAATTTGTCCTGAGGATGAACTGGAAGACGTGGAACCAATGAGAGACTAGCTCTTGGTGTTGGGACAGGCACAGGTCACTCTATTTTCCCATCAGGAAGAAGAATTAACCACAGGCTCATCCTGCCCCCGGAACCAGAACAGGGCCTGAAGGCATCCTGCGCTTTTGCGGCCAGCTCCCTAAAAAGCGAGTTGTAAAATGGAGGTTCAGGGCACTGCAATTCACAAACCTGCAGAGTTATAAATGATAACTCTCGTCCACAAATATATTGAGGGAAGGCAAAGAAGAGGATTTGAAATCAAGGCAGAATTGCAGGAAACAGATTTCAGGAGGTAGATACGAAGCTCCTTTAAAGCACATGAAAAGCGGCAAAACGTTGACAATGATGCCCTTGGCCAAAAAGGGCGTATGCGTTTTTTCCTGAATATATTCAGGAAAAAACGCATACGCCCTTTTTGGCCAACCAAGCAACCTGGAAAGGCAAATCAGCGCTACAAAGATGTCTCGCTTCCCATCGGTCAAAAGGGCCATGCTGAAAAAAGTCTCAAAACCAAAAATGCAGGACAGGCCATGGAGAAATGGGAGCCTTGCTACACTGATGGGCGGGATGTAAATTGTCAACAGCCACTCTGGAGAAGCGTACGGTGAGTCCTGAAACGTCTAAAAAGCAAAGCTTAGAGAGCATAGGGCACTTCCACTCATGGGGGTATAAATTGGGAAAATTAAAAATCAGCAAGACAGAAGCACCCCAAAGTTTAGGGCTGCTCTGTTGACAAGGACCTCCACTTCATTCCACCTTCAATATCCCAGGAAAGAGAAAAATGGATAAAGAAGTTGTGGTCCTTATGTACAATGGAATATCACTCAGCCATGAAATCAATGTCATAAGGCTAGTAGCAGCATGATGAGTGGATTTAGGTACGACGATTCTAAGTGAAATAAGTCACACAGAAAAGGACACTTCTCATAAGGTATCACTGATAGAGGGAATGTAAAAACCGTTACACTTGAACTGAATTACAAAACAGAACAGAGTCACACATGCAGAAAACACACTATGGCTGCTTAACGGGAAAGGTGAGGTGGGGTGATACATAAAACAAGGGTTTCAAATTAGCTCAGATACCGTTCCATAAAACCAATATGTAATAGACAAGACCTACTCCTTGCTCAGAGAACTGGACTCAACACGCCCTATTCACCGCACAAGAATATATCTGACTAGTAATAATCTTAAAACCTATGTATAGATATCTCTCTGTTAGTGTGTCAAGTGGGTGTAAAGCGGCATAAACACAGCAGTGAAAAGCAGCTAAACCCCATTATAAAAATAAATTACTTTGAATAACCCATGAAACAAAGACAGTGAAAGAGAGCGAAATTCTTACACAATGCGTTCAGGGGCTGTGATGCAACCTGGATTGACCATATCTAGACCCACAGCTGGATGAGACATAAGGGTGGACACTCTTGGGGCTGAGAGGTTTGGTGAGGTTGGGTGAGCAAACGCAGACCCTTTAAAGTAATACTGCGTGGTACCCATCGCATGGGTCCCAAATCTCCAGGTTCAAGGGCACCTTCCTACATCGAAAACATGCATGAGATACCCAGAAGATGGTACACCGTGTGATGGGGAAAGGTTTCTAAAACGCACCTCATTTCTCATCTCCTTGTGCTCGGGTTCGCCATTCCAGCCACTTTACTAGCAATCTCCCTCCTTGGAGCATCATCACCTTTAACCTCCTGTTCCGTACAGGTTGCAATTTGTCCTGAGGATGAACGGGAAGACGTGGAACCAATGAGAGACTAGCTCTTGGTGTTGGGACAGGCACAGGTCACTCTATTTTCCTATCAGGAAGAAGAATTAACCACAGGCTCAGCCTGCCACCCGGAACCAGAACAGGGCCTGAAGCCATCCTGCGCTTTTGCGGCCAGCTCCCTAAAAAGCGAGTTGTAAAATGGAGGTTCAGGGCACTGCAATTCACAAAACTGCAGACTTATAAATGATAACTCTCGTCCACAAATATATTGAGGGAAGGCAAAGAAGAGGATTTGAAATCAAGGCAGAATTGCAGGAAACAGATTTCAGGAGGTAGATTCGAATCGCCTTTAAAGCACATGAAAAGTGGCAAAACGTTGACAATGATGCCCTTGGCCAAAAAGGGCGTATGCGTTTTTTCCTGAATATATTCAGGAAAAAACGCATACGCCCTTTTTGGCCAAGCAAGCAACCTGGAAAGGCAAATCAGTGCTACAAAGAAGTCTCGCTTCCCATCGGTCAAAAGGCCCATGCTGAAAAAACTGTCAAAACCAGAAATGCAGGACATGCCATGGAGAAATGGGAGCCTTGCTACACTGATGGGCGGGATGTAAATTGCCAACAGCCACTCTGGAGAAGCGTACGGTGTGTCCTGAAACATCTAAAAAACACAGCTTAGAGAGCATAGGGCACTTCCACTCATGGGGGTATAAATTGGGAAAATGAAAAATCAGCAAGACACAAGCACCCCAAAGTTTAGGGCTGCTCTGTTGACAAGGACCTCCACTTCATTCCACCTTCAATATCCCAGGAAAGAGAAAAATGGATAAAGAAGTTGTGGTCCTTATGTACAATGGAATATCACTCAGCCATGAAATCAATGTCATAAGGCTAGTAGCAGCATGATGAGTGGATTTAGGTATGACGATTCTAAGTGAAATAAGTCACACAGAAAAGGACACTTCTCATAAGGTATCACTTATAGAGGGAATGTAAAAACCGTTACACTTGAACTGAATTACAAAACAGAACAGAGTCACACATGCAGAAAACACACTATGGCTGCTTAACGGGAAAGGTGAGGTGGGGTGATACATAAAACAAGGGTTTCAAATTAGCTCAGATACCGTTCCATAAACCCAATATGTAATAGACAAGACCTACTCCTTGCTCAGAGAACTGGACTCAACACGCCCTATTCACCGCACAAGAATATATCTGACTAGTAATAATCTTAAAACCTATGTATTGATATCTCTCTGTTAGTGTGTCAAGTGGGTGTAAAGTGGCATAAACACAGCAGTGAAAAGCAGCTAAACCCCATTATAAAAATAAATTACTTTGAAAAACCCATGAAACAAAGACAGTGAAAGAGATAGAAATTCTTACACAATGCGTTCACGGGCTGTGATGCAACCTGGATTGACCATATCTAGACCCACAGCTGGATGAGACATAAGGGTGGACACTCTTGGGGCTGAGAGGTTTGGTGAGGTTGGGTGAGCAAACGCAGAACCTTTCAACTAATACTGCGTGGTACCCATCGCATGGGTCCCAAATCTCCAGGTTCAAGGGCATCTTCCTACATCGAAAACATGCATGAGAAACCCAGAAGATGGTACACCGTGTGATGTGGAAAGGTTTCTAAAACGCACCTCATTTCTCATCTCCTTGCGCCCGGGTTCGCTATTCCAGCCGCTTTACTAGCAATCTCCCTACTTGGAGCATCAGCACCTTTAACCTCCTGCTCCGTACAGGTTGCAATTTGTCCTGAGGGTGAACGGGAAGACGTGGAACCAATGAGAGACTAGCTCTTGGTGTTGGGACAGGCACAGGTCACTCTATTTTCCCATCAGGAAGAAGAATTAACCACAGGCTCATCCTGCCCCCGGAACCAGAACAGGGCCTGAAGGCATCCTGCGCTTTTGCGGCCAGCTCCCTAAAAAGCGAGTTGTAAAATGGAGGTTCAGGGCACTGCAATTCACAAACCTGCAGAGTTATAAATGATAACTCTCGTCCACCAATATATTGAGGGAAGGCAAAGAAGAGGATTTGAAATCAAGGCAGAATTGCAGGAAACAGATTTCAGGAGGTAGATTCGAATCGCCTTTAAAGCACATGAAAAGCGGCAAAACGTTGACAATGATGCCCTTGGCCAAAAAGGGCGTATGCGTTTTTTCCTGAATATATTCAGGAAAAAACGCATACGCCCTTTTTGGCCAACCAAGCAACCTGGAAAGGCAAATCAGCGCTACAAAGATGTCTCGCTTCCCATCGGTCAAAAGGGCCATGCTGAAAAAAGTCTCAAAACCAGAAATGCAGGACAGGCCATGGAGAAATGGGAGCCTTGCTACACTGATGGGCGGGATGTAAATTGTCAACAGCCACTCTGGAGAAGCGTACAGTGAGTCCTGAAACGTCTAAAAAGCAAAGCTTAGAGAGCATAGGGCACTTCCACTCATGGGGGTATAAATTGGGAAAATTAAAAATCAGCAAGACACAAGCACCCCAAAGTTTAGGGCTGCTCTGTTGACAAGGACCTCCACTTCATTCCACCTTCAATATCCCAGGAAAGAGAAAAATGGATAAAGAAGTTGTGGTCCTTATGTACAATGGAATATCACTCAGCCGTGAAATCAATGTCATAAGGCTAGTAGCAGCATGATGAGTGGATTTAGGTACGACGACTCCAAGTGAAATAAGTCACACAGAAAAGGACACTTCTCATAAGGTATCACTTATAGAGGGAATGTAAAAACCGTTACACTTGAACTGAATTACAAAACAGAACAGAGTCACACATGCAGAAAACACACTATGGCTGCTTAACGGGAAAGGTGAGGTGGGGTGATACATAAAACAAGGGTTTCAAATTAGCTCAGATACCGTTCCATAAACCCAATATGTAATAGACAAGACCTACTCCTTGCTCAGAGAACTGGACTCAACACGCCCTATTCACCGCACAAGAATATATCTGACTAGTAATAATCTTAAAAGCTATGTATTGATATCTCTCTGTTAGTGTGTCAAGTGGGTGTAAAGCGGCATAAACACAGCAGTGAAAAGCAGCTAAACCCCATTATAAAAATAAATTACTTTGAAAAACCCATGAAACAAAGACAGTGAAAGAGAGCGAAATTCTTACACAATGCGTTCAGGGGCTGTGATGCAACCTGGATTGACCATATCTAGACCCACAGCTGGATGAGACATAAGGGTGAACACTGTTGCGGCTGAGAGGTTTGGTGAGGTTGGGTGAGCAAACGCAGACCCTTTAAAGTAATACTGCGTGGTACCCATCGCATGGGTCCCAAATCTCCAGGTTCAAGGGAATCTTCCTACATCGAAAACATGCATGAGAAACCCAGAAGATGGTACACCGTGTGATGGGGAAAGGTTTCTAAAACGCACCTCATTTCTCATCTCCTTGTGCTCGGGTTCGCCATTCCAGCCACTTTACTAGCAATCTCCCTCCTTGGAGCATCATCACCTTTAACCTCCTGTTCCGTACAGGTTGCAATTTGTCCTGAGGATGAACGGGAAGACGTGGAACCAATGAGAGACTAGCTCTTGGTGTTGGGACAGGCACAGGTCACTCTATTTTCCTATCAGGAAGAAGAATTAACCACAGGCTCAGCCTGCCACCCGGAACCAGAACAGGGTCTGAAGCCATCCTGCGCTATTGCGGCCAGCTCCCTAAAAAGCGAGTTGTAAAATGGAGGTTCAGGGCACTGCAATTCACAAACCTGCAGAGTTATAAATGATAACTCTCGTCCACAAATATATTGAGGGAAGGCAAAGAAGAGGATTTGAAATCAAGGCAGAATTGCAGGAAACAGATTTCAGGAGGTAGATACGAAGCTCCTTTAAAGCACATGAAAAGCGGCAAAACGTTGACAATGATGCCCTTGGCCAAAAAGGGCGTATGCGTTTTTTCCTGAATATATTCATGAAAAAACGCATACGCCCTTTTTGGCCAACCAAGCAACCTGGAAAGGCAAATCAGCGCTACAAAGATGTCTCGCTTCCCATCGGTCAAAAGGGCCATGCTGAAAAAAGTCTCAAAACCAAAAATGCAGGACAGGCCATGGAGAAATGGGAGCCTTGCTACACTGATGGGCGGGATGTAAATTGTCAACAGCCACTCTGGAGAAGCGTACGGTGAGTCCTGAAACGTCTAAAAAGCAAAGCTTAGAGAGCATAGGGCACTTCCACTCATGGGGGTATAAATTGGGAAAATTAAAAATCAGCAAGACACAAGCACCCCAAAGTTTAGGGCTGCTCTGTTGACAAGGACCTCCACTTCATTCCACCTTCAATATCCCAGGAAAGAGAAAAATGGATAAAGAAGTTGTGGTCCTTATGTACAATGGAATATCACTCAGCCATGAAATCAATGTCATAAGGCTAGTAGCAGCATGATGAGTGGATTTAGGTACGACGATTCTAAGTGAAATAAGTCACACAGAAAAGGACACTTCTCATAAGGTATCACTGATAGAGGGAATGTAAAAACCGTTACACTTGAACTGAATTACAAAACAGAACAGAGTCACACATGCAGAAAACACACTATGGCTGCTTAACGGGAAAGGTGAGGTGGGGTGATACATAAAACAAGGGTTTCAAATTAGCTCAGATACCGTTCCATAAAACCAATATGTAATAGACAAGACCTACTCCTTGCTCAGAGAACTGGACTCAACACGCCCTATTCACCGCACAAGAATATATCTGACTAGTAATAATCTTAAAACCTATGTATAGATATCTCTCTGTTAGTGTGTCAAGTGGGTGTAAAGCGGCATAAACACAGCAGTGAAAAGCAGCTAAACCCCATTATAAAAATAAATTACTTTGAATAACCCATGAAACAAAGACAGTGAAAGAGA
The DNA here is from genome assembly GCF_965194805.1 of Balaenoptera borealis. Classification (NCBI taxonomy): domain Eukaryota; kingdom Metazoa; phylum Chordata; class Mammalia; order Artiodactyla; family Balaenopteridae; genus Balaenoptera; species Balaenoptera borealis. The sequence goes on from NW_028123793.1 coordinate 583,639, forward strand.
GCGAAATTCTTACACAATGCGTTCAGGGGCTGTGATGCAACCTGGATTGACCATATCTAGACCCACAGCTGGATGAGACATAAGGGTGGACACTCTTGGGGCTGAGAGGTTTGGTGAGGTTGGGTGAGCAAACGCAGACCCTTTAAAGTAATATTGCGTGGTACCCATCGCATGGGTCCCAAATCTCCAGGTTCAAGGGCACCTTCCTACATCGAAAACATGCATGAGATACCCAGAAGATGGTACACCGTGTGATGGGGAAAGGTTTCTAAAACGCACCTCATTTCTCATCTCCTTGTGCTCGGGTTCGCCATTCCAGCCACTTTACTAGCAATCTCCCTCCTTGGAGCATCATCACCTTTAACCTCCTGTTCCGTACAGGTTGCAATTTGTCCTGAGGATGAACGGGAAGACGTGGAACCAATGAGAGACTAGCTCTTGGTGTTGGGACAGGCACAGGTCACTCTATTTTCCTATCAGGAAGAAGAATTAACCACAGGCTCAGCCTGCCACCCGGAACCAGAACAGGGCCTGAAGCCATCCTGCGCTTTTGCGGCCAGCTCCCTAAAAAGCGAGTTGTAAAATGGAGGTTCAGGGCACTGCAATTCACAAAACTGCAGACTTATAAATGATAACTCTCGTCCACAAATATATTGAGGGAAGGCAAAGAAGAGGATTTGAAATCAAGGCAGAATTGCAGGAAACAGATTTCAGGAGGTAGATTCGAATCGCCTTTAAAGCACATTAAAAGCGGCAAAACGTTGACAATGATGCCCTTGGCCAAAAAGGGCGTATGCGTTTTTTCCTGAATATATTCAGGAAAAAACGCATACGCCCTTGTTGGCCAAGCAAGCAACCTGGAAAGGCAAATCAGTGCTACAAAGAAGTCTCGCTTCCCATCGGTCAAAAGGCCCATGCTGAAAAAACTGTCAAAACCAGAAATGCAGGACATGCCATGGAGAAATGGGAGCCTTGCTACACTGATGGGCGGGATGTAAATTGCCAACAGCCACTCTGGAGAAGCGTACGGTGTGTCCTGAAACATCTAAAAAACACAGCTTAGAGAGCATAGGGCACTTCCACTCATGGGGGTATAAATTGGGAAAATGAAAAATCAGCAAGACACAAGCACCCCAAAGTTTAGGGCTGCTCTGTTGACAAGGACCTCCACTTCATTCCACCTTCAATATCCCAGGAAAGAGAAAAATGGATAAAGAAGTTGTGGTCCTTATGTACAATGGAATATCACTCAGCCATGAAATCAATGTCATAAGGCTAGTAGCAGCATGATGAGTGGATTTAGGTATGACGATTCTAAGTGAAATAAGTCACACAGAAAAGGACACTTCTCATAAGGTATCACTGATAGAGGGAATGTAAAAACCGTTACACTTGAACTGAATTACAAAACAGAACAGAGTCACACATGCAGAAAACACACTATGGCTGCTTAACGGGAAAGGTGAGGTGGGGTGATACATAAAACAAGGGTTTCAAATTAGCTCAGATACCGTTCCATAAACCCAATATGTAATAGACAAGACCTACTCCTTGCTCAGAGAACTGGACTCAACACGCCCTATTCACCGCACAAGAATATATCTGACTAGTAATAATCTTAAAACCTATGTATTGATATCTCTCTGTTAGTGTGTCAAGTGGGTGTAAAGTGGCATAAACACAGCAGTGAAAAGCAGCTAAACCCCATTATAAAAATAAATTACTTTGAAAAACCCATGAAACAAAGACAGTGAAAGAGATAGAAATTCTTACACAATGCGTTCACGGGCTGTGATGCAACCTGGATTGACCATATCTAGACCCACAGCTGGATGAGACATAAGGGTGGACACTCTTGGGGCTGAGAGGTTTGGTGAGGTTGGGTGAGCAAACGCAGAACCTTTCAACTAATACTGCGTGGTACCCATCGCATGGGTCCCAAATCTCCAGGTTCAAGGGCATCTTCCTACATCGAAAACATGCATGAGAAACCCAGAAGTTGGTACACCGTGTGATGTGGAAAGGTTTCTAAAACGCACCTCATTTCTCATCTCCTTGCGCCCGGGTTCGCTATTCCAGCCGCTTTACTAGCAATCTCCCTACTTGGAGCATCAGCACCTTTAACCTCCTGCTCCGTACAGGTTGCAATTTGTCCTGAGGGTGAACGGGAAGACGTGGAACCAATGAGAGACTAGCTCTTGGTGTTGGGACAGGCACAGGTCACTCTATTTTCCCATCAGGAAGAAGAATTAACCACAGGCTCAGCCTGCCCCCGGAACCAGAACAGGGCCTGAAGGCATCCTGCGCTTTTGCGGCCAGCTCCCTAAAAAGCGAGTTGTAAAATGGAGGTTCAGGGCACTGCAATTCACAAACCTGCAGAGTTATAAATGATAACTCTCGTCCACCAATATATTGAGGGAAGGCAAAGAAGAGGATTTGAAATCAAGGCAGAATTGCAGGAAACAGATTTCAGGAGGTAGATTCGAATCGCCTTTAAAGCACATGAAAAGCGGCAAAACGTTGACAATGATGCCCTTGGCCAAAAAGGGCGTATGCGTTTTTTCCTGAATATATTCAGGAAAAAACGCATACGCCCTTTTTGGCCAACCAAGCAACCTGGAAAGGCAAATCAGCGCTACAAAGATGTCTCGCTTCCCATCGGTCAAAAGGGCCATGCTGAAAAAAGTCTCAAAACCAGAAATGCAGGACAGGCCATGGAGAAATGGGAGCCTTGCTACACTGATGGGCGGGATGTAAATTGTCAACAGCCACTCTGGAGAAGCGTACGGTGAGTCCTGAAACGTCTAAAAAGCAAAGCTTAGAGAGCATAGGGCACTTCCACTCATGGGGGTATAAATTGGGAAAATTAAAAATCAGCAAGACACAAGCACCCCAAAGTTTAGGGCTGCTCTGTTGACAAGGACCTCCACTTCATTCCACCTTCAATATCCCAGGAAAGAGAAATATGGATAAAGAAGTTGTGGTCCTTATGTACAATGGAATATCACTCAGCCGTGAAATCAATGTCATAAGGCTAGTAGCAGCATGATGAGTGGATTTAGGTACGACGATTCTAAGTGAAATAAGTCACACAGAAAAGGACACTTCTCATAAGGTATCACTTATAGAGGGAATGTAAAAACCGTTACACTTGAACTGAATTACAAAACAGAACAGAGTCACACATGCAGAAAACACACTATGGCTGCTTCACGGGAAAGGTGAGGTGGGGTGATACATAAAACAAGGGTTTCAAATTAGCTCAGATACCGTTCCATAAACCCAATATGTAATAGACAAGACCTACTCCTTGCTAAGAGAACTGGACTCAACACGCCCTATTCACCGCACAAGAATATATCTGACTAGTAATAATCTTAAAAGCTATGTATTGATATCTCTCTGTTAGTGTGTCAAGTGGGTGTAAAGCGGCATAAACACAGCAGTGAAAAGCAGCTAAACACCTTTATAAAAATAAATTACTTTGAAAAACCCATGAAACAAAGACAGTGAAAGAGAGCGAAATTCTTACACAATGCGTTCAGGGGCTGTGATGCAACCTGGATTGACCATATCTAGACCCACAGCTGGATGAGACATAAGGGTGGACACTGTTGCGGCTGAGAGGTTTGGTGAGGTTGGGTGAGCAAACGCAGCCCCTTTAAAGTAATACTGCGTGGTACCCATCGCATGGGTCCCAAATCTCCAGGTTCAAGGGCATCTTCCTACATCGAAAACATGCATGAGAAACCCAGAAGATGGTACACCGTGTGATGGGGAAAGGTTTCTAAAACGCACCTCATTTCTCATCTCCTTGTGCTCGGGTTCGCCATTCCAGCCACTTTACTAGCAATCTCCCTCCTTGGAGCATCATCACCTTTAACCTCCTGTTCCGTACAGGTTGCAATTTGTCCTGAGGATGAACGGGAAGACGTGGAACCAATGAGAGACTAGCTCTTGGTGTTGGGACAGGCACAGGTCACTCTATTTTCCTATCAGGAAGAAGAATTAACCACAGGCTCAGCCTGCCACCCGGAACCAGAACAGGGCCTGAAGCCATCCTGCGCTTTTGCGGCCAGCTCCCTAAAAAGCGAGTTGTAAAATGGAGGTTCAGGGCACTGCAATTCACAAAACTGCAGACTTATAAATGATAACTCTCGTCCACAAATATATTGAGGGAAGGCAAAGAAGAGGATTTGAAATCAAGGCAGAATTGCAGGAAACAGATTTCAGGAGGTAGATTCGAATCGCCTTTAAAGCACATTAAAAGCGGCAAAACGTTGACAATGATGCCCTTGGCCAAAAAGGGCGTATGCGTTTTTTCCTGAATATATTCAGGAAAAAACGCATACGCCCTTGTTGGCCAAGCAAGCAACCTGGAAAGGCAAATCAGTGCTACAAAGAAGTCTCGCTTCCCATCGGTCAAAAGGCCCATGCTGAAAAAACTGTCAAAACCAGAAATGCAGGACATGCCATGGAGAAATGGGAGCCTTGCTACACTGATGGGCGGGATGTAAATTGCCAACAGCCACTCTGGAGAAGCGTACGGTGTGTCCTGAAACATCTAAAAAACACAGCTTAGAGAGCATAGGGCACTTCCACTCATGGGGGTATAAATTGGGAAAATGAAAAATCAGCAAGACACAAGCACCCCAAAGTTTAGGGCTGCTCTGTTGACAAGGACCTCCACTTCATTCCACCTTCAATATCCCAGGAAAGAGAAAAATGGATAAAGAAGTTGTGGTCCTTATGTACAATGGAATATCACTCAGCCATGAAATCAATGTCATAAGGCTAGTAGCAGCATGATGAGTGGATTTAGGTATGACGATTCTAAGTGAAATAAGTCACACAGAAAAGGACACTTCTCATAAGGTATCACTGATAGAGGGAATGTAAAAACCGTTACACTTGAACTGAATTACAAAACAGAACAGAGTCACACATGCAGAAAACACACTATGGCTGCTTAACGGGAAAGGTGAGGTGGGGTGATACATAAAACAAGGGTTTCAAATTAGCTCAGATACCGTTCCATAAACCCAATATGTAATAGACAAGACCTACTCCTTGCTCAGAGAACTGGACTCAACACGCCCTATTCACCGCACAAGAATATATCTGACTAGTAATAATCTTAAAACCTATGTATTGATATCTCTCTGTTAGTGTGTCAAGTGGGTGTAAAGTGGCATAAACACAGCAGTGAAAAGCAGCTAAACCCCATTATAAAAATAAATTACTTTGAAAAACCCATGAAACAAAGACAGTGAAAGAGATAGAAATTCTTACACAATGCGTTCACGGGCTGTGATGCAACCTGGATTGACCATATCTAGACCCACAGCTGGATGAGACATAAGGGTGGACACTCTTGGGGCTGAGAGGTTTGGTGAGGTTGGGTGAGCAAACGCAGAACCTTTCAACTAATACTGCGTGGTACCCATCGCATGGGTCCCAAATCTCCAGGTTCAAGGGCATCTTCCTACATCGAAAACATGCATGAGAAACCCAGAAGATGGTACACCGTGTGATGTGGAAAGGTTTCTAAAACGCACCTCATTTCTCAACTCCTTGCGCCCGGGTTCGCTATTCCAGCCGCTTTACTAGCAATCTCCCTACTTGGAGCATCAGCACCTTTAACCTCCTGCTCCGTACAGGTTGCAATTTGTCCTGAGGGTGAACGGGAAGACGTGGAACCAATGAGAGACTAGCTCTTGGTGTTGGGACAGGCACAGGTCACTCTATTTTCCCATCAGGAAGAAGAATTAACCACAGGCTCAGCCTGCCCCCGGAACCAGAACAGGGCCTGAAGGCATCCTGCGCTTTTGCGGCCAGCTCCCTAAAAAGCGAGTTGTAAAATGGAGGTTCAGGGCACTGCAATTCACAAACCTGCAGAGTTATAAATGATAACTCTCGTCCACCAATATATTGAGGGAAGGCAAAGAAGAGGATTTGAAATCAAGGCAGAATTGCAGGAAACATATTTCAGGAGGTAGATTCGAATCGCCTTTAAAGCACATGAAAAGCGGCAAAACGTTGACAATGATGCCCTTGGCCAAAAAGGGCGTATGCGTTTTTTCCTGAATATATTCAGGAAAAAACGCATACGCCCTTTTTGGCCAACCAAGCAACCTGGAAAGGCAAATCAGCGCTACAAAGATGTCTCGCTTCCCATCGGTCAAAAGGGCCATGCTGAAAAAAGTCTCAAAACCAGAAATGCAGGACAGGCCATGGAGAAATGGGAGCCTTGCTACACTGATGGGCGGGATGTAAATTGTCAGCAGCCACTCTGGAGAAGCGTACGGTGAGTCCTGAAACGTCTAAAAAGCAAAGCTTAGAGAGCATAGGGCACTTCCACTCATGGGGGTATAAATTGGGAAAATTAAAAATCAGCAAGACACAAGCACCCCAAAGTTTAGGGCTGCTCTGTTGACAAGGACCTCCACTTCATTCCACCTTCAATATCCCAGGAAAGAGAAAAATGGATAAAGAAGTTGTGGTCCTTATGTACAATGGAATATCACTCAGCCGTGAAATCAATGTCATAAGGCTAGTAGCAGCATGATGAGTGGATTTAGGTACGACGATTCTAAGTGAAATAAGTCACACAGAAAAGGACACTTCTCATAAGGTATCACTTATAGAGGGAATGTAAAAACCGTTACACTTGAACTGAATTACAAAACAGAACAGAGTCACACATGCAGAAAACACACTATGGCTGCTTCACGGGAAAGGTGAGGTGGGGTGATACATAAAACAAGGGTTTCAAATTAGCTCAGATACCGTTCCATAAACCCAATATGTAATAGACAAGACCTACTCCTTGCTCAGAGAACTGGACTCAACACGCCCTATTCACCGCACAAGAATATATCTGACTAGTAATAATCTTAAAAGCTATGTATTGATATCTCTCTGTTAGTGAGTCAAGTGGGTGTAAAGCGGCATAAACACAGCAGTGAAAAGCAGCTAAACACCTTTATAAAAATAAATTACTTTGAAAAACCCATGAAACAAAGACAGTGAAAGAGAGCGAAATTCTTACACAATGCGTTCAGGGGCTGTGATGCAACCTGGATTGACCATATCTAGACCCACAGCTGGATGAGACATAAGGGTGGACACTGTTGCGGCTGAGAGGTTTGGTGAGGTTGGGTGAGCAAACGCAGTCCCTTTAAAGTAATACTGCGTGGTACCCATCGCATGGGTCCCAAATCTCCAGGTTCAAGGGCATCTTCCTACATCGAAAACATGCATGAGAAACCCAGAAGATGGTACACCGTGTGATGGGGAAAGGTTTCTAAAACGCACCTCATTTCTCATCTCCTTGTGCTCGGGTTCGCCATTCCAGCCACTTTACTAGCAATCTCCCTCCTTGGAGCATCATCACCTTTAACCTCCTGTTCCGTACAGGTTGCAATTTGTCCTGAGGATGAACGGGAAGACGTGAAACCAATGAGAGACTATCTCTTGCTGTTGGGACAGGCACAGGTCACTCTATTTTCCCATCAGGAAGAAGAATTAACCACAGGCTCAGCCTGCCCCCGGAACCAGAACAGGGCCTGAAGGCATCCTGCGCTTTTGCGGCCAGCTCCCTAAAAAGCGAGTTGTAAAATGGAGGTTCAGGGCACTGCAATTCACAAACCTGCAGAGTTATAAATGATAACTCTCGTCCACAAATATATTGAGGGAAGGCAAAGAAGAGGATTTGAAATCAAGGCAGAATTGCAGGAAACAGATTTCAGGAGGTAGATTCGAATCGCCTTTAAAGCACATGAAAAGCGGCAAAACGTTGACAATGATGCCCTTGGCCAAAAAGGGCGTATGCGTTTTTTCCTGAATATATTCAGGAAAAAACGCATACGCCCTTTTTGGCCAACCAAGCAACCTGGAAAGGCAAATCAGCGCTACAAAGATGTCTCGCTTCCCATCGGTCAAAAGGGCCATGCTGAAAAAAGTCTCAAAACCAAAAATGCAGGACAGGCCATGGAGAAATGGGAGCCTTGCTACACTGATGGGCGGGATGTAAATTGTCAACAGCCACTCTGGAGAAGTGTACGGTGAGTCCTGAAACGTCTAAAAAGCAAAGCTTAGAGAGCATAGGGCACTTCCACTCATGGGGGTATAAATTGGGAAAATTAAAAATCAGCAAGACACAAGCACCCCAAAGTTTAGGGCTGCTCTGTTGACAAGGACCTCCACTTCATTCCACCTTCAATATCCCAGGAAAGAGAAAAATGGATAAAGAAGTTGTGGTCCTTATGTACAATGGAATATCACTCAGCCGTGAAATCAATGTCATAAGGCTAGTAGCAGCATGATGAGTGGATTTAGGTACGACGACTCCAAGTGAAATAAGTCACACAGAAAAGGACACTTCTCATAAGGTATCACTTATAGAGGGAATGTAAAAACCGTTACACTTGAACTGAATTACAAAACAGAACAGAGTCACACATGCAGAAAACACACTATGGCTGCTTAACGGGAAAGGTGAGGTGGGGTGATACATAAAACAAGGGTTTCAAATTAGCTCAGATACCGTTCCATAAACCCAATATGTAATAGACAAGACCTACTCCTTGCTCAGAGAACTGGACTCAACACGCCCTATTCACCGCACAAGAATATATCTGACTAGTAATAATCTTAAAAGCTATGTATTGATATCTCTCTGTTAGTGTGTCAAGTGGGTGTAAAGCGGCATAAACACAGCAGTGAAAAGCAGCTAAACCCCATTATAAAAATAAATTACTTTGAAAAACCCATGAAACAAAGACAGTGAAAGAGAGCGAAATTCTTACACAATGCGTTCAGGGGCTGTGATGCAACCTGGATTGACCATATCTAGACCCACAGCTGGATGAGACATAAGGGTGAACACTGTTGCGGCTGAGAGGTTTGGTGAGGTTGGGTGAGCAAACGCAGACCCTTTAAAGTAATACTGCGTGGTACCCATCGCATGGGTCCCAAATCTCCAGGTTCAAGGGAATCTTCCTACATCGAAAACATGCATGAGAAACCCAGAAGATGGTACACCGTGTGATGGGGAAAGGTTTCTAAAACGCACCTCATTTCTCATCTCCTTGTGCTCGGGTTCGCCATTCCAGCCACTTTACTAGCAATCTCCCTCCTTGGAGCATCATCACCTTTAACCTCCTGTTCCGTACAGGTTGCAATTTGTCCTGAGGATGAACGGGAAGACGTGGAACCAATGAGAGACTAGCTCTTGGTGTTGGGACAGGCACAGGTCACTCTATTTTCCTATCAGGAAGAAGAATTAACCACAGGCTCAGCCTGCCACCCGGAACCAGAACAGGGTGTGAAGCCATCCTGCGCTATTGCGGCCAGCTCCCTAAAAAGCGAGTTGTAAAATGGAGGTTCAGGGCACTGCAATTCACAAAACTGCAGACTTATAAATGATAACTCTCGTCCACAAATATATTGAGGGAAGGCAAAGAAGAGAATTTGAAATCAAGGCAGAATTGCAGGAAACAGATTTCAGGAGGTAGATTCGAATCGCCTTTAAAGCACATGAAAAGCGGCAAAACGTTGACAATGATGCCCTTGGCCAAAAAGGGCGTATGCGTTTTTTCCTGAATATATTCAGGAAAAAACGCATACGCCCTTTTTGGCCAACCAAGCAACCTGGAAAGGCAAATCAGCGCTACAAAGATGTCTCGCTTCCCATCGGTCAAAAGGGCCATGCTGAAAAAAGTGTCAAAACCAGAAATGCAGGACAGGCCATGGAGAAATGGGAGCCTTGCTACACTGATGGGCGGGATGTAAATTGTCAACAGCCACTCTGGAGAAGCGTACGGTGAGTCCTGAAACGTCTAAAAAGCAAAGCTTAGAGAGCATAGGGCACTTCCACTCATGGGGGTATAAATTGGGAAAATTAAAAATCAGCAAGACACAAGCACCCCAAAGTTTAGGGCTGCTCTGTTGACAAGGACCTCCACTTCATTCCACCTTCAATATCCCAGGAAAGAGAAAAATGGATAAAGAAGTTGTGGTCCTTATGTACAATGGAATATCACTCAGCCATGAAATCAATGTCATAAGGCTAGTAGCAGCATGATGAGTGGATTTAGGTACGACGATTCTAAGTGAAATAAGTCACACAGAAAAGGACACTTCTCATAAGGTATCACTGATAGAGGGAATGTAAAAACCGTTACACTTGAACTGAATTACAAAACAGAACAGAGTCACACATGCAGAAAACACACTATGGCTGCTTCACGGGAAAGGTGAGGTGGGGTGATACATAAAACAAGGGTTTCAAATTAGCTCAGATACCGTTCCATAAAACCAATATGTAATAGACAAGACCTACTCCTTGCTCAGAGAACTGGACTCAACACGCCCTACTCACCGCACAAGAATATATCTGACTAGTAATAATCTTAAAACCTATGTATAGATATCTCTCTGTTAGTGTGTCAAGTGGGTGTAAAGCGGCATAAACACAGAAGTGAAAAGCAGCTAAACCCCATTATAAAAATAAATTACTTTGAAAAACCCATGAAACAAAGACAGTGAAAGAGAGCGAAATTCTTACACAATTCGTTCAGGGGCTGTGATGCAACCTGGATTGACCATATCTAGACCCAGAGCTGGATGAGACATAAGGGTGGACACTCTTGGGGCTGAGAGGTTTGGTGAGGTTGGGTGAGCAAACGCAGACCCTTTACAGTAATACTGCATGGTACCCATCGCATGGGTCACAAATCTCCAGGTTCAAGGGCATCTTCCTACATCGAAAACATGCATGAGATACCCAGAAGATGGTACACCGTGTGATGGGGAAAGGTTTCTAAAACGCACCTCATTTCTCATCTCCTTGTGGCCGGGTTCGCTATTCCAGCCGCTTTACTAGCAATCTCCCTACTTGGAGCATCAGCACCTTTAACCTCCTGTTCCGTACAGGTTGCAATTTGTCCTGAGGATGAACGGGAAGACGTGGAACCAATGAGAGACTAGCTCTTGGTGTTGGGACAGGCACAGGTCACTCTATTTTCCCATCAGGAAGAAGAATTAACCACAGGCTCAGCCTGCCCCCGGAACCAGAACAGGGCCTGAAGGCATCCTGCGCTTTTGCGGCCAGCTCCCTAAAAAGCGAGTTGTAAAATGGAGGTTCAGGGCACTGCAATTCACAAAACTGCAGACTTATAAATGATAACTCTCGTCCACAAATATATTGAGGGAAGGCAAAGAAGAGGATTTGAAATCAAGGCAGAATTGCAGGAAACAGATTTCAGGAGGTAGATTCGAATCGCCTTTAAAGCACATTAAAAGCGGCAAAACGTTGACAATGATGCCCTTGGCCAAAAAGGGCGTATGCGTTTTTTCCTGAATATATTCAGGAAAAAACGCATACGCCCTTGTTGGCCAAGCAAGCAACCTGGAAAGGCAAATCAGTGCTACAAAGAAGTCTCGCTTCCCATCGGTCAAAAGGCCCATGCTGAAAAAACTGTCAAAACCAGAAATGCAGGACATGCCATGGAGAAATGGGAGCCTTGCTACACTGATGGGCGGGATGTAAATTGCCAACAGCCACTCTGGAGAAGCGTACGGTGTGTCCTGAAACATCTAAAAAACACAGCTTAGAGAGCATAGGGCACTTCCACTCATGGGGGTATAAATTGGGAAAATGAAAAATCAGCAAGACACAAGCACCCCAAAGTTTAGGGCTGCTCTGTTGACAAGGACCTCCACTTCATTCCACCTTCAATATCCCAGGAAAGAGAAAAATGGATAAAGAAGTTGTGGTCCTTATGTACAATGGAATATCACTCAGCCATGAAATCAATGTCATAAGGCTAGTAGCAGCATGATGAGTGGATTTAGGTATGACGATTCTAAGTGAAATAAGTCACACAGAAAAGGACACTTCTCATAAGGTATCACTGATAGAGGGAATGTAAAAACCGTTACACTTGAACTGAATTACAAAACAGAACAGAGTCACACATGCAGAAAACACACTATGGCTGCTTAACGGGAAAGGTGAGGTGGGGTGATACATAAAACAAGGGTTTCAAATTAGCTCAGATACCGTTCCATAAACCCAATATGTAATAGACAAGACCTACTCCTTGCTCAGAGAACTGGACTCAACACGCCCTATTCACCGCACAAGAATATATCTGACTAGTAATAATCTTAAAACCTATGTATTGATATCTCTCTGTTAGTGTGTCAAGTGGGTGTAAAGTGGCATAAACACAGCAGTGAAAAGCAGCTAAACCCCATTATAAAAATAAATTACTTTGAAAAACCCATGAAACAAAGACAGTGAAAGAGATAGAAATTCTTACACAATGCGTTCACGGGCTGTGATGCAACCTGGATTGACCATATCTAGACCCACAGCTGGATGAGACATAAGGGTGGACACTCTTGGGGCTGAGAGGTTTGGTGAGGTTGGGTGAGCAAACGCAGAACCTTTCAACTAATACTGCGTGGTACCCATCGCATGGGTCCCAAATCTCCAGGTTCAAGGGCATCTTCCTACATCGAAAACATGCATGAGAAACCCAGAAGATGGTACACCGTGTGATGTGGAAAGGTTTCTAAAACGCACCTCATTTCTCAACTCCTTGCGCCCGGGTTCGCTATTCCAGCCGCTTTACTAGCAATCTCCCTACTTGGAGCATCAGCACCTTTAACCTCCTGCTCCGTACAGGTTGCAATTTGTCCTGAGGGTGAACGGGAAGACGTGGAACCAATGAGAGACTAGCTCTTGGTGTTGGGACAGGCACAGGTCACTCTATTTTCCCATCAGGAAGAAGAATTAACCACAGGCTCAGCCTGCCCCCGGAACCAGAACAGGGCCTGAAGGCATCCTGCGCTTTTGCGGCCAGCTCCCTAAAAAGCGAGTTGTAAAATGGAGGTTCAGGGCACTGCAATTCACAAACCTGCAGAGTTATAAATGATAACTCTCGTCCACCAATATATTGAGGGAAGGCAAAGAAGAGGATTTGAAATCAAGGCAGAATTGCAGGAAACATATTTCAGGAGGTAGATTCGAATCGCCTTTAAAGCACATGAAAAGCGGCAAAACGTTGACAATGATGCCCTTGGCCAAAAAGGGCGTATGCGTTTTTTCCTGAATATATTCAGGAAAAAACGCATACGCCCTTTTTGGCCAACCAAGCAACCTGGAAAGGCAAATCAGCGCTACAAAGATGTCTCGCTTCCCATCGGTCAAAAGGGCCATGCTGAAAAAAGTCTCAAAACCAGAAATGCAGGACAGGCCATGGAGAAATGGGAGCCTTGCTACACTGATGGGCGGGATGTAAATTGTCAGCAGCCACTCTGGAGAAGCGTACGGTGAGTCCTGAAACGTCTAAAAAGCAAAGCTTAGAGAGCATAGGGCACTTCCACTCATGGGGGTATAAATTGGGAAAATTAAAAATCAGCAAGACACAAGCACCCCAAAGTTTAGGGCTGCTCTGTTGACAAGGACCTCCACTTCATTCCACCTTCAATATCCCAGGAAAGAGAAAAATGGATAAAGAAGTTGTGGTCCTTATGTACAATGGAATATCACTCAGCCGTGAAATCAATGTCATAAGGCTAGTAGCAGCATGATGAGTGGATTTAGGTACGACGATTCTAAGTGAAATAAGTCACACAGAAAAGGACACTTCTCATAAGGTATCACTTATAGAGGGAATGTAAAAACCGTTACACTTGAACTGAATTACAAAACAGAACAGAGTCACACATGCAGAAAACACACTATGGCTGCTTCACGGGAAAGGTGAGGTGGGGTGATACATAAAACAAGGGTTTCAAATTAGCTCAGATACCGTTCCATAAACCCAATATGTAATAGACAAGACCTACTCCTTGCTCAGAGAACTGGACTCAACACGCCCTATTCACCGCACAAGAATATATCTGACTAGTAATAATCTTAAAAGCTATGTATTGATATCTCTCTGTTAGTGAGTCAAGTGGGTGTAAAGCGGCATAAACACAGCAGTGAAAAGCAGCTAAACACCTTTATAAAAATAAATTACTTTGAAAAACCCATGAAACAAAGACAGTGAAAGAGAGCGAAATTCTTACACAATGCGTTCAGGGGCTGTGATGCAACCTGGATTGACCATATCTAGACCCACAGCTGGATGAGACATAAGGGTGGACACTGTTGCGGCTGAGAGGTTTGGTGAGGTTGGGTGAGCAAACGCAGTCCCTTTAAAGTAATACTGCGTGGTACCCATCGCATGGGTCCCAAATCTCCAGGTTCAAGGGCATCTTCCTACATCGAAAACATGCATGAGAAACCCAGAAGATGGTACACCGTGTGATGGGGAAAGGTTTCTAAAACGCACCTCATTTCTCATCTCCTTGTGCTCGGGTTCGCCATTCCAGCCACTTTACTAGCAATCTCCCTCCTTGGAGCATCATCACCTTTAACCTCCTGTTCCGTACAGGTTGCAATTTGTCCTGAGGATGAACGGGAAGACGTGAAACCAATGAGAGACTATCTCTTGCTGTTGGGACAGGCACAGGTCACTGTATTTTCCCATCAGGAAGAAGAATTAACCACAGGCTCAGCCTGCCCCCGGAACCAGAACAGGGCCTGAAGGCATCCTGCGCTTTTGCGGCCAGCTCCCTAAAAAGCGAGTTGTAAAATGGAGGTTCAGGGCACTGCAATTCACAAACCTGCAGAGTTATAAATGATAACTCTCGTCCACAAATATATTGAGGGAAGGCAAAGAAGAGGATTTGAAATCAAGGCAGAATTGCAGGAAACAGATTTCAGGAGGTAGATTCGAATCGCCTTTAAAGCACATGAAAAGCGGCAAAACGTTGACAATGATGCCCTTGGCCAAAAAGGGCGTATGCGTTTTTTCCTGAATATATTCAGGAAAAAACGCATACGCCCTTTTTGGCCAACCAAGCAACCTGGAAAGGCAAATCAGCGCTACAAAGATGTCTCGCTTCCCATCGGTCAAAAGGGCCATGCTGAAAAAAGTCTCAAAACCAAAAATGCAGGACAGGCCATGGAGAAATGGGAGCCTTGCTACACTGATGGGCGGGATGTAAATTGTCAACAGCCACTCTGGAGAAGTGTACGGTGAGTCCTGAAACGTCTAAAAAGCAAAGCTTAGAGAGCATAGGGCACTTCCACTCATGGGGGTATAAATTGGGAAAATTAAAAATCAGCAAGACACAAGCACCCCAAAGTTTAGGGCTGCTCTGTTGACAAGGACCTCCACTTCATTCCACCTTCAATATCCCAGGAAAGAGAAAAATGGATAAAGAAGTTGTGGTCCTTATGTACAATGGAATATCACTCAGCCGTGAAATCAATGTCATAAGGCTAGTAGCAGCATGATGAGTGGATTTAGGTACGACGACTCCAAGTGAAATAAGTCACACAGAAAAGGACACTTCTCATAAGGTATCACTTATAGAGGGAATGTAAAAACCGTTACACTTGAACTGAATTACAAAACAGAACAGAGTCACACATGCAGAAAACACACTATGGCTGCTTAACGGGAAAGGTGAGGTGGGGTGATACATAAAACAAGGGTTTCAAATTAGCTCAGATACCGTTCCATAAACCCAATATGTAATAGACAAGACCTACTCCTTGCTCAGAGAACTGGACTCAACACGCCCTATTCACCGCACAAGAATATATCTGACTAGTAATAATCTTAAAAGCTATGTATTGATATCTCTCTGTTAGTGTGTCAAGTGGGTGTAAAGCGGCATAAACACAGCAGTGAAAAGCAGCTAAACCCCATTATAAAAATAAATTACTTTGAAAAACCCATGAAACAAAGACAGTGAAAGAGAGCGAAATTCTTACACAATGCGTTCAGGGGCTGTGATGCAACCTGGATTGACCATATCTAGACCCACAGCTGGATGAGACATAAGGGTGAACACTGTTGCGGCTGAGAGGTTTGGTGAGGTTGGGTGAGCAAACGCAGACCCTTTAAAGTAATACTGCGTGGTACCCATCGCATGGGTCCCAAATCTCCAGGTTCAAGGGAATCTTCCTACATCGAAAACATGCATGAGAAACCCAGAAGATGGTACACCGTGTGATGGGGAAAGGTTTCTAAAACGCACCTCATTTCTCATCTCCTTGTGCTCGGGTTCGCCATTCCAGCCACTTTACTAGCAATCTCCCTCCTTGGAGCATCATCACCTTTAACCTCCTGTTCCGTACAGGTTGCAATTTGTCCTGAGGATGAACGGGAAGACGTGGAACCAATGAGAGACTAGCTCTTGGTGTTGGGACAGGCACAGGTCACTCTATTTTCCTATCAGGAAGAAGAATTAACCACAGGCTCAGCCTGCCACCCGGAACCAGAACAGGGTGTGAAGCCATCCTGCGCTATTGCGGCCAGCTCCCTAAAAAGCGAGTTGTAAAATGGAGGTTCAGGGCACTGCAATTCACAAAACTGCAGACTTATAAATGATAACTCTCGTCCACAAATATATTGAGGGAAGGCAAAGAAGAGAATTTGAAATCAAGGCAGAATTGCAGGAAACAGATTTCAGGAGGTAGATTCGAATCGCCTTTAAAGCACATGAAAAGCGGCAAAACGTTGACAATGATGCCCTTGGCCAAAAAGGGCGTATGCGTTTTTTCCTGAATATATTCAGGAAAAAACGCATACGCCCTTTTTGGCCAACCAAGCAACCTGGAAAGGCAAATCAGCGCTACAAAGATGTCTCGCTTCCCATCGGTCAAAAGGGCCATGCTGAAAAAAGTGTCAAAACCAGAAATGCAGGACAGGCCATGGAGAAATGGGAGCCTTGCTACACTGATGGGCGGGATGTAAATTGTCAACAGCCACTCTGGAGAAGCGTACGGTGAGTCCTGAAACGTCTAAAAAGCAAAGCTTAGAGAGCATAGGGCACTTCCACTCATGGGGGTATAAATTGGGAAAATTAAAAATCAGCAAGACACAAGCACCCCAAAGTTTAGGGCTGCTCTGTTGACAAGGACCTCCACTTCATTCCACCTTCAATATCCCAGGAAAGAGAAAAATGGATAAAGAAGTTGTGGTCCTTATGTACAATGGAATATCACTCAGCCATGAAATCAATGTCATAAGGCTAGTAGCAGCATGATGAGTGGATTTAGGTACGACGATTCTAAGTGAAATAAGTCACACAGAAAAGGACACTTCTCATAAGGTATCACTGATAGAGGGAATGTAAAAACCGTTACACTTGAACTGAATTACAAAACAGAACAGAGTCACACATGCAGAAAACACACTATGGCTGCTTCACGGGAAAGGTGAGGTGGGGTGATACATAAAACAAGGGTTTCAAATTAGCTCAGATACCGTTCCATAAAACCAATATGTAATAGACAAGACCTACTCCTTGCTCAGAGAACTGGACTCAACACGCCCTACTCACCGCACAAGAATATATCTGACTAGTAATAATCTTAAAACCTATGTATAGATATCTCTCTGTTAGTGTGTCAAGTGGGTGTAAAGCGGCATAAACACAGAAGTGAAAAGCAGCTAAACCCCATTATAAAAATAAATTACTTTGAAAAACCCATGAAACAAAGACAGTGAAAGAGAGCGAAATTCTTACACAATTCGTTCAGGGGCTGTGATGCAACCTGGATTGACCATATCTAGACCCACAGCTGGATGAGACATAAGGGTGGACACTCTTGGGGCTGAGAGGTTTGGTGAGGTTGGGTGAGCAAACGCAGACCCTTTACAGTAATACTGCATGGTACCCATCGCATGGGTCACAAATCTCCAGGTTCAAGGGCATCTTCCTACATCGAAAACATGCATGAGATACCCAGAAGATGGTACACCGTGTGATGGGGAAAGGTTTCTAAAACGCACCTCATTTCTCATCTCCTTGTGGCCGGGTTCGCTATTCCAGCCGCTTTACTAGCAATCTCCCTACTTGGAGCATCAGCACCTTTAACCTCCTGTTCCGTACAGGTTGCAATTTGTCCTGAGGATGAACGGGAAGACGTGGAACCAATGAGAGACTAGCTCTTGGTGTTGGGACAGGCACAGGTCACTCTATTTTCCCATCAGGAAGAAGAATTAACCACAGGCTCAGCCTGCCCCCGGAACCAGAACAGGGCCTGAAGGCATCCTGCGCTTTTGCGGCCAGCTCCCTAAAAAGCGAGTTGTAAAATGGAGGTTCAGGGCACTGCAATTCACAAAACTGCAGACTTATAAATGATAACTCTCGTCCACAAATATATTGAGGGAAGGCAAAGAAGAGGATTTGAAATCAAGGCAGAATTGCAGGAAACAGATTTCAGGAGGTAGATTCGAATCGCCTTTAAAGCACATGAAAAGCGGCAAAACGTTGACAATGATGCCCTTGGCCAAAAAGGGCGTATGCGTTTTTTCCTGAATATATTCAGGAAAAAACGCATACGCCCTTTTTGGCCAACCAAGCAACCTGGAAAGGCAAATCAGCGCTACAAAGATGTCTCGCTTCCCATCGGTCAAAAGGGCCATGCTGAAAAAAGTCTCAAAACCAAAAATGCAGGACAGGCCATGGAGAAATGGGAGCCTTGCTACACTGATGGGCGGGATGTAAATTGTCAACAGCCACTCTGGAGAAGTGTACGGTGAGTCCTGAAACGTCTAAAAAGCAAAGCTTAGAGAGCATAGGGCACTTCCACTCATGGGGGTATAAATTGGGAAAATTAAAAATCAGCAAGACACAAGCACCCCAAAGTTTAGGGCTGCTCTGTTGACAAGGACCTCCACTTCATTCCACCTTCAATATCCCAGGAAAGAGAAAAATGGATAAAGAAGTTGTGGTCCTTATGTACAATGGAATATCACTCAGCCGTGAAATCAATGTCATAAGGCTAGTAGCAGCATGATGAGTGGATTTAGGTACGACGACTCCAAGTGAAATAAGTCACACAGAAAAGGACACTTCTCATAAGGTATCACTTATAGAGGGAATGTAAAAACCGTTACACTTGAACTGAATTACAAAACAGAACAGAGTCACACATGCAGAAAACACACTATGGCTGCTTAACGGGAAAGGTGAGGTGGGGTGATACATAAAACAAGGGTTTCAAATTAGCTCAGATACCGTTCCATAAACCCAATATGTAATAGACAAGACCTACTCCTTGCTCAGAGAACTGGACTCAACACGCCCTATTCACCGCACAAGAATATATCTGACTAGTAATAATCTTAAAAGCTATGTATTGATATCTCTCTGTTAGTGTGTCAAGTGGGTGTAAAGCGGCATAAACACAGCAGTGAAAAGCAGCTAAACCCCATTATAAAAATAAATTACTTTGAAAAACCCATGAAACAAAGACAGTGAAAGAGAGCGAAATTCTTACACAATGCGTTCAGGGGCTGTGATGCAACCTGGATTGACCATATCTAGACCCACAGCTGGATGAGACATAAGGGTGAACACTGTTGCGGCTGAGAGGTTTGGTGAGGTTGGGTGAGCAAACACAGACCCTTTAAAGTAATACTGCGTGGTACCCATCGCATGGGTCCCAAATCTCCAGGTTCAAGGGAATCTTCCTACATCGAAAACATGCATGAGAAACCCAGAAGATGGTACACCGTGTGATGGGGAAAGGTTTCTAAAACGCACCTCATTTCTCATCTCCTTGTGCTCGGGTTCGCCATTCCAGCCACTTTACTAGCAATCTCCCTCCTTGGAGCATCATCACCTTTAACCTCCTGTTCCGTACAGGTTGCAATTTGTCCTGAGGATGAACGGGAAGACGTGGAACCAATGAGAGACTAGCTCTTGGTGTTGGGACAGGCACAGGTCACTCTATTTTCCTATCAGGAAGAAGAATTAACCACAGGCTCAGCCTGCCACCCGGAACCAGAACAGGGTCTGAAGCCATCCTGCGCTATTGCGGCCAGCTCCCTAAAAAGCGAGTTGTAAAATGGAGGTTCAGGGCACTGCAATTCACAAAACTGCAGACTTATAAATGATAACTCTCGTCCACAAATATATTGAGGGAAGGCAAAGAAGAGAATTTGAAATCAAGGCAGAATTGCAGGAAACAGATTTCAGGAGGTAGATTCGAATCGCCTTTAAAGCACATGAAAAGCGGCAAAACGTTGACAATGATGCCCTTGGCCAAAAAGGGCGTATGCGTTTTTTCCTGAATATATTCAGGAAAAAACGCATACGCCCTTTTTGGCCAACCAAGCAACCTGGAAAGGCAAATCAGCGCTACAAAGATGTCTCGCTTCCCATCGGTCAAAAGGGCCATGCTGAAAAAAGTCTCAAAACCAGAAATGCAGGACAGGCCATGGAGAAATGGGAGCCTTGCTACACTGATGGGCGGGATGTAAATTGTCAACAGCCACTCTGGAGAAGCGTACGGTGAGTCCTGAAACGTCTAAAAAGCAAAGCTTAGAGAGCATAGGGCACTTCCACTCATGGGGGTATAAATTGGGAAAATTAAAAATCAGCAAGACACAAGCACCCCAAAGTTTAGGGCTGCTCTGTTGACAAGGACCTCCACTTCATTCCACCTTCAATATCCCAGGAAAGAGAAAAATGGATAAAGAAGTTGTGGTCCTTATGTACAATGGAATATCACTCAGCCATGAAATCAATGTCATAAGGCTAGTAGCAGCATGATGAGTGGATTTAGGTACGACGATTCTAAGTGAAATAAGTCACACAGAAAAGGACACTTCTCATAAGGTATCACTGATAGAGGGAATGTAAAAACCGTTACACTTGAACTGAATTACAAAACAGAACAGAGTCACACATGCAGAAAACACACTATGGCTGCTTCACGGGAAAGGTGAGGTGGGGTGATACATAAAACAAGGGTTTCAAATTAGCTCAGATACCGTTCCATAAAACCAATATGTAATAGACAAGACCTACTCCTTGCTCAGAGAACTGGACTCAACACGCCCTACTCACCGCACAAGAATATATCTGACTAGTAATAATCTTAAAACCTATGTATAGATATCTCTCTGTTAGTGTGTCAAGTGGGTGTAAAGCGGCATAAACACAGAAGTGAAAAGCAGCTAAACCCCATTATAAAAATAAATTACTTTGAAAAACCCATGAAACAAAGACAGTGAAAGAGAGCGAAATTCTTACACAATTCGTTCAGGGGCTGTGATGCAACCTGGATTGACCATATCTAGACCCAGAGCTGGATGAGACATAAGGGTGGACACTCTTGGGGCTGAGAGGTTTGGTGAGGTTGGGTGAGCAAACGCAGACCCTTTACAGTAATACTGCATGGTACCCATCGCATGGGTCACAAATCTCCAGGTTCAAGGGCATCTTCCTACATCGAAAACATGCATGAGATACCCAGAAGATGGTACACCGTGTGATGGGGAAAGGTTTCTAAAACGCACCTCATTTCTCATCTCCTTGTGGCCGGGTTCGCTATTCCAGCCGCTTTACTAGCAATCTCCCTACTTGGAGCATCAGCACCTTTAACCTCCTGTTCCGTACAGGTTGCAATTTGTCCTGAGGATGAACGGGAAGACGTGGAACCAATGAGAGACTAGCTCTTGGTGTTGGGACAGGCACAGGTCACTCTATTTTCCCATCAGGAAGAAGAATTAACCACAGGCTCAGCCTGCCCCCGGAACCAGAACAGGGCCTGAAGGCATCCTGCGCTTTTGCGGCCAGCTCCCTAAAAAGCGAGTTGTAAAATGGAGGTTCAGGGCACTGCAATTCACAAAACTGCAGACTTATAAATGATAACTCTCGTCCACAAATATATTGAGGGAAGGCAAAGAAGAGGATTTGAAATCAAGGCAGAATTGCAGGAAACAGATTTCAGGAGGTAGATTCGAATCGCCTTTAAAGCACATGAAAAGCGGCAAAACGTTGACAATGATGCCCTTGGCCAAAAAGGGCGTATGCGTTTTTTCCTGAATATATTCAGGAAAAAACGCATACGCCCTTTTTGGCCAACCAAGCAACCTGGAAAGGCAAATCAGCGCTACAAAGATGTCTCGCTTCCCATCGGTCAAAAGGGCCATGCTGAAAAAAGTCTCAAAACCAAAAATGCAGGACAGGCCATGGAGAAATGGGAGCCTTGCTACACTGATGGGCGGGATGTAAATTGTCAACAGCCACTCTGGAGAAGTGTACGGTGAGTCCTGAAACGTCTAAAAAGCAAAGCTTAGAGAGCATAGGGCACTTCCACTCATGGGGGTATAAATTGGGAAAATTAAAAATCAGCAAGACACAAGCACCCCAAAGTTTAGGGCTGCTCTGTTGACAAGGACCTCCACTTCATTCCACCTTCAATATCCCAGGAAAGAGAAAAATGGATAAAGAAGTTGTGGTCCTTATGTACAATGGAATATCACTCAGCCGTGAAATCAATGTCATAAGGCTAGTAGCAGCATGATGAGTGGATTTAGGTACGACGACTCCAAGTGAAATAAGTCACACAGAAAAGGACACTTCTCATAAGGTATCACTTATAGAGGGAATGTAAAAACCGTTACACTTGAACTGAATTACAAAACAGAACAGAGTCACACATGCAGAAAACACACTATGGCTGCTTAACGGGAAAGGTGAGGTGGGGTGATACATAAAACAAGGGTTTCAAATTAGCTCAGATACCGTTCCATAAACCCAATATGTAATAGACAAGACCTACTCCTTGCTCAGAGAACTGGACTCAACACGCCCTATTCACCGCACAAGAATATATCTGACTAGTAATAATCTTAAAAGCTATGTATTGATATCTCTCTGTTAGTGTGTCAAGTGGGTGTAAAGCGGCATAAACACAGCAGTGAAAAGCAGCTAAACCCCATTATAAAAATAAATTACTTTGAAAAACCCATGAAACAAAGACAGTGAAAGAGAGCGAAATTCTTACACAATGCGTTCAGGGGCTGTGATGCAACCTGGATTGACCATATCTAGACCCACAGCTGGATGAGACATAAGGGTGAACACTGTTGCGGCTGAGAGGTTTGGTGAGGTTGGGTGAGCAAACACAGACCCTTTAAAGTAATACTGCGTGGTACCCATCGCATGGGTCCCAAATCTCCAGGTTCAAGGGAATCTTCCTACATCGAAAACATGCATGAGAAACCCAGAAGATGGTACACCGTGTGATGGGGAAAGGTTTCTAAAACGCACCTCATTTCTCATCTCCTTGTGCTCGGGTTCGCCATTCCAGCCACTTTACTAGCAATCTCCCTCCTTGGAGCATCATCACCTTTAACCTCCTGTTCCGTACAGGTTGCAATTTGTCCTGAGGATGAACGGGAAGACGTGGAACCAATGAGAGACTAGCTCTTGGTGTTGGGACAGGCACAGGTCACTCTATTTTCCTATCAGGAAGAAGAATTAACCACAGGCTCAGCCTGCCACCCGGAACCAGAACAGGGTCTGAAGCCATCCTGCGCTATTGCGGCCAGCTCCTTAAAAAGCGAGTTGTAAAATGGAGGTTCAGGGCACTGCAATTCACAAAACTGCAGACTTATAAATGATAACTCTCGTCCACAAATATATTGAGGGAAGGCAAAGAAGAGAATTTGAAATCAAGGCAGAATTGCAGGAAACAGATTTCAGGAGGTAGATTCGAATCGCCTTTAAAGCACATGAAAAGCGGCAAAACGTTGACAATGATGCCCTTGGCCAAAAAGGGCGTATGCGTTTTTTCCTGAATATATTCAGGAAAAAACGCATACGCCCTTTTTGGCCAACCAAGCAACCTGGAAAGGCAAATCAGCGCTACAAAGATGTCTCGCTTCCCATCGGTCAAAAGGGCCATGCTGAAAAAAGTCTCAAAACCAGAAATGCAGGACAGGCCATGGAGAAATGGGAGCCTTGCTACACTGATGGGCGGGATGTAAATTGTCAACAGCCACTCTGGAGAAGCGTACGGTGAGTCCTGAAACGTCTAAAAAGCAAAGCTTAGAGAGCATAGGGCACTTCCACTCATGGGGGTATAAATTGGGAAAATGAAAAATCAGCAAGACACAAGCACCCCAAAGTTTAGGGCTGCTCTGTTGACAAGGACCTCCACTTCATTCCACCTTCAATATCCCAGGAAAGAGAAAAATGGATAAAGAAGTTGTGGTCCTTATGTACAATGGAATATCACTCAGCCATGAAATCAATGTCATAAGGCTAGTAGCAGCATGATGAGTGGATTTAGGTACGACGATTCTAAGTGAAATAAGTCACACAGAAAAGGACACTTCTCATAAGGTATCACTGATAGAGGGAATGTAAAAACCGTTACACTTGAACTGAATTACAAAACAGAACAGAGTCACACATGCAGAAAACACACTATGGCTGCTTCACGGGAAAGGTGAGGTGGGGTGATACATAAAACAAGGGTTTCAAATTAGCTCAGATACCGTTCCATAAAACCAATATGTAATAGACAAGACCTACTCCTTGCTCAGAGAACTGGACTCAACACGCCCTACTCACCGCACAAGAATATATCTGACTAGTAATAATCTTAAAACCTATGTATAGATATCTCTCTGTTAGTGTGTCAAGTGGGTGTAAAGCGGCATAAACACAGAAGTGAAAAGCAGCTAAACCCCATTATAAAAATAAATTACTTTGAAAAACCCATGAAACAAAGACAGTGAAAGAGAGCGAAATTCTTACACAATTCGTTCAGGGGCTGTGATGCAACCTGGATTGACCATATCTAGACCCAGAGCTGGATGAGACATAAGGGTGGACACTCTTGGGGCTGAGAGGTTTGGTGAGGTTGGGTGAGCAAACGCAGACCCTTTACAGTAATACTGCATGGTACCCATCGCATGGGTCACAAATCTCCAGGTTCAAGGGCATCTTCCTACATCGAAAACATGCATGAGATACCCAGAAGATGGTACACCGTGTGATGGGGAAAGGTTTCTAAAACGCACCTCATTTCTCATCTCCTTGTGCCCGGGTTCGCTATTCCACCCGCTTTACTAGCAATCTCCCTACTTGGAGCATCAGCACCTTTAACCTCCTGTTCCGTACAGGTTGCAATTTGTCCTGAGGATGAACGGGAAGACGTGGAACCAATGAGAGACTAGCTCTTGGTGTTGGGACAGGCACAGGTCACTCTATTTTCCCATCAGGAAGAAGAATTAACCACAGGCTCATCCTGCCCCCGGAACCAGAACAGGGCCTTAAGGCATCCTGCGCTTTTGCGGCCAGCTCCCTAAAAAGCGAGTTGTAAAATGGAGGTTCAGGGCACTGCAATTCACAAAACTGCAGACTTATAAATGATAACTCTCGTCCACAAATATATTGAGGGAAGGCAAAGAAGAGAATTTGAAATCAAGGCAGAATTGCAGGAAACAGATTTCAGGAGGTAGATTCGAATCGCCTTTAAAGCACATGAAAAGCGGCAAAACGTTGACAATGATGCCCTTGGCCAAAAAGGGCGTATGCGTTTTTTCCTGAATATATTCAGGAAAAAACGCATACGCCCTTTTTGGCCAACCAAGCAACCTGGAAAGGCAAATCAGCGCTACAAAGATGTCTCGCTTCCCATCGGTCAAAAGGGCCATGCTGAAAAAAGTCTCAAAACCAAAAATGCAGGACAGGCCATGGAGAAATGGGAGCCTTGCTACACTGATGGGCGGGATGTAAATTGTCAACAGCCACTCTGGAGAAGTGTACGGTGAGTCCTGAAACGTCTAAAAAGCAAAGCTTAGAGAGCATAGGGCACTTCCACTCATGGGGGTATAAATTGGGAAAATTAAAAATCAGCAAGACACAAGCACCCCAAAGTTTAGGGCTGCTCTGTTGACAAGGACCTCCACTTCATTCCACCTTCAATATCCCAGGAAAGAGAAAAATGGATAAAGAAGTTGTGGTCCTTATGTACAATGGAATATCACTCAGCCGTGAAATCAATGTCATAAGGCTAGTAGCAGCATGATGAGTGGATTTAGGTACGACGACTCCAAGTGAAATAAGTCACACAGAAAAGGACACTTCTCATAAGGTATCACTTATAGAGGGAATGTAAAAACCGTTACACTTGAACTGAATTACAAAACAGAACAGAGTCACACATGCAGAAAACACACTATGGCTGCTTAACGGGAAAGGTGAGGTGGGGTGATACATAAAACAAGGGTTTCAAATTAGCTCAGATACCGTTCCATAAACCCAATATGTAATAGACAAGACCTACTCCTTGCTCAGAGAACTGGACTCAACACGCCCTATTCACCGCACAAGAATATATCTGACTAGTAATAATCTTAAAAGCTATGTATTGATATCTCTCTGTTAGTGTGTCAAGTGGGTGTAAAGCGGCATAAACACAGCAGTGAAAAGCAGCTAAACCCCATTATAAAAATAAATTACTTTGAAAAACCCATGAAACAAAGACAGTGAAAGAGAGCGAAATTCTTACACAATGCGTTCAGGGGCTGTGATGCAACCTGGATTGACCATATCTAGACCCACAGCTGGATGAGACATAAGGGTGAACACTGTTGCGGCTGAGAGGTTTGGTGAGGTTGGGTGAGCAAACGCAGACCCTTTAAAGTAATACTGCGTGGTACCCATCGCATGGGTCCCAAATCTCCAGGTTCAAGGGAATCTTCCTACATCGAAAACATGCATGAGAAACCCAGAAGATGGTACACCGTGTGATGGGGAAAGGTTTCTAAAACGCACCTCATTTCTCATCTCCTTGTGCTCGGGTTCGCCATTCCAGCCACTTTACTAGCAATCTCCCTCCTTGGAGCATCATCACCTTTAACCTCCTGTTCCGTACAGTTTGCAATTTGTCCTGAGGATGAACGGGAAGACGTGGAACCAATGAGAGACTAGCTCTTGGTGTTGGGACAGGCACAGGTCACTCTATTTTCCTATCAGGAAGAAGAATTAACCACAGGCTCAGCCTGCCACCCGGAACCAGAACAGGGTCTGAAGCCATCCTGCGCTATTGCGGCCAGCTCCCTAAAAAGCGAGTTGTAAAATGGAGGTTCAGGGCACTGCAATTCACAAAACTGCAGACTTATAAATGATAACTCTCGTCCACAAATATATTGAGGGAAGGCAAAGAAGAGAATTTGAAATCAAGGCAGAATTGCAGGAAACAGATTTCAGGAGGTAGATTCGAATCGCCTTTAAAGCACATGAAAAGCGGCAAAACGTTGACAATGATGCCCTTGGCCAAAAAGGGCGTATGCGTTTTTTCCTGAATATATTCAGGAAAAAACGCATACGCCCTTTTTGGCCAACCAAGCAACCTGGAAAGGCAAATCAGCGCTACAAAGATGTCTCGCTTCCCATCGGTCAAAAGGGCCATGCTGAAAAAAGTGTCAAAACCAGAAATGCAGGACAGGCCATGGAGAAATGGGAGCCTTGCTACACTGATGGGCGGGATGTAAATTGTCAACAGCCACTCTGGAGAAGCGTACGGTGAGTCCTGAAACGTCTAAAAAGCAAAGCTTAGAGAGCA
Organism: Balaenoptera borealis; assembly: GCF_965194805.1. Lineage (NCBI taxonomy): Eukaryota > Metazoa > Chordata > Mammalia > Artiodactyla > Balaenopteridae > Balaenoptera > Balaenoptera borealis. The sequence continues at coordinate 611,099 of NW_028123793.1, forward strand.
TAGGGCACTTCCACTCATGGGGGTATAAATTGGGAAAATTAAAAATCAGCAAGACACAAGCACCCCAAAGTTTAGGGCTGCTCTGTTGACAAGGACCTCCACTTCATTCCACCTTCAATATCCCAGGAAAGAGAAAAATGGATAAAGAAGTTGTGGTCCTTATGTACAATGGAATATCACTCAGCCATGAAATCAATGTCATAAGGCTAGTAGCAGCATGATGAGTGGATTTAGGTTCGACGATTCTAAGTGAAATAAGTCACACAGAAAAGGACACTTCTCATAAGGTATCACTGATAGAGGGAATGTAAAAACCGTTACACTTGAACTGAATTACAAAACAGAACAGAGTCACACATGCAGAAAACACACTATGGCTGCTTAACGGGAAAGGTGAGGTGGGGTGATACATAAAACAAGGGTTTCAAATTAGCTCAGATACCGTTCCATAAAACCAATATGTAATAGACAAGACCTACTCCTTGCTCAGAGAACTGGACTCAACACGCCCTATTCACCGCACAAGAATATATCTGACTAGTAATAATCTTAAAACCTATGTATAGATATCTCTCTGTTAGTGTGTCAAGTGGGTGTAAAGCGGCATAAACACAGAAGTGAAAAGCAGCTAAACCCCATTATAAAAATAAATTACTTTGAATAACCCATGAAACAAAGACAGTGAAAGAGAGCGAAATTCTTACACAATTCGTTCAGGGGCTGTGATGCAACCTGGATTGATCATATCTAGACACACAGCTGGATGAGACATAAGGGTGGACACTCTTGGGGCTGAGAGGTTTGGTGAGGTTGGGTGAGCAAACGCAGACCCTTTACAGTAATACTGCGTTGTACCCATCGCATGGGTCACAAATCTCCAGGTTCAAGGGCATCTTCCTACATCGAAAACATGCATGAGATACCCAGAAGATGGTACACCGTGTGATGTGGAAAGGTTTCTAAAACGCACCTCATTTCTCATCTCCTTGTGGCCGGGTTCGCTATTCCAGCCGCTTTACTAGCAATCTCCCTACTTGGAGCATCAGCACCTTTAACCTCCTGTTCTGTACAGGTTGCAATTTGTCCTGAGGATGAACTGGAAGACGTGGAACCAATGAGAGACTAGCTCTTGGTGTTGGGACAGGCACAGGTCACTCTATTTTCCCATCAGGAAGAAGAATTAACCACAGGCTCAGCCTGCCACCCGGAACCAAAACAGGGCCTGAAGCCATCCTGCGCTATTGCGGCCAGCTCTCTAAAAAGCGAGTTGTAAAATGGAGGTTCAGGGCACTACAATTCACAAACCTGCAGACTTATAAATGATAACACTCGTCCACAAATATATTGAGGGAAGGCAAAGAAGAGGATTTGAAATCAAGGCAGAATTGCAGGAAACAGATTTCAGGAGGTAGATTCGAATCGCCTTTAAAGCACATGAAAAGCGGCAAAACGTTGACAATGATGCCCTTGGCCAAAAAGGGCGTATGCGTTTTTTCCTGAATATATTCAGGAAAAAACGCATACGCCCTTTTTGGCCAACCAAGCAACCTGGAAAGGCAAATCAGCGCTACAAAGATGTCTCGCTTCCCATCGGTCAAAAGGGCCATGCTGAAAAAAGTGTCAAAACCAGAAATGCAGGACAGGCCATGGAGAAATGGGAGCCTTGCTACACTGATGGGCGGGATGTAAATTGTCAACAACCACTCTGGAGAAGCGTACGGTGAGTCCTGAAACGTCTAAAAAGCAAAGCTTAGAGAGCATAGGGCACTTCCACTCATGGGGGTATAAATTGGGAAAATTAAAAATCAGCAAGACACAAGCACCCCAAAGTTTAGGGCTGCTCTGTTGACAAGGACCTCCACTTCATTCCACCTTCAATATCCCAGGAAAGAGAAAAATGGATAAAGAAGTTGTGGTCCTTATGTACAATGGAATATCACTCAGCCATGAAATCAATGTCATAAGGCTAGTAGCAGCATGATGAGTGGATTTAGGTTCGACGATTCTAAGTGAAATAAGTCACACAGAAAAGGACACTTCTCATAAGGTATCACTGATAGAGGGAATGTAAAAACCGTTACACTTGAACTGAATTACAAAACAGAACAGAGTCACACATGCAGAAAACACACTATGGCTGCTTAACGGGAAAGGTGAGGTGGGGTGATACATAAAACAAGGGTTTCAAATTAGCTCAGATACCGTTCCATAAAACCAATATGTAATAGACAAGACCTACTCCTTGCTCAGAGAACTGGACTCAACACGCCCTATTCACCGCACAAGAATATATCTGACTAGTAATAATCTTAAAACCTATGTATAGATATCTCTCTGTTAGTGTGTCAAGTGGGTGTAAAGCGGCATAAACACAGAAGTGAAAAGCAGCTAAACCCCATTATAAAAATAAATTACTTTGAATAACCCATGAAACAAAGACAGTGAAAGAGAGCGAAATTCTTACACAATTCGTTCAGGGGCTGTGATGCAACCTGGATTGATCATATCTAGACACACAGCTGGATGAGACATAAGGGTGGACACTCTTGGGGCTGAGAGGTTTGGTGAGGTTGGGTGAGCAAACGCAGACCCTTTACAGTAATACTGCGTTGTACCCATCGCATGGGTCACAAATCTCCAGGTTCAAGGGCATCTTCCTACATCGAAAACATGCATGAGATACCCAGAAGATGGTACACCGTGTGATGTGGAAAGGTTTCTAAAACGCACCTCATTTCTCATCTCCTTGTGGCCGGGTTCGCTATTCCAGCCGCTTTACTAGCAATCTCCCTACTTGGAGCATCAGCACCTTTAACCTCCTGTTCTGTACAGGTTGCAATTTGTCCTGAGGATGAACTGGAAGACGTGGAACCAATGAGAGACTAGCTCTTGGTGTTGGGACAGGCACAGGTCACTCTATTTTCCCATCAGGAAGAAGAATTAACCACAGGCTCAGCCTGCCACCCGGAACCAAAACAGGGCCTGAAGCCATCCTGCGCTATTGCGGCCAGCTCTCTAAAAAGCGAGTTGTAAAATGGAGGTTCAGGGCACTACAATTCACAAACCTGCAGACTTATAAATGATAACACTCGTCCACAAATATATTGAGGGAAGGCAAAGAAGAGGATTTGAAATCAAGGCAGAATTGCAGGAAACAGATTTCAGGAGGTAGATTCGAATCGCCTTTAAAGCACATGAAAAGCGGCAAAACGTTGACAATGATGCCCTTGGCCAAAAAGGGCGTATGCGTTTTTTCCTGAATATATTCAGGAAAAAACGCATACGCCCTTTTTGGCCAACCAAGCAACCTGGAAAGGCAAATCAGCGCTACAAAGATGTCTCGCTTCCCATCGGTCAAAAGGGCCATGCTGAAAAAAGTGTCAAAACCAGAAATGCAGGACAGGCCATGGAGAAATGGGAGCCTTGCTACACTGATGGGCGGGATGTAAATTGTCAACAACCACTCTGGAGAAGTGTACGGTGAGTCCTGAAACGTCTAAAAAGCAAAGCTTAGAGAGCATAGGGCACTTCCACTCATGGGGGTATAAATTGGGAAAATTAAAAATCAGCAAGACACAAGCACCCCAAAGTTTAGGGCTGCTCTGTTGACAAGGACCTCCACTTCATTCCACCTTCAATATCCCAGGAAAGAGAAAAATGGATAAAGAAGTTGTGGTCCTTATGTACAATGGAATATCACTCAGCCATGAAATCAATGTCATAAGGCTAGTAGCAGCATGATGAGTGGATTTAGGTACGACGATTCTAAGTGAAATAAGTCACACAGAAAAGGACACTTCTCATAAGGTATCACTTATAGAGGGAATGTAAAAACCGTTACACTTGAACTGTATTACAAAACAGAACAGAGTCACACATGCAGAAAACACACTATGGCTGCTTAACGGGAAAGGTGAGGTGGGGTGATACATAAAACAAGGGTTTCAAATTAGCTCAGATACCGTTCCATAAACCCAATATGTAATAGACAAGACCTACTCCTTGCTCAGAGAACTGGACTCAACACGCCCTATTCACCGCACAAGAATATATCTGACTAGTAATAATCTTAAAACCTATGTATTGATATCTCTCTGTTAGTGTGTCAAGTGGGTGTAAAGCGGCATAAACACAGCAGTGAAAAGCAGCTAAACCCCATTATAAAAATAAATTACTTTGAAAAACCCATGAAACAAAGACAGTGAAAGAGAGCGAAATTCTTACACAATGCGTTCAGGGGCTGTGATGCAACCTGGATTGACCATATCTAGACCCACAGCTGGATGAGACATAAGGGTGGACACTGTTGCGGCTGAGAGGTTTGGTGAGGTTGGGTGAGCAAACGCAGACCCTTTAAAGTAATACTGCGTGGTACCCATCACATGGGTCCCAAATCTCCAGGTTCAAGGGCATCTTTCTACATCGGAAACATGCATGAGAAACCCAGAAGATGGTACACCGTGTGATGGGGAAAGGTTTCTAAAACGCAATTCATTTCTCATCTCCTTGTGCTCGGGTTCGCCATTCCAGCCACTTTACTAGCAATCTCCCTCCTTGGAGCATCATCACCTTTAACCTCCTGTTCCGTACAGGTTGCAATTTGTCCTGAGGATGAACGGGAAGACGTGAAACCAATGAGAGACTATCTCTTGCTGTTGGGACAGACACAGGTCACTCTATTTTCCCATCAGGAAGAAGAATTAACCACAGGCTCAGCCTGCCCCCCGGAACCAGAACAGGGCCTGAAGCCATCCTGCGCTTTTGCGGCCATCTCCCAAAAACGCGAGTTGTAAAATGGAGGTTCAGGGCACTGCAATTCACAAACCTGCAGAGTTATAAATGATAACTCTCGTCCACAAATATATTGAGGGAAGGCAAAGAAGAGGATTTGAAATCAAGGCAGAATTGCAGGAAACAGATTTAAGGAGGTAGATTCGAATCGCCTTTAAAGCACATGAAAAGCGGCAAAACGTTGACAATGATGCCCTTGGCCAAAAAGGGCGTATGCGTTTTTTCCTGAATATATTCAGGAAAAAACGCATACGCCCTTTTTGGCCAACCAAGCAACCTGGAAAGGCAAATCAGCGCTACAAAGATGTCTCGCTTCCCATCGGTCAAAAGGGCCATGCTGAAAAAAGTGTCAAAACCAGAAATGCAGGACAGGCCATGGAGAAATGGGAGCCTTGCTACACTGATGGGCGGGATGTAAATTGTCAACAGCCACTCTGGAGAAGTGTACGGTGAGTCCTGAAACGTCTAAAAAGCAAAGCTTAGAGAGCATAGGGCACTTCCACTCATGGGGGTATAAATTGGGAAAATTAAAAATCAGCAAGACACAAGCACCCCAAAGTTTAGGGCTGCTCTGTTGACAAGGACCTCCACTTCATTCCACCTTCAATATCCCAGGAAAGAGAAAAATGGATAAAGAAGTTGTGGTCCTTATGTACAATGGAATATCACTCAGCCATGAAATCAATGTCATAAAGCTAGTAGCAGCATGATGAGTGGATTTAGGTACGACGATTCTAAGTGAAATAAGTCACACAGAAAAGGACACTTCTCATAAGGTATCACTGATAGAGGGAATGTAAAAACCGTTACACTTGAACTGAATTACAAAACAGAACAGAGTCACACATGCAGAAAACACACTATGGCTGCTTCACGGGAAAGGTGAGGTGGGGTGATACATAAAACAAGGGTTTCAAATTAGCTCAGATACCGTTCCATAAAACCAATATGTAATAGACAAGACCTACTCCTTGCTCAGAGAACTGGACTCAACACGCCCTATTCACCGCACAAGAATATATCTGACTAGTAATAATCTTAAAACCTATGTATAGATATCTCTCTGTTAGTGTGTCAAGTGGGTGTAAAGCGGCATAAACACAGAAGTGAAAAGCAGCTAAACCCCATTATAAAAATAAATTACTTTGAATAACCCATGAAACAAAGACAGTGAAAGAGAGCGAAATTCTTACACAATTCGTTCAGGGGCTGTGATGCAACCTGGATTGACCATATCTAGACCCACAGCTGGATGAGACATAAGGGTGGACACTCTTGGGGCTGAGAGGTTTGGTGAGGTTGGGTGAGCAAACGCAGACCCTTTACAGTAATACTGCATGGTACCCATCGCATGGGTCCCAAATCTCCAGGTTCAAGGGCATCTTCCTACATCGAAAACATGCATGAGAAACCCAGAAGATGGTACACCGTGTGATGTGGAAAGGTTTCTAAAACGCACCTCATTTCTCATCTCCTTGTGGCCGGGTTCGCTATTCCAGCCGCTTTACTAGCAATCTCCCTACTTGGAGCATCAGCACCTTTAACCTCCTGTTCCGTACAGGTTGCAATTTGTCCTGAGGATGAACTGGAAGACGTGGAACCAATGAGAGACTAGCTCTTGGTGTTGGGACAGGCACAGGTCACTCTATTTTCCCATCAGGAAGAAGAATTAACCACAGGCTCAGCCTGCCCCCGGAACCAGAACAGGGCCTGAAGGCATCCTGCGCTTTTGCGGCCAGCTCCCTAAAAAGCGAGTTGTAAAATGGAGGTTCAGGGCACTGCAATTCACAAACCTGCAGAGTTATAAATGATAACTCTCGTCCACAAATATATTGAGGGAAGGCAAAGAAGAGGATTTGAAATCAAGGCAGAATTGCAGGAAACAGATTTCAGGAGGTAGATTCGAATCGCCTTTAAAGCACATGAAAAGCGGCAAAACGTTGACAATGATGCCCTTGGCCAAAAAGGGCGTATGCGTTTTTTCCTGAATATATTCAGGAAAAAACGCATACGCCCTTTTTGGCCAACCAAGCAACCTGGAAAGGCAAATCAGCGCTACAAAGATGTCTCGCTTCCCATCGGTCAAAAGGGCCATGCTGAAAAAAGTCTCAAAACCAAAAATGCAGGACAGGCCATGGAGAAATGGGAGCCTTGCTACACTGATGGGCGGGATGTAAATTGTCAACAGCCACTCTGGAGAAGTGTACGGTGAGTCCTGAAACGTCTAAAAAGCAAAGCTTAGAGAGCATAGGGCACTTCCACTCATGGGGGTATAAATTGGGAAAATTAAAAATCAGCAAGACACAAGCACCCCAAAGTTTAGGGCTGCTCTGTTGACAAGGACCTCCACTTCATTCCACCTTCAATATCCCAGGAAAGAGAAAAATGGATAAAGAAGTTGTGGTCCTTATGTACAATGGAATATCACTCAGCCGTGAAATCAATGTCATAAGGCTAGTAGCAGCATGATGAGTGGATTTAGGTACGACGACTCCAAGTGAAATAAGTCACACAGAAAAGGACACTTCTCATAAGGTATCACTTATAGAGGGAATGTAAAAACCGTTACACTTGAACTGAATTACAAAACAGAACAGAGTCACACATGCAGAAAACACACTATGGCTGCTTAACGGGAAAGGTGAGGTGGGGTGATACATAAAACAAGGGTTTCAAATTAGCTCAGATACCGTTCCATAAACCCAATATGTAATAGACAAGACCTACTCCTTGCTCAGAGAACTGGACTCAACACGCCCTATTCACCGCACAAGAATATATCTGACTAGTAATAATCTTAAAAGCTATGTATTGATATCTCTCTGTTAGTGTGTCAAGTGGGTGTAAAGCGGCATAAACACAGCAGTGAAAAGCAGCTAAACCCCATTATAAAAATAAATTACTTTGAAAAACCCATGAAACAAAGACAGTGAAAGAGAGCGAAATTCTTACACAATGCGTTCAGGGGCTGTGATGCAACCTGGATTGACCATATCTAGACCCACAGCTGGATGAGACATAAGGGTGAACACTGTTGCGGCTGAGAGGTTTGGTGAGGTTGGGTGAGCAAACGCAGACCCTTTAAAGTAATACTGCGTGGTACCCATCGCATGGGTCCCAAATCTCCAGGTTCAAGGGAATCTTCCTACATCGAAAACATGCATGAGAAACCCAGAAGATGGTACACCGTGTGATGGGGAAAGGTTTCTAAAACGCACCTCATTTCTCAACTCCTTGTGCTCGGGTTCGCCATTCCAGCCACTTTACTAGCAATCTCCCTCCTTGGAGCATCATCACCTTTAACCTCCTGTTCCGTACAGGTTGCAATTTGTCCTGAGGATGAACGGGAAGACGTGGAACCAATGAGAGACTAGCTCTTGGTGTTGGGACAGGCACAGGTCACTCTATTTTCCTATCAGGAAGAAGAATTAACCACAGGCTCAGCCTGCCACCCGGAACCAGAACAGGGTCTGAAGCCATCCTGCGCTATTGCGGCCAGCTCCCTAAAAAGCGAGTTGTAAAATGGAGGTTCAGGGCACTGCAATTCACAAAACTGCAGACTTATAAATGATAACTCTCGTCCACAAATATATTGAGGGAAGGCAAAGAAGAGAATTTGAAATCAAGGCAGAATTGCAGGAAACAGATTTCAGGAGGTAGATTCGAATCGCCTTTAAAGCACATGAAAAGCGGCAAAACGTTGACAATGATGCCCTTGGCCAAAAAGGGCGTATGCGTTTTTTCCTGAATATATTCAGGAAAAAACGCATACGCCCTTTTTGGCCAACCAAGCAACCTGGAAAGGCAAATCAGTGCTACAAAGATGTCTCGCTTCCCATCGGTCAAAAGGGCCATGCTGAAAAAAGTCTCAAAACCAGAAATGCAGGACAGGCCATGGAGAAATGGGAGCCTTGCTACACTGATGGGCGGGATGTAAATTGTCAACAGCCACTCTGGAGAAGCGTACGGTGAGTCCTGAAACGTCTAAAAAGCAAAGCTTAGAGAGCATAGGGCACTTCCACTCATGGGGGTATAAATTGGGAAAATTAAAAATCAGCAAGACACAAGCACCCCAAAGTTTAGGGCTGCTCTGTTGACAAGGACCTCCACTTCATTCCACCTTCAATATCCCAGGAAAGAGAAAAATGGATAAAGAAGTTGTGGTCCTTATGTACAATGGAATATCACTCAGCCATGAAATCAATGTCATAAGGCTAGTAGCAGCATGATGAGTGGATTTAGGTACGACGATTCTAAGTGAAATAAGTCACACAGAAAAGGACACTTCTCATAAGGTATCACTGATAGAGGGAATGTAAAAACCGTTACACTTGAACTGAATTACAAAACAGAACAGAGTCACACATGCAGAAAACACACTATGGCTGCTTCACGGGAAAGGTGAGGTGGGGTGATACATAAAACAAGGGTTTCAAATTAGCTCAGATACCGTTCCATAAAACCAATATGTAATAGACAAGACCTACTCCTTGCTCAGAGAACTGGACTCAACACGCCCTACTCACCGCACAAGAATATATCTGACTAGTAATAATCTTAAAACCTATGTATAGATATCTCTCTGTTAGTGTGTCAAGTGGGTGTAAAGCGGCATAAACACAGAAGTGAAAAGCAGCTAAACCCCATTATAAAAATAAATTACTTTGAATAACCCATGAAACAAAGACAGTGAAAGAGAGCGAAATTCTTACACAATTCGTTCAGGGGCTGTGATGCAACCTGGATTGACCATATCTAGACCCACAGCTGGATGAGACATAAGGGTGGACACTCTTGGGGCTGAGAGGTTTGGTGAGGTTGGGTGAGCAAACGCAGACCCTTTACAGTAATACTGCATGGTACCCATCGCATGGGTCCCAAATCTCCAGGTTCAAGGGCATCTTCCTACATCGAAAACATGCATGAGAAACCCAGAAGATGGTACACCGTGTGATGTGGAAAGGTTTCTAAAACGCACCTCATTTCTCATCTCCTTGTGGCCGGGTTCGCTATTCCAGCCGCTTTACTAGCAATCTCCCTACTTGGAGCATCAGCACCTTTAACCTCCTGTTCCGTACAGGTTGCAATTTGTCCTGAGGATGAACTGGAAGACGTGGAACCAATGAGAGACTAGCTCTTGGTGTTGGGACAGGCACAGGTCACTCTATTTTCCCATCAGGAAGAAGAATTAACCACAGGCTCAGCCTGCCCCCGGAACCAGAACAGGGCCTGAAGGCATCCTGCGCTTTTGCGGCCAGCTCCCTAAAAAGCGAGTTGTAAAATGGAGGTTCAGGGCACTGCAATTCACAAACCTGCAGAGTTATAAATGATAACTCTCGTCCACAAATATATTGAGGGAAGGCAAAGAAGAGGATTTGAAATCAAGGCAGAATTGCAGGAAACAGATTTCAGGAGGTAGATACGAAGCTCCTTTAAAGCACATGAAAAGCGGCAAAACGTTGACAATGATGCCCTTGGCCAAAAAGGGCGTATGCGTTTTTTCCTGAATATATTCAGGAAAAAACGCATACGCCCTTTTTGGCCAACCAAGCAACCTGGAAAGGCAAATCAGCGCTACAAAGATGTCTCGCTTCCCATCGGTCAAAAGGGCCATGCTGAAAAAAGTCTCAAAACCAAAAATGCAGGACAGGCCATGGAGAAATGGGAGCCTTGCTACACTGATGGGCGGGATGTAAATTGTCAACAGCCACTCTGGAGAAGCGTACGGTGAGTCCTGAAACGTCTAAAAAGCAAAGCTTAGAGAGCATAGGGCACTTCCACTCATGGGGGTATAAATTGGGAAAATGAAAAATCAGCAAGACACAAGTACCCCAAAGTTTAGGGCTGCTCTGTTGACAAGGACCTCCACTTCATTCCACCTTCAATATCCCAGGAAAGAGAAAAATGGATAAAGAAGTTGTGGTCCTTATGTACAATGGAATATCACTCAGCCATGAAATCAATGTCATAAGGCTAGTAGCAGCATGATGAGTGGATTTAGGTTCGACGATTCTAAGTGAAATAAGTCACACAGAAAAGGACACTTCTCATAAGGTATCACTGATAGAGGGAATGTAAAAACCGTTACACTTGAACTGAATTACAAAACAGAACAGAGTCACACATGCAGAAAACACACTATGGCTGCTTAACGGGAAAGGTGAGGTGGGGTGATACATAAAACAAGGGTTTCAAATTAGCTCAGATACCGTTCCATAAAACCAATATGTAATAGACAAGACCTACTCCTTGCTCAGAGAACTGGACTCAACACGCCCTATTCACCGCACAAGAATATATCTGACTAGTAATAATCTTAAAACCTATGTATTGATATCTCTCTGTTAGTGTGTCAAGTGGGTGTAAAGCGGCATAAACACAGCAGTGAAAAGCAGCTAAACCCCATTATAAAAATAAATTACTTTGAAAAACCCATGAAACAAAGACAGTGAAAGAGAGCGAAATTCTTACACAATGCGTTCAGGGGCTGTGATGCAACCTGGATTGACCATATCTAGACCCACAGCTGGATGAGACATAAGGGTGAACACTGTTGCGGCTGAGAGGTTTGGTGAGGTTGGGTGAGCAAACACAGACCCTTTAAAGTAATACTGCGTGGTACCCATCGCATGGGTCCCAAATCTCCAGGTTCAAGGGCATCTTCCTACATCGAAAACATGCATGAGAAACCCAGAAGATGGTACACCGTGTGATGGGGAAAGGTTTCTAAAACGCACCTCATTTCTCATCTCCTTGTGCTCGGGTTCGCCATTCCAGCCACTTTACTAGCAATCTCCCTCCTTGGAGCATCATCACCTTTAACCTCCTGTTCCGTACAGGTTGCAATTTGTCCTGAGGATGAACGGGAAGACGTGGAACCAATGAGAGACTAGCTCTTGGTGTTGGGACAGGCACAGGTCACTCTATTTTCCTATCAGGAAGAAGAATTAACCACAGGCTCAGCCTGCCACCCGGAACCAGAACAGGGTCTGAAGCCATCCTGCGCTATTGCGGCCAGCTCCCTAAAAAGCGAGTTGTAAAATGGAGGTTCAGGGCACTGCAATTCACAAAACTGCAGACTTATAAATGATAACTCTCGTCCACAAATATATTGAGGGAAGGCAAAGAAGAGAATTTGAAATCAAGGCAGAATTGCAGGAAACAGATTTCAGGAGGTAGATTCGAATCGCCTTTAAAGCACATGAAAAGCGGCAAAACGTTGACAATGATGCCCTTGGCCAAAAAGGGCGTATGCGTTTTTTCCTGAATATATTCAGGAAAAAACGCATACGCCCTTTTTGGCCAACCAAGCAACCTGGAAAGGCAAATCAGCGCTACAAAGATGTCTCGCTTCCCATCGGTCAAAAGGGCCATGCTGAAAAAAGTGTCAAAACCAGAAATGCAGGACAGGCCATGGAGAAATGGGAGCCTTGCTACACTGATGGGCGGGATGTAAATTGTCAACAGCCACTCTGGAGAAGCGTACGGTGAGTCCTGAAACGTCTAAAAAGCAAAGCTTAGAGAGCATAGGGCACTTCCACTCATGGGGGTATAAATTGGGAAAATTAAAAATCAGCAAGACACAAGCACCCCAAAGTTTAGGGCTGCTCTGTTGACAAGGACCTCCACTTCATTCCACCTTCAATATCCCAGGAAAGAGAAAAATGGATAAAGAAGTTGTGGTCCTTATGTACAATGGAATATCACTCAGCCATGAAATCAATGTCATAAGGCTAGTAGCAGCATGATGAGTGGATTTAGGTACGACGATTCTAAGTGAAATAAGTCACACAGAAAAGGACACTTCTCATAAGGTATCACTGATAGAGGGAATGTAAAAACCGTTACACTTGAACTGAATTACAAAACAGAACAGAGTCACACATGCAGAAAACACACTATGGCTGCTTCACGGGAAAGGTGAGGTGGGGTGATACATAAAACAAGGGTTTCAAATTAGCTCAGATACCGTTCCATAAAACCAATATGTAATAGACAAGACCTACTCCTTGCTCAGAGAACTGGACTCAACACGCCCTACTCACCGCACAAGAATATATCTGACTAGTAATAATCTTAAAACCTATGTATAGATATCTCTCTGTTAGTGTGTCAAGTGGGTGTAAAGCGGCATAAACACAGAAGTGAAAAGCAGCTAAACCCCATTATAAAAATAAATTACTTTGAAAAACCCATGAAACAAAGACAGTGAAAGAGAGCGAAATTCTTACACAATTCGTTCAGGGGCTGTGATGCAACCTGGATTGACCATATCTAGACCCACAGCTGGATGAGACATAAGGGTGGACACTCTTGGGGCTGAGAGGTTTGGTGAGGTTGGGTGAGCAAACGCAGACCCTTTACAGTAATACTGCATGGTACCCATCGCATGGGTCACAAATCTCCAGGTTCAAGGGCATCTTCCTACATCGAAAACATGCATGAGATACCCAGAAGATGGTACACCGTGTGATGGGGAAAGGTTTCTAAAACGCACCTCATTTCTCATCTCCTTGTGGCCGGGTTCGCTATTCCAGCCGCTTTACTAGCAATCTCCCTACTTGGAGCATCAGCACCTTTAACCTCCTGTTCCGTACAGGTTGCAATTTGTCCTGAGGATGAACGGGAAGACGTGGAACCAATGAGAGACTAGCTCTTGGTGTTGGGACAGGCACAGGTCACTCTATTTTCCCATCAGGAAGAAGAATTAACCACAGGCTCATCCTGCCCCCGGAACCAGAACAGGGCCTGAAGGCATCCTGCGCTTTTGCGGCCAGCTCCCTAAAAAGCGAGTTGTAAAATGGAGGTTCAGGGCACTGCAATTCACAAACCTGCAGAGTTATAAATGATAACTCTCGTCCACAAATATATTGAGGGAAGGCAAAGAAGAGGATTTGAAATCAAGGCAGAATTGCAGGAAACAGATTTCAGGAGGTAGATACGAAGCTCCTTTAAAGCACATGAAAAGCGGCAAAACGTTGACAATGATGCCCTTGGCCAAAAAGGGCGTATGCGTTTTTTCCTGAATATATTCAGGAAAAAACGCATACGCCCTTTTTGGCCAACCAAGCAACCTGGAAAGGCAAATCAGCGCTACAAAGATGTCTCGCTTCCCATCGGTCAAAAGGGCCATGCTGAAAAAAGTCTCAAAACCAAAAATGCAGGACAGGCCATGGAGAAATGGGAGCCTTGCTACACTGATGGGCGGGATGTAAATTGTCAACAGCCACTCTGGAGAAGCGTACGGTGAGTCCTGAAACGTCTAAAAAGCAAAGCTTAGAGAGCATAGGGCACTTCCACTCATGGGGGTATAAATTGGGAAAATGAAAAATCAGCAAGACACAAGTACCCCAAAGTTTAGGGCTGCTCTGTTGACAAGGACCTCCACTTCATTCCACCTTCAATATCCCAGGAAAGAGAAAAATGGATAAAGAAGTTGTGGTCCTTATGTACAATGGAATATCACTCAGCCATGAAATCAATGTCATAAGGCTAGTAGCAGCATGATGAGTGGATTTAGGTTCGACGATTCTAAGTGAAATAAGTCACACAGAAAAGGACACTTCTCATAAGGTATCACTGATAGAGGGAATGTAAAAACCGTTACACTTGAACTGAATTACAAAACAGAACAGAGTCACACATGCAGAAAACACACTATGGCTGCTTAACGGGAAAGGTGAGGTGGGGTGATACATAAAACAAGGGTTTCAAATTAGCTCAGATACCGTTCCATAAAACCAATATGTAATAGACAAGACCTACTCCTTGCTCAGAGAACTGGACTCAACACGCCCTATTCACCACACAAGAATATATCTGACTAGTAATAATCTTAAAACCTATGTATAGATATCTCTCTGTTAGTGTGTCAAGTGGGTGTAAAGCGGCATAAACACAGAAGTGAAAAGCAGCTAAACCCCATTATAAAAATAAATTACTTTGAATAACCCATGAAACAAAGACAGTGAAAGAGAGCGAAATTCTTACACAATTCGTTCAGGGGCTGTGATGCAACCTGGATTGACCATATCTAGACACACAGCTGGATGAGACATAAGGGTGGACACTCTTGGGGCTGAGAGGTTTGGTGAGGTTGGGTGAGCAAACGCAGACCCTTTACAGTAATACTGCGTTGTACCCATCGCATGGGTCACAAATCTCCAGGTTCAAGGGCATCTTCCTACATCGAAAACATGCATGAGATACCCAGAAGATGGTACACCGTGTGATGTGGAAAGGTTTCTAAAACGCACCTCATTTCTCATCTCCTTGTGGCCGGGTTCGCTATTCCAGCCGCTTTACTAGCAATCTCCCTACTTGGAGCATCAGCACCTTTAACCTCCTGTTCTGTACAGGTTGCAATTTGTCCTGAGGATGAACTGGAAGACGTGGAACCAATGAGAGACTAGCTCTTGGTGTTGGGACAGGCACAGGTCACTCTATTTTCCCATCAGGAAGAAGAATTAACCACAGGCTCAGCCTGCCACCCGGAACCAAAACAGGGCCTGAAGCCATCCTGCGCTATTGCGGCCAGCTCTCTAAAAAGCGAGTTGTAAAATGGAGGTTCAGGGCACTACAATTCACAAACCTGCAGACTTATAAATGATAACACTCGTCCACAAATATATTGAGGGAAGGCAAAGAAGAGGATTTGAAATCAAGGCAGAATTGCAGGAAACAGATTTCAGGAGGTAGATTCGAATCGCCTTTAAAGCACATGAAAAGCGGCAAAACGTTGACAATGATGCCCTTGGCCAAAAAGGGCGTATGCGTTTTTTCCTGAATATATTCAGGAAAAAACGCATACGCCCTTTTTGGCCAACCAAGCAACCTGGAAAGGCAAATCAGCGCTACAAAGATGTCTCGCTTCCCATCGGTCAAAAGGGCCATGCTGAAAAAAGTGTCAAAACCAGAAATGCAGGACAGGCCATGGAGAAATGGGAGCCTTGCTACACTGATGGGCGGGATGTAAATTGTCAACAACCACTCTGGAGAAGTGTACGGTGAGTCCTGAAACGTCTAAAAAGCAAAGCTTAGAGAGCATAGGGCACTTCCACTCATGGGGGTATAAATTGGGAAAATTAAAAATCAGCAAGACACAAGCACCCCAAAGTTTAGGGCTGCTCTGTTGACAAGGACCTCCACTTCATTCCACCTTCAATATCCCAGGAAAGAGAAAAATGGATAAAGAAGTTGTGGTCCTTATGTACAATGGAATATCACTCAGCCATGAAATCAATGTCATAAGGCTAGTAGCAGCATGATGAGTGGATTTAGGTACGACGATTCTAAGTGAAATAAGTCACACAGAAAAGGACACTTCTCATAAGGTATCACTTATAGAGGGAATGTAAAAACCGTTACACTTGAACTGTATTACAAAACAGAACAGAGTCACACATGCAGAAAACACACTATGGCTGCTTAACGGGAAAGGTGAGGTGGGGTGATACATAAAACAAGGGTTTCAAATTAGCTCAGATACCGTTCCATAAACCCAATATGTAATAGACAAGACCTACTCCTTGCTCAGAGAACTGGACTCAACACGCCCTATTCACCGCACAAGAATATATCTGACTAGTAATAATCTTAAAACCTATGTATTGATATCTCTCTGTTAGTGTGTCAAGTGGGTGTAAAGCGGCATAAACACAGCAGTGAAAAGCAGCTAAACCCCATTATAAAAATAAATTACTTTGAAAAACCCATGAAACAAAGACAGTGAAAGAGAGCGAAATTCTTACACAATGCGTTCAGGGGCTGTGATGCAACCTGGATTGACCATATCTAGACCCACAGCTGGATGAGACATAAGGGTGGACACTGTTGCGGCTGAGAGGTTTGGTGAGGTTGGGTGAGCAAACGCAGCCCCTTTAAAGTAATATTGCGTGGTACCCATCGCATGGGTCCCAAATCTCCAGGTTCAAGGGCATCTTTCTACATCGGAAACATGCATGAGAAACCCAGAAGATGGTACACCGTGTGATGGGGAAAGGTTTCTAAAACGCAATTCATTTCTCATCTCCTTGTGCTCGGGTTCGCCATTCCAGCCACTTTACTAGCAATCTCCCTCCTTGGAGCATCATCACCTTTAACCTCCTGTTCCGTACAGGTTGCAATTTGTCCTGAGGATGAACGGGAAGACGTGAAACCAATGAGAGACTATCTCTTTCTGTTGGGACAGGCACAGGTCACTCTATTTTCCCATCAGGAAGAAGAATTAACCACAGGCTCAGCCTGCCCCCCGGAACAAGAACAGGGCCTGAAGCCATCCTGCGCTTTTGCGGCCATCTCCCAAAAACGCGAGTTGTAAAATGGAGGTTCAGGGCACTGCAATTCACAAACCTGCAGAGTTATAAATGATAACTCTCGTCCACAAATATATTGAGGGAAGGCAAAGAAGAGGATTTGAAATCAAGGCAGAATTGCAGGAAACAGATTTCAGGAGGTAGATACGAAGCTCCTTTAAAGCACATGAAAAGCGGCAAAACGTTGACAATGATGCCCTTGGCCAAAAAGGGCGTATGCGTTTTTTCCTGAATATATTCAGGAAAAAACGCATACGCCCTTTTTGGCCAACCAAGCAACCTGGAAAGGCAAATCAGCGCTACAAAGATGTCTCGCTTCCCATCGGTCAAAAGGGCCATGCTGAAAAAAGTCTCAAAACCAAAAATGCAGGACAGGCCATGGAGAAATGGGAGCCTTGCTACACTGATGGGCGGGATGTAAATTGTCAACAGCCACTCTGGAGAAGCGTACGGTGAGTCCTGAAACGTCTAAAAAGCAAAGCTTAGAGAGCATAGGGCACTTCCACTCATGGGGGTATAAATTGGGAAAATGAAAAATCAGCAAGACACAAGTACCCCAAAGTTTAGGGCTGCTCTGTTGACAAGGACCTCCACTTCATTCCACCTTCAATATCCCAGGAAAGAGAAAAATGGATAAAGAAGTTGTGGTCCTTATGTACAATGGAATATCACTCAGCCATGAAATCAATGTCATAAGGCTAGTAGCAGCATGATGAGTGGATTTAGGTTCGACGATTCTAAGTGAAATAAGTCACACAGAAAAGGACACTTCTCATAAGGTATCACTGATAGAGGGAATGTAAAAACCGTTACACTTGAACTGAATTACAAAACAGAACAGAGTCACACATGCAGAAAACACACTATGGCTGCTTAACGGGAAAGGTGAGGTGGGGTGATACATAAAACAAGGGTTTCAAATTAGCTCAGATACCGTTCCATAAAACCAATATGTAATAGACAAGACCTACTCCTTGCTCAGAGAACTGGACTCAACACGCCCTATTCACCGCACAAGAATATATCTGACTAGTAATAATCTTAAAACCTATGTATAGATATCTCTCTGTTAGTGTGTCAAGTGGGTGTAAAGCGGCATAAACACAGAAGTGAAAAGCAGCTAAACCCCATTATAAAAATAAATTACTTTGAATAACCCATGAAACAAAGACAGTGAAAGAGAGCGAAATTCTTACACAATTCGTTCAGGGGCTGTGATGCAACCTGGATTGACCATATCTAGACACACAGCTGGATGAGACATAAGGGTGGACACTCTTGGGGCTGAGAGGTTTGGTGAGGTTGGGTGAGCAAACGCAGACCCTTTACAGTAATACTGCGTTGTACCCATCGCATGGGTCACAAATCTCCAGGTTCAAGGGCATCTTCCTACATCGAAAACATGCATGAGATACCCAGAAGATGGTACACCGTGTGATGTGGAAAGGTTTCTAAAACGCACCTCATTTCTCATCTCCTTGTGGCCGGGTTCGCTATTCCAGCCGCTTTACTAGCAATCTCCCTACTTGGAGCATCAGCACCTTTAACCTCCTGTTCTGTACAGGTTGCAATTTGTCCTGAGGATGAACTGGAAGACGTGGAACCAATGAGAGACTAGCTCTTGGTGTTGGGACAGGCACAGGTCACTCTATTTTCCCATCAGGAAGAAGAATTAACCACAGGCTCAGCCTGCCACCCGGAACCAAAACAGGGCCTGAAGCCATCCTGCGCTATTGCGGCCAGCTCTCTAAAAAGCGAGTTGTAAAATGGAGGTTCAGGGCACTACAATTCACAAACCTGCAGACTTATAAATGATAACACTCGTCCACAAATATATTGAGGGAAGGCAAAGAAGAGGATTTGAAATCAAGGCAGAATTGCAGGAAACAGATTTCAGGAGGTAGATTCGAATCGCCTTTAAAGCACATGAAAAGCGGCAAAACGTTGACAATGATGCCCTTGGCCAAAAAGGGCGTATGCGTTTTTTCCTGAATATATTCAGGAAAAAACGCATACGCCCTTTTTGGCCAACCAAGCAACCTGGAAAGGCAAATCAGCGCTACAAAGATGTCTCGCTTCCCATCGGTCAAAAGGGCCATGCTGAAAAAAGTGTCAAAACCAGAAATGCAGGACAGGCCATGGAGAAATGGGAGCCTTGCTACACTGATGGGCGGGATGTAAATTGTCAACAACCACTCTGGAGAAGTGTACGGTGAGTCCTGAAACGTCTAAAAAGCAAAGCTTAGAGAGCATAGGGCACTTCCACTCATGGGGGTATAAATTGGGAAAATTAAAAATCAGCAAGACACAAGCACCCCAAAGTTTAGGGCTGCTCTGTTGACAAGGACCTCCACTTCATTCCACCTTCAATATCCCAGGAAAGAGAAAAATGGATAAAGAAGTTGTGGTCCTTATGTACAATGGAATATCACTCAGCCATGAAATCAATGTCATAAGGCTAGTAGCAGCATGATGAGTGGATTTAGGTACGACGATTCTAAGTGAAATAAGTCACACAGAAAAGGACACTTCTCATAAGGTATCACTTATAGAGGGAATGTAAAAACCGTTACACTTGAACTGTATTACAAAACAGAACAGAGTCACACATGCAGAAAACACACTATGGCTGCTTAACGGGAAAGGTGAGGTGGGGTGATACATAAAACAAGGGTTTCAAATTAGCTCAGATACCGTTCCATAAACCCAATATGTAATAGACAAGACCTACTCCTTGCTCAGAGAACTGGACTCAACACGCCCTATTCACCGCACAAGAATATATCTGACTAGTAATAATCTTAAAACCTATGTATTGATATCTCTCTGTTAGTGTGTCAAGTGGGTGTAAAGCGGCATAAACACAGCAGTGAAAAGCAGCTAAACCCCATTATAAAAATAAATTACTTTGAAAAACCCATGAAACAAAGACAGTGAAAGAGAGCGAAATTCTTACACAATGCGTTCAGGGGCTGTGATGCAACCTGGATTGACCATATCTAGACCCACAGCTGGATGAGACATAAGGGTGGACACTGTTGCGGCTGAGAGGTTTGGTGAGGTTGGGTGAGCAAACGCAGCCCCTTTAAAGTAATATTGCGTGGTACCCATCGCATGGGTCCCAAATCTCCAGGTTCAAGGGCATCTTTCTACATCGGAAACATGCATGAGAAACCCAGAAGATGGTACACCGTGTGATGGGGAAAGGTTTCTAAAACGCAATTCATTTCTCATCTCCTTGTGCTCGGGTTCGCCATTCCAGCCACTTTACTAGCAATCTCCCTCCTTGGAGCATCATCACCTTTAACCTCCTGTTCCGTACAGGTTGCAATTTGTCCTGAGGATGAACGGGAAGACGTGAAACCAATGAGAGACTATCTCTTTCTGTTGGGACAGGCACAGGTCACTCTATTTTCCCATCAGGAAGAAGAATTAACCACAGGCTCAGCCTGCCCCCCGGAACAAGAACAGGGCCTGAAGCCATCCTGCGCTTTTGCGGCCATCTCCCAAAAACGCGAGTTGTAAAATGGAGGTTCAGGGCACTGCAATTCACAAACCTGCAGAGTTATAAATGATAACTCTCGTCCACAAATATATTGAGGGAAGGCAAAGAAGAGGATTTGAAATCAAGGCAGAATTGCAGGAAACAGATTTCAGGAGGTAGATTCGAATCGCCTTTAAAGCACATGAAAAGCGGCAAAACGTTGACAATGATGCCCTTGGCCAAAAAGGGCGTATGCGTTTTTTCCTGAATATATTCAGGAAAAAACGCATACGCCCTTTTTGGCCAACCAAGCAACCTGGAAAGGCAAATCAGCGCTACAAAGATGTCTCGCTTCCCATCGGTCAAAAGGGCCATGCTGAAAAAAGTGTCAAAACCAGAAATGCAGGACAGGCCATGGAGAAATGGGAGCCTTGCTACACTGATGGGCGGGATGTAAATTGTCAACAGCCACTCTGGAGAAGCGTACGGTGAGTCCTGAAACGTCTAAAAAGCAAAGCTTAGAGAGCATAGGGCACTTCCACTCATGGGGGTATAAATTGGGAAAATTAAAAATCAGCAAGACACAAGCACCCCAAAGTTTAGGGCTGCTCTGTTGACAAGGACCTCCACTTCATTCCACCTTCAATATCCCAGGAAAGAGAAAAATGGATAAAGAAGTTGTGGTCCTTATGTACAATGGAATATCACTCAGCCATGAAATCAATGTCATAAAGCTAGTAGCAGCATGATGAGTGGATTTAGGTACGACGATTCTAAGTGAAATAAGTCACACAGAAAAGGACACTTCTCATAAGGTATCACTGATAGAGGGAATGTAAAAACCGTTACACTTGAACTGAATTACAAAACAGAACAGAGTCACACATGCAGAAAACACACTATGGCTGCTTCACGGGAAAGGTGAGGTGGGGTGATACATAAAACAAGGGTTTCAAATTAGCTCAGATACCGTTCCATAAAACCAATATGTAATAGACAAGACCTACTCCTTGCTCAGAGAACTGGACTCAACACGCCCTATTCACCGCACAAGAATATATCTGACTAGTAATAATCTTAAAACCTATGTATAGATATCTCTCTGTTGGTGTGTCAAGTTGGTGTAAAGCGGCATAAACACAGAAGTGAAAAGCAGCTAAACCCCATTATAAAAATAAATTACTTTGAATAACCCATGAAACAGAGACAGTGAAAGAGAGCGAAATTCTTACACAATTCGTTCTGGGGCTGTGATGCAACCTGGATTGACCATATCTAGACCCACAGCTGGATGAGACATAAGGGTGGACACTCTTGGGGCTGAGAGGTTTGGTGAGGTTGGGTGAGCAAACGCAGACCCTTTACAGTAATACTGCATGGTACCCATCGCATGGGTCCCAAATCTCCAGGTTCAAGGGCATCTTCCTACATCGAAAACATGCATGAGAAACCCAGAAGATGGTACACCGTGTGATGTGGAAAGGTTTCTAAAACGCACCTCATTTCTCATCTCCTTGTGGCCGGGTTCGCTATTCCAGCCGCTTTACTAGCAATCTCCCTACTTGGAGCATCAGCACCTTTAACCTCCTGTTCCGTACAGGTTGCAATTTGTCCTGAGGATGAACTGGAAGACGTGGAACCAATGAGAGACTAGCTCTTGGTGTTGGGACAGGCACAGGTCACTCTATTTTCCCATCAGGAAGAAGAATTAACCACAGGCTCAGCCTGCCCCCGGAACCAGAACAGGGCCTGAAGGCATCCTGCGCTTTTGCGGCCAGCTCCCTAAAAAGCGAGTTGTAAAATGGAGGTTCAGGGCACTGCAATTCACAAACCTGCAGAGTTATAAATGATAACTCTCGTCCACAAATATATTGAGGGAAGGCAAAGAAGAGGATTTGAAATCAAGGCAGAATTGCAGGAAACAGATTTCAGGAGGTAGATTCGAATCGCCTTTAAAGCACATGAAAAGCGGCAAAACGTTGACAATGATGCCCTTGGCCAAAAAGGGCGTATGCGTTTTTTCCTGAATATATTCAGGAAAAAACGCATACGCCCTTTTTGGCCAACCAAGCAACCTGGAAAGGCAAATCAGCGCTACAAAGATGTCTCGCTTCCCATCGGTCAAAAGGGCCATGCTGAAAAAAGTCTCAAAACCAAAAATGCAGGACAGGCCATGGAGAAATGGGAGCCTTGCTACACTGATGGGCGGGATGTAAATTGTCAACAGCCACTCTGGAGAAGTGTACGGTGAGTCCTGAAACGTCTAAAAAGCAAAGCTTAGAGAGCATAGGGCACTTCCACTCATGGGGGTATAAATTGGGAAAATTAAAAATCAGCAAGACACAAGCACCCCAAAGTTTAGGGCTGCTCTGTTGACAAGGACCTCCACTTCATTCCACCTTCAATATCCCAGGAAAGAGAAAAATGGATAAAGAAGTTGTGGTCCTTATGTACAATGGAATATCACTCAGCCGTGAAATCAATGTCATAAGGCTAGTAGCAGCATGATGAGTGGATTTAGGTACGACGACTCCAAGTGAAATAAGTCACACAGAAAAGGACACTTCTCATAAGGTATCACTTATAGAGGGAATGTAAAAACCGTTACACTTGAACTGAATTACAAAACAGAACAGAGTCACACATGCAGAAAACACACTATGGCTGCTTAACGGGAAAGGTGAGGTGGGGTGATACATAAAACAAGGGTTTCAAATTAGCTCAGATACCGTTCCATAAACCCAATATGTAATAGACAAGACCTACTCCTTGCTCAGAGAACTGGACTCAACACGCCCTATTCACCGCACAAGAATATATCTGACTAGTAATAATCTTAAAAGCTATGTATTGATATCTCTCTGTTAGTGTGTCAAGTGGGTGTAAAGCGGCATAAACACAGCAGTGAAAAGCAGCTAAACCCCATTATAAAAATAAATTACTTTGAAAAACCCATGAAACAAAGACAGTGAAAGAGAGCGAAATTCTTACACAATGCGTTCAGGGGCTGTGATGCAACCTGGATTGACCATATCTAGACCCACAGCTGGATGAGACATAAGGGTGAACACTGTTGCGGCTGAGAGGTTTGGTGAGGTTGGGTGAGCAAACGCAGACCCTTTAAAGTAATACTGCGTGGTACCCATCGCATGGGTCCCAAATCTCCAGGTTCAAGGGAATCTTCCTACATCGAAAACATGCATGAGAAACCCAGAAGATGGTACACCGTGTGATGGGGAAAGGTTTCTAAAACGCACCTCATTTCTCAACTCCTTGTGCTCGGGTTCGCCATTCCAGCCACTTTACTAGCAATCTCCCTCCTTGGAGCATCATCACCTTTAACCTCCTGTTCCGTACAGGTTGCAATTTGTCCTGAGGATGAACGGGAAGACGTGGAACCAATGAGAGACTAGCTCTTGGTGTTGGGACAGGCACAGGTCACTCTATTTTCCTATCAGGAAGAAGAATTAACCACAGGCTCAGCCTGCCACCCGGAACCAGAACAGGGTCTGAAGCCATCCTGCGCTATTGCGGCCAGCTCCCTAAAAAGCGAGTTGTAAAATGGAGGTTCAGGGCACTGCAATTCACAAAACTGCAGACTTATAAATGATAACTCTCGTCCACAAATATATTGAGGGAAGGCAAAGAAGAGAATTTGAAATCAAGGCAGAATTGCAGGAAACAGATTTCAGGAGGTAGATTCGAATCGCCTTTAAAGCACATGAAAAGCGGCAAAACGTTGACAATGATGCCCTTGGCCAAAAAGGGCGTATGCGTTTTTTCCTGAATATATTCAGGAAAAAACGCATACGCCCTTTTTGGCCAACCAAGCAACCTGGAAAGGCAAATCAGCGCTACAAAGATGTCTCGCTTCCCATCGGTCAAAAGGGCCATGCTGAAAAAAGTGTCAAAACCAGAAATGCAGGACAGGCCATGGAGAAATGGGAGCCTTGCTACACTGATGGGCGGGATGTAAATTGTCAACAGCCACTCTGGAGAAGCGTACGGTGAGTCCTGAAACGTCTAAAAAGCAAAGCTTAGAGAGCATAGGGCACTTCCACTCATGGGGGTATAAATTGGGAAAATTAAAAATCAGCAAGACACAAGCACCCCAAAGTTTAGGGCTGCTCTGTTGACAAGGACCTCCACTTCATTCCACCTTCAATATCCCAGGAAAGAGAAAAATGGATAAAGAAGTTGTGGTCCTTATGTACAATGGAATATCACTCAGCCATGAAATCAATGTCATAAGGCTAGTAGCAGCATGATGAGTGGATTTAGGTACGACGATTCTAAGTGAAATAAGTCACACAGAAAAGGACACTTCTCATAAGGTATCACTGATAGAGGGAATGTAAAAACCGTTACACTTGAACTGAATTACAAAACAGAACAGAGTCACACATGCAGAAAACACACTATGGCTGCTTCACGGGAAAGGTGAGGTGGGGTGATACATAAAACAAGGGTTTCAAATTAGCTCAGATACCGTTCCATAAAACCAATATGTAATAGACAAGACCTACTCCTTGCTCAGAGAACTGGACTCAACACGCCCTACTCACCGCACAAGAATATATCTGACTAGTAATAATCTTAAAACCTATGTATAGATATCTCTCTGTTAGTGTGTCAAGTGGGTGTAAAGCGGCATAAACACAGAAGTGAAAAGCAGCTAAACCCCATTATAAAAATAAATTACTTTGAAAAACCCATGAAACAAAGACAGTGAAAGAGAGCGAAATTCTTACACAATTCGTTCAGGGGCTGTGATGCAACCTGGATTGACCATATCTAGACCCACAGCTGGATGAGACATAAGGGTGGACACTCTTGGGGCTGAGAGGTTTGGTGAGGTTGGGTGAGCAAACGCAGACCCTTTACAGTAATACTGCATGGTACCCATCGCATGGGTCACAAATCTCCAGGTTCAAGGGCATCTTCCTACATCGAAAACATGCATGAGATACCCAGAAGATGGTACACCGTGTGATGGGGAAAGGTTTCTAAAACGCACCTCATTTCTCATCTCCTTGTGGCCGGGTTCGCTATTCCAGCCGCTTTACTAGCAATCTCCCTACTTGGAGCATCAGCACCTTTAACCTCCTGTTCCGTACAGGTTGCAATTTGTCCTGAGGATGAACGGGAAGACGTGGAACCAATGAGAGACTAGCTCTTGGTGTTGGGACAGGCACAGGTCACTCTATTTTCCCATCAGGAAGAAGAATTAACCACAGGCTCATCCTGCCCCCGGAACCAGAACAGGGCCTGAAGGCATCCTGCGCTTTTGCGGCCAGCTCCCTAAAAAGCGAGTTGTAAAATGGAGGTTCAGGGCACTGCAATTCACAAACCTGCAGAGTTATAAATGATAACTCTCGTCCACAAATATATTGAGGGAAGGCAAAGAAGAGGATTTGAAATCAAGGCAGAATTGCAGGAAACAGATTTCAGGAGGTAGATACGAAGCTCCTTTAAAGCACATGAAAAGCGGCAAAACGTTGACAATGATGCCCTTGGCCAAAAAGGGCGTATGCGTTTTTTCCTGAATATATTCAGGAAAAAACGCATACGCCCTTTTTGGCCAACCAAGCAACCTGGAAAGGCAAATCAGCGCTACAAAGATGTCTCGCTTCCCATCGGTCAAAAGGGCCATGCTGAAAAAAGTCTCAAAACCAAAAATGCAGGACAGGCCATGGAGAAATGGGAGCCTTGCTACACTGATGGGCGGGATGTAAATTGTCAACAGCCACTCTGGAGAAGCGTACGGTGAGTCCTGAAACGTCTAAAAAGCAAAGCTTAGAGAGCATAGGGCACTTCCACTCATGGGGGTATAAATTGGGAAAATGAAAAATCAGCAAGACACAAGTACCCCAAAGTTTAGGGCTGCTCTGTTGACAAGGACCTCCACTTCATTCCACCTTCAATATCCCAGGAAAGAGAAAAATGGATAAAGAAGTTGTGGTCCTTATGTACAATGGAATATCACTCAGCCATGAAATCAATGTCATAAGGCTAGTAGCAGCATGATGAGTGGATTTAGGTTCGACGATTCTAAGTGAAATAAGTCACACAGAAAAGGACACTTCTCATAAGGTATCACTGATAGAGGGAATGTAAAAACCGTTACACTTGAACTGAATTACAAAACAGAACAGAGTCACACATGCAGAAAACACACTATGGCTGCTTAACGGGAAAGGTGAGGTGGGGTGATACATAAAACAAGGGTTTCAAATTAGCTCAGATACCGTTCCATAAAACCAATATGTAATAGACAAGACCTACTCCTTGCTCAGAGAACTGGACTCAACACGCCCTATTCACCGCACAAGAATATATCTGACTAGTAATAATCTTAAAACCTATGTATTGATATCTCTCTGTTAGTGTGTCAAGTGGGTGTAAAGCGGCATAAACACAGCAGTGAAAAGCAGCTAAACCCCATTATAAAAATAAATTACTTTGAAAAACCCATGAAACAAAGACAGTGAAAGAGAGCGAAATTCTTACACAATGCGTTCAGGGGCTGTGATGCAACCTGGATTGACCATATCTAGACCCACAGCTGGATGAGACATAAGGGTGAACACTGTTGCGGCTGAGAGGTTTGGTGAGGTTGGGTGAGCAAACACAGACCCTTTAAAGTAATACTGCGTGGTACCCATCGCATGGGTCCCAAATCTCCAGGTTCAAGGGAATCTTCCTACATCGAAAACATGCATGAGAAACCCAGAAGATGGTACACCGTGTGATGGGGAAAGGTTTCTAAAACGCACCTCATTTCTCATCTCCTTGTGCTCGGGTTCGCCATTCCAGCCACTTTACTAGCAATCTCCCTCCTTGGAGCATCATCACCTTTAACCTCCTGTTCCGTACAGGTTGCAATTTGTCCTGAGGATGAACGGGAAGACGTGGAACCAATGAGAGACTAGCTCTTGGTGTTGGGACAGGCACAGGTCACTCTATTTTCCTATCAGGAAGAAGAATTAACCACAGGCTCAGCCTGCCCCCGGAACCAGAACAGGGCCTGAAGGCATCCTGCGCTTTTGCGGCCAGCTCCCTAAAAAGCGAGTTGTAAAATGGAGGTTCAGGGCACTGCAATTCACAAACCTGCAGAGTTATAAATGATAACTCTCGTCCACAAATATATTGAGGGAAGGCAAAGAAGAGGATTTGAAATCAAGGCAGAATTGCAGGAAACAGATTTCAGGAGGTAGATTCGAATCGCCTTTAAAGCACATGAAAAGCGGCAAAACGTTGACAATGATGCCCTTGGCCAAAAAGGGCGTATGCGTTTTTTCCTGAATATATTCAGGAAAAAACGCATACGCCCTTTTTGGCCAACCAAGCAACCTGGAAAGGCAAATCAGCGCTACAAAGATGTCTCGCTTCCCATCGGTCAAAAGGGCCATGCTGAAAAAAGTCTCAAAACCAAAAATGCAGGACAGGCCATGGAGAAATGGGAGCCTTGCTACACTGATGGGCGGGATGTAAATTGTCAACAGCCACTCTGGAGAAGTGTACGGTGAGTCCTGAAACGTCTAAAAAGCAAAGCTTAGAGAGCATAGGGCACTTCCACTCATGGGGGTATAAATTGGGAAAATTAAAAATCAGCAAGACACAAGCACCCCAAAGTTTAGGGCTGCTCTGTTGACAAGGACCTCCACTTCATTCCACCTTCAATATCCCAGGAAAGAGAAAAATGGATAAAGAAGTTGTGGTCCTTATGTACAATGGAATATCACTCAGCCGTGAAATCAATGTCATAAGGCTAGTAGCAGCATGATGAGTGGATTTAGGTACGACGACTCCAAGTGAAATAAGTCACACAGAAAAGGACACTTCTCATAAGGTATCACTGATAGAGGGAATGTAAAAACCGTTACACTTGAACTGAATTACAAAACAGAACAGAGTCACACATGCAGAAAACACACTATGGCTGCTTCACGGGAAAGGTGAGGTGGGGTGATACATAAAACAAGGGTTTCAAATTAGCTCAGATACCGTTCCATAAAACCAATATGTAATAGACAAGACCTACTCCTTGCTCAGAGAACTGGACTCAACACGCCCTACTCACCGCACAAGAATATATCTGACTAGTAATAATCTTAAAACCTATGTATAGATATCTCTCTGTTAGTGTGTCAAGTGGGTGTAAAGCGGCATAAACACAGAAGTGAAAAGCAGCTAAACCCCATTATAAAAATAAATTACTTTGAAAAACCCATGAAACAAAGACAGTGAAAGAGAGCGAAATTCTTACACAATGCGTTCAGGGGCTGTGATGCAACCTGGATTGACCATATCTAGACCCACAGCTGGATGAGACATAAGGGTGGACACTCTTGGGGCTGAGAGGTTTGGTGAGGTTGGGTGAGCAAACGCAGACCCTTTACAGTAATACTGCATGGTACCCATCGCATGGGTCACAAATCTCCAGGTTCAAGGGCATCTTCCTACATCGAAAACATGCATGAGATACCCAGAAGATGGTACACCGTGTGATGGGGAAAGGTTTCTAAAACGCACCTCATTTCTCATCTCCTTGTGGCCGGGTTCGCTATTCCAGCCGCTTTACTAGCAATCTCCCTACTTGGAGCATCAGCACCTTTAACCTCCTGTTCCGTACAGGTTGCAATTTGTCCTGAGGATGAACGGGAAGACGTGGAACCAATGAGAGACTAGCTCTTGGTGTTGGGACAGGCACAGGTCACTCTATTTTCCCATCAGGAAGAAGAATTAACCACAGGCTCATCCTGCCCCCGGAACCAGAACAGGGCCTGAAGGCATCCTGCGCTTTTGCGGCCAGCTCCCTAAAAAGCGAGTTGTAAAATGGAGGTTCAGGGCACTGCAATTCACAAACCTGCAGAGTTATAAATGATAACTCTCGTCCACAAATATATTGAGGGAAGGCAAAGAAGAGGATTTGAAATCAAGGCAGAATTGCAGGAAACAGATTTCAGGAGGTAGATACGAAGCTCCTTTAAAGCACATGAAAAGCGGCAAAACGTTGACAATGATGCCCTTGGCCAAAAAGGGCGTATGCGTTTTTTCCTGAATATATTCAGGAAAAAACGCATACGCCCTTTTTGGCCAACCAAGCAACCTGGAAAGGCAAATCAGCGCTACAAAGATGTCTCGCTTCCCATCGGTCAAAAGGGCCATGCTGAAAAAAGTCTCAAAACCAAAAATGCAGGACAGGCCATGGAGAAATGGGAGCCTTGCTACACTGATGGGCGGGATGTAAATTGTCAACAGCCACTCTGGAGAAGCGTACGGTGAGTCCTGAAACGTCTAAAAAGCAAAGCTTAGAGAGCATAGGGCACTTCCACTCATGGGGGTATAAATTGGGAAAATGAAAAATCAGCAAGACACAAGTACCCCAAAGTTTAGGGCTGCTCTGTTGACAAGGACCTCCACTTCATTCCACCTTCAATATCCCAGGAAAGAGAAAAATGGATAAAGAAGTTGTGGTCCTTATGTACAATGGAATATCACTCAGCCATGAAATCAATGTCATAAGGCTAGTAGCAGCATGATGAGTGGATTTAGGTTCGACGATTCTAAGTGAAATAAGTCACACAGAAAAGGACACTTCTCATAAGGTATCACTGATAGAGGGAATGTAAAAACCGTTACACTTGAACTGAATTACAAAACAGAACAGAGTCACACATGCAGAAAACACACTATGGCTGCTTAACGGGAAAGGTGAGGTGGGGTGATACATAAAACAAGGGTTTCAAATTAGCTCAGATACCGTTCCATAAAACCAATATGTAATAGACAAGACCTACTCCTTGCTCAGAGAACTGGACTCAACACGCCCTATTCACCGCACAAGAATATATCTGACTAGTAATAATCTTAAAACCTATGTATTGATATCTCTCTGTTAGTGTGTCAAGTGGGTGTAAAGCGGCATAAACACAGCAGTGAAAAGCAGCTAAACCCCATTATAAAAATAAATTACTTTGAAAAACCCATGAAACAAAGACAGTGAAAGAGAGCGAAATTCTTACACAATGCGTTCAGGGGCTGTGATGCAACCTGGATTGACCATATCTAGACCCACAGCTGGATGAGACATAAGGGTGAACACTGTTGCGGCTGAGAGGTTTGGTGAGGTTGGGTGAGCAAACACAGACCCTTTAAAGTAATACTGCGTGGTACCCATCGCATGGGTCCCAAATCTCCAGGTTCAAGGGAATCTTCCTACATC
Organism: Balaenoptera borealis; assembly: GCF_965194805.1. NCBI lineage: Eukaryota > Metazoa > Chordata > Mammalia > Artiodactyla > Balaenopteridae > Balaenoptera > Balaenoptera borealis. The sequence continues at coordinate 641,916 of NW_028123793.1, forward strand.
GAAAACATGCATGAGAAACCCAGAAGATGGTACACCGTGTGATGGGGAAAGGTTTCTAAAACGCACCTCATTTCTCATCTCCTTGTGCTCGGGTTCGCCATTCCAGCCACTTTACTAGCAATCTCCCTCCTTGGAGCTTCATCACCTTTAACCTCCTGTTCCGTACAGGTTGCAATTTGTCCTGAGGATGAACGGGAAGACGGGGAACCAATGAGAGACTAGCTCTTGGTGTTGGGACAGGCACAGGTCACTCTATTTTCCTATCAGGAAGAAGAATTAACCACAGGCTCAGCCTGCCCCCGGAACCAGAACAGGGCCTGAAGGCATCCTGCGCTTTTGCGGCCAGCTCCCTAAAAAGCGAGTTGTAAAATGGAGGTTCAGGGCACTGCAATTCACAAACCTGCAGAGTTATAAATGATAACTCTCGTCCACAAATATATTGAGGGAAGGCAAAGAAGAGGATTTGAAATCAAGGCAGAATTGCAGGAAACAGATTTCAGGAGGTAGATTCGAATCGCCTTTAAAGCACATGAAAAGCGGCAAAACGTTGACAATGATGCCCTTGGCCAAAAAGGGCGTATGCGTTTTTTCCTGAATATATTCAGGAAAAAACGCATACGCCCTTTTTGGCCAACCAAGCAACCTGGAAAGGCAAATCAGCGCTACAAAGATGTCTCGCTTCCCATCGGTCAAAAGGGCCATGCTGAAAAAAGTCTCAAAACCAAAAATGCAGGACAGGCCATGGAGAAATGGGAGCCTTGCTACACTGATGGGCGGGATGTAAATTGTCAACAGCCACTCTGGAGAAGTGTACGGTGAGTCCTGAAACGTCTAAAAAGCAAAGCTTAGAGAGCATAGGGCACTTCCACTCATGGGGGTATAAATTGGGAAAATTAAAAATCAGCAAGACACAAGCACCCCAAAGTTTAGGGCTGCTCTGTTGACAAGGACCTCCACTTCATTCCACCTTCAATATCCCAGGAAAGAGAAAAATGGATAAAGAAGTTGTGGTCCTTATGTACAATGGAATATCACTCAGCCGTGAAATCAATGTCATAAGGCTAGTAGCAGCATGATGAGTGGATTTAGGTACGACGACTCCAAGTGAAATAAGTCACACAGAAAAGGACACTTCTCATAAGGTATCACTTATAGAGGGAATGTAAAAACCGTTACACTTGAACTGAATTACAAAACAGAACAGAGTCACACATGCAGAAAACACACTATGGCTGCTTAACGGGAAAGGTGAGGTGGGGTGATACATAAAACAAGGGTTTCAAATTAGCTCAGATACCGTTCCATAAACCCAATATGTAATAGACAAGACCTACTCCTTGCTCAGAGAACTGGACTCAACACGCCCTATTCACCGCACAAGAATATATCTGACTAGTAATAATCTTAAAAGCTATGTATTGATATCTCTCTGTTAGTGTGTCAAGTGGGTGTAAAGCGGCATAAACACAGCAGTGAAAAGCAGCTAAACCCCATTATAAAAATAAATTACTTTGAAAAACCCATGAAACAAAGACAGTGAAAGAGAGCGAAATTCTTACACAATGCGTTCAGGGGCTGTGATGCAACCTGGATTGACCATATCTAGACCCACAGCTGGATGAGACATAAGGGTGAACACTGTTGCGGCTGAGAGGTTTGGTGAGGTTGGGTGAGCAAACGCAGACCCTTTAAAGTAATACTGCGTGGTACCCATCGCATGGGTCCCAAATCTCCAGGTTCAAGGGAATCTTCCTACATCGAAAACATGCATGAGAAACCCAGAAGATGGTACACCGTGTGATGGGGAAAGGTTTCTAAAACGCACCTCATTTCTCAACTCCTTGTGCTCGGGTTCGCCATTCCAGCCACTTTACTAGCAATCTCCCTCCTTGGAGCATCATCACCTTTAACCTCCTGTTCCGTACAGGTTGCAATTTGTCCTGAGGATGAACGGGAAGACGTGGAACCAATGAGAGACTAGCTCTTGGTGTTGGGACAGGCACAGGTCACTCTATTTTCCTATCAGGAAGAAGAATTAACCACAGGCTCAGCCTGCCACCCGGAACCAGAACAGGGTCTGAAGCCATCCTGCGCTATTGCGGCCAGCTCCCTAAAAAGCGAGTTGTAAAATGGAGGTTCAGGGCACTGCAATTCACAAAACTGCAGACTTATAAATGATAACTCTCGTCCACAAATATATTGAGGGAAGGCAAAGAAGAGAATTTGAAATCAAGGCAGAATTGCAGGAAACAGATTTCAGGAGGTAGATTCGAATCGCCTTTAAAGCACATGAAAAGCGGCAAAACGTTGACAATGATGCCCTTGGCCAAAAAGGGCGTATGCGTTTTTTCCTGAATATATTCAGGAAAAAACGCATACGCCCTTTTTGGCCAACCAAGCAACCTGGAAAGGCAAATCAGCGCTACAAAGATGTCTCGCTTCCCATCGGTCAAAAGGGCCATGCTGAAAAAAGTGTCAAAACCAGAAATGCAGGACAGGCCATGGAGAAATGGGAGCCTTGCTACACTGATGGGCGGGATGTAAATTGTCAACAGCCACTCTGGAGAAGCGTACGGTGAGTCCTGAAACGTCTAAAAAGCAAAGCTTAGAGAGCATAGGGCACTTCCACTCATGGGGGTATAAATTGGGAAAATTAAAAATCAGCAAGACACAAGCACCCCAAAGTTTAGGGCTGCTCTGTTGACAAGGACCTCCACTTCATTCCACCTTCAATATCCCAGGAAAGAGAAAAATGGATAAAGAAGTTGTGGTCCTTATGTACAATGGAATATCACTCAGCCATGAAATCAATGTCATAAGGCTAGTAGCAGCATGATGAGTGGATTTAGGTACGACGATTCTAAGTGAAATAAGTCACACAGAAAAGGACACTTCTCATAAGGTATCACTGATAGAGGGAATGTAAAAACCGTTACACTTGAACTGAATTACAAAACAGAACAGAGTCACACATGCAGAAAACACACTATGGCTGCTTCACGGGAAAGGTGAGGTGGGGTGATACATAAAACAAGGGTTTCAAATTAGCTCAGATACCGTTCCATAAAACCAATATGTAATAGACAAGACCTACTCCTTGCTCAGAGAACTGGACTCAACACGCCCTACTCACCGCACAAGAATATATCTGACTAGTAATAATCTTAAAACCTATGTATAGATATCTCTCTGTTAGTGTGTCAAGTGGGTGTAAAGCGGCATAAACACAGAAGTGAAAAGCAGCTAAACCCCATTATAAAAATAAATTACTTTGAAAAACCCATGAAACAAAGACAGTGAAAGAGAGCGAAATTCTTACACAATTCGTTCAGGGGCTGTGATGCAACCTGGATTGACCATATCTAGACCCACAGCTGGATGAGACATAAGGGTGGACACTCTTGGGGCTGAGAGGTTTGGTGAGGTTGGGTGAGCAAACGCAGACCCTTTACAGTAATACTGCATGGTACCCATCGCATGGGTCACAAATCTCCAGGTTCAAGGGCATCTTCCTACATCGAAAACATGCATGAGATACCCAGAAGATGGTACACCGTGTGATGGGGAAAGGTTTCTAAAACGCACCTCATTTCTCATCTCCTTGTGGCCGGGTTCGCTATTCCAGCCGCTTTACTAGCAATCTCCCTACTTGGAGCATCAGCACCTTTAACCTCCTGTTCCGTACAGGTTGCAATTTGTCCTGAGGATGAACGGGAAGACGTGGAACCAATGAGAGACTAGCTCTTGGTGTTGGGACAGGCACAGGTCACTCTATTTTCCCATCAGGAAGAAGAATTAACCACAGGCTCATCCTGCCCCCGGAACCAGAACAGGGCCTGAAGGCATCCTGCGCTTTTGCGGCCAGCTCCCTAAAAAGCGAGTTGTAAAATGGAGGTTCAGGGCACTGCAATTCACAAACCTGCAGAGTTATAAATGATAACTCTCGTCCACAAATATATTGAGGGAAGGCAAAGAAGAGGATTTGAAATCAAGGCAGAATTGCAGGAAACAGATTTCAGGAGGTAGATACGAAGCTCCTTTAAAGCACATGAAAAGCGGCAAAACGTTGACAATGATGCCCTTGGCCAAAAAGGGCGTATGCGTTTTTTCCTGAATATATTCAGGAAAAAACGCATACGCCCTTTTTGGCCAACCAAGCAACCTGGAAAGGCAAATCAGCGCTACAAAGATGTCTCGCTTCCCATCGGTCAAAAGGGCCATGCTGAAAAAAGTCTCAAAACCAAAAATGCAGGACAGGCCATGGAGAAATGGGAGCCTTGCTACACTGATGGGCGGGATGTAAATTGTCAACAGCCACTCTGGAGAAGCGTACGGTGAGTCCTGAAACGTCTAAAAAGCAAAGCTTAGAGAGCATAGGGCACTTCCACTCATGGGGGTATAAATTGGGAAAATGAAAAATCAGCAAGACACAAGTACCCCAAAGTTTAGGGCTGCTCTGTTGACAAGGACCTCCACTTCATTCCACCTTCAATATCCCAGGAAAGAGAAAAATGGATAAAGAAGTTGTGGTCCTTATGTACAATGGAATATCACTCAGCCATGAAATCAATGTCATAAGGCTAGTAGCAGCATGATGAGTGGATTTAGGTTCGACGATTCTAAGTGAAATAAGTCACACAGAAAAGGACACTTCTCATAAGGTATCACTGATAGAGGGAATGTAAAAACCGTTACACTTGAACTGAATTACAAAACAGAACAGAGTCACACATGCAGAAAACACACTATGGCTGCTTAACGGGAAAGGTGAGGTGGGGTGATACATAAAACAAGGGTTTCAAATTAGCTCAGATACCGTTCCATAAAACCAATATGTAATAGACAAGACCTACTCCTTGCTCAGAGAACTGGACTCAACACGCCCTATTCACCGCACAAGAATATATCTGACTAGTAATAATCTTAAAACCTATGTATTGATATCTCTCTGTTAGTGTGTCAAGTGGGTGTAAAGCGGCATAAACACAGCAGTGAAAAGCAGCTAAACCCCATTATAAAAATAAATTACTTTGAAAAACCCATGAAACAAAGACAGTGAAAGAGAGCGAAATTCTTACACAATGCGTTCAGGGGCTGTGATGCAACCTGGATTGACCATATCTAGACCCACAGCTGGATGAGACATAAGGGTGAACACTGTTGCGGCTGAGAGGTTTGGTGAGGTTGGGTGAGCAAACACAGACCCTTTAAAGTAATACTGCGTGGTACCCATCGCATGGGTCCCAAATCTCCAGGTTCAAGGGAATCTTCCTACATCGAAAACATGCATGAGAAACCCAGAAGATGGTACACCGTGTGATGGGGAAAGGTTTCTAAAACGCACCTCATTTCTCATCTCCTTGTGCTCGGGTTCGCCATTCCAGCCACTTTACTAGCAATCTCCCTCCTTGGAGCATCATCACCTTTAACCTCCTGTTCCGTACAGGTTGCAATTTGTCCTGAGGATGAACGGGAAGACGTGGAACCAATGAGAGACTAGCTCTTGGTGTTGGGACAGGCACAGGTCACTCTATTTTCCTATCAGGAAGAAGAATTAACCACAGGCTCAGCCTGCCACCCGGAACCAGAACAGGGTCTGAAGCCATCCTGCGCTATTGCGGCCAGCTCCCTAAAAAGCGAGTTGTAAAATGGAGGTTCAGGGCACTGCAATTCACAAAACTGCAGACTTATAAATGATAACTCTCGTCCACAAATATATTGAGGGAAGGCAAAGAAGAGAATTTGAAATCAAGGCAGAATTGCAGGAAACAGATTTCAGGAGGTAGATTCGAATCGCCTTTAAAGCACATGAAAAGCGGCAAAACGTTGACAATGATGCCCTTGGCCAAAAAGGGCGTATGCGTTTTTTCCTGAATATATTCAGGAAAAAACGCATACGCCCTTTTTGGCCAACCAAGCAACCTGGAAAGGCAAATCAGCGCTACAAAGATGTCTCGCTTCCCATCGGTCAAAAGGGCCATGCTGAAAAAAGTGTCAAAACCAGAAATGCAGGACAGGCCATGGAGAAATGGGAGCCTTGCTACACTGATGGGCGGGATGTAAATTGTCAACAGCCACTCTGGAGAAGCGTACGGTGAGTCCTGAAACGTCTAAAAAGCAAAGCTTAGAGAGCATAGGGCACTTCCACTCATGGGGGTATAAATTGGGAAAATTAAAAATCAGCAAGACACAAGCACCCCAAAGTTTAGGGCTGCTCTGTTGACAAGGACCTCCACTTCATTCCACCTTCAATATCCCAGGAAAGAGAAAAATGGATAAAGAAGTTGTGGTCCTTATGTACAATGGAATATCACTCAGCCATGAAATCAATGTCATAAGGCTAGTAGCAGCATGATGAGTGGATTTAGGTACGACGATTCTAAGTGAAATAAGTCACACAGAAAAGGACACTTCTCATAAGGTATCACTGATAGAGGGAATGTAAAAACCGTTACACTTGAACTGAATTACAAAACAGAACAGAGTCACACATGCAGAAAACACACTATGGCTGCTTCACGGGAAAGGTGAGGTGGGGTGATACATAAAACAAGGGTTTCAAATTAGCTCAGATACCGTTCCATAAAACCAATATGTAATAGACAAGACCTACTCCTTGCTCAGAGAACTGGACTCAACACGCCCTACTCACCGCACAAGAATATATCTGACTAGTAATAATCTTAAAACCTATGTATAGATATCTCTCTGTTAGTGTGTCAAGTGGGTGTAAAGCGGCATAAACACAGAAGTGAAAAGCAGCTAAACCCCATTATAAAAATAAATTACTTTGAAAAACCCATGAAACAAAGACAGTGAAAGAGAGCGAAATTCTTACACAATTCGTTCAGGGGCTGTGATGCAACCTGGATTGACCATATCTAGACCCACAGCTGGATGAGACATAAGGGTGGACACTCTTGGGGCTGAGAGGTTTGGTGAGGTTGGGTGAGCAAACGCAGACCCTTTACAGTAATACTGCATGGTACCCATCGCATGGGTCACAAATCTCCAGGTTCAAGGGCATCTTCCTACATCGAAAACATGCATGAGATACCCAGAAGATGGTACACCGTGTGATGGGGAAAGGTTTCTAAAACGCACCTCATTTCTCATCTCCTTGTGGCCGGGTTCGCTATTCCAGCCGCTTTACTAGCAATCTCCCTACTTGGAGCATCAGCACCTTTAACCTCCTGTTCCGTACAGGTTGCAATTTGTCCTGAGGATGAACGGGAAGACGTGGAACCAATGAGAGACTAGCTCTTGGTGTTGGGACAGGCACAGGTCACTCTATTTTCCCATCAGGAAGAAGAATTAACCACAGGCTCATCCTGCCCCCGGAACCAGAACAGGGCCTGAAGGCATCCTGCGCTTTTGCGGCCAGCTCCCTAAAAAGCGAGTTGTAAAATGGAGGTTCAGGGCACTGCAATTCACAAACCTGCAGAGTTATAAATGATAACTCTCGTCCACAAATATATTGAGGGAAGGCAAAGAAGAGGATTTGAAATCAAGGCAGAATTGCAGGAAACAGATTTCAGGAGGTAGATACGAAGCTCCTTTAAAGCACATGAAAAGCGGCAAAACGTTGACAATGATGCCCTTGGCCAAAAAGGGCGTATGCGTTTTTTCCTGAATATATTCAGGAAAAAACGCATACGCCCTTTTTGGCCAACCAAGCAACCTGGAAAGGCAAATCAGCGCTACAAAGATGTCTCGCTTCCCATCGGTCAAAAGGGCCATGCTGAAAAAAGTCTCAAAACCAAAAATGCAGGACAGGCCATGGAGAAATGGGAGCCTTGCTACACTGATGGGCGGGATGTAAATTGTCAACAGCCACTCTGGAGAAGCGTACGGTGAGTCCTGAAACGTCTAAAAAGCAAAGCTTAGAGAGCATAGGGCACTTCCACTCATGGGGGTATAAATTGGGAAAATGAAAAATCAGCAAGACACAAGTACCCCAAAGTTTAGGGCTGCTCTGTTGACAAGGACCTCCACTTCATTCCACCTTCAATATCCCAGGAAAGAGAAAAATGGATAAAGAAGTTGTGGTCCTTATGTACAATGGAATATCACTCAGCCATGAAATCAATGTCATAAGGCTAGTAGCAGCATGATGAGTGGATTTAGGTTCGACGATTCTAAGTGAAATAAGTCACACAGAAAAGGACACTTCTCATAAGGTATCACTGATAGAGGGAATGTAAAAACCGTTACACTTGAACTGAATTACAAAACAGAACAGAGTCACACATGCAGAAAACACACTATGGCTGCTTAACGGGAAAGGTGAGGTGGGGTGATACATAAAACAAGGGTTTCAAATTAGCTCAGATACCGTTCCATAAAACCAATATGTAATAGACAAGACCTACTCCTTGCTCAGAGAACTGGACTCAACACGCCCTATTCACCGCACAAGAATATATCTGACTAGTAATAATCTTAAAACCTATGTATTGATATCTCTCTGTTAGTGTGTCAAGTGGGTGTAAAGCGGCATAAACACAGCAGTGAAAAGCAGCTAAACCCCATTATAAAAATAAATTACTTTGAAAAACCCATGAAACAAAGACAGTGAAAGAGAGCGAAATTCTTACACAATGCGTTCAGGGGCTGTGATGCAACCTGGATTGACCATATCTAGACCCACAGCTGGATGAGACATAAGGGTGAACACTGTTGCGGCTGAGAGGTTTGGTGAGGTTGGGTGAGCAAACACAGACCCTTTAAAGTAATACTGCGTGGTACCCATCGCATGGGTCCCAAATCTCCAGGTTCAAGGGAATCTTCCTACATCGAAAACATGCATGAGAAACCCAGAAGATGGTACACCGTGTGATGGGGAAAGGTTTCTAAAACGCACCTCATTTCTCATCTCCTTGTGCTCGGGTTCGCCATTCCAGCCACTTTACTAGCAATCTCCCTCCTTGGAGCATCATCACCTTTAACCTCCTGTTCCGTACAGGTTGCAATTTGTCCTGAGGATGAACGGGAAGACGTGGAACCAATGAGAGACTAGCTCTTGGTGTTGGGACAGGCACAGGTCACTCTATTTTCCTATCAGGAAGAAGAATTAACCATAGGCTCAGCCTGCCCCCCGGAACCAGAACAGGGCCTGAAGCCATCCTGCGCTTTTGCGGCCAGCTCCCTAAAAAGCGAGTTATAAAATGGAGGTTCAGGGCACTGCAATTCACAAACCTGCAGACTTATAAATGATAACTCTCATCCACAAATATATTGAGGGAAGGCAAAGAAGAGGATTTGAAATCAAGGCAGAATTGCAGGAAACAGATTTCAGGAGGTAGATTCGAATCGCCTTTAAAGCACATGAAAAGCGGCAAAACGTTGACAATGATGCCCTTGGCCAAAAAGGGCGTATGCGTTTTTTCCTGAATATATTCAGGAAAAAACGCATACGCCCTTTTTGGCCAACCAAGCAACCTGGAAAGGCAAATCAGCGCTACAAAGATGTCTCGCTTCCCATCGGTCAAAAGGGCCATGCTGAAAAAAGTGTCAAAACCAGAAACGCAGGACAGGCCATGGAGAAATGGGAGCCTTGCTACACTGATGGGCGGGATGTAAATTGTCAACAGCCACTCTGGAGAAGTGTACGGTGAATCCTGAAACGTCTAAAAAGCAAAGCTTAGAGAGCATAGGGCACTTCCACTCATGGGGGTATAAATTGGGAAAATGAAAAATCAGCAAGACACAAGCACCCCAAAGTTTAGGGCTGCTCTGTTGACAAGGACCTCCACTTCATTCCACCTTCAATATCCCAGGAAAGAGAAAAATGGATAAAGAAGTTGTGGTCCTTATGTACAATGGAATATCACTCAGCCGTGAAATCAATGTCATAAGGCTAGTAGCAGCATGATGAGTGGATTTAGGTACGACGACTCTAAGTGAAATAAGTCACACAGAAAAGGACACTTCTCATAAGGTATCACTTATAGAGGGAATGTAAAAACCGTTACACTTGAACTGAATTACAAAACAGAACAGAGTCACACATGCAGAAAACACACTATGGCTGCTTAACGGGAAAGGTGAGGTGGGGTGATACATAAAACAAGGGTTTCAAATTAGCTCAGATACCGTTCCATAAACCCAATATGTAATAGACAAGACCTACTCCTTGCTCAGAGAACTGGACTCAACACGCCCTATTCACCGCACAAGAATATATCTGACTAGTAATAATCTTAAAACCTATGTATTGATATCTCTCTGTTAGTGTGTCAAGTGGGTAAAAAGCGGCATAAACACAGCAGTGAAAAGCAGCTAAACCCCATTATAAAAATAAATTACTTTGAAAAACCCATGAAACAAAGACAGTGAAAGAGAGAGAAATTCTTACACAATGCGTTCAGGGGCTGTGATGCAACCTGGATTGACCATATCTAGACCCACAGCTGGATGAGACATAAGGGTGGACACTGTTGCGGCTGAGAGGTTTGGTGAGGTTGGGTGAGCAAACGCAGACCCTTTAAAGTAATACTGCGTGGTACCCATCGCATGGGTCCCAAATCTCCAGGTTCAAGGGCATCTTCCTACATCGAAAACATGCATGAGATACCCAGAAGATGGTACACCGTGTGATGGGGAAAGGTTTCTAAAACGCACCTCATTTCTCATCTGCTTGTGCCCGGGTTCGCCATTCCAGCCACTTTACTAGCAATCTCCCTCCTTGGAGCATCAGCACCTTTAACTTCCTGTTCCGTACAGGTTGCAATTTGTACTGAGGATGAACGGGAATACGTGGAACCAATGAAAGACTAGCTCTTGGTGTTGGGACAGGCACAGGTCACTCTATTTTCCCATCAGGAAGAAAAATTAACCATAGGCTCAGCCTGCCCCCCGGAACCAGAACAGGGCCTGAAGCCATCCTGCGCTTTTGCGGCCAGCTCCCTAAAAAGCGAGTTATAAAATGGAGGTTCAGGGCACTGCAATTCACAAACCTGCAGAGTTATAAATGATAACTCTCGCCCACAAATATATTGAGGGAAGGCAAAGAAGAGGATTTGAAATCAAGGCAGAATTGCAGGAAACAGATTTCAGGAGGTAGATTCGAATCGCCTTTAAAGCACATGAAAAGCGGCAAAACGTTGACAATGATGCCCTTGGCCAAAAAGGGCGTATGCGTTTTTTCCTGAATATATTCAGGAAAAAACGCATACGCCCTTTTTGGCCAACCAAGCAACCTGGAAAGGCAAATCAGCGCTACAAAGATGTCTCGCTTCCCATCGGTCAAAAGGGCCATGCTGAAAAAAGTCTCAAAACCAGAAATGCAGGACAGGCCATGGAGAAATGGGAGCCTTGCTACACTGATGGGCGGGATGTAAATTGTCAACAGCCACTCTGGAGAAGCGTACGGTGAGTCCTGAAACGTCTAAAAAGCAAAGCTTAGAGAGCATAGGGCACTTCCACTCATGGAGGTATAAATTGGGAAAATTAAAAATCAGCAAGACACAAGCACCCCAAAGTTTAGGGCTGCTCTGTTGACAAGGACCTCCACTTCATTCCACCTTCAATATCCCAGGAAAGAGAAAAATGGATAAAGAAGTTGTGGTCCTTATGTACAATGGAATATCACTCAGCCATGAAATCACTGTCATAAGGCTAGTAGCAGCATGATGAGTGGATTTAGGTACAACGATTCTAAGTGAAATAAGTCACACAGAAAAGGACACTTCTCATAAGGTATCACTGATAGAGGGAATGTAAAAACCGTTACACTTGAACTGAATTACAAAACAGAACAGAGTCACACATGCAGAAAACACACTATGGCTGCTTCACGGGAAAGGTGAGGTGGGGTGATACATAAAACAAGGGTTTCAAATTAGCTCAGATACCGTTCCATAAAACCAATATGTAATAGACAAGACCTACTCCTTGCTCAGAGAACTGGACTCAACACGCCCTATTCACCGCACAAGAATATATCTGACTAGTAATAATCTTAAAACCTATGTATAGATATCTCTCTGTTAGTGTGTCAAGTGGGTGTAAAGCGGCATAAACACAGAAGTGAAAAGCAGCTAAACCCCATTATAAAAATAAATTACTTTGAATAACCCATGAAACAAAGACAGTGAAAGAGAGCGAAATTCTTACACAATTCGTTCAGGGGCTGTGATGCAACCTGGATTGACCATATCTAGACACACAGCTGGATGAGACATAAGGGTGGACACTCTTGGGGCTGAGAGGTTTGGTGAGGTTGGGTGAGCAAACGCAGACCCTTTAAAGTAATACTGCGTGGTACCCATCGCATGGGTCCCAAATCTCCAGGTTCAAGGGAATCTTCCTACATCGAAAACATGCATGAGAAACCCAGAAGATGGTACACCGTGTGATGGGGAAAGGTTTCTAAAACGCACCTCATTTCTCAACTCCTTGTGCTCGGGTTCGCCATTCCAGCCACTTTACTAGCAATCTCCCTCCTTGGAGCATCATCACCTTTAACCTCCTGTTCCGTACAGGTTGCAATTTGTCCTGAGGATGAACGGGAAGACGTGGAACCAATGAGAGACTAGCTCTTGGTGTTGGGACAGGCACAGGTCACTCTATTTTCCTATCAGGAAGAAGAATTAACCACAGGCTCAGCCTGCCACCCGGAACCAGAACAGGGTCTGAAGCCATCCTGCGCTATTGCGGCCAGCTCCCTAAAAAGCGAGTTGTAAAATGGAGGTTCAGGGCACTGCAATTCACAAAACTGCAGACTTATAAATGATAACTCTCGTCCACAAATATATTGAGGGAAGGCAAAGAAGAGAATTTGAAATCAAGGCAGAATTGCAGGAAACAGATTTCAGGAGGTAGATTCGAATCGCCTTTAAAGCACATGAAAAGCGGCAAAACGTTGACAATGATGCCCTTGGCCAAAAAGGGCGTATGCGTTTTTTCCTGAATATATTCAGGAAAAAACGCATACGCCCTTTTTGGCCAACCAAGCAACCTGGAAAGGCAAATCAGCGCTACAAAGATGTCTCGCTTCCCATCGGTCAAAAGGGCCATGCTGAAAAAAGTGTCAAAACCAGAAATGCAGGACAGGCCATGGAGAAATGGGAGCCTTGCTACACTGATGGGCGGGATGTAAATTGTCAACAGCCACTCTGGAGAAGCGTACGGTGAGTCCTGAAACGTCTAAAAAGCAAAGCTTAGAGAGCATAGGGCACTTCCACTCATGGGGGTATAAATTGGGAAAATTAAAAATCAGCAAGACACAAGCACCCCAAAGTTTAGGGCTGCTCTGTTGACAAGGACCTCCACTTCATTCCACCTTCAATATCCCAGGAAAGAGAAAAATGGATAAAGAAGTTGTGGTCCTTATGTACAATGGAATATCACTCAGCCATGAAATCAATGTCATAAGGCTAGTAGCAGCATGATGAGTGGATTTAGGTACGACGATTCTAAGTGAAATAAGTCACACAGAAAAGGACACTTCTCATAAGGTATCACTGATAGAGGGAATGTAAAAACCGTTACACTTGAACTGAATTACAAAACAGAACAGAGTCACACATGCAGAAAACACACTATGGCTGCTTCACGGGAAAGGTGAGGTGGGGTGATACATAAAACAAGGGTTTCAAATTAGCTCAGATACCGTTCCATAAAACCAATATGTAATAGACAAGACCTACTCCTTGCTCAGAGAACTGGACTCAACACGCCCTACTCACCGCACAAGAATATATCTGACTAGTAATAATCTTAAAACCTATGTATAGATATCTCTCTGTTAGTGTGTCAAGTGGGTGTAAAGCGGCATAAACACAGAAGTGAAAAGCAGCTAAACCCCATTATAAAAATAAATTACTTTGAAAAACCCATGAAACAAAGACAGTGAAAGAGAGCGAAATTCTTACACAATTCGTTCAGGGGCTGTGATGCAACCTGGATTGACCATATCTAGACCCACAGCTGGATGAGACATAAGGGTGGACACTCTTGGGGCTGAGAGGTTTGGTGAGGTTGGGTGAGCAAACGCAGACCCTTTACAGTAATACTGCATGGTACCCATCGCATGGGTCACAAATCTCCAGGTTCAAGGGCATCTTCCTACATCGAAAACATGCATGAGATACCCAGAAGATGGTACACCGTGTGATGGGGAAAGGTTTCTAAAACGCACCTCATTTCTCATCTCCTTGTGGCCGGGTTCGCTATTCCAGCCGCTTTACTAGCAATCTCCCTACTTGGAGCATCAGCACCTTTAACCTCCTGTTCCGTACAGGTTGCAATTTGTCCTGAGGATGAACGGGAAGACGTGGAACCAATGAGAGACTAGCTCTTGGTGTTGGGACAGGCACAGGTCACTCTATTTTCCCATCAGGAAGAAGAATTAACCACAGGCTCATCCTGCCCCCGGAACCAGAACAGGGCCTGAAGGCATCCTGCGCTTTTGCGGCCAGCTCCCTAAAAAGCGAGTTGTAAAATGGAGGTTCAGGGCACTGCAATTCACAAACCTGCAGAGTTATAAATGATAACTCTCGTCCACAAATATATTGAGGGAAGGCAAAGAAGAGGATTTGAAATCAAGGCAGAATTGCAGGAAACAGATTTCAGGAGGTAGATACGAAGCTCCTTTAAAGCACATGAAAAGCGGCAAAACGTTGACAATGATGCCCTTGGCCAAAAAGGGCGTATGCGTTTTTTCCTGAATATATTCAGGAAAAAACGCATACGCCCTTTTTGGCCAACCAAGCAACCTGGAAAGGCAAATCAGCGCTACAAAGATGTCTCGCTTCCCATCGGTCAAAAGGGCCATGCTGAAAAAAGTCTCAAAACCAAAAATGCAGGACAGGCCATGGAGAAATGGGAGCCTTGCTACACTGATGGGCGGGATGTAAATTGTCAACAGCCACTCTGGAGAAGCGTACGGTGAGTCCTGAAACGTCTAAAAAGCAAAGCTTAGAGAGCATAGGGCACTTCCACTCATGGGGGTATAAATTGGGAAAATGAAAAATCAGCAAGACACAAGTACCCCAAAGTTTAGGGCTGCTCTGTTGACAAGGACCTCCACTTCATTCCACCTTCAATATCCCAGGAAAGAGAAAAATGGATAAAGAAGTTGTGGTCCTTATGTACAATGGAATATCACTCAGCCATGAAATCAATGTCATAAGGCTAGTAGCAGCATGATGAGTGGATTTAGGTTCGACGATTCTAAGTGAAATAAGTCACACAGAAAAGGACACTTCTCATAAGGTATCACTGATAGAGGGAATGTAAAAACCGTTACACTTGAACTGAATTACAAAACAGAACAGAGTCACACATGCAGAAAACACACTATGGCTGCTTAACGGGAAAGGTGAGGTGGGGTGATACATAAAACAAGGGTTTCAAATTAGCTCAGATACCGTTCCATAAAACCAATATGTAATAGACAAGACCTACTCCTTGCTCAGAGAACTGGACTCAACACGCCCTATTCACCGCACAAGAATATATCTGACTAGTAATAATCTTAAAACCTATGTATTGATATCTCTCTGTTAGTGTGTCAAGTGGGTGTAAAGCGGCATAAACACAGCAGTGAAAAGCAGCTAAACCCCATTATAAAAATAAATTACTTTGAAAAACCCATGAAACAAAGACAGTGAAAGAGAGCGAAATTCTTACACAATGCGTTCAGGGGCTGTGATGCAACCTGGATTGACCATATCTAGACCCACAGCTGGATGAGACATAAGGGTGAACACTGTTGCGGCTGAGAGGTTTGGTGAGGTTGGGTGAGCAAACACAGACCCTTTAAAGTAATACTGCGTGGTACCCATCGCATGGGTCCCAAATCTCCAGGTTCAAGGGAATCTTCCTACATCGAAAACATGCATGAGAAACCCAGAAGATGGTACACCGTGTGATGGGGAAAGGTTTCTAAAACGCACCTCATTTCTCATCTCCTTGTGCTCGGGTTCGCCATTCCAGCCACTTTACTAGCAATCTCCCTCCTTGGAGCATCATCACCTTTAACCTCCTGTTCCGTACAGGTTGCAATTTGTCCTGAGGATGAACGGGAAGACGTGGAACCAATGAGAGACTAGCTCTTGGTGTTGGGACAGGCACAGGTCACTCTATTTTCCTATCAGGAAGAAGAATTAACCACAGGCTCAGCCTGCCACCCGGAACCAGAACAGGGTCTGAAGCCATCCTGCGCTATTGCGGCCAGCTCCCTAAAAAGCGAGTTGTAAAATGGAGGTTCAGGGCACTGCAATTCACAAAACTGCAGACTTATAAATGATAACTCTCGTCCACAAATATATTGAGGGAAGGCAAAGAAGAGAATTTGAAATCAAGGCAGAATTGCAGGAAACAGATTTCAGGAGGTAGATTCGAATCGCCTTTAAAGCACATGAAAAGCGGCAAAACGTTGACAATGATGCCCTTGGCCAAAAAGGGCGTATGCGTTTTTTCCTGAATATATTCAGGAAAAAACGCATACGCCCTTTTTGGCCAACCAAGCAACCTGGAAAGGCAAATCAGCGCTACAAAGATGTCTCGCTTCCCATCGGTCAAAAGGGCCATGCTGAAAAAAGTGTCAAAACCAGAAATGCAGGACAGGCCATGGAGAAATGGGAGCCTTGCTACACTGATGGGCGGGATGTAAATTGTCAACAGCCACTCTGGAGAAGCGTACGGTGAGTCCTGAAACGTCTAAAAAGCAAAGCTTAGAGAGCATAGGGCACTTCCACTCATGGGGGTATAAATTGGGAAAATTAAAAATCAGCAAGACACAAGCACCCCAAAGTTTAGGGCTGCTCTGTTGACAAGGACCTCCACTTCATTCCACCTTCAATATCCCAGGAAAGAGAAAAATGGATAAAGAAGTTGTGGTCCTTATGTACAATGGAATATCACTCAGCCATGAAATCAATGTCATAAGGCTAGTAGCAGCATGATGAGTGGATTTAGGTACGACGATTCTAAGTGAAATAAGTCACACAGAAAAGGACACTTCTCATAAGGTATCACTGATAGAGGGAATGTAAAAACCGTTACACTTGAACTGAATTACAAAACAGAACAGAGTCACACATGCAGAAAACACACTATGGCTGCTTCACGGGAAAGGTGAGGTGGGGTGATACATAAAACAAGGGTTTCAAATTAGCTCAGATACCGTTCCATAAAACCAATATGTAATAGACAAGACCTACTCCTTGCTCAGAGAACTGGACTCAACACGCCCTACTCACCGCACAAGAATATATCTGACTAGTAATAATCTTAAAACCTATGTATAGATATCTCTCTGTTAGTGTGTCAAGTGGGTGTAAAGCGGCATAAACACAGAAGTGAAAAGCAGCTAAACCCCATTATAAAAATAAATTACTTTGAAAAACCCATGAAACAAAGACAGTGAAAGAGAGCGAAATTCTTACACAATTCGTTCAGGGGCTGTGATGCAACCTGGATTGACCATATCTAGACCCACAGCTGGATGAGACATAAGGGTGGACACTCTTGGGGCTGAGAGGTTTGGTGAGGTTGGGTGAGCAAACGCAGACCCTTTACAGTAATACTGCATGGTACCCATCGCATGGGTCACAAATCTCCAGGTTCAAGGGCATCTTCCTACATCGAAAACATGCATGAGATACCCAGAAGATGGTACACCGTGTGATGGGGAAAGGTTTCTAAAACGCACCTCATTTCTCATCTCCTTGTGGCCGGGTTCGCTATTCCAGCCGCTTTACTAGCAATCTCCCTACTTGGAGCATCAGCACCTTTAACCTCCTGTTCCGTACAGGTTGCAATTTGTCCTGAGGATGAACGGGAAGACGTGGAACCAATGAGAGACTAGCTCTTGGTGTTGGGACAGGCACAGGTCACTCTATTTTCCCATCAGGAAGAAGAATTAACCACAGGCTCATCCTGCCCCCGGAACCAGAACAGGGCCTGAAGGCATCCTGCGCTTTTGCGGCCAGCTCCCTAAAAAGCGAGTTGTAAAATGGAGGTTCAGGGCACTGCAATTCACAAACCTGCAGAGTTATAAATGATAACTCTCGTCCACAAATATATTGAGGGAAGGCAAAGAAGAGGATTTGAAATCAAGGCAGAATTGCAGGAAACAGATTTCAGGAGGTAGATACGAAGCTCCTTTAAAGCACATGAAAAGCGGCAAAACGTTGACAATGATGCCCTTGGCCAAAAAGGGCGTATGCGTTTTTTCCTGAATATATTCAGGAAAAAACGCATACGCCCTTTTTGGCCAACCAAGCAACCTGGAAAGGCAAATCAGCGCTACAAAGATGTCTCGCTTCCCATCGGTCAAAAGGGCCATGCTGAAAAAAGTCTCAAAACCAAAAATGCAGGACAGGCCATGGAGAAATGGGAGCCTTGCTACACTGATGGGCGGGATGTAAATTGTCAACAGCCACTCTGGAGAAGCGTACGGTGAGTCCTGAAACGTCTAAAAAGCAAAGCTTAGAGAGCATAGGGCACTTCCACTCATGGGGGTATAAATTGGGAAAATGAAAAATCAGCAAGACACAAGTACCCCAAAGTTTAGGGCTGCTCTGTTGACAAGGACCTCCACTTCATTCCACCTTCAATATCCCAGGAAAGAGAAAAATGGATAAAGAAGTTGTGGTCCTTATGTACAATGGAATATCACTCAGCCATGAAATCAATGTCATAAGGCTAGTAGCAGCATGATGAGTGGATTTAGGTTCGACGATTCTAAGTGAAATAAGTCACACAGAAAAGGACACTTCTCATAAGGTATCACTGATAGAGGGAATGTAAAAACCGTTACACTTGAACTGAATTACAAAACAGAACAGAGTCACACATGCAGAAAACACACTATGGCTGCTTAACGGGAAAGGTGAGGTGGGGTGATACATAAAACAAGGGTTTCAAATTAGCTCAGATACCGTTCCATAAAACCAATATGTAATAGACAAGACCTACTCCTTGCTCAGAGAACTGGACTCAACACGCCCTATTCACCGCACAAGAATATATCTGACTAGTAATAATCTTAAAACCTATGTATTGATATCTCTCTGTTAGTGTGTCAAGTGGGTGTAAAGCGGCATAAACACAGCAGTGAAAAGCAGCTAAACCCCATTATAAAAATAAATTACTTTGAAAAACCCATGAAACAAAGACAGTGAAAGAGAGCGAAATTCTTACACAATGCGTTCAGGGGCTGTGATGCAACCTGGATTGACCATATCTAGACCCACAGCTGGATGAGACATAAGGGTGAACACTGTTGCGGCTGAGAGGTTTGGTGAGGTTGGGTGAGCAAACACAGACCCTTTAAAGTAATACTGCGTGGTACCCATCGCATGGGTCCCAAATCTCCAGGTTCAAGGGAATCTTCCTACATCGAAAACATGCATGAGAAACCCAGAAGATGGTACACCGTGTGATGGGGAAAGGTTTCTAAAACGCACCTCATTTCTCATCTCCTTGTGCTCGGGTTCGCCATTCCAGCCACTTTACTAGCAATCTCCCTCCTTGGAGCATCATCACCTTTAACCTCCTGTTCCGTACAGGTTGCAATTTGTCCTGAGGATGAACGGGAAGACGTGGAACCAATGAGAGACTAGCTCTTGGTGTTGGGACAGGCACAGGTCACTCTATTTTCCTATCAGGAAGAAGAATTAACCATAGGCTCAGCCTGCCCCCCGGAACCAGAACAGGGCCTGAAGCCATCCTGCGCTTTTGCGGCCAGCTCCCTAAAAAGCGAGTTATAAAATGGAGGTTCAGGGCACTGCAATTCACAAACCTGCAGACTTATAAATGATAACTCTCATCCACAAATATATTGAGGGAAGGCAAAGAAGAGGATTTGAAATCAAGGCAGAATTGCAGGAAACAGATTTCAGGAGGTAGATTCGAATCGCCTTTAAAGCACATGAAAAGCGGCAAAACGTTGACAATGATGCCCTTGGCCAAAAAGGGCGTATGCGTTTTTTCCTGAATATATTCAGGAAAAAACGCATACGCCCTTTTTGGCCAACCAAGCAACCTGGAAAGGCAAATCAGCGCTACAAAGATGTCTCGCTTCCCATCGGTCAAAAGGGCCATGCTGAAAAAAGTGTCAAAACCAGAAACGCAGGACAGGCCATGGAGAAATGGGAGCCTTGCTACACTGATGGGCGGGATGTAAATTGTCAACAGCCACTCTGGAGAAGTGTACGGTGAATCCTGAAACGTCTAAAAAGCAAAGCTTAGAGAGCATAGGGCACTTCCACTCATGGGGGTATAAATTGGGAAAATGAAAAATCAGCAAGACACAAGCACCCCAAAGTTTAGGGCTGCTCTGTTGACAAGGACCTCCACTTCATTCCACCTTCAATATCCCAGGAAAGAGAAAAATGGATAAAGAAGTTGTGGTCCTTATGTACAATGGAATATCACTCAGCCGTGAAATCAATGTCATAAGGCTAGTAGCAGCATGATGAGTGGATTTAGGTACGACGACTCTAAGTGAAATAAGTCACACAGAAAAGGACACTTCTCATAAGGTATCACTTATAGAGGGAATGTAAAAACCGTTACACTTGAACTGAATTACAAAACAGAACAGAGTCACACATGCAGAAAACACACTATGGCTGCTTAACGGGAAAGGTGAGGTGGGGTGATACATAAAACAAGGGTTTCAAATTAGCTCAGATACCGTTCCATAAACCCAATATGTAATAGACAAGACCTACTCCTTGCTCAGAGAACTGGACTCAACACGCCCTATTCACCGCACAAGAATATATCTGACTAGTAATAATCTTAAAACCTATGTATTGATATCTCTCTGTTAGTGTGTCAAGTGGGTAAAAAGCGGCATAAACACAGCAGTGAAAAGCAGCTAAACCCCATTATAAAAATAAATTACTTTGAAAAACCCATGAAACAAAGACAGTGAAAGAGAGAGAAATTCTTACACAATGCGTTCAGGGGCTGTGATGCAACCTGGATTGACCATATCTAGACCCACAGCTGGATGAGACATAAGGGTGGACACTGTTGCGGCTGAGAGGTTTGGTGAGGTTGGGTGAGCAAACGCAGACCCTTTAAAGTAATACTGCGTGGTACCCATCGCATGGGTCCCAAATCTCCAGGTTCAAGGGCATCTTCCTACATCGAAAACATGCATGAGATACCCAGAAGATGGTACACCGTGTGATGGGGAAAGGTTTCTAAAACGCACCTCATTTCTCATCTGCTTGTGCCCGGGTTCGCCATTCCAGCCACTTTACTAGCAATCTCCCTCCTTGGAGCATCAGCACCTTTAACTTCCTGTTCCGTACAGGTTGCAATTTGTACTGAGGATGAACGGGAATACGTGGAACCAATGAAAGACTAGCTCTTGGTGTTGGGACAGGCACAGGTCACTCTATTTTCCCATCAGGAAGAAAAATTAACCATAGGCTCAGCCTGCCCCCCGGAACCAGAACAGGGCCTGAAGCCATCCTGCGCTTTTGCGGCCAGCTCCCTAAAAAGCGAGTTATAAAATGGAGGTTCAGGGCACTGCAATTCACAAACCTGCAGAGTTATAAATGATAACTCTCGCCCACAAATATATTGAGGGAAGGCAAAGAAGAGGATTTGAAATCAAGGCAGAATTGCAGGAAACAGATTTCAGGAGGTAGATTCGAATCGCCTTTAAAGCACATGAAAAGCGGCAAAACGTTGACAATGATGCCCTTGGCCAAAAAGGGCGTATGCGTTTTTTCCTGAATATATTCAGGAAAAAACGCATACGCCCTTTTTGGCCAACCAAGCAACCTGGAAAGGCAAATCAGCGC